>NC_044989.1:91363727-92011873 GCF_008728515.1 Papio anubis
CAGTTATACATGTACAAGAAAAATTTAAAAATTACAACTAATATTTACTTGCACTGTAGTTTAAAAATGTGAGAAACATGAAAAATTAAAGTGTCATTTCTTTGTAAAAAACGATCGAGAGTAGGTTGAATAGTTTGCCTTCTAGTCATGTAACTTGTGATACAGAGAAAACATAGTTTCTCTGTTTTGGAGAACTGTCACATTCCTAAGTTTGGATCCGCGGCTAATACTTTATCTTTTATTCTTTCAAGGTTGTAAAATATCTCTCAGTATTCCTTCAATGTTGTTTTTTGACGGTGTCGCTTTCTCTGGGACATTTTCAACATTTTTGTCACAACCTCTTCATGTATGTGCATAAGTTCACCTTCACTAGGGACCACTGGTTCACATCTAACGTTTATCAGCGGGGGCAGTAACAACTTTCCATAGTCTTACATTCAATTCAAATTTTACGTTGAACACTATCACTTTGCATTTCTTTGCTGTGCTTTTACCTTTGTTCACCAACTCCCTCTTTCAATTACCCATTTTTGTAAAATGGCATGTGGGTTTGTCCCTGGGAGACAAGGAGGCAACACAGCCACATGTCTCCGCTAGGTGGGCACAAAGAGAATGACAAAGGCGCAGTGACCAATCACAACAGACTTTGAAAGAAATGACGCCATTGGTCCTGAGAGTGACGTGCATCTGTTATTTCTACAGTGATTGGTGGCCTGAAGAGCCAGCAGCCCTAGTTTATGCTTTCTGCCATTATAGTTAATATAGAATGGTGACTAAAATTTGAGCTATATTGTTGGGGCATGGCTGTTTTTTAACTGTGGTAATTGAAATTTGTGCATACTGGAGCCAGGCAAGGTAAGGAATGCCTGCATAGCCAACATGGCTTCAGAATTTCATTGTCTTTGTTCTTGTTTTGTTTTGTTTCGTTTTGGAGATGAGGTCTCACTCTGTCACCCAGGCAGAAATACAATGGCGTGATCTTGGCTCACTGCAACCTCCACCTGCTGGGCTCAAGCAATCCTCCCAAGTAGCTGGGACCACAGGCGCATGCCACCACACCCTGCTAATTTTTGTTGTTGTTGTTGTTGTTTTTGATAGAGATGGGGTTTCACCATGTTGGCTAGGCTGGTCTTGAACTCCTGAGTTCAAGTGATCTGCCTGCCTTGGCCTCCCAAAGTGTTGGAATTACAGGCGTGAGTCACCATGTCCAGGCAGAATCTCAGTGTCTTTGAATTTCTACCAGGTAGACACATCTTGCCTCCCCATCACCAATTACTAGTGTTTCCCAGGAACTGTGCCTATGGGCTGCAGGAACGTAATATGGTTCCATTTCAGCACCAAAAGGGAGAGCAAGTTTGAGGGTCCCTGGTAACAGACAGGTGGGAACTCAGTCATCTGCTCACAAGTTCTGTCTGCTATTGGGTACAAAGGTCATTTTTGGCAAAAACTTAATGTATAAGCACACTGATCTAGATGCCTACGCATGGACTTTATGACAGTCATTTAACATTAAACAACCTAGGGAAGGTGAGAGTCAAACAAAGTGGCTCCATTGGGTTATGGAGTGAGCACAGCACTTGGTTCACTTGGGGTACCACGGTGGCACCGTGCCAAAGGACATTCCAGCAACATGCAAAAGCCAACACGCATGGCTGGGCATTTAGCTCAGTGGGCCCAGGACAGTCTGAGGATGGCTTCCATAGGAAATATTTCATATTCTGTGCAGACAAAGCACAAGGCATGTTACCCAAGGCTTGAATGGGTAAAAACATGGCAAAGCAGTACTGTTTGAAACACAGCAAAACGAGCACCAGCAAATAAATTGTCCCAATTATAGACAGCTAAGGATTAGCTATATTGTTTATCTAAAATTCAGTCATGTACAGTATATATCATTGCAACTAAGTTCAATAAGTAAGGCCAAAGTTGGCATCTGAAAAGACTGATCTCCCAAGTAAGTTATTACCATTAATAGTAACTACAGGAGGGACCTATGGGTATCAGCAGTTCATAAAGCATGTTATCATATCATATCTTTATCATTGGAAAAAGTATTTTTGATTCTTATTTTTCCTTTTTTTTTTTTTTTGAGACAGGGTCTCGCTCTCTTACCTAGCTAGGGTACAGTGGTGTGATCATAGCTCACTGAAACCTCTGCCTCCTGGGTTCAAGCAATCCTTCCATCTCAGCCTCCCAAGTAGCTAGGACAACAGGCATGATCCACCATGCCCAGCAAATTTTTAAAATATGTATTTTTTTGTAGAGACAGGGTCTCACTATGCTGTCCATTGCCCAGGTTGGTCTCAAACTCCTCCTGCTTTTGACTCCTGAAGTGTTGAGATAAGCCCAGCCTTATTTTTCATTCTTTAATCAGCCATCCATCCCCCAGGTTACTTTCTGGCAATCTGTGTACTGCCTGGACCATCACACCCTATCAGCCCTTACTGGGTATAGCTCTCACCGTGCGCAGGGATAAATATTTTCACGGGGTCACTGAAGGGCCCGACTCCCCCTTTTGTGACGGCTGCAATCCTCACTGTGCACGTAGCATTGTGGACTTGAACAGAGATCTGAGCTCGGCTGTTATTCTGGCCAACTTCCTCCAAGAGCTCTTTCTGGGGACAGAGAGGAAAAGAGGAAATGAAAACACTGACGGCCAGGCAAACTGCAGGCATGTCTATAGTTCCTTCTGAGGGAAGCCGTCCTGCCCACGTCTGGGGCCAGAAGACACACTTTCACAGCGTTCCTTCCTCACTCAGGCCACGGCCAATGCAACCAAAAGGCGGGTAGGGACAGGATGCAACCTCAAGTTTTGGGGGGTGTTGGCAAGCTAGGGCTATGAGGGCATGGCACTTACAGTGGTCCTAAAGAAGCTTCTGGAAGAGACGGAGCATGTAGTAGATGCACCCAGATGGTAGACAAGACTGACTCCTTAAGCCCTCGATCCTCAGAACCATCCACAGCACAATACACCAGTCACACTGTCCCTTGACACTGTCCCGCCCTTGAACCGGCATGAGTGGCCTCCTGTTCTTTGAAATTATAAGAATTTTGACTAAAATCTACCTGGAAGAGGGCACTGACACTTTTTTTTTCTTTCAGTGTGACAAATGTACAACTTGCTCAATTTTCAAAACTCTGGTTTTACTTTTATTTGTATGTTATTTAAAAGTCAATGTCATTCAAACAAAGGGAAAAAACCAGAACTAAGGGTTTATATGACACCTTTCTCCCCTTTTCCAAACCTCTATAATCATAATGTTCTCTGGTGTAGGAAACTAATTTTGTGTTTGAGCTGGCTTTTCAAATGGAAATTGTAGGGGTTGTGAAAGCTGAAACGAAGTTCTAGGAACATGTCTTTATCTCTGAATTTTGGAAATTTGATTTCAGAGACAGAAAGAAGTCTCAGGTCATGTAGGTAACAGATGTCACAGGTCATCAATGAACAGCAAAGGCAGTTCTATTGGTAACTGTATTCCCTGGTCACTCACTCTCAAGCCAGTCACTTTGCTAGTGATGGTGAAGGATAGAACCATCTCAACCCTTAAGGAGAGAGCAATCCGTCATTCATGACCAAGGGGGCACCCGGGTTGGCCATGCAGAGACTGTTTCCAAATCTAAATAGGCAGTGGACATCAGGACCCAGAAATGTCCCCTGCAGAAAAAAAAACAAGCTGTTTTTTCTGCTCCCGCACCACAATAGTCAACACAGAAGGCTTCTGTGACCTCTGGTCACCAAGAAGTGTATGAGAATTTTTCCCTACCAACAACCAGTCAGTTCCACAGCAGACACCAGCTGGGCATTCTCCAACCCAGTTCAGTTCTAACACTATCACCTGGAGATAGTGTCAGATCCCACAGGGTGAGGGCTCAGCGCCAAGAGCCTCCCCAATTTCAGATGCAAATCACAAGCCGCAGGTAGTTTGACCTGTACTTCTGACCAGCTGGCTATAAATCAGGGACTCCATGACCCCCTCCTTGAGTTTGTTTAATTTGCTAGAGTGCTCACTCTAGGAAAAGACGTTCACTGGTTTATTATTTTTTTCCTTTTTCTTTTTGAGATGGAGTCTCGCTCTGTCACCCAGGCTGGAGTGCAGTGGCGCTATCTCAGCTCACTGCAACCTCCACCTCCCGGGTTCAAGCGATTCTCCTGCCTCAGCCGCCCAAGTAACTGGGACTACAGGTGCCCGCCACCATGCCCGGCTAATTTTTGTATTTTTAGTAGAGATAGGGTTTCACCACGTTGGTCAGGCTGGTCTCAAACTCCTAACCTCAGGTGATCCACCTGCCTCGGCCTCCCAAAGTGCTGAGATTATAGGCATGAGCCACTGCGCCCGGTCTCACTGTTAAGGGTTTAATGAGATCCTTTATGTAAAACACATAGTACATGATCTGGCATGCTGCAAGTAATCAATCAGTGGTGGCTATGATTATCCTTAGATCATGTTCAAGGTGTTGCTACAGTTGGGTCTTCTTTCCCTATAAATAAATACAAAACCTTACAGAACTGACTTTGTGGTATCTTTCAAGTCTTGGTGCGTTAGAGAAAATCATCAAGGCTGTCTAGTTCCCCAAACCAAGAAGCTTATTTGACCCATTCATGGAGTTTACCTCCATGGTAGGTTTCTCCTCCAGGCAAAACGTACCTTATTTGATCAATCCCTGGGTCTCAGAAGTAGTTCAGATCCCTGGCTGGCCATGAGAGCCTTGCCTATTCCTCATACTTTAAGATAACAGGCCGGGCGCGGTGGCTCAAGCCTGTAATCCCAGCACTTTGGGAGGCCGAGGCGGGCGGATCACGAGGTCAGGAGATCGAGACCATCCTGGCTAACATGGTGAAACCCCGTCTCTACTAAAAATACAAAAAACTAGCCGGGCGTGGTGGCGGGCGCCTGTAGTCCCAGCTACTCGGAGGCTGAGGCAGGAGAATGGCCTGAACCTGGGAGGCGGAGCTTGCAGTGAGCCGAGATCGCGCCACTGCACTCCAGCCTGGGTGACACAGCGAGACTCCGTCTCAAAAAAAAAAAAAAAAAAGATAACACCAGTTCAAATGCTCTGCTCTCCTTTGACAGTGAGAAAGAGGGAGAAAAGGAGAAAGGAAGAGGCGGTGGGCACATGCCAACATCCAGGCACACAGCTCAGCTCATTAGGGGAACTTGTTAGGAGGTCAAGGTCTTGGGCCAGGTACACTGCAGCTTCCCTGAGTCTTTAAAGAAGTTGGTTCTCCGGGAGGCAGATGTTGCAGTGAGCCGAGATTGTGCCACTGCACTCCAGCCTGAACGACAGAGTGAGACTCTGTCTCAAAAAAAAAAAAAAAAAGTTGGTTCTACATATCATGCTGTCTCAAGGCTATAAGAATCTCTGCTATGAGATTCCTTCTAAGTCTATACCCTTTGAAAACGAAGAGTAAACTAGCATTCGAGCAATAAACCCAATGAGCTCCATAAAAACCGCACGTATAAAAATGTGTCTCTGCCTAACGTTTAGGCGATTCTGGGTCAAAGTTAAACAGATTTATTTTCTGTTGAACTTCAAAGAGACTTGAACTTGCCAGTATACATGTTGGGCCTTCAAGGTGGTATAATATGCAATATTTTATAACTCTATTTGCTCACTGAACTCTTTTTTCACAGAAGATCCACAGACACTTTATGGGAATGAGGGTGGGGTGGGAAATACTAGTCCAACTTAATAAAAGACTGTCCCATTCACAGAGAGAAATTCTCCAGCTGGTTTAGATGGTGTAGCTGGGCCCACAGATCAAATCCATAGTGTCATAAGTGCCTACAAAGCAAGGTCAAGGCCCTGTGTTCAGACAGTACAAAGACGAGCAAGACCTGCCTCCAACTTCAAAGAGAACACATTGTATTTGCTCCTTATCTTTGGATTTTAAGCTCTGATTTGGAAGGCAAGTAATTGCAAGAAAAATAGAACAAAAAAAGTAGGTATCATCATTGAGATATAATAAATATCCATACAGTAAAGATCAAAGGATTCTTAGTCTGAAAGTGACATGACCATTGTGGGAACGAAAGCTACAGACCTGTCTGCAGTGTAACTGCAACAAGCCCAGCAAAAATGACTGCCAAGGAAGTTCTGAAATTGCATGCACACGAAGAACCCCACCCTTAATTACAGTTATAAGTGAGAAATATCTTTAAAAAGTATCCAACTGCTCTGTCCTGCATAAGGAAGTAGCTTTAGTATCAGTTATCTAAAAATGAAAATCAAAGGATAATTTTGAGACAAAGTTTTGTCTAAGCTTTGCCCTTCTGAGATGAAGGAAATTCAAGGAAATCAAAGTGACGGATGCCAAGATCATCTCAAACTTCCTTTTGGGTGTGGATTTCAGGGCACTCCCAGGGTCCGCCTTTCTTCTCTGTTCTTATTTGCCCCCAGTTTTGGATCATAAGCTTGACACTTAGCTGCATCAGAGAATGTTTTCCAAAGTAAAGTGAGCCACTGGGTCTTTGTTGTCACAAGACTGTCATGATGCATAAAGTATAGTGCAAAGCCCAATAAATGATCTCACTGGCATGATCTGGCATCCCCAAGGAGGTAAGTGACTGGAAAGGTCACGGCCCTAACTGTGGCAGTTCTGTTCTCCCCGCAGAGGGGACCGTTCTGAACAAAGGGCAAAGAGAACGCACAGCCTAGCTGAGTGCTAATGGCATTTAGTGCACAAGGCTCTCCAGCCACAGTCATTCATGAGGTTTTCATCATTGCTGCCCTTCAGAACGCCTCAGCTCAAGAGGCCTCCTTCAGAAAAGTAGCTTTCGCCCATGCCAGATGTAGAAGGAGAAAGGATGACCTGCAGCTCTTTAAACAAACTGGCTTGTTTTAGACAGCCTAAGTGTCTGCTGGTAATCACGATTTTCTGCCAAATAGAGAAAGATAAAATTCCTGCTGAACCTTTATGTTTAGTGCAGCTCTACCAAGCATTCAGCATTGTGAACAAAAGCCTTTCTCTCAAAGAGGCATTTGATTCCTGCAACTCAGCCAATGGAGAAATGCAGTTAATCCAGAGGCACCTTGCACAAATGCCTTGAGACAAAAGACAAAAGGAAAGGCTGCTTCTCTCACAACTGTGACTTTTAAGCGGGATTGCCATTTAAAATTAATAAATACCATGATCATTTACTATGAGGCAGAACAACATGGACTTCTAAGCCTTCTTTTTTCTCTACTTCCATCACCTATTGCGTCCAACAGTCTGCTTCCTGATAGGTAAACTGAGGCAGGGAACTCAAAATAAATTTTAAGTGTCCTTTCAGAAAATGGCAGTTTTGATCAATGCTGGATGATATGTGGCTAAAAATGATTAAAACAAAGCTTGGGCATCATTGGTGGGTGCATCCGCTCACCCACTCACCCTGTTCATCTCTATATGGAGCATCTGTATGTGATGCTCCATATAGATGCCATTAAGAAGCTAAAATTTGGATCTATGATATGGTTTGGCTGTGTCCCCACCCAAACCTCATTTTGACTTGTAGTGCCATAATCCCCACATGTCATGGGAGGGTCCTGGTGGGAGGTAATTGAGTCATGGGGGCAGGGTTTTCCTGTGCTGTTCTCTTGATAGTGAATGTCTCGTGAGATCCTATGGTTTTATAAAGGGGAGTTCCCCTGCACACGCTCTCTTGCCTGCCACCATGTAAGAAGTGCCTTTGCTCCTTCTCTGCCTCCTGCCATGATTGTGAGGATTCCCCAGCCATGTGGAACTGTGAGTCCATTAAACTTATTTTTCTTTAGAATTACCTAGTCTCAGGTATGTCTTTATTAGCAATGTGAGAACAGACTAATACAATTTGTTACCAGGGTTAGATTGATCAGGAATACGGCAACACAGAAGAAGCATGCTTTCCATGATCACAGTAAAGAAGAGACAGACTTGATAATGAAACCAGTGCATCTGCCCTTCCATGGATGTTCTGTGTCACAAAAGGAGGCAGTATTACCCTACTCTCTTCCTTTCCCAGGTGGGAAGGGAACCTGTCTAGAAGCTGCCCACCTAACCACACCCAGGCATCATCACCTAGCTGCCTTTCCTGCTGCTGTATTGGGTCCAGGGTTCACATCATAGCAGTGGTCTTTAGACTTCATATAAATCAAAATCAAATGTCCCTCTGGGTTTGACTGGAGTCATGCCTAACAAAGTCATTGGAAGGGCACTGGCTGGTACGTAGGGAGGGAGCCACTATTTCACAGGTAGATTCCCTTTGCCTTTTGTTTGCCACTGTGAAATGAAACCAGTGCTTATACTAGAGAGTCTTCACTGAACTTGCCAGCTTTAGCAAAAATCTAAAGGATCTTGCCAGCTTTAGATTGATTATAAGGCAGGAATTACCTGACATATTGATGCTCCCCCACCATACCCCTACCCAGTTCCAAGCACACACAAGGTTACTTATATCAGCAAACTCAATGTAATTATTCATAAAAGAAGAATCATCTAGGTCATCATCATGATCTGTAAGTCTCAAGTTGTGCTCCTGAGTTCATGCTTATCATTGGCTCCCTTGCTATCAACCAATTTCTACCTGCCTTGGCCTCACTTTCAGGGCCCTGCATTTTAGGGTCAGAACTCCTCAATCCAGCTTCATCTCACACCTTGCTCTCACAAAAGGGTTATGTTCCAGACCTTCAAGTGAGTCAGAACTTACAGCTGCCATATTGTGCCTTCTCTCATGTTATCTTTTCCCATCTGAGACTCCTCAAACTTCATCTGCCAAGATTACTCTAAGCTGTGATGGTTAATATTATGTGTCAACTTGACTGGGTGACAGAGGTGCCCAGCTATGTGGCTGAACATGATTTCTGGGTGTGTCTGTGAAGCTGTTTCCAGTGAGATTATTATTTGAAATGGGGGACTCACTAATACAGACTGCCCTCTCCAGTGTGGCTGGGCCTCATCCAATCCATTGAGGGCCTAGAAAGAACAAAAGGTAAAGAAAGGAGGAATTCTCCCCTTTTCTTTTGCCTGAATGCTTAAGCTGAGACATCAGTATTCTCCTATCCTTGGACTGAGATCTACACCACTGCCCCTGTTCTCAGGCCTTCAGACTCGGACTGAATTACACCACTGGCTCCCAGGTCTCTAGCTTCCAGACGGCAGATCGTGAGAAGTCTCAGTCTCCGTAACTGCATGAGTCAATTTCTCATCATAAATCTCCTTCTATACATACGTGTTCAATTAGCTGTTTCTTTAAAGAACTTTGACTGACACATAAGTCCAATTCAAGTACCACCTTTTCTGGGACAGGCAGTCTGCCACAGGCTCCAAGCATCTTTGTTCATCCTTGCTGAGCATGACAAAGTGCAAGGCCTAACCATCCCCAGCCCTGAGCCATGCTGGGGCCGGTCACATGGGCAATGAAGTAGGTCAAGGTGGCCACAGCATGACGACTGTGCAACTGCACAGAGGATCAGCTTGTTTGCTGCTCACTACACAGGGTGCTGAGCCCTTGACCCTGGTACCCTCAGGTGCACAATCCACCAAGTGGATACATCACATTGCCCAATGGGACTTGGTGGGGCAGGGAACCTGTGCCATCTGGCTGATGCACCTGGTTATGTGCTATGCCGTGTCAGACTGCATGTCCTGATCCAGTAAGTCTCATGTCTAATTTCGGCTTGTCTGCAGCTGTGCCAGGCTGGCCAGTGAGCTTGCTTAGTCCCTTCCTTTGGTGTCTGCTTACCTCCTGTCATTCTCTATGAGGATGAGGTTATTCCCGGATCATCTTCTTTTGCAAAGTCCCATGAAATTTCCAAAAGACCATGAATTGCTGGACTGCTAAGCCCTGTAGCTCCCTGACCTAATGCTACAATTTGGGTAGTCCACATTGTCTTCCTATAAGAGCCTGAATTCCATGAGGGCAAAAGTCAGGTGATAACAGAGGATGAAATCTATATCTATCTCACAAATAAGTGAATGAATCAATGAGTGAGGAAAGTTCCAAAAGACTCCTTAGAATTTTGTAACTGTTCAGTCACCTCTAATATTTACTATATTCTGTTCCCCTGAAAGGTGCCTTGCCTAACTCAATCACACCAGGTCTTTTCAAAACCAAATGAAAGCTTCTAAAACTGAAGTAAACCAGCAAGTTGAAAGATGATCAATCGTGCTCTTCTAGGGTTTAGACTTACGGAAATCCCTGCACTCTGCCACACATGGGATATCCGGTAGCCCACCAGTTCTCCAGCCTGCCGCTTGGTCAGAGGCTTCATCCATCTGATGTCCACATTATCTCTAGATTCATTCAGAAACACAGTGACGTTTAAAGGTGCTACTGATGGGGCTGCAAAAGAAAAAGGAGAGAAAAATGAAGAACCACAAAGCACACACAGATGCATTCTCATCTGGGTTTTCAAGTGTTTGTTTTTCAAATGCTCTGTGAAAAGCACTCAAATGAGACCAAGACTTATAGCACATTTTCACCTTCTCAACTAAGATTTTCACTGAGAAATCAATGAGTTTTAAATCAGTGAACCCTTTTAGGTTACTGAAGCCTAGAAATCCGTTTCTTAAGTAGAAAATGTCAGCCAAAACAGAGCGAGACCCTCTCTACAAAACGAAACAAAAAACTAAAAAATTAGCTGACTGCTTGGTGCACATCTGTAGTCCCAGTCCCTCCAGAGATAGAGCCAGGAGGATTCCTTGAGCCCAGGAGGTTGAGGCTACAGTTAGACGGGATCATGCCACTGCACTTCAGTCTGGGCAGAAAAAGCAAGCAAGGAAGAAAAGAAGGAAAGAAAGAGAAAGAGAAAACAAGAGAAAGAGAAAGAAAATCAGAAAACGTTGGCCAGGTATGGTGGCTCATGCCTATAATCCCAGCACTTTGGGAGGCCAGAGGGAGAGGATTGCTTGAGGTCAGGAGTTTGAGACCAGCCTGGGCAACATAGTGAGACTCCCATTGCCACTAAAAAAAAAAAAAAAATTAGCTGGGTATGATGGCACAGGTCTGTAGTCCCAGCTACTTGGGAGGCTGAGGAAAGATCACTTGACCCTGGAAAGTCAAGGCTGCAGTGAGCTGTGATTGCACCACTGCACTCTAGCCTGGGCGACAGGGCAAGACCCCATCTCAAAAGAAAAAAAAAAAAAAAAAGGACATTTCACGAGCACCTAAAGTAAAACAGCAAAGAAGAGGAAGGCAGGGAAGGAAGGGTGGGTGGTGCTCTGGACTCCTGGGGAAGTGAAGCAGACACAACTTGAACAATGTTCTCCACGACAAACCTGTGGGGCAGAAGGTCAACACAGCCAGTTGGAGATCAGCTTGGTGGCATCTGAGATGCACAAGGTAGGAAACACTGCTGAGCTCAGAATGCAGCCACCATTTTAAAGTCCAGAGGCAAGTTACTGACGATCTGAACAGAGCTAATCTGTCAACATATTTAAAAAGTGCGTGCGTGTGTGTGCGTGTATGTGTGAGTGTGCACATGAGTGTACGTGTATAAAATAATTTGGGAAACAAGATCATTACTATAGTCTTTTTTGGGAGAGAAGAACTTAACTATATCCACTAAAATTGAAAATAATATGCTCTCTGACCAAATATTTTATTTCCAGGAATTTAACCTGTAGGTGATATTATATTCATTGCAGCATAATAATGACAAACAGAAATAAATGCAATGCTCGGTCAATAATTATGACATAACCTGGGAGGCGGAGGTTGCAGTGAGCTGAGATCATGCCACTGCACTCCAGTCTGGGCAACAGAGTGAGACTCTGTCTCAAATAACAATAATAATAATAATACAAATTTTGATACATTTTCCAATGGAATACTTAATTACCTGGCCACTGGAAAGAATTAAGTATATCACATGTATTGATATAAAAAAAAAATCCAATGGTGGAAAAAATCAGATTGTGAAAAGTATATAGATCTATTTTAGAAATTTGTAAAAAAACTTCTATATCTAGAAAGAATAATAACAATTGGAATAATATACCCAAACTGTTGCATGTAGTTGAATGAGGGGAGGTTAAATTATATATTTCAGATATGTGTGAAAGGATACTATAACCCTCTTTTTCTCTGCTGATCCCAGAAACAGTAATCATGAAGTTAAAATGAATTTCAGCTTAGAAAATGCCACACAACTGAAGCTGCCTATGAAATCAGTCACACACTTTCAAACCTGTTGTAGAATTTGTGGATAAATATGGCCAACACAACACGTCTGTATGTCTGCCTCCTCCCAAAACCCCTCTATGATGGCAATAAAGAATTTGAAAAGATATAAACTCACAAGGCAAAGAGGAGTCAACAGTAGAAGAGAGATTTCAACACATATTTGAAAGCTGAAAAAGAGACGAAGAAGGTATCGTTAACTCAGCAAGCCAATGTTCCCCCAAAGAACCACAGAGCAGCTCAGAAACTGTGGGCCCAGGTAGTAAAACAGGGACTAAAACTGGGAAGAGTGATTGGAAGTCTGATTAAGAAATAGTTGCTTCTCAAAGTCCGTCTTCTCCATGCCTACACACCTGGCAAGTATGCCCTCAAATAGCCATAGGACACAGGGTGATTTCTTCTCTGAAGCAGAAAGCCACTAAACTTAGAGCACCTGTAGAATGGAGGCATGAAAAGGAGCCAGGCTGAAACCTGGGAAAATAAGTGAAAGTTTACACACTAAATGGCAAGGACTCTACCTTCCCTTCCCACCCACCTGGCTACTAGAATATCAGCAGCCACGTTTAATTCCTGGGGCAGGAGACTTCTTTTCTAGAGGAAGTCAGCGGCTACAGAGGAAAGAAACCAATTTTGACACTTGGGAGTATCTGGATCAAAACACTTAAGGCATCTGATAGTGAAGCCTACAAGCTCTGCCCAAGTTCCAGTCAAATCAAGGACTCTTCACCCTTCCATAGGAACAGACAGCAGAAATTAGCAGAGGTCTGGGGAAGCCCCCCGACTGAATGTCAGGGACCAAAAAAACCACACAGAACAGAGGGCTTAGAGGAGACAAAGCCGGTGTAGGGAACTAGAGAAAACTAAACACAAACAAACAAAAAAGAATTGAGATATCCAGAAAAGGCTCTCATGATTGAGAACCAGAAAACAATTTTCAATGAAAAAAACTTGAAATTAGCAACATGATAAGTAAAATAAAATATTTAACAGAAGAAGTGGAAGACAAATCAAGTACCTCTCCAAGAAGGTAGAATAAAAGGGCAAAGAAAATAGGCCAATTTGAAAAAAGAAAATTGAGGAAGCAATCAAAGAGGTCTAATTAACAATTGTCTAACACAATTTCTGGAAAAAACAGAGATTGGAACATTTCCAAAGGAAAAACAAAAGTTTAAGGACCAAAGGACTTTCCAGATTTCCAGATCAAAGGGCCCACTGAATGCCCTTGATAATGACCAAAACAAATTGCACATCACAGTTTATCACAGAACCAGGATTAAAAAGATATTTTAAAAACTAAAACTGAAAAACAGTTCACATAGAAAACTTAAGTATCAGAATTTTCCACAGCCACCCATGAAGCTAAACAATGATACGAAAACACCTTTAAACTTCTGAGGGAAAATAATTTCCACCTAAAATTCTATATTTGGAAAAATGACTAAGCCAGTATTACATAAGGACATGCAAGTTCCCACAATCTTTACTTTTTACGTATACATTCTGTGGAAGCTAATTGAGAATGGGCTCCATGAAAACGAGGGCATAAACTAAGAAAGGCAAATACCCAGGAGAAGGCACCAGAATCCTGAGGATGCCTCTAAAGGAAAACAGAAAAAGAACCACATGAAACAATTAAAGGTAATGGTATCCAGGCCTTGCACGGGGTAAGGGAATAGTGTCTGTTCCTATCAATCAGACTGAAAATCTAATGATTCAAGAAGCACTGAGTAGGGCATACAGAATGGTCTTGTGTCAGCAGTGGGTAATAACTGAGTAGGGCATACAGAATGGTCTTGTGTCAGCAGTGGGTAATAACTGACCTGAGACTGAGCCTTGCTCGGGTTCTGCCTAATAAATCTTAAAAGCAAGACCCTACAGGATTAAACTGTTTCCCACTAGCTTAGCTGTGTCTCAAAACAAAGCTCACTACTTATAGAAATACAAGAATATCTAGCATCTAACATCGTAAAATTCTCAATGTCTGTAATCCAGTCAAAGATTATCAGGCATGCAACGAACCTGAAAAATACCACCTACAGTGGAAACATAAATGATTCAGTTGAAACCACCCACACATAACATACATGTTAGGACAGCAAACAAAGACATTGAAACAGTTATGAAAAGGCTGGGCACGGTGGCTCATGCCTATAATCCCCACATTTTGGGAAGCTGAGGTGGGAAGATCATTTGAGGTGAGGAGTTTGAGAGCAGCCTGGGCAAAATAGTGAGACCCTGTTTCTACAAGCAAACAAACAAAAAACACGCCAGGTATGGTGGCTCATGCCTGTAATCCCAGCACTTTGGGAGGCCAAGGCAGGCGGATCAACTGAGGTCAGGAGTTCAAGACCAGCCTGACTAACATGGAGAAAACCCCATCTCTACTAAAAATACAAAATTAGCTGGGCGTGCTGGTGCATGCCTGTAATCCCAGCTGCTCGGGAGGCTGAGGCATGAGAATTGCTTGAACCCGGGAGGCAGATGTTGCGATGAGCCGAGATTGCACCATTGCACTCCAGCCTGGGCAACAAGAGTGAAACTCCGTCTCAAAACAAACAAAGAAACAAACAACAACAACAACAACAAAAACAACAAAAAACAAAAAATACCCAAAACACACACACACACACAAAAACAAAAACAAAAATTAGTTGGGTCTGGTGGCATGCGCCTGTAGTACCAGCTACGCAGAAGGTGAAGGCGAAGGTAGGAGAATTGCTTAAGCCAGCAGATCAAGACTGCAGTGAGCTGACTGGCACTGCACTCCAGCCTGTGTGACTGAATGAGACTCTGTCTCAAAAAAGGAAGATAAGAAAGAAAAAAAAAAGAAAAGAAAAGTAATTATAAGTGCATTCTGGATGGTCCAAAAGTTAGACACAGAAAAATGCAAAAAAGAGATAAAAATTACAGTGTATGAGATGAAGTATAAACTGGATAGGACTAATGTCAGATTAGATACTGCACCAAAAAAGATGAGTGAAATTGAAGATATAGCAATAGAAACTAGCCAAAATAAAATTAGACAGAAAAGAAGGGGAAAGCAGTAATAGATCATCAGTGAGTTATGGGACAACTTCAAATGATGTAATATATATGTAACTGTAGTCCTTACAAAAGAAGATAGGTGGAAACAGGAAAAAAATGTAAAGAAGTAATGGCCAAACTTTTTCCAAATTTGATGTAAACAACAAATACAGAGACCCCAGAAGTTCAATGAACTCCAAACACAAGGAATATAAATAAAATTACACCAAAGTATGTCACAATTAAATTGCTCAAAATCAGTGATGAGGGCGAAAATAGGGACAAAAGACACATTACATACAGAGGAACAAAGTTAGGATGACCACAGATTTCTTGTGGGGAAACAATGCAAGCAAGAAGATAGTGGAGCAACTTCTTTTAATGTACTGAAAGTAAAAAACAAAAACAAAAACAAAAACTAAACTAAAACTGTGAACCTACAGTTCTCTACCTCATAAAAATACTTTTCAAAAATGAAGGCTAAAAATAAGAACACTTCAAAGGTAAAATAAATATTTTTCCCCAGACTACAGGAGCTGAATACCACACCAGCAGATACACACTACAAGAAATGATTTTTTAAAAAGTTCTTCAGGAAGAAGGAGAATGATGCCAGATAAAATATAAAGACCAAAAAAGGAAGACCACTAGAAATGGTAACCATAGGCATAAACATGTGTTTTTCCTGGTTATGTAAATCTCTCTGTAAAAGATTAGTGACTGAACAAAAATAACAACAGTGTAGCAATGGTTTTTAAGACACATTAAAGCAAACTCTTTGACAACAGCCAAAAACATCTGAAGGAGAAAATGGAATATATGTGAAGTGGTATAAATCGAAGGTACACTGTGATAAGTTAAATATGTATACTGTGAATCCTAAAGCAACCATTAAAAGAACAGAAAAAAAGCTATGGCTAATAAGCCAAACAAAGAATAAAAAAAAGAATCATAAAAATATTAGTATTAAAAATATAAAAATATTTTTAAATGAAGAAAAAGAAGAAAAGGAGAACAAATTACAGATAGAACAAATAGAAAATATGATGCAATTAAACCTATCCATTTAAGTGATTCCATTACATCTTAATGGACTTGTGGGTTATTTTATATGTATATATGTGTGTATATGTACACATATATAATAACCTACACACACACACACACACACGCACACAGGTTTTTGTCATGGTCTCTGGCTTACAACTCCCATAGCCCTGGTTACAATCTTTTGCTGTGATGTTGGGGGCTTTACGCCTCAGGGGCAGGCCTCAGGAAACAATCTCTCTGAGTTCTTCCTGCCCTCCTTTCACGTGCCTCGATGCAGGACTCTAATCCTCCCCATCTTTCTGACTGTGGGTCACAAGACCCTTATTATCAAGGGAGTCCTGACCCATAACCTGGAGGAAGGAATGCTGACATCATGAAACTTCCACCAAAAAAGCAAGACAACAGGGTTCAGAGAGCTTCCAGGTAACTGAACACGTGGAGGTTCCTGGAGGGTGGTGCGCCCAGGGAGGACATGGAAGCTCCACGCCCTTTCCCTCTATACCTCATCCTCCACATCTCTTCATTTGTATCCTTTGTGATATCCTTTATGATAAACTGGTAAATGTAAGTACTTCCCTGAGGTCTGTGAACCGTTCCAGCAAATTAATGGGACACAAAGCTGAGGTCATGGGAAACACTTGGTCAGTCAGAAGTTCCAGAGGTCAAGATTTGTGATTGGCATCTAAAGGCTGGGGTCGGGGACGGGAGGGAGGGGAGGCCTAGGGATCGAGCCCTCAACCTGTGGGATCTGAAGCTATCTCCATGTAGCGTCAGACTGGAACTGGAGGACACTCAGCTGGTCTCCGCTGCAGAGCTGACTGCTTGCTGGTGGAGAGAAATCCTCACATATGTTGGGGTCACCGAAGGCTTCTGTATTGACTATTGTGTTGGTAACATGTATTGATTGTTGTGTTGTGAGACAGCATGTTTTAAAGTGTGCTGCTATTATCTTCTTCTATGTACAAGAAAAGATTACCTATACATAACACGGTGTGTTGTCACTAAATGCTTTTAAAGTATGGAGGAAATATCTTTGCCATTTTCATCAGTCTCCTCAATAATTTTCTCCTCCAGAGACAAAGTCCAAACAAAGCAAAGTTTCAACTCTCAGTCAGGGCACTGGGAAGGGTTTGTTGAATCACATGCCATTGGGGGCAATATACATTCTGAACCCCAGGAATTACCTCCTTCAGTCGTGCTGGCTAGAATCCAAGGGCTCACTGCAGACCAGCCTATTTCATTCATGCAGGAAACGCCAATGCTGTAATTAGCCAGGGCTTGCAGCTGCTTGATTTGATACATATGTGGTGAGGCAGAGGTGTTAAAAATCATGACTGAGCCATTACTCAGTGGATCAACTTCCTTGACCTAAACGAAGAGTAAACACGAGGACCGGGCGTTAGTAAGGAGGTGGGAATGTCAGGCACGGGGCATGCGTGTATTTGGTGCACGTGGCCCTTCCTCTATGCTGAGGGGAAGGACCTGCTTCCTTTCTGGGCACACACACATTTTCCTGCCAGCATCACTGTGTGTTACTCATGCCACTCGGACAATAACTGAACACCTGAGGAAAACACCTAAAATAACAATAAACAGTTCTCACTGTGGCAGGTAATGGAGCAAATAATTATGATGATTAGAATTCATATTATACTATAAAATAAAACCTCTCCTCTCTTAGAACTTCTTCGATTCTTGACTTCTTTCAGCTGCTTCACGGAATATGCAACAGAGATAACAGATATAATATGTGCTGACAAACCCTGAAATATTTAATATTTTGCCTTTTAAAGGAAATATTTCCCAAATTCTGCTTTTAGAGGATGGGTTTCTTTCTTTCTTTTTTTTTTTGAGATGGAACTTCGCTCTCGTTGCCCAGGCTGGAGTGCAGTGACTGATGTCAGCTCACTGCAACCTCCACGTCCTGGACTCAAGCATTCAGGATTCAAGCACTCAAGATTCCTGCCTCAGCCTCCTGAGTAGCTGGAATTACAGGAGTGTGCCACCACGCGCAGCTAATTTTGTATTTTTAGTAGAGATAGGGTTTCACCATGTTGGCCAGGCTGGTCTTGAACTGCTGACCTCAGGTGATCCGCCCGCCTTTGGCCTTCCAAAGTGCTGGGATTACAGTCGTGAGCCACCACGCCCAGTGTTTCTTAATCTTTCTTTTTATTATGTAACCTGAGGAACGCTGCTCTTGCCTTGAGGCTAACTTTATTTTATTTTATTTTATTGTTATTATTATTACTTTTCTTGAGATGGAGTCTCAATCTGTTGCCCAGGCTGGAGTGCAATGGTGCGATCTCAGCTCACTGCAACCTCCGTCTCCCAGGTTCAAGTGATTCTCCCACCTCAGCCTCCAGAGTAGCTGGGATCACAGGTGCCTGCCACCATGCCTGGCTTTTTTTTTTTTTTTTTTTAAAGTAGAGACAGGGTTTCACCATGTTGGTCAGGCTGGTTTTGAACTCCTGATTTAAGGGATCTGCCTGCCTTGGCCTCCCAAAGTGCTAGGATTACAGGCATGAGCCAATGCACCCATCCTGAGGCTAATTTTAGTGTGGCCTTTATTCTTAACCCCTTCGACCCCAACAGAAATTCAATTCCAGAAGCACACACAGGAAATCTAGATTCTTGGCTTTTTTTTCTTTTTTTTTGATGGGGAGATATAGGAAAGGGTCATTTGCCCCTCCTCCAGCAAACTTTTCTCCAAATCTCCTTTAAACATACTGCCTATCTTTCCCTCCATAACTCCACTAGTCTCTCCACATCCCTCTCCAAATCTCTGTATGCACAGGCAAGAGAGGGCGATTCCCAGCACAAATCTAGTCCTGGGTGAAACTTCCATCTCTTTCCTTGCATACCTCCTGTCTGGGTATGGGGATAAGGGAGAGTATGGGATTTTGTTTTCCACTACATGCTTTTTCAAAATTTCTATAATATGTGGCACTTATAAAATCAGAACAGACAAAATGATATCGGGTAAAACAAGCAACTGAGAGCAATTTGGGAAAAATCCTCAGGCCACAAAATGTATTGCTGTTAATAACGGGCTTGCAGTTCTGGGCTGTGGATATACAGTACTATAATTTCAGGCTATGTGTGTTTGAATCTTAGGTCAATGAACCAGAAATAAACATTCTGGAATTCCAAATCCCCTGGCGGATAGCAGGAGTATGGTGTAGGGGCTGAGTTTCTCCTCTGACTCAGACCCCGTGGGAGACAAGAAGGTATCATTTGACCTGAGGAGCCACCAGAGGAGAAACAAGAACCCGGACGCTTGTCTTGGTGGTGGCTGTTGGCAGACATCACTTTTTGTTTGTTTCACTTTAGAGTGTGCACCTACTTCCTGGTGACCAGCCACCAAAGCGAAGGTGGAGGAAACCTTTGGCTCTCCTCCCCGCCCCACTTCCGGAGACACGTGGGGAGCATTTCCAGGCACAGGGACGCTCTCTGAGAGCACGTTCCTAGAGGAAAACAGGGTTTCTATAATAGCCCTTCTCAGTCAGTGGGTCCTCAGGGAAAAAGAGCGCATGAAGTGGCAAGAAGTACGTGGGAGAGCTCAAAATAGAAATGGAGTGTGTGGCCCAAAAATGGGTGAAGAAAAGAGCTAAGATCAGGACCAAAGGAAGTGAGAGGGTGTGTCCTGCTAGCGCATGGATCTGAATCTCATCCAAAACATTCATTTGGTCCCGAGTCAGAGTTTAAAATTATAATTTTACAAAGCCATACTTGGTCCCTTCAAAAAATGGGAATACACTGTTAATGACAGAATAGAAAAGATAACTTTTAGAGCTTGTGCCGATTAACCCCAGTAGGACTGCCAGAGAATATAAAGGACACCTCGTTAAACTTGAATTTCAAAGAAACAACAAGTAACTGTTCAGTATAGGTAGGTATGTCACGAGATTATTCGTGTAGTTTAACTGGGTGTTCCGTATTCTTATTTGCCAAATCTGGAAAGCCTACCAGAGATGGAAAAGAGAAAGGATGAACGGAGGCTCAGCTAGCCAAGGGGGACAAGAACAGAATCACCATATCCAGCACCACAGAATCCAAGATGGGCAAGAAAGGACTGGAATTTGGCCGTCTCAGGATGCTTTTCCATCTGTACCAGGAATACCCAAAACCATGGCAGAGAGAGAGCAGGTAAAGCTTGTGTGTGATCATCTTCCATCAGCAGGGGTGACCTGGTGTTTTCAGACTTTTCAACCATCCTGCCCACCTCACGTCACCCTGAGACCTGCTGTCTCAAGGTGGGGTGGTACTCTTCCTGAGACTCTCCCTGAAGCTCACCATCCTCGTGTTTCATGTCCTCTCAGGCTCTTCAAACAACACAGCGCTTTGGCAACAGTTTTAAAAAGGGCTGGCCCATGCTTCAGTTATGTCCCTGTTATATAAATGTCTACCTCAGCCTGGTCAACATAATGAAACTACATCTCCACTAAAAGCACAAAGTTAGCCGGGCGTGGTGGCAGGTGCCTGTAGTCCCAGCTACTCAGGAGGCTGAAGCAGGAGAATTGCTTGAACCCGGGAGGCGGAGGTGGCAGTGAGTCGAGATCGCGCCATTGCACTCCAGCCTGGGCAACAAGAGCGAAACTCTGTCTCAAACAAACAAACAAACAAATAAATAAATAAATGTCTACCTCTAGGGAAAGAGGCCTGGATATTTCTAAAAACAGAGCCCCAAAATAACATGAAGCAAAAACTGATAGAATGGAAGGGAGAAATAGACAATTCAAAATAAGAGTTGAGATCTCAATTCCCCACTTTCAATAACAGATGGAACCACGAGACAGAATATCAGCAAGGCAACAGAAGACCAAAGACTCTAAACCAACGAGACCTGAACAACATGCACAAAACACTTCCTCCAACAACAGCCGAATGTACATTCTTCTCAGGCGCACACAAAACTTTCTCCAGGATAGGACTTAGGTCATAAAACAAGCCTTAAGAAATTTAAAAGGATCACAGTCATATGAAGTATATTCTGCAAACACAGTAGAATAACATTAGAAATCAGTAAGGGAAGAAAATTTGGGAAATTCATAATTAGGTGACAATTTAAATACACACTTCTAAATAATCAAGAGTACAAAAAAAATTCACAAGGAAAATGACAGAAAACTTGAAATTAACAACAACAACAGGCCGGGCACGGTGGCTCAAGCCTGTAATCCCAGCACTTTGGGAGGCCGAGACGGGCGGATCACGTGGATCACGAGGTCACAAGATCAAGACCATCCTGGCTAACACGGTGAAACCCCGTCTCTACTAAAAAATACAAAAAACTAGCCGGGCGAGGTGGCGGGCGCCTGTAGTCCCAGCTACTCGGGAGGCTGAGGCAGGAGAATGGCGTGAACCCGGGAGGTGGAGCTTGCAGTGAGCTGAGATCCGGCCACTGCACTCCAGCCTGGGCGACAGAGCGAGACTCCGTCTCAAACAACAACAACAACAACAACAACAACAAAACCTTATGGGATGCAGCTAAAACAGTGCTTACAGGGAAATGTAGAATGTAAATGCCTATTTTTTTTAAATAAAAGAACACAATCAATAACCTAACCTCTACCTTACAAAACTAGAAAAAGCAAACTAAACCAAACAGAAAAAAAAGAAACAAAAATTAAGGCAGAAATGAATAAAATAGATAATAGAAAATAGAAAAAATTTACAAAATCAAAAGTTGGTTATTCAAAAAGATCAATAAACTTGACAAACTTTTAGCTGGACTGACTAAGAAAAATAAGAGGGAAAACAAATTACTAAAAGCTGGAGTGAAACAGGAGATCTTATTACTAACCTCAAAGAATAAAAAAGGTTATAACGGAATACTATGTACTATATTGCATACCAATAAATTAGATAACTAAGATAAAATGTTCAAATTCCTATAACATAGAAACTACCAAAGCTCACTCAAGAAGTAATAGAAAATCTGAATAGATGTATATCAAGTAAAAAGATTGAGCTAGTATTGAAAAAACTTTCCACAAAGAGAATAAATTTTATTAAATATTTAAAGAAGATTTAACATCAATCTTTCACAAACTCTTCCAAGAAAAGAAGGAGGAGGAGGAGGAGGAGGAGGAGGGGGGAGGAGGGGAAGGTGGGAGGAGGGGGAGGGGGAGGAGGGGGAGGGGGAGGAGGAGGAGGAGGACTTTCACACTTATTCTAGAAGGTCAATATTACACTGATGCCAAAACCAGAAAAAGCTACCACAAGAAAACTACAGACAAATTAGATACAGACACAATTAGACAGTGGTAATGGCTGCACAACTCTTGAATATACTAAACACCGTTAAATTGTACATTTTAAATAATGGGTGAATATTATGGTATATAAAATATATCTCAGCTGGGCATGGTGGCTCACACCTGTAATCCCAGCACTTTGGGAGGCCGAGGCTGGTGGATCACTTGAGGTCAGGAGTTCAAGACCAGCCTGGTCAACATGGTGAAACCCCATCTCTACTAAATGTACAAAAATTAGGTGGGTGTGGTGGCACTGGCCGGTAGTCCCAGCTACTGGGGAGGGTGAGGCAGGAGAATTGCTTGAACCCAGGAAGCAGAGGTTGCAGTGAGCCGAGATTGTGCCACTGCACTCCAGCCTGGGCAACAGAGTGAGACTACGTCTCAAATTTTTTTTAAAAAAAGTAAACTGTATCTCAAAAAAAGGTGTTAAAAAAATCAATCACAAAAAAGGCCATTCCTGGTGAGGAACTGTAGATGCAATAAGAATTCCTAACACTTACCAGTGCTTGGGAGGCTTACAAAAAAAAAAAACTGAGTAAGAATTAAGAAAGGCTGGAGGCGGTGGGTGAGGGTGGAGGCTATTTTAGGGATAATACAGGCTTTTCCTGTTCAGGGAAGGAACAGCTGTTAGATAAGAGTTGGAGGCGGTAAGAACAGAGAAAATAATTTGACTACCAAGTAAAAACATCTAGTTGTCAACACAAAATTCTTTGAGCTGAGTTGGCCTGTGTCAAGTTAACATATTTTTAACTAATGAGACCAGATATTTAGTAAACTAATTCCTGACCCTACTGTATGATTAAGTACCAGGCATTCATACTTTTAGTGGATAATTCCTGCATGTTCGGTAACCTGCTCCCAAATGGAAGAGCTGATGGTTCTGAGCGCTGCTGTAGGCATTGGAGCTTCCTGGGCTTGAGTTCTGGTTCTGCCACTCACAGGCTGTGTGAGTACTCTGAGCCTGCAGTGCTGGTGTGTTTTAAGTAAGATAATGTTTGCAAAGCCCCTGGGCCATTGTGGTCCCTTAGTAAACCGTTGTGTTACTGCCACCATTCTCATTTTTATGAAGTGAACACTCAAGAGCAGAGCTTACATCATGGGCAAGGTATCATTTTAGGACAGGTAATGGCACTGTTTCATACCCATTCTAGGCAGCAGTGAAAAATGTCTGAAGACTCCACAAGGCCTGTAATGCCCAGGATCCCCAGGTGACACTGGCTAAGGTGCTACACTCAATAGCACAGACGATCTATCTTGTGCTGGCCCTTCTGTCCTTCATGGCCACCAGCCCAGGAGGAGCCACACTGGGGAGTGGCTGGCTTCCTCAACTCCTGGTCATAAGCATGTGTCATAAGCATTGGGACCTTAAAAATGAACTCTCCCTGATCTTGACTGGGCAAGGTGGCTCATGTCTGTCTGTAATCCTAGCACTTTGGGAGGCTGAGGAGAGCGGATCACCTGAGGCTGGGAGTTCAAGACCAGCTTGACCAACATGATAAAACCCCATCTCTACTAAAAATACAAAATTATCCAGGCATGGTGGCGCATGTCTGTAATCTCAGCTACTCGGGAGGCTGAGGCAGGAGAATCACTTGAACCCAGTGGAGGTTGCGGTGAGCCAAGATCACGCCATTGTACTCCAGCCTGGGCAACAGGAACAAAACTTTGTCTAAGAAAAAAAAACAAAAGAAGAAGAAAGACTCTCCCTGGCCTCATGATGTTCTCCCTTGAAAACACATTTTGCTTCCGGTTGGGCCCTGAAACCTGCACAGGAAGGACACAGTGTCATGGGCAAAGCATGGACATGGAATGGTGCATGCATGCTGGACATTGAAGCAGGGAGTTCAGGGGACTCTGTACAGAGATGGAGAAATGCCCTCCGTGTCCATCCTTGGAAGGAAGAAAAATCCTTAGACCCACAGAGAGCGCCAAACAGCTACTTCCCCCTTCACCACGGAGCTTTACCTGAACGCTGCAATTCCTGAACGGGGAGTATCCATCAAAACCAGGGACCCAAGAGATCAGAATGCTGTGTGCAGTGCTGTTATGGATGCTGACTTCAGTTGGTGGGGAGGGAATTGCTGCATAAAACAAAACACACACACACAAACACAATTAAAGATAATGAGAGGCTACAGCTACCAAACAAATGCATTAATAAATGGAATTATGTTTTCAAGAGGAGCCTCCCTATGCCTGAGGATAATTGTACCAGCCTGCGGATAAGTCTTCCAGTGAAGGGCCAAAGAAGTGGAACGCAGACCCACTGATGAAATGAGGCGGCCTTTGAACTGGAAAAGATGTGGAATACTCATGTCCTTTACGGAGTACATGTTCATGGACCCTACTGTGTGTACCTGGCTGGGCACTAGTGCACTAAAGAGAGACACAGTCATAGCTCTGCCCTCATGGAGCACACGGCCTGGTATAGGAGACCCACGTTAACCAAGAATAGGAGCGCCCTGTCACCAGAAGAGAGGGGTGCCACAGGAGGGTGTGTGCACACATAAGTGTGCATGGGTATGTGTGCATGTGTATGTGTGCATGTGTATGTGTGCATGTGTAGGGGGAGAAGCTTTCCAGGCTGAGAAAACACTAAGAGTCGGTTCAATCAAGAGAGCCAACTGCATCTGCTGGGGGAAGGGAGGAGGTGCGTGTCTGGAAAGGGTGTGCTACACCCTTGGCTACAGGTGGGTGAAGGGTAGCTATTTCAATTAGAATCCAAGAAGGATCTTAAATTTGGGGAATCTTATTGCTGTGTGCTGAATTTAATTCATAATAATAATTACACTCATAATTAAAAATGAAGGCTAACATTTCGTGTGCTTACTATGTGCCAGACACTTTGAGGGCTTTCTTTTATCATTCCTAGAATCCTATTAGAGAGCTAGTCTTACAAGCCCCATTCACAGATAAGGAAACAGGATGAGAGAAGTTAAAAACTTGGCAAAGGTCACAGATAGGTTGTAAGTCATACAACGGGGACTTGAACTCTGGTCTGCCTGACCCTGGAGCTTGTGTCCCTCAACAGGACACTGGAGGCCTATTACCAAGGGCAGCAAGTAGACGGTGGGAACACCAGCAGGGACTGTAAGTCTGGTCTACCCCCTGTCCTACTGTATGGCCCCAGGCACAGCTACACGCCCTGTCTACAACTACACACAGTTCTCTCTTCTATAAATGGGGAGAGTAACAGCACCGCTGCATGGAGCTGTGGTGAGGAATAAATGCAGGGAGCTGTGGATGAGGCCCGGGGCGGGGGGCGGGGGGGTGTGTGGTGAGGATGAAGGTGATGATGGAATAAGCAGGAGAGAAGGAGGAAGGTGTGTTAAGACCATATCAAGCGTGCCCTGGGGGCCACATTGAGGAGTTTGGGTTTTGCTAGTAGACGCACAGCATTGGGAATGGGGAAGAGTAAGGTTTGACTCACTTTCCTCTGCAGATTATTTGTGGAACTGCCCTAAAGCATCTGCCTTTCCAGACCAAAAGTTGACCACATATACCATAGTAATTATACATTAGAAGAAGAGTCTTAGTAGCTTTGATATAAATTTTACAATAAAAGAAAGCCAAAAACAGAAGTTTGGAGAATGATCTAATAGAACAAAATCTTAGCAGAGATTCTGAAGCATAAAATTGAAGAAGTGCTTTTCATTTTATATATTTTTAAATTTTAAGAAGTTTATACTTTATGAAAAAGTCTTTATAAACTCACACCCACTCATGAATTTTTGACATTCCCAACATGTCTTTTGGAAATCGTAATAATGGGAATTGTGATGAAGGAAGGAAGTTATACACTTCCTTCAGTAATAACTTTTAGTTTGGTTATTTTTTTATCCCAGTGAACTTTTAGGATATTCCCTTTCATAGCCTTTGTCCGGTTGATTTGCTGAAACTAAAATTAGCATCTTTTTTGAGCATAATTTCTTTTGTAATTTTGAATTCTCCTTCTGTATGTACCCAACCTTTAATTCATTATTAAACAAGTTCTGCTTTTTCCTTGCACTGCTTCCCTAAGGACAAGAGGAAAGGAACATGAGCCAAATAATTACGTCTCAATATTTAAACTAAGATCAAATAGTAAAACATAAAATTTGCTGGAATTTCTATGACACACTAAGGAGGATGATTTAATACGAGATAAAAAGGTAGTATCTACTTGTAGGTTTTTCTTTTCTTTCAAATTTCAAGGTTAATACCTTTGATCACACAGAAGGAGAATAAGGTAGATTGGACTAAAATGTCTCCACTAGCCTGGAGGCCTTCAAATGTATGCTTTTAATTCTATCATCATAACTCACTGCCAAGCAAGCTCAGCCTAGTGAAATCCTAGCTCAGAGGAACCAAGAGGAAGAGGGAGTTTAGGAGGAAGAGGGATAGGAGCATTGGGCTCCAAAGAGTGATCTGCTCCCTGCTTTTCCTCTGTCTCCCTGAGTCATGTCAGGCCTTGCTGACCTGGGAAGGACAGGGTCCATTTCCTAGATCATGCCCCAAGCCAGCCCCATCCCCAGGCCTCTTCAAGGGTTAATGAGTAGTTCAGGGTGGAAGAGTTTGGAAAAGTGAAAACAGGAACTAAGAAAGAGAAAACATTGTAGCTTATTTTCTTCTTGGAGTAAGCAGAGCTGAATGAGTGAATGTTTATCAAAGACCTATATGCCAGGCACTTCTGAGTAATTTTACTTGTATTCAATCAATAAGCCTCAACAACAGGTAGGTTCTGTAATTATCTCCACTTTTCAGAGGACAACACTGACACCAAAGAGGAGAAGTGAGTTGTCCAAGGTCACAAAGAACATCGGTGAGAAAGCCAGGACCCACACCCAGGCAGCCGGCTGCAAGCTCATGCTGCGTCCTCACCAGCTCCCAGAACATGCATGGGGAACCTAGTCTTGCTGCTTACCTTTGATGTTGATCTGCACTCCCTTGGATACGGTCAGCCCTTTGTCATTGTGGGCCTCACAACTGAAGACCGCCATCTCCGTCAGGCCTGGAATGGAAGGAGACTCATGAGACCAGCAGCAGAGAAACAGGCTGCTGTTCACCACAATTCTATGGTTGTCTTTGCATTATGTTATTTCTTGGTTAGTGGCTTTTGGGCATTAGGGTAAAGTTAATTTAAAAGGTGTGCTAGCTATGGAGAAACAAACCTGGGATTAAACCCAAGGCACCAAGAGCAAGGCAGCCACGGGCCCAAAAGGCAGCTGCTTTCATTTATTCAGATCCTGAATAAATGAGACATTAGGTAATAAAACACGATCATTTCGACTTTTACTGCAAATCGCTGGCCCCAATATTAAGGAAAGTGGGTTCTGAGGCTCGCTTGATAGGATAGGCTGCCTACCCCCCCGAGTACATACAGTGCCACTATGCTATGCATGTTTTAGAATACCAGAAATAGCAAAATAAAAGCCACGGCTTAAAAATCTCAGAAGATGTGTTGCAATGAATCATTTTTTAATAGTAAAAACTGGTCAATTCACAAGGATGTATTACATAAATGCAAGGCGTTATAACTAATCGAAGAGAAGACACTAGTGCTAAATGAAAAATTCTCATTTCATAGGCTTGAAGACATCTTTTAAAAATTGATTTATTAATTTTAAATAGGAAGACAAGTTACCCAGATCTTGTTTTCTAATGCCATTCTCCAATAAATGGAACCAGGGCTCTTGGAGAAATGGCTGATTCTCAGATTGGGGCAGGAAATATATGAGTCTGGAGTAAAATGTAAAACAAACACAACACACAACACACACACACACACACACACACACACGGAGAGAGAGAGAGACAATGATGCAGCATGTCAAAGAGACACAGGAGCTAACTCAAAGAGTTCCCAATGGCCAAAGCTAGAACAATTTGAGCAAGAAAATAAAGTAGCTTTGGATTATAACCCAAAGAAGAAAAAAATATCCAGGAGTCCCTACTGATATCGGTAAATAATTAGATAAACTGGAGAGAATAGACAAATCTTCTTGCAGAATAATTCCAAATAGTTTATTGGATATTCTGCCCTCAAAGAGGTGGAGCATAACTCCCCACTCCTTAATGGGCGGCATACAGTGACTCCTTCCAACAAGTACATTATGGAAAAAGCAAAAAAAAAAAAAAGAAAGAAAACTTTTGAGTGGAGAAACTGACAAACTACCTGAGCCAGATGATCAAGTGGTATATCATGTTGACAGAATGTACTCTGGTAACAGGTGATGAAAATGTCACTTCACCTCTATGGTCTTCCTCCCGAGGACAAAAAAAACCCCAGGCTAATCATAAAAAAAATGCCAGTCAGTTCTACATTGTTGGACATTCTACAAAACACCTGACCAGTAAGACCTAAAACCTGTCAAGGCCATTAAAAACAAGGAAAGTTTGAGAAATTGTCACAGCCAAGAGGAGCCTAATAAGACATAGATGACTAAATGCAATGTGGCGTCCTTGATGAGATCCTGGGACAGAAAAAGGACAGGAGGTAAAAAGCTAAGGAAATATCACTAAAGTATGGACCTTAGTTAATGATGAGGTATCCGTATTGGTTCATCAATTGTAGCAGATGCACCACACTAATGTAAAATGCTAACAATAGGGGAAAGTGGGGGTGGGGTTTATGAGAAATCACTGTATTATCCCCAATGTTTTTCTATAAGTTTAAAACAATCCTAAAATTTGATTTTTTTTTTTTTTTTTTTTTTTTAGATTGAGACTCACTCTGTCGTCACCCAGGCTGGAGTGCAATGGCGCAATCCCAGCTCACTGCAACCTCCACCTCCTGAGTTCAAGTGATTCTCCTGCCTCAGCCTCCCGAGTAGCTGGGATTACAGGCATGCAGCACCACGCCCAGCTAATTTTGCATTTTTAGTAGAGACAGGGTTTCACTGTGTTGTCCAGGCTGGTCTTGAACTCCCAACCTCAGGTAATCTGCCTGCCTTGGCCTCCCAAAATGCTAGGATTACAGGTGTGAGCCACGGCACCCGGCCTGAATGGTTATTTTTTAAAACTACAACTATACAGTATATACTATTTAGTTGAATCTGGAAACTTCTATATCTGTGGCACACAAAAACATCATCTGGCACACAGTAGTATCTTCATAAAATTGCTGAAAATATGCCACCATTTGCTTCTTAGCAGAAAAACTTATTTTGTTTTCTTCTGTCTACATATGTAAGAAATTTTCCATCAGATATTTTTAAACTCAAAGCTTGTCACTAATAGAGTAATCAAATATTTGAAGAATGAAAGGGAAAAAACCCTGCTGAGGGAAGCACAGCAGGCATCAGCCTAGAAAAGCTGTTCCTGGCCTCGACTGTGCCTGGGCTGTAGTCAAGCGGCCACTATGTGGCAGAGGGCTGTGACTGGGAGAAGCTGTAGAAAAGATGCATATCTGATCCCTTTTATATTAGTACTTCTCCTGAGGGGTTAAATGTGCATAAAAAAGAAAATCAGTGCTGGTGGGTTTTTGATATTTTCCATCTAGGTGGAAGGTGTCGCCAGTGTCTGCGTTTTCCTGACTACACGGGGGTCCCTCAGGGAAAAGCAAACCCATGCATCCCTGTCCTATGATTCGGTGGTAACCTTTCATTTCTTCAAAAATAACATTGTATTATACGGAGAATTTGACAGACACTTCACTGCATCTTAATTTTCCAAGATGAGGAATACTTCCCTCAGACTGGAGGAAAATCCTAAGCTGGATTGCTTAATTAAATTCTCTTGAAAATTTAAAGTGCTAAGAAACACAAACTCCCGGTAGGTCACTTCCTCTCAAGTGAGACAAGACACTGCTACTAGTTCGTGTAGTGAATTAGAAAATATTTACTGCGCTGAGGAGGAATATTTCTCTCACACCCATTACACCCCCATCTGTAAAAGGATCCCTGTGATACTCTGCCTCGGGGTCTTTATATCTTGTGCTTGTATTCCTCCCAGAGAATTTTGAAAAATATACGTGGCCTCTCACACATTTTGAAGTTTGCATCCTTAAATTTTTCATAATTTAAACAGTTTCAAAGCATGTAATTTGAGGTACCTTGAATATCTTGACACCAACACCCAGTGAAACGACTGCTCCCCAGCAGCAAGAAGTTTTCCTCCATGACTCTTCCACCACCCCCAAGAATTTCATCCTAATGGTACACATTTGAAAGTGGAAATGGCACGCATTTGAAAGTTTTTGCTTAAACCACAGGAACTTATTGGCAACAAAAATATACATATACCTTGAAACTGCAAAAATATTTTCTTCTGAATTGATTATACTCACTATTAGGATGCAACTGATCAAGACAATATAAGTGATTCTTAAACATAAGTGCAACTTCATTGGAAGGGCAACTCCTTCGCTGGACAAAATTTGGAATTTTCTTTTCTTTTTTTTTGAGATTGAGATTTGCTCTGTCACCCAGGCTGGAGTGCAATGGCATGATCTCGGCTCACTGCAACCTCCGCCTCTCAGGTTCAAGCGATTCTCCTGCCTTGGTCTCCCAAGTAGCTGGGATTACAGGCACGCACCACCATGCCCGACTAATTTTTGTATTTTTAGTGGAGACAGGTTTTCACCATGTTGGCCAGGCTGGTCTTGAACTCCTGACCTCAGATGATCTGCCCGCCTCAGCCTCCCATAGTGCTGGGATTACAGGCGTGAGCCACCACCCCCTACCAAAATTTGGGATTTTCTGTCTATGTGACAGTTTGGAAATTTCTTAACCCCAAGACAATGCACCCAGCAGCCATTCTCAAAATGTGGTCAAAGAGATTTCTGGGGATTCCAGAGACCCTTTCAGTAGTCCTCAGAGTCAAAACTATTTTCATAATAATAATAATGTATTACTTGCTCTTTTAATTCTCATTATCTCAGGAATGTATGATGGAATTTTCCAAAAGAATTTTCCAGAGGCTATACGGTACATGATGATGCCATAGCATAGATGTATTGGCCAATGAAATGTATACTTGTGTATTTTTGTGTTTTAAAAGTTTTCCGTTTTAATTTCTAATTCAGTAAATACAGATAGATATGACCCACATAAACAAGAACTCTGGTTCTTGATAATTTATGACCGTAAAAGGATCTTGAGGCTAAGCACAGTGGCTCGCTCCTGTAATCCCAGCACTTTAGGAGGCTGAGGCAGGAGGCTCACTTGAGTCCAGAAGTTCGAGAGTTACAGTCCAGAAGTTGCCCCAGCCTGGGGCAACATGGAGAAACCCCATCTCTACAAAAAATACAGAAACTAGCTGAGTGTTGTGACATGCGCCTGTAGTCCCAGTTACTTGGGAGGTTGAGATGGCTGAATCACCTGAGCCTAGGAGGTTGAGGCTGCAGAGAGCAGTCCAGCCTGGGCGACAGAGTGAGGCACACACACGCGCGCGCGCACACACACACACACACACACACACACACACACACACAAGGATCTTGAGACCAAAGCATTGAGAACTGATGCCTCATAGTGGTGATTCTAGACAGGTGAGAGAAGTCTTTTTTCTTTTGTAATGTAAGGAAGAGATGAAAGGAAAACAGGAGGTGGAAAGGGAGAACTGGCGAAGTATCTGGACTTTGGGCACTTTGTCAAGCATTGATTTTAAGAAAGAAGATAAACACAGGATGAAGATGAAGAGACACTGATCCCTCTAAGGGGTCTGTGCTCTGCTGATCACTGTTTCATGGTGAGGCCTCTGACACTGATTTTCAAGCCTTGGCATCACTTTTAACCTTCCAGATCCTAAGCTCCCAAGTGAGATGCCCATTTCATCCACAAGGCTGCATGAACTTGCAAAACCTGGCTTATATTTAGAAAAACTGACTTTGGCTCAATCAGAAGACACAGGAAGTTACTAACTTATCCTTTTTATATATTGGAGGAGACATCTGCAGGTTAAAATTAGTCATCTGACTTCAATTATTCTTAAAAATTCTTAGGAAACCCTTGAATATAAACTACAAAATCACATTGCAAACTTGTCATAAGGGGAAGAGCCAGCCCTATGGTAAACAGGAGGTTTATTTCACTGAGATCCATTATCCAGTTATAGATCCTATAATAGGATCCTGTAGTAGCAGAATTCAGGCCCAGTGGTCTTCATTCCTATCAGGCTTATCAACGCTGAAAGGGAAACATTATCACAGAACATGACTTCAGGTCAAATGGACAGTCATTTCTCCTGTGTGCTTCTTTTCATAGTGCACACAAGGTCAAAAAAACAATCTATAGCAAATGTCCTAGCACAAGACACCTACACCAAGTCTGAATTGCCTGGCAGTAACCACACAATGTATTAAAACAGTTTACAAGGTCAGGTGGTTAGCGCCCATATGCCGGCAGAGAGAAGAGGAAACTGGTTCAAACCAAAGGTAACTTTCTCCAAAACTAGACGGCACTTAGGCCAAATATAGTCTTCTTTGCTTAATTTTTTCTGTTAAACTTTCATGGCTTAACGGCACTGGCTTCCCAGCTAGACACTCATTTATAAGCCTTGATTGACTATAGCAATGAGAATATACTAGGAGAAGACAGCTCCCTCTCACTCGCCAGTTCTCTCTGTGGATAAACAATAACTACCAGACTGGAATAGACCTTGACATTTTATAGCCCCAAACCCTTGTGACTTTCCAGGGAGAAAAAGCATCCACCTCCTTAAGTCTCCACCCCACCACCCACTCTATCCTGAATGGTCCCGGGCACTGGAACCCCCACAATCTCCTGAGCCAGCTCCTCTTCTAGTGGGTAGGTCGTCCCCCTTATAGTAATTTCTCCTTTTCACCCAACTCCATTATGATGGTTCACGCCCCTCTTGCTTGGTCGTCTGCTGGTTTGAGAAAAGATATTTATGACACAGCTCTGAAACATATTTTTAAGGAACATTCAGTAACAGAATGTTCCCTTGAGGGAAGGACAATCGGATTGCTGAGGGAGCAACTCTTAAGAGCACAGTTGAGCCAGTTCTTTGAGTTCTCAATTAAGCAATCCTGCAAATTAACTAGATAAACAATTCTGTCCCTGCTTTCTTTTTTTTTTTTTTTTCCCTTGTATCCATCTTTCTACCAAAGGAAGCAACAAATGGAAGATCATGCTGCGTAAGTGAGGTAGCTTCTTAACTTGGACCTCTCTATCTGCTCTGCATTCATCCACTTGACAAATATTTACTGAGTATTTACTACAAGCCAGACATTTTTTCCAGAAACTTTGGATATATCCACGAATAAAACAAAGATCCCCTCCCTTACAGAGCTCACATTTTCAGGGAGGGAAATGGGCAATATATAATAACCTTGATAAAAAAAGTAAGATGTATGATGTATTAGAAGGTGATAAGTACTATGGAAAAATAGAAGACCATCAGAGGGTCAGGATGGGTGGGGAAGCAAGCTGTAATTTTAAATGATGGGTGGGGGGCATCAGAGGTGGTTCCTTGAGAAATGGCCTCTGAGGAAAGAGTTGGGGTGAGGAAAGGGGCCAACTTGATACTTGGGGGCCTGGGGAGGTTCTAGGCAGAGGGAACATGTGGGAGACGCCTTTGCCTGTTTCTCTTGTTGGGTGGCAAACCCAGAGCTCTGAGCAGAGAGCTGATACGATCTGACTTGTATCAGGATTGCTCCAGCTGCCATATGGAGAATAGACCTTAAGAAGACTGGTCTCTTAATAGTTCCAAACGTTTTTCTAATACGTAAGATGGGTATTAAAAAATGCCTCACTAGCCTGAGCAACATAGTGAGATCCTGTCTCCACAAAAAATTTGAAAAAAGCTGTTTATCCCTGTAGTCCTAGCTACTTGGGATGCTGAGGTGGGAGGATTTGCTTGAGTGCAGGAGTTTCGAGGTTACAATGAGTAGAGATGGCGCCACTGCATATCAGCCTGGGTGACAAAGCAAGACAACAACAAAACTGCCTAATTATCACAGCTTGCTATGTGATTCAAAGTAATTCTTTACAGAAAGTACTGTGGGCATTATGAACTAATTTGTATAAATTCTAGTTATTATTACTCTTTCTGTTATTACAAGGATAGTAATAATTACATCCAACTAACTAAAACAAAAGCTAGCTTAGCTGTTTCCTAGATGTGGATTTAAATATAAAATGAGTATTTTTTTAAAAAGAAAAGCCTGAAAGATCAACGCAAGCCCACCACTGTTAACAGAAAGGCAGGTCAAAATTGGCAATGAGTTAGTAACTTATTGTATATAAAAATAAAAACAAAATATAAAAAATTTAAAAATATATGCCAGAGCTGGAGCTCTTATCTGCTAACTTATAAAGCACTCCACCATTGAACACCATGAAGCGCAGTTCTGCTCTTTATTTTGAGATTTGGTTTTGCCCATGATAAAAATTCTTTAAAAAAGAAACTTTTTATTTTGAAATAACTTTAGACTTACAAGAAGTTGCAAAAATAGCAGAGTTACTGTGCACCCTTCACCCAGCTTTACCCAATGATAAGATCTTACGTAACCATGGCATAATGATCAAAACAGGAAAGTGACTTTGGTACAATAGTATTAACTAAAATACAGGCCTCACTAAGATTTTACCAGTTTCTGCTTTGTTTTATTTTGGGGGGAAGAATGAGTGTATAGGTTTATGAAATTTTATGACAGGTACAGATTTGTGGCTACACAACTGTTCCATCACCAAAAAGAAGCTCCCTCATTCTACCCCTTAAAGGAACATCCTATCCCCAAACCTAACCCCTGAAATTGTTCTGATATGTTCTCCATTACCAAAATTTTGTCCTTTTGAGAATGTTATCTAAATGGAATCATACAGCACACAACCTTTGAGATTGGCTTTGTTCACTCAGAATAACATCCTTTAGACAAATTACTTCTTTGCTCATGTTCCTTAAAGAAAGCTCATACAACACAGAGGAAAAATAAAAACTTGTATCGAGAGAAAAGGCATACGACCTTCCCATTCATAAACAATGCTTGCTCAAAGCAGTCCAAACAATCAGCTATTTAAACCAATTAGCATTCCCTCAGTAAAAGGGGTCGGCAAAGTTTACTTAGAGGTCAATTTCAGACAGAATGGCGTCTCCCTGCCAACACTCACTGCTTTATTTACATCAGCATGTCAGGGGCGGCTGCTCAGCACAAAGCCCCCAAAAGCTGACCTCAGCACCCACCTCCTCACACGTGAATTACTGGGAGGGACTCAGGTATCAAACTAAAGCTTCCTCAAAATTAAAAATATATTTAATTAAAAATAAGTTTTTACATAGTTCTTTTGTAACATTACAAAATGCAGACACAAGGGAACAGTCAGCAACTAGCTGACTTGAGAGTAATCCTGTGAGCCCAGCACAATCCCCACATTCAGCAGCCTGGGCCCCACGCCCTTCCTCCCCGGACTTATTTTAGCCCTTTGGGTCTACAGAATGGACATGAAAGATCCTGTTCTATTAATTTCACAGGACTGGCTGGAGATATAAATGAGAAAAGAGAGAAGAACTTAAATGTAAAAATAATTTTATAAATACAAGTTACTTCATTATCATGATGTCCCTTTGTCCCAGTGATAGGACCTAAAACTCAGGGACTATTTGTAATTAATTTGTTTGTTCATTAGTTCATTCATTCATTCACATAGTTCTTACGTGCCAGGTGCTGTGCTGGGTGATGGGGCTAACCTAACCAATAAATCATACATAATAATCACCTGATTAGTAAGTCTTCTTGGAGGCCTGACAAATAGATAGAGGGTTTGTGCTTCAATGCAATGGGGAAGAGGCCTTGTGAATACACAGACAAGGGGGTGACCAGGAAGGTTTTCAGAGGAGAACCATGATCTGTGTGTCAGGTGAACGGGGGTTTGACAGACAATGAGAAGGCAGCTTGGCAAGAAGGCACAGTGCACTCATAGGCCTGCAGAAAGCTCATCAGGCCTCACAAGCAGGTGCCTTTGCAGGTGAGGCAGGCAGAGATCCTGGGAAAGTTGGGCTGAAGCCCCAGTGGGTCTCAGACTTCAGGGTAAAATGGTAGATTTTAACCTGCACGTAGTGGGGAGTCATGCCAGGAACGAGAAGCTCTGTATTTTAGGAGAACCTCTTTAATCACAAGTGGAGCATCACTCACTATGGTGGTGGGGTAGTGCGATGAGAACAAGAAAGCTGGGACCATAGGTAAGAGGTGACAGCAACAGTCCTGGCGATGAACCAGGAAAGCCTGAATTAAGGCCATAGTGGTGGAAGTGCAGCACAACTGACATTTGAAAACAATGTACAGGGCCGGGCACAGTGGTTCACGCCTGTAGTCCCAGCACTTTGGGAGGCCAAGGTGGGTGGATCACCTGAGTTCAGGAGTTAAAGACTAGCCTGGCCAACAGGGTGAAACCCCATCTCTACAAAAATACAAAAATGAGCTGGGCATGATGGTGGATGCCTGTAATCCCAGCTGCTTGAGAGGCTGAGGCAGGAGAATCGCTTGAATCCGGGAGGCGGAGGTTGCAGTGAGCACAGATCACGCCATTGCACTGCAGCCTGAGTGACAGAGCAAAACTCCATCTTAAAAAAAAAAAAGAGAGGCCGGGCGCGGTGGCTCAAGCCTGTAATCCCAGCACTTTGGGAGGCCGAGACGGGTGGATCACGAGGTCAGGAGATCGAGACCATCCTGGCTAACCCGGTGAAACCCCGTCTCTACTAAAAAGTACAAAAAACCAGCCGGGCGAGGTGGCGGGCGCCTGTAGTCCCAGCTACTCGGGAGGCTGAGGCAGGAGAATGGCGTAAACCCGGGAGGTGGAGCTTGTAGTGAGCTGAGATCTGGCCACTGCACTCCAGCCTGGGCGACAGAGCGAGACTCCGTCTCAAAAAAAAAAAAAAAAAAAAGAGAGAGAGAACAGTGTACAAGTCTTGGTGATGATTGTTGGATGGGCAAGAGAAGAATCTGGGGAAGTTTCAGGTTTCTGGCTTGAATATATGATTACTCCTCCAGACCTTCATTTCACTGTATAGCACCAGTTAGACCATCTTCACTATCAAATAGGCATTTAATAAATACTGTCACTAAGAAAAATAAAGTCAGCAGCCCCACTTTCCAAACCCTTCACAAATAGGAAAACTGCCTGAGCAGTGCAGTATACTGCGTATTCATTTAGAAACTAGAATTTCAACTCAGCAGTGTAAGTAAGAGTTCTTCATTTACAGACACATTTGTCGCTACTCTGAAAACTCTAGAAAAGCTGGTGAAGTGTTAGTGAGGATTTCCACTATCGTGGTTCAGTTTTTGGTACCCGATGGCCCCTGATGGAGAGTGAAGTCATCATGCGCACCCACATTCGGAAGCACCTTCTGATGAATGTTGCCGCAGGTGCTCTCCTACTGGGCACTTCTACAACTACCACATTCCAGGCACTGAACCAGACCCCTGAATATGTGGCCAAAAAAACCTTCAGTTCCTGCCTTCCAGAGGCCCCCTGGTCTCATGGAAACAGGTGGAGGCGTAAATCAGATATTCTGACAGATAGAGTATTTGCCATCAGACTGACAAAAAGTCAAAACTGAATACTGTGTGTATGTGATATAGGGCACATATTACCATATTCTTTTTTTTTTTTTTTTTTGAGACGGAGTCTCGCTCTGCCGCCCAGGCTGGAGTGCAGTGGCCGGATCTCAGCTCACTGCAAGCTCCACCTCCCGGGTTCACGCCATTCTCCTGCCTCAGCCTCCTGAGTAGCTGGGACTACAGGCGCCCGCCACCACGCCCGGCTAGTTTTTAGTATTTTTTAGTAGAGACGGGGTTTCACCGTGTTAGCCAGGATGGTCTCGATCTCCTGACCTCGTGATCCGCCCGTCTCGGCCTCCCAAAGTGCTGGGATTATAGGCTTGAGCCACCGCACCCGGCCCATATTACCATATTCTACTAAAAAGATCGCCAACTTGCAAGATCTTTTTGGAGGGAGATTAGAGTGTATTAAAATTTAAAATATGCTCACTTTTCCCTTCAACTCCCATTCAGATATCCCTCCTAAAGAAATCCTGATGGTGCTCGCTTTGGCAGCACATACACTAAAACTGGAACAATAACAGAGAAGATTCGTGTGGAGCCATTGCCCTGACGGCACGTGGTACTGTGGATTCCACGAGTGTGTACAGTGGGAAAGCGCCACACTCGGTACCACCACCCCGTGCACTGGTCAGCTGGACAAACTCAGACAGGTATCTACCCTGGATAGCCTTTGAGTTTTAGAAGACCAAAATGAACATTTTTGGAGCCTAAGTTTTGGCTCATTTGTTGGATCGGTGCATGTAAGAATTTGGTGAGATGCAAATGAACAAATAGTTCTTGCTCCTGTGACCAACAGGCTGTATGCTACAGTTCTATTCTGACTGTTCAGATTTTTAAGGATGATTGGATTAGGCTTTCCTGCTGTCTGGGTCTGTCTCCTAAACTTTTCAGATCATCGTGGAATTCCAATGACTCTTTTAAAGGATGCTGATGATTTGAACACTGTCGGATTGATTCCAGCTAAATCTAGTAGTCCATCTCGAGAATTTTCATGTAACACCCTGGAAAAAAATGTGAGCCCAAATCTTCTCTACCAAAGGAAAAAAAAAAAAAAAAAGCTTAAACTTTTAAAAAGTAAAATTAAATTGTAAAGAACTTGAAATGCAAAACAGGTGGCCATTGTGAGGGTAGAACTGACCTTTTAGAAATAAATCAGATCTCCAAGCTAAGACTAACTACAGCCTTGGGTATTAAAATAATTTGCAAAGGCCGGGCGCAGTGGCTCAAGCCTGTAATCCCAGCACTTTGGGAGGCCGAGATGGGCGGATCACGAGGTCAGGAGATCGAGACCATCCTGGCTAACACGGTGAAACCCCGTCTCTACTAAAAAATACAAAAAAAACCTAGCTGGGCGAGGTGGCGGGCGCCTGTAGTCCCAGCTATACGGGAGGCTGAGGCAGGAGAATGGCGAAAACCTGGGAGGCGGAGCTTGCAGTGAGCTGAGATCTGGCCACTGCACTCCAGCCCGGGTGACAGAGCAAGACTCCGTCTCCAAAAAAAAAAAAAAAAAAAAAATTTGCAGATCTTGTCGCACAAACACACTTCTAATTTCTGAGAAAATATACAGAAAAGTTATAAACAGAGATGGACAGATTTTGTCCCTATTTTTGTAAAACATATGAAAATCTAGTTTCTATTTACTAATAGTAAACAATTGGGAAATAAAATCAAATATGCTGTTTATTAGTACATAAGTGCTACATTAATGCCTTCTGATTGGCTGTACACTGTTGGTGAAAATGTAAATTGGCACAGCCATTAAGGAAAACAGTTTGTAGGTTCCTCAGAAAACTAAAAATACGATTCATCAATCACCATATGATTCATCAATTCCCATGCTGGGTATATGGTATGAGGATCTCAAAGAGGTATCTGTGGTCCCATGTTCATTGCAGCATCATTCACAATAGCTTAGACATGGAAACAATGTAAGTGTGCATAAACAGATAAATGGATTAAAAAATTATGGTATATAGATATATATGGGAATACTATTCAGCCTGTACAAAAAAGAAAATCCTGGCATTTACGACAACATGAATGGAACTGGAAGACATTATGCTAAGTGAATAAATCAGACAAAGAAAAGAAAAACAATGGCATGATCTCGCTTACATGTGCAATCTAAAATAGTTAAACTCACAGAAACAAAGAATAGAACCGTAGTTAAAAAGGGTGGGTAGAGGAGGGTGAGGACTGGGGAGATGTTGGTCAAAAGGTAGAAAATTTCAATCCGTAGGATGAATAAGTTCTAGAGATCTAACGTACAGCATAGAGATCTAACGTACAGCATAGTTAACAAAATTGCACAGTATACTGGAAATTTGCTAGGAGGGTAGATCTTAGGTGTTCTCATCCTCCTACACTCCCTCCCCCACAGCCTCCCTCCCCACCCCCCAACCCCACCCCACCCCACCCCCACCCCGCTGCCACAAATGGTAACTATGTGAAAAGATAGCTATATTAATTAGCTTGGTTGTAATAATCAGTTCACTATGTATTTCAAAACATGACACTGTATACCTTAAGTACATATAATTCCAATTTTAAAATTTAAAAAAATTTAACAAATGACTTGTAAGACCTCTACATCAAAAACTACAAAAATTGCTGAGAGAAATTAAAGACGACGTAAATAAATGAAGAGAGATAATGTATTCATTGATTGGAAGGCTCAATATTGTCAAGACATCATTTTCTTCTAAACTTGTCTATAAAAACAATACAATTGCAGACAAAATCACAGCAGGAATTTTTGTGTAAACATTGTCAAGTGGATTCTAGGATTTTTATAGAAATAGGCAAAAAACCTGAAGTGACACTTCACCAAAAAAGAGACGTGACTGATTGATAAGCACATGAAAAGACACTAAAATCGGCCGGGCGCGGTGGCTCAAGCCTGTAATCCCAGCACTCTGGGAGGCCGAGACGGGCGGATCACGAGGTAAGTGAGATCGAGACCATGCTGGCTAACGCGGTGAAAACCCCGCCTCTACTAAAAATACAAAAAAATAGCCGGGCGTAGGTGGCGCATGCCTGTAGTCCCAGCTACTCGGGAGCCTGAGGCAGGAGAATGGCTAAACCCGGAGTATGGAGCTTGCAGTGAGCTGAGATCCCGGCCACTGCACTCCAGCCTGGGCGCAGCTACAATTCGGCCTCAAGAAAAGTTATTCAGAGTTAATAGCTAGGGGCTGGCATTCACTTACTGATCTATTCTAGCCATAAATATTTACTGAGTACTACTAGGAGGCAGGCACCGCTTCAGCCACTGGCAGTGCAGAGGTGAATGGGAGAGAGAAAGCCCTCGTCCTTACTGAGCATACGTTCTCTAAGAAGCTAGATGGCCAGGGGCAGTGGCGCGGTGGCTCACGCCTGTAATCCCAGCTTTGGGAGGCCGAGGTGGGCGGATCACGAGGTCAGGAGATCGAGACCACTGTGAAACCCAGTCTGTATTAAAAAAACAAAAAAAAAATTAGCCGGGCACAGTGCTGTGCGCCTGTAGTCCCAGCTACTCAGGAGGCTAAGGCAGGAAAATGGTGTGAACCCAGGAGGCAGAGCTTGCAGGGACCCCAGATCGCGCCACTGCACTCCAGCCTCAGAGTAAGACTGTCTCAAAAAAAAAAAAAAAAAAAAAAAAAAAAAAAAGAAGAAGAAGAAGAAGCTAGACAAGGAGCCCAACAAATAAACTGGATAATTATAGACGGTGACAAGTGCAACAGAGGAGTACACAGCAATATGGGATTGAGGGGACCTAAAATAGTTAGGAGTGATCAGGGATGGCCTCTCTGAAGAAGTGATGTTTGAGTTGGGTCATGGGATAAAGGGCAGTTGGAAGAACACCGCAAGCAGATAGAAGAGACAGTGCAAAGGTCCTGAGGCAGGAAGGAACAGGAGAAGTGAAAGGCAATCAATGTGACTCGTATCTAATACGCAGGGTGGAAAGCATGGGATGGTGCTGGGTTGGATGCATAGGAAGGAGCTGGGACACGCAGCCCCTAGGGAAAGGGCAGGAAGGACTGGGTGACAGTCTAAGACAGCGGGGAGCTACTGCAGGATTTTCAGCAGGCAGGTGATGTCATCTGCCACTGAGGAGGGTAGATGGGAGTAGGGACAAGGCTGGGAGCAAAAAGGCCCAGTTAGGAAGCTACTGCAGAGGCGATGGCAAGAGCTGGCAATGACATGGACCAGGATGCTGGCAGCAGGATGGAGAAAAGACAGATTTCAGAAGTATTGTAGGAGCAGAACTGACAGAACTGCTGATGCCAACATGAAAAATGAGAAAAAGGAAGGGTGGGAAAATGGGGATGTCATTCACTAAGATGGGGAATTCTGGAGTGGAACAAGTCTGGAGTTAAGAGTTTCATGCTGAGATGCGTATGTACCCAGCAAGTGGCAATGCCAAGGAGGCGGTTGGATACACGAGCCTGCAACTCAGGAGAGGGGTCTGGGCTGGAGATGTAAAGTTCAAGAGGGAGCATCTCAGAGTAAAAGAAGGGGGCCCAGGATTGAGCCCTGCCATTTAAAACTCCAGCGGATGACAAAGGAGGAGCAATGAATTGGTGTCATTCAATGAAACAGAAACCAGGACAGTGTTTCCAATAGTCCACGCTGTGTCCTGAAGGCCTAGAACAGCCTCAGGCATACAGCAGTCCCTGGAGAAAGGAAGGAGGGAGGGCGTGTGGTAACTGCCTGATGCTGCTGAAAGATATTGCACAATGAGAGGAGCTTCGGAAGAGCCCACCGACTTCAGTGCATGGGAAACGTCAGTGGTACTAACGAGCATCATCAGTGATGTGCGGGACTAAAACCGGGCCACTTTCATTTGGATGGAAATCACGACGACCGTGGAATGTCCTTTCAGCCACAATCCCACAAGGGCTCACACTTTCTGCAATAGCTCCCGGTGACCAATCCACGCTCTCGGTGTCAAACCCACTGAGGTCTTCACATCAGTGGTTCCATAAACGCAAGACCTGACAGGCCAGCAAGGCCACAGCTGCAACGGGAGATGTGAGCAGGGCTCCTGCTGCCTGGGCTCGGGGATTCTGGCCACTTCAACAGCTTAACCCTATGTATCCTCAGAGGCCCTCACCTATTTCCCCACCTCGGCCTGTGAATTCTCACACCTGTGATTCCCACCTACCTTCCCGTCTACCTGGTCCCATAACCTTGCTGCCACACCTGCACTTTCATCTGTCTCCACTGCCTGCTAGTGGTGCACAGCAAGGGTCATCAAACTTTTGATCCCTCCCACTATTAGAGAATAAATCAATAAATAAACCCATGGCTCAGACTTACCTGGAACAGTTAGCACGGAGGGGGACTTTTCAGGCTGTTCGTTAACACGGCTACTGTTTTGAACCCAGAAAATGTTGACAGGCTCAGGCGGGCCCACAGCCTGACAGGTGAGGTTGAAGGCTGTGTTTCTGGTGACATTCATGCTCTCAGGCTGCTTAGTAAAGTGAGGAAGTCCTGCAGAGAAAACGTTACATGAAAGAATGTTTCAGATCTGAAAGCAGAGACAGAGCCCAAAGGGGAATGGAAACTGGGCTAGAACTTGGCAATAGATTTCTTTTTTTGCGGAGGGATGGAGTCTCACTCTGTTGCCCAGGCTGGAGTGCAGTGGCTTGATGTCAGCTCACTGCAACCTGTCTCCTCGGTTCAAGTGATTCTCCTGCCTCAGCCTCCTGAGTAGCTGGGATTACAGGCGCACACCACCACGTCTGGCTGATTTTTGTATTTTTAGTAGAGATGGGGTTTCACCGTGTTGGCCAGGCTGGCCTCGAACTCCCAACCTCAAGTGATCCATCCCCCTTGGCCTCCCAAAGTGCTGGGATTACAGACATGTGACACCACACCCAGCCTTGGCAACAGATTTCTTTATCTACTGCGTCACCACCGCGCCTAGCTTAGCAACAGATTTCTTTATCTACTGCGTCAGTCAGGTCTGTATTCATCAGTTTTCACCTCCTTAAGTTGGATAAGAAGGAGAACAGAGGCTAATTCCTGCCAGTCTACCTTAAGCCAGCTTTCTAGGACGCTTTGCCAAAGGGGCTATAAATAGTGATTCAGAACTGGTTTTACCAGAAGGCAGGCCACAGGCAGTTCTTACATCAGGTGTTGCTCAAACTCCTGGGACTGACCAGTTGGCAGGTTTTCAGTATTTCTTACCAAAATAAACACAGAGTAAAACATGGCTATGTAATAGATCTGTCCATGGTATGAAGACATTCTATTATGTGTGTGACTTTCAGATGGGTCATAACGAATTTTAAAATCCACAGCCTTGTATAAGTCTGAGTGCTTTTCAATGAAAAGCACTCATGAAAAAACAGTATAAACATAGTTGCAATTACAATCCTTAGATCTACTGTAATTTCCAAAATCAAGGCCCCACGGAAGCTCAGAGAGAGCCAGTCAGTACAGTCAGTACTTATTTGGGGCAGGTGTTCAAAAATATAACAAGTCCGAAAAGGGTTCTTTTGGGGATTGGAAACTCACAGATCTAGTTCCAGCAAGAATGATGTGGCAGTTATGTGTAATGGAATTCTTTTGTCCTGTTTCAAGGTTTTTTGAAACTCTCTTTGGACTTAATATGTTCCTGCTCTGGGCATTTTTCTGGGATTCTGACGAATAAAATCTCCTCTAAATATTTTTTTCCCAAATTAGCTGCAAATGTAGGAAACCCCCTTTTTGGCTGATGGTGACATAACCCTGAGAAAGAGCTGTTCAGCCTGGGATAGGCCCAAAGCAAAGGTCAAGAAGAGATGAAGAGGCTCCTCTGAGGGAGTCTCTTCTGTCTTCCCCACTCACTCCTCCTCCTTCCTTCCATCTGTGCTCCCTGAGGCTTCTCTCCACATTGGTGGGCATCAATTTCAGGTTCGCGAAAGAATGGGTAGCACAGCAGCCTTTCAGTGGGAGATGTTTCTGATTAAAAAGCTAATCACCGGCCGGGCGCGGTGGCTCACGCCTGTAATCCCAGCACTTTGGGAGGCCGAGGCGGGTGGATCACAAGGTCAGGAGATCGAGACCATCCTGGCTAACACGGTGAAACCCCGTCTCTACTAAAAATACAAAAAATTAGCCGGGCGCGGTGGCAGGCGCCTGTAGTCCCAGCTACTCAGGAGGCTGAGGCAGGAGAATGCATGAACCCAGGGGGCGGAGCTTGCAGTGAGCCGAGATCCGGCCACTGCACTCCAGCCTGGGCGACAGAGCGAGACTCCGTCTCACAAAAAAAAAAAAAGCTAATCACCTGCTCTAAAGCCTGTGATGAGGAAGGTCAGGATAAAGCAGAAAAGGGAGGTGACCTAATGGCTCTGCTAAGAGGGGCACCTCACAGAGCAGAGGCACAAGGGCCCCGGAGGGAAGTCCCTGGGGGTAGTAAGGAGTGACCACTGGGGGTGATAATAAAGATGCTTCCTCCTTGCAACCCTGCCATTGCAGAACCAGGCATGCAAACCCCCAACTCAGGGCACCAAACCTAGGACCTGGGCTCACCTGTGCATCAGCTCACATTGCCCATTAGAGTTCAAGTGCCTTGAGGGCAGAGACTGCGTTTTCCTAACCTGATGTCTCATTCCTCACCCCCACGGACCTTCGTATGATGTCATGGAATTTCTCTGAACCATGCACCCGACAGATACCAGTGCCCAAAAGAAGTCTCAGGCTGAGCTGTTGAGCCAGTCCAGGAAAACCACTCACCCCCCAGGGTTTCACTGTCTGCACAGGCAAGACAGGAAAAGATGCTGAATAATAAGCCAGTAGCCACTTGACCAGGTGAGTGGTATCTGGTACCAGCACTGGAAACTGGATAGTAGAATGCATTTTGCTTCTTAAAAAGAAGTCATCAGTTTATTTTTATTGTAAATAATCTGTGGACAAGGAAGTCCAAAATCTCTTTGTATCTCACCTTTAATGCCTAGAATAGAGCTCAAACTTCAGGAACGGAATTCATTTCATTATCGCTTGTAGACTATAAAGAGGAGTACCTTGTACAATTTTGGTGCTGATAGATTTGCAAGGTTTGCGTACGGAGTTATAAATGGGCAGGCAAAACTCTAGAGTATTATACATAAAACATTTCACACAGGCCCTAAAACAAACAGCTCTCTGGCAATGGAACTCTGGTCTGTGGACTCACCTTGCACTTCGATGTAGATGGGATCAGACACGATCTCTTCATTGTTTATTTTCATCTTACAGATATACGACCCATTGTCTGAACGCTGCACACTGGTTATGCTGCAAAGAAAAACACATAAAGATATTTACGGTGACTACCCTTTGACTCCCTATTATAGGACTGGAAACTTCTTCAACTTCTTTGTCATATGCTGTGAGAATTAATTTTATATGTCAGCTTGGATAGGCCATTGTACTCAGTTGTTTGGTCAAATCTTAGCCTCGATGTTGCTGTGAAGGTACTTTTCACATGTCACTGATATTTAAAGCAGCAGCCTTTGAATAAAGCACATTACTCTTCATGATGGGGGTAGGTCCCATCCAAACAGTTGAAGGCCTTATAAGAGAAAGACAGAGGTCCCCAGTGAAAGAGAGGATTCTGTTTCCAAACTGCCTTAGGACTCAAGACTGCAACATCGGCCGGGCGCGGTGGCTCAAGCCTGTAATCCCAGCACTTTGGGAGGCCGAGACGGGTGGATCACAAGGTCAGGAGATCGAGACCATCCTGGCTAACACGGTGAATCCCCGTCTCTACTAAAAAAATACAAAAAAACTAGCTGGGCGAGGTGGCAGGCGCCTGCAGTCCCAGCTACTTGGGAGGCTGGGGCAGGAGAATGGCGTGAACCCGGGAGGCGGAGCTTGCAGTGAGCCGAGATCCGGCCACTGCCCTCCAGCCTGGACGACAGAGCAAGACTCTATCTCAAAAAAAAAAAAAAAGACTGCAACATCAAGTCTTTCATGGGTCTCCAGCCAACACCCTGCTGATTCCATATTTGTCAGTTTCCACTGTGTGTGAGCTAATTCCTTAAAATAAATCTCTTTCTCTCTCTTTCTAGATAAAGCTGTAGATGCAGATCCTATAGGTTCGGTTTCTTGGAAAAACCCTGACTAATATGTGTGCTATCACCTGTCTTGATTTTTTTTTTGAGACAGACTCTGTCTCGCTTTGTTGCCCAGGCTAGAGTGCAATGGCATGATCTCAGCTCACTGCAACGTCTGCCTCCTGGGTTGAAGTGATTGTCCTGCCTCAGCCTCCTGAGTAGCTGGGATTACAGGCTTGCGCCACCACGCCCGGTTAATTTTTGCATTTTTAGTAGAGACAGGGATTTGCCATATTGGCCAGGCTGGCCTGGAACTTCCAACCTCAGGTGATCCACCCACCTTGGCCTCCCAAAGTGCTAGGATTATAGGCATGAGCCACCACACCTGGCCACCTGTCTTGATTTCTGTGGTAGACTCTGCACCAGTGGTTCTCTGGTGTACTTTTGGGGTACTGCGCCCTCAAGGCATTTTGGAAATGTGTGGAGTTGTTTTTGGTGATCACAATGACTAGAGGGGCACCATGGGTTTTTAGGGGCCAAGGGCAACTGTTCCATATCCCAAATGACCTCCTGAGACTAGAACCTAACTCCATTTTATATACACACAAAGTCCTGTGTGGTTTCAATACGCACCTAATTTAACAGGACTGCAATGATCATAAAAATGGAGAGCTGGTAGCCTTTGTCCTATTTAGAACTTTCTGGGGCCCCAGCCATCATTTTGTAAAGTCCCTCACTGACAGTATGACTGTATTTGCAGCGGTCACAGGTCATATGCTTGAAGGTGCACCTAAGGTGCAAGTCCCTGGGTACTTAATGATCTCTCCTGGGGTGAACATGCCCAGTGTTTACATATTGAAATCCACATTTTTATTTTATTTTATTTTATTTGAGATGGGGTCTCGCTCTGTCACCCAAGCTGGAGTGCAGCTGCACCATCATGGCTCACTGCAGCCTTGAACTCCTGGGCTCAAGCCATCTTCCCAGCTCAGCCTCCCAAAGTGCTGGGATTACAGCCATGAGCCACGCTTCTCAGCCCGGGAACATTTTTAAATACTTTCAGATGCTCTCCAGAGGATTTGTGTATTGGCTCAAAGGCACTGCTCTTTAAACACAGCAAAGAAGACCCTGCCCAGGGAAAAGAAGAAAAAGAAGAAATACATAGAAGGTCCACCTTCCTTCCCAGAAGCTTGCCTCCCTGTAAAACCTATTTATCACTAAGCAAAATAAATCTCATCCCTCAACCTGTGAAGGGCTGAGGCTTAAGGCTTGAAAGAGACCAGGAAGCTATCAAGGGTAGAGGGGGCTCTATCCTGACCCATGGCCCCATAGGCAGGGGTGGCAGCTGCCAGGGGATAGCACGGCCTGGTCAGCATCTGGAGCAGACATGTGGTAGTGAGTGAGGTCCCCAGGTCTGAATGAGACACAGTTTCCCCAGGTTGAATTCAGTTTTCTGAACACTAAACATTTTAAATCTACTTCTTCCCAACAATACCATGTTGCAGATCCTCATTAGCCTGTGATAAATAGAGCAGCTAAGACACAGCTCAACAATGGCATCAGTCAGAACTCGGGGGATCAGACGGGGTTCAGAGCTGCTCAGGTTAACATTACTTCCTTATTGTTCCCAGGATCCAGGAGTTAACAGTCCCCTGCCATTGCATTTCCTAATGTGTAAATGTGAGTGGCATCCCTTTGACTTGAAATACCCTGTCTTCCCCTTTCCGCTCGTTCCACAGGAGCAATATAATTTTGGAATGCACCTGATGAATGAATGGTGGGCATGAGGGAGGTCCCAGGGACCAAGGAAAGGCCAGATCCTTTCATGTTTTGGGGCAGTGGCTGGATGTCACAACGCCTAGAGGTTCCCAGGAGAAGATGAAAAGAGAATACACGGGACAAATATCTCCAAATAAGGAGCTAGCTGATCCTCTCCTGGTAGACCCCTGGATGTCACGGTGACAGGAAGGGTTGAAGAAAGATGGGGGAGAATTCTGTGCCTAGCATGATGCCCTGCCCATCGTGGGCAATGACTAGTGGTTGAGTGGTGACCCTGGCTTTCAGCAATCCCTGAAGATCCCGCACAACAGATGGGCCTAGTCTTTGGAGTTCTAAGGGAAACGAAGGCTACTGAAGAGGGGTGCTTCTACATATTTCACATATCCACTTTAGAAGAGGCATCCTTTTCTTGAGGCAAGACCCAGGGGCTCAACAGAGTGAACCACGAGATCGGATAGACTGAGGACACTTGTGCCTTTGAAGACTGGCTCTGCCTCAAGGTCTAGGACCTGGGAATGGCAGCAGGCTTGCAGTTGGACTCCGGGAGACAGGGACCAGAGAGAAAGTGAAGGCCAGGAGGGAGGTGGGGCACAGCCCCAGGAAGGCAGCCTAAGGGGACTGCACCCAGATCAGAGGTGCGAAGCACACCCGGGCAGAGCCTCCAGAAGCTGAGAAACTACAAAGCACAGAGGACGGTTTGGCGGCACACCCTGGACTGTAGAAATCAGACTGCATAAGATGCCCAGGAGAACCTTAAGCCAACCAGCAAGGAGGATACAGACCAGAAATAGAAAAGAAACATGCAGAACACAAAGGGAACTCAATCAGAATTTTGTCTTTAGTCATTCATGGCAGGAAAGGCTTAGCAGTTGTCTGGTAACAATAGGCGCCTGCATTAATTAGCAAGGCCAGACCCATGCCACCTATATTACAGCAAAGATTTTCCATAAATCATTATACTTGTCGCTTTCTAGACATCCAAGCGAAAGGCTCCCACTGGGAGGGTGGGGTGTGGGGTGGGGCTGGAGACAGGAGGAGTGGCTGTTCCTGGCTCTCCTCCCTCTCCCCAGAAAAACAGGAGGCTCAGTCTCCATGGAGGCTCAACCGGAAAGGCTCTGGGCTCAGAACAGCAATCTAGGCATCCCAACAACCATGTAAGAGGAGCTCCAGAGGGAACACAAAGAGTGGATGCGGAAGGGGAGAAGTTCAAGAAAGTGCCCCAGCACTGAAGATACGGATCTTTCCTCACCGGGCCCCCAGCTGGGCAGCACAGTAGGAGAGAAAAGACCCACGATGGGGCTTCATCAGGGAACGCTACAACTCTAAGATGAGGTGAAGATCCTAAAAGCTTCCAGAGAGAAAAAAAGCAGATCACTCATGAATGAATCAGAATAGCATCCTGCTTCTCTAGAGCAACCCAGAACTCAAAGGGAAATATATCAATGACTTCAAAGTTAAAACAAAAAATACTTTCTTTTCGAACTCTGTACCCAGCCAAACTACCTCAAGGTGAAGGTAAAGAGAATGGCATTTTCAGGCATGCAAGTCCCAGGAAGTTAGTGAAGGATGGGCTCCTTGCCAAAGTAAAAGAGTAAAAGCCAAAGAGTGCAAGAAGCGGGGAGCATGTTCCGATGCAAGCTGACGGCTCTCGACTCCCACAACCCCGCCAGCTTCAACTGCAAAGATGAAACGGAATTTAGAAACTTCATTGTTTGGTTTGAAGACCAGAAAATCAGACACTACAAGATTGAAGACAGAGGTAACTTAAGAAACATCCACAGCAGTGACTGGCCCAAGCTCTTTGAAACGTATCTCAGAGATGTTAACTGTTCTTTCAAGATTCAAGATCAACAAGAAGCTGTTGACTGGCTTCCCAGTTTAGATGTTAGACTTGAATATGGAGATAATGCTGAAAAATATAAGGACTTAGTACCTGATAATGCGAAAACTGCTGACAATGCAACTAAAAATGCAGAACCATTGATACATTTGGATGTAAATAATCCTGATTTTAAGCCTGCTGTGATGGCTATGGCTAACCTGCTTCAGGTTCAATGTCATGATGATTACTTGGTAATGCTTAAGGCAATTCAAATTTTGGTTCAGGAGCACCTGACACAGGAGGCAGTTGCTAAAGCAAATCAAACAAAAGAGGGCTTGCCTGTTGCTTTAGACAAACATATTCTTGGTTTTGACACAGGAAATGCAGTTCTTAATGAAGCTACTCAAATTCTGTGATTGCTGCATAGAGAAGTGCTCAGAGAGCTACAGACAAAAAATAATGAAGCCATAGTAGCTGTTCAGGCAATTATTGCTGACGCAAGGACAGACCACAGACTGGGAAACGTTGGAAGACGAACACTTTAGGACTTCAGCTTCTCACCTATTTAGTACAAGTGGGAACGACGTACACTTCCGGCATGTTTGGAAATCAATATATCACATTCTCGGAGGAGGAATCCCAGAAAATTGAGTATGTTCTAGAGGTTTACCACCATTACTTTTTTCTTTAACAAAGTTTAGGAAAGTAGAAAAAAAAAAACAACAACAAGTAAAAGCCAAGAAAGATGACCTGGGCTCTAGGAATCAGGAGCTGGACCACAGGAGGAATAGGGGGTCCTCAGAATAGTAGTAAAGACAGCTGGACCCCAGACCCGGAGGGTAACCTGATTAGACGGAGGCAGAAGCAGGGAGGCAGGACAGGCATCTCCTAAATAAATAAATAAATAAATAAATAAATATCAGTACTGATAATTTTGTCATGGTGGGAGAAGATGCATACATGATGCATACATTCCTTTAGCGTTTAGAGAAGAATGAGTGATTGATACTTAGGAAATTATTAAATTCAAGATAATCAAAAAGCTACTCAAGAATTGCTATGGGACTGGGCGCAGAGGCTCATGCCTGTAATCCCAGTACAGGCATAGGTGAGAGGCTAAGGTGAGAGAGTCGTTTGAGGCCAGGAGTTTGAGATCAGCCTGGGCAACATAACGAGAACTCATCTCTTACCAAAAAAAATAAAAAATAAAAAATAAAAATTAGCTGGTCATGGTGGCACATGCCTGTAGCCCCAGCTACTTCGGAGGCTAAAGTGGGAGGATTGTTTAAGCCCAAGAGTTTGAGGCTGCAGTGAGCTATGATCGCACACTGCAATCCAGCCTGGAAGACAGAGACCCAGTCTCAAATAAATAATTAATTAATTAAGCGCTAAGTCCTTAAGTGCTATGGCTTGAATATTCCCTTCAAAACCTGTACTAAAACTTAATCCCCAATATGGCAGTATGGAGAGGTGAGGCTTTTAAGAGGTGATTAATCCATTCATGGATTAATAATGGGATCAAGGATGAATGGGAGTGGAACTGGCAGCTTTATAAGAAGAGGAAGAGAGACCTAAGCTAGCACACGAGCACACTCAGCCCCCTCACCATGTGATGCCCTGCGCTGCCTTACAACCCTGCAGAGTAGCATCAGCAAGAAGACCATCATCAGCTGAGGGTCCTTGACCTTAAATGTCCCGGCCTCCTTAACTGTGAGAAATAAACTTTCTTCCTTTATAATTTACTCAGTTTCAAGTATTCTTTTATAAGTAACAGAAAACGGACTAAGATAAGAAGTAAAATATAATTATAGCATATTACATGATTCAGCTGAAAACAGAATTTCCATAGCCACAAAAAAACACCGTGGGTATTGATTTAACCACAGCTATGAGTAGCATTCTATTAGATTAACACACCATGCTGGAGACAAGCACACACATACAGACATACATAGGATTACATACGGATTGAATATATCTGGAAAGATACCCCAGAGATGGGTAACCTCCATTCCCCACAGGGAGAGGGCTGGGGGCTGGAGTGGAAAAAAGACTTTTTGAATAGTCAGAATGTTTTACCACTGCTTAAGAAAAATGGCACAAAAATCTCATCAGATTTTGGTCAAATACAAACATCTGAAAGAGGGAAGACAAAAGAAATGGTACGGCCGGGTGCGGTGGCTCAAGCCTGTAATCCCAGCACTTTGGGAGGCCGAGACGGGCGGATCACGAGGTCAGAAGATCGAGACCATCCTGGCTAACACGGTGAAACCCCGTCTCTACTAAAAAATACAAAAAACTAGCCGGGCGTGGTGGCGGCGCCCGTGGTCCCAGCTACTCGGGAGGCTGAGGCAGGAGAATGGCGTGAACCCGGGAGGCGGAGCTTGCAGTGAGCTGAGATCCGGCCACTGCACTCCAGCCTGGGCGACAGAGCGAGACTCTGTTCCAAAAAAAAAAGAAATGGCACATACTCAGCTGCAGTGTCTAGACAGGAACCACCTGGGCACAGCTGCATGGCCAGCAGCTGCAGAAGCCCATCACCCCAGGCCAGCACAGGCTGGGTTAGCCCAGGCACATCTTACACACACACAGCATGTCTCTCACCCTCAGTCCTTACCACTGCTAGTCTGGCCTGCTCGGAAATGACTTGGAAGTAGCAGTTACGCTCTAGAGTCTTTTCAAAAGAAATACAAAAAAGGACAAATACTGTATGATGCCACCTACATGCGGTAGTTGGAGTAGTCAGACTCACAGAGAAAGAAAGTAGACTGCGGGAGGCTGAGGCAGAAGGATCACCTGAGCCCAGGAGTTCAAGACCAGCCTAGACAACATGGCGAAACCCTGTCTCTACAAATACCAAAAATAAATAAATAAATAGCTAGGTGCAGTGGCTCATGCCTGTGGTCCAAGCTACTGGGGAAGCTGAGGTGGGAGGATCTCTTGAGCCTGAGAGGTTGAGGCTGCAATCACCCGTGATCGCACCACTGCACTCTAGCCTGGGCAACAGAGTGAGACCGTCTCAAGAAAAATAAATAAATAAAATAAAATAAAATAAAAATAAAGTAGAGTAGTGGTTACTAGGGGTGGGGAGAGTGAGGAATGGGGGGATTATTGTTTCATGGTACAGAGCTTCAGCTTAGGATGACTAAAAAGTTCTGGAGATGGATACACAACACGTGGCGATGGTTGCACAAAAACATGAATTCCACTGAATTGTACACTCAAAACGGGCTGAAATGGGGGACTTTATGTTATGTATATTTTACCAGGTCAAAAAAATTAAAAATGAAAAAAAATTATTTGAAGAAATAGGTCCACTGTAAGCGCCCTGTTTTCACCTGCCGCCGTTCACATGGTGCTGACAGGGTAACCCAAGGGCAAGGAACTCCCAGCTGAAAGGAAGTCTCGTGAACAGGACGCAAGTCAGAAAGTATCAGACGTCTGTGGTTAATAACAGCTTTTCCAGCAGATGGTTAGGTTAAATAAATTAGGTTTTTATTTTCTAGATTCTGTTCTCGTTGCCACCAAGAACAGCAGAATAAAGAACCGGCAACAGGCATCAGTCAACCCTAAGGAAGGCAAGATAGGAGGGAAAAGCCCAGCACAGAGAGCCCATGGGGGCCCCCAAAACACAGCATCCCAGTGCCAGGAGCCGACACGGAGATGGGGGCCCCAAAAACACAGCATCCCAGTGCCAGGAGCCCGCACAGAGATGGGGACCCCAAAAACACAGCATCCACACTGCCAGGAGCCGACATGGAGATGGGGGCCCCAAAGACACAGCATCCCAGTGCCAGGAGCCTGCACAGAGATGGGGGCCCCAAAAACACAGCATCCCAGTACCAGGAGCCTGCACGGAGATGGGGACCCCAGAAACACAGCATCTCAGCGCCACGAGCCGACTCAGAGACAGGGGCCCCAAGACACAGCATCCCAGTGCCAGGAGCCGACACGGAGATGGGGACCCCAAAAACACAGCATTCCAGTGCCAGGAGCCGACACGGAGACAGGAGCCCCAAAAACACAGCATCCCAGTGCCAGGAGCCGACACGGAGACGGGAGCCCCAAAAACACAGCATCCTAGTGCCAGGAGCCCGCACAGAGACGGGGACCCCAAAGGACACAGGATGTCAGGAGACCCAAACTACCCACTTTTTTAATTTTCAAGGCAGTGTTGCTCTGTTGCCCAGGCTGGAGTGGATCATGGCTCACTGCAGCTTCAAACTCCTGGGCTCAAGTGATCTTCCCACCTCAGCCTCCTGAGTAGCTGGGACCACAAGTGTGCACCACCACGTCTGCCTAATTTTTTTTGTTGTTGTTGTTATTATTTTTTGTAGCAATTGGGTCCTACTGCGTTGCTCAGACTGGTCTCGAACTCCTGGGCTCAAGTAATCCTCCCTCCTTGGCTTCCCAAAGTGCTGGGATTACAGGCATAAGCCACCGTGCCTGGCCCCAACGTAACATTTTTACAAAGAAAATTTAATGAAACGGTAAAATCTTTCCAGCTTTAGCCACTGGGAACTATGCCAGAATTTAAAAAGCAGTGGGAATCCCTAGACTAAACAGAAAACAAACAACAAATACCTTCCCCTCACCACAAGTCTCCCACCAGTGTTCGGTTTTGCTTGGGAGTTGGGCTTCCCTGTCTTCTGGTCTGGTGGTTGCTCCTCTTCCGGAGCGCTGCGCCGGACCGGGGCACATTTCCACCCAAGCTAGAGGGCTGTTTACATGCTATCCCAGACATCAGTGCTAATTATAATAAATACCCCAAATTACACCCTTCTTTGGGGACTCCAGTGAAAGGTCTTGGCCGAACAGTGTCCTGGAGCCTGGACAAACGGATGTGCTAGTTTCGAGCTGATATTGGATACAGGTAAGGCAGCTTAGTGGCTACAGCACCAAGAAGGAGGCCCAGCCCGGTGACTCAAGTCCCATAAAGGAGGCCAGGTGAACGCTCTTGAGGGACCTCAACCTGTAGCAGATACTGAATGTTTTCTACACCTGTTAATCAAAGATGACTCCCGGCTCCATCAACAATAACAGACATCCAAGTGAAACAGGAAAAAAAAGGGGGATGATTAGCATAGAACAGGCCTAGCTCAAGAGGGCACCTAGCCTAGGAGCAGAACATCAGTTATATCTTTCCTCGTATATGCCCCAAACTCAGCATTTTAAAAAGAATTTTTCACTTATAAAAATTAAAATTATAAAATTTTTAATTTGATAATTTCATTTGCATCCTTCTATATTTGCTTTTATTTCACAACAGCAGATTACAGTGGCATATAGCAGCCTTAAAATATTTTGAAGACTTTTAGTAATATACAGAAATGTTCATAATATAAAGTGAATGAAACAGAATATGTAATCATCTAAACAATAAAAGACCTTAAAATATTTTGAAGACTTGCTGGACGCGGTGGCTCACGCCCATAATCCCAGCACTTTGGGAGGCCAAGGCGGGCGGGTCACGAGGTCAGGAGATCAAGACCATCCTGGCTAACACAATGAAACTCCGTCTCTACTAACAATACAAAAAATTATTTATATATACTTGGAAAATTTTTCTCAGAGTTGTGATTATAAGGCATTGTTTCTTTATTTGTTCTTGTTTGGTATTTTCCAAGTTTTTGACAAAATACATATATTACTATTAAAATAATTTAAACACACGCACACACACACATGAGCTAAGACCAAGCAGTTTCAAAAATCTTTCAGGGACACTCTCATGCATGATGCCAAATCTCCCTTAGTCTTTCCAGAGTACATGGGATTCGTACTTACATGCCCATGAGCTCCTATTATTTCCATCTTTCTTCACCAAGTTTCAATTAACTGAGGTTTGATTGCAAGATGTGGTTGCTCCTGAGTGGCAGAAGTGTACCTCCCCCAGTCTTGATGCCAGTTCCTCCTCCTCTAAATCAATACTTCAAGGACAAATCTAAAATCTGAAGGCAACAGTACCTTAGCACTGCTGCACCTGATGCTTGATTTGGCCCTTCCCCTCCATTCTGTTCACAACCACAAGCAGGAGGACAGAGACCAGTTCTGTCCAACTTGCCTCAATGTTCAGCCATCCATTCAGTTAACTATGCCACCGACAAACAATGAATTGCCAAGAACAACTTCATATGCAAGGAAGGCCATTTTGATAACTAGCGTGTACTTGCCTATGTGTATTGATTTTTATAATAGCTCTATTTCTTGGTGTCTAAAATGACATCGTCAGTGAATGTTACAGCTTTCCTTAAATGACTTTATCACAGTCCTTTCTTCCTTTGGAAGGGAGAGAGCTATATGACAGCAGGGGCCACTACGGGAAAGAGGGTGTCAGAGCAATGGAAGGTGTGAGGAGTAACCAAAGCTCTGGGCCATTAGATACTCTAAACCACATCTTCAACTTGGACCGGTGCTGTTTTAGGACCAAAGACCAGATGCTTTCCCTTCTCTTCCCCTTAAATGTAAGACCTGAAACCATAAAAACTCTAGAAGAAAACCTAGACAGTACCATTCAGGACATAGGCATGGGCAAAGACTTCATGATGAAAACACCAAAAGCAATGGCAACAAAAGCCAAAATTGACAAATGGGATCTAATTAAACTAAAGAGCTTCTGCACAGCAAAAGAAACTATCATCAGAGTGAAGAGACAACCTACAGAATGCAACAAATTTTTGCAATCTATCCATCTGACAAAGGGCTAATATCCAGAATCTACAAAGAACTTAAACAAATTTATAAGAAAAAAACAAACAACCCCATCAAAAAGTGGGCAAAGGATATGAACAGACACTTCTCAAAAGAAGACATTTATGCGGACAACAAACATATGAAAAAAAGCTCATCATTATTGGTCATTGGAGAAAGGCAAATCAAAACCACAATGAGATACCATCTCACACCAGTTTAAATGGTGATCATTAAAAAGTCACGAAGCAACAGATGCTGGAGAAGATGTGGAGAAATACGAACACTCTTACACTGTTGGTGGGAGTGTACATTAGTTCAACCATTGTGGAAGACAGTGTGGCAATTCCTCAAGGATCTAGAACCAGAAATACCATTTGACCCAGCAATCCCATTACTGGGTATATACCCAAAGGACTATAAATCATTCTGCTATAAAGACATATGCACACATATGTTTATTACAGGACCATTCGCAATAGCAAAGACTTGGAATCAAGCCAAATGTCCATTAATGATAGACTGGATTAAGAAAATGAGGCACATATATGCCATGGAATACTACACAGCCATAAAAAAGGATGAGTTCATGTCCTTTGCAGGGACATGGATGAAGCTGGAAACCATCATTCTCAGCAAACTAACACAGGAACAGAAAATCAAATATTGCATGTTCTCTCACTCATAAGTGGGAATTGAACAATGAGAACACATGGACACAGGGAGGGGAACCTTCGCACATCGGGGCCTGTCAGGGGTGGGGGGGCTAGGGGAGGGACAGCATTAGGAGAAATACCTAAGGTAGATGATGGGTTGATGGGTGTAGCAAAGCACCATGGCACGTGTATACCTATGTAATAAATCTGCACATTCTGTACATGTAACCCAGAACTTAAAGTATAATGAAAAGAAAGATAAACACAGGGTCAGTCTCTAGTAACTCACAATTGTGTCATATTTAAAGAATGAGTGCAGATACAAAGTATGGGGTCCTCAATCTAGAGACCTCATCATTTTAAAAATTCACATAAATTCTGCCTATTCTTTTTATTTTTATTTTTTGAGACGGAGTCTTGCTCTGTTGCCCAGGCTAGAGTGCAGTGGCTTGATGTCAGCTCACTGCAAGCTCCACCTCCTAGGTTCATGCCATTCTCCTGCCTCAGCCTCCCGAGTACTGGGACTACAGGCGTTCACCACCACGCCCAGCTAATTTTTTGCATTTTTAGTAGAGACGAGGTTTCACCATGTTAGCCAGGATGGTCTTGATCTCCTGACCTCATGATCTACCCACCTCGGCCTCCCAAAGTGCTGGGATTACAGGCGTGAGCCACCGCACATGGCCAAATTCTTATGGGAATTTCTATGTGTGATCCTAATACCTTTTAGAAAAAAAAGATCCCATGACCAAACTGAAAATACCGGGTGTTTCTCTCTAGAGTCCTTTTGACGCCTGCCAATATACATCCATGTTCTCTTCCCCTAGTGATTTTAATTGCATATTCTCTTGAATAAACATAGTCCATACAGATGTTGCTAATGGCAACTCCAGCAAAATTGCAGGCTAATGAATTTCTAATAAAATTACATATATTGAAAACCTAAAACTATTTTTTAACTCTTCACTGTTCCTGGGAGCCACAGTAGATTTCCTTAGGGCCCAGGAGATGTGAGAAGAGAAGTCACTGCAGGTGTGCAAATCAGGCTCCCTGTTTAAGTAAGACTAGCTCACTGCCTAGTGACCCTGCTCACAGGGCTCTATGTCCTCACCTAAAAAACACTGCACGTTTAGGGTCTCCAACATCATCCTCTCTTGCCAAGAAATTATATAAATATTTGTCATCTTGATTAAGTAACTATTGACAGAGCAGGAGTATTGCAATCTTGGACAAGCACTGTCATTCTAAAGTTCACCTTGATTAAAAACCGCCTAAATCTAAAGGGCATCAGCCTAATGGCTAAGGTCAGCATGACCATAAACCACAAATAACATCTCCAACCAAAAACATTCCAAACCCCTCCCCGACCAGAGACATGCCAGCCCCAAGATAAAGTCCCCTTCAGCCCAGAGAGATATCAGCCCCAAGATATCTGACCAGAGACATTCCAACCCTGCCATAAACTTCTCCCCAACATACAAACATTCCAAGCTTGTGATAAGCCGCTTACCCTAAAACTAATATATGCTTTTAGGCTATAAAAGATAATGCTCCTCACTGAAATTGGCCAGAAGCCCCTCTCAGGTTTATTTCTCTAAAATAAACCCATCTTTGACTGTTAAGCTGCATTTCGTGTTTATTTCCTCTTTCTTTAACTCTTACAACTATAATTTATTTCACTGAATCGCTCTACAGTTACTGTGCCCCTGAACATTACCTTAATAAAGTTGAAGAATCATACACAGGCAAATTTGGTATCATCCTGTATGCTACCTAATTCAATGAAATGCTCATCATTTGCAAAACTTCTGATCACTAAATTTGCTTTCAGGCTTAGTTTGGAGGTCAAATAAGATTTTTCTCCTTTAGAATGAGTTTATATGTAATAAGCTGAATACAAACAGTAGAATAAATTCTACTCCAAATTTGTAAAGTTCTCAAAATAACACCCAGGTCATCTTCTGCACTCTAAAGACATGGGTCCAAAACAAGAAACTGACTAATCAAAATTTTAAAACTCTATAATTTAAGTCCTCTGAACAGCTCATGGCATCTGAGAGCAGAAGTAGAGCTGGCAGTCACATGGTCCAAGTTCATCTCTTCCTTTGGAAAATAGACCAGGGAAGATGAGGCAGCTCATCCACAGTCATGCACTGGCCAAGTCCAGAGAGACAGCAGGGTAGGGCTATGCTCCCCTCCTAGGTGACACCCAATGAGACCAATGTGCCAGCTTGCTGTTCTTGAAATCTTTAAACTACTCCTCATTCACTTCTTCTTTCTTTTTTTTTTTCTTTTGAGATGGAGCCTTGCTTTGTTGCCAGGCTGGAGTGCAGTGGTGCAATCTCAGCTCACTGCAACCTCCACCTCCCAGGTGTAAGCGATTCTCCTGCCTCAGCCTCCCAAGTATTTGGGACTATAGGCGTGCACCACCATGCCTGGCAAATTTTTGCATCTTTAGTAGAGACGGGGTTTCACCATGTTGGCCAGGATGGTATTGATCTCTTGACCTTGTGATTTGCCCGCCTCAGTCATTCACTTATTATTAAATGATAGTTTTACTTCTCTCTTCAGAAGCTATGTCTATATAATTGTAAGAAACCTGCTTTTTATAGTTGACATAGAAAAAATATAGTCAAATCTCCTAAGCAGTCTTAGCCACTGGCTGAGAATGGCTGCGGAGAGACCAAGCCAGAGTAATGTGGAAGTTGCATTCTTTGCCTGGAGGCTAAGGGGTTATCCACTAACCAAGCCTACAACCTGGGGGAAAAATGTGAAAAAAAGGGCACATCTTGTGAAAGTGTTGGCACACTAACCCAAGTAGTTAGGTCTGTGGTAATTGTGAGGTGGTTTTCTGAAAAGGAAACAAAATGATTCACTAAAAGGCATGACACAGTGTGGGACGGTGCCAAGTATCATGTCAGAGAAAGTGAAAATGTAACAGATCAAAGAAGGCTCCGTTCCAAAGTGGAAGAATTGCAGGAAAAAGGTTCTCCCTTCCACGCTGTGTGGCTCTGACCTCATTCTGTGCTTTTAACAACCACAGGCCAACCCAATTCTAAAACTGTGTATGCAACAAAGTCCTGATGCAAAAAACAAAAACAGAAAAGCAAAACACCTCCTGGCTAAGACGAAAGGGTGGAGAATACAAAAGGGGTGGCGAGAAGAGAAGCATCTACCTGCCCATCTGCAGCATTCTGAGACATGACAGCTGGAACTCTGGGAAAACAGAGTATTCCAGATACGAGTCCTGGCTTAGCTTATCCCTGTCACACACAACACCCCACCTCATCTAGCTTGCTCTTAAAAAACAAAGTGGAGGCCGGGCGCGGTGGCTCAAGCCTGTAATCCCAGCACTTTGGGAGGCCGAGACGGGCGGATCACGAGGTCAAGAGATCGTGACCATCCTGGCTAACGCGGTGAAACCCCGTCTCTACTAAAAAAAAAATACAAAAAACTAGCCGGGCGAGGTGGCGGGCGCCTGTAGTCCCAGCTACTCGGGAGCCTGAGGCAGGAGAATGGCGTAAACCCGGGAGGCGGAGCTTGCAGTGAGCTGAGATCCGGCCACTGCACTCCAGCCTGGGCGACAGAGCGAAACTCCGTCTCAAAAAAAAAAAACAAAAACAAAAAAAACAAAAAAAACAAAGTGGAGTACTGAGATGATGGTCTGAGGCTTAGGGCCTCATTTCCAGAGACAGACCTTCCATCTCTTCCTGCCCCACAGTGCACGGGGGATACATCAGCACTGGGAGGCAGTGAGGAGAGGTGGAAGGCAGGGGCGGCAGGGTAACTGAAGGGATGAGAAAGCTGCACTGGTTTTTATTTTTCGGGCTTTTTTTTTTTTTGAGACAGGGTCTCACGATGTTGCCCAGGCTGGGATGCAGTGGCTAGTCACAGGTGCAATCGCACTACTGACCCGTGCAGGAGTTTTGACCTGCTCCATTTCTGACCTGGGCCAGTTCACTCCTCCTTAGGCAACCTGATGGTCCCCTGCTTTTGGTGGCGGTGGGGGGGGGGGTCCCCATATTGATGCAGACACCCAACTGGCATAGCACACTGCAGCCCAGAACTCTCAAGCTCAAGTAATTGCTCTGTTTAAAAAGCCCCACGTGGCCAGGGTGATTTTGAAGTCTCCTCCTACCCGGTAAGAAACACTGTTCCCACTCACTGGTAGAGCTCTTGGGTCCAGCTGTACTTGATATGATATGTAGGTCAGGTGGGAAGTAGCATCCCAGGCCCAGCCCCTGAGTATCTGCTAACCAACAGTTCCAACACTGCCAAGCTCAGATTGAACACATAGTCAGCTATCCTTCAACTCTCTAAAGCGACCAGTGGGTTGCTTAAACAGAAAACAAAAGGCTTTTGCTTTTGAGGCAGCATTAGCATAACGACATTTAAAAAGAAAGGGGCTGGGCGAGGTGACTCACGCTTGTAATCCCAGCACTTTGGGAGGCCAAGGTGGGCGGATCACGAGGTCAGAAGATCGAGACCATCCTGGCTAACACGGTGAAACCCCATCTCTACTAAAAAGACAAAAAATTAGCTGGGCATGGAGGCAGGCGCCTGTAGTCCCAGTTACTCGAGAGGCTGAGGCAGGAGAATGGCGTGAACCCAGGAAGCGGAGCTTGCAGTGAGCCGAGATTGCGCCACTGCACTCCAGCCTGGGTGACAGAGCGAGACTCTGCCTCAAAATAAAAATAAAAAATAAAAAGAAAGGAAGAGGCCTGGTAAGGTAGCTCATGCCTCTAATCCCAGCACTTTGGGAGGCCGAGGTGGGCGGATCAGCTGAGGTCTGGAGTTTGAGACCAGCCTGGGCATCATGGTGAAACCTCATCTACTAAAAATACAACAACAAAAAAAAGTAGCTGGGCGTGGTGGTCGGCCTGTAATCCCAGCTATGCTGGAGGCTGAGGCAGGAGAATTGTTTGAACTCAGGAGGTGGAGGTTGCAATGAGCTGAGATCGTGCCACTGCACTCCAGCCTGGGCTACAGAGTGAGACTGTGTTCTCTAAATAAATAAGTAAAAATTAAAACTAAAAAAATAAAAAAGGAAGAAAGAACACATACCTGAAGGTAGCGATTATTGCTGTAACTTCATCATCTGGATAAAACTGTGTAATTGCATGATGTGCCCCAAGCAATTCCTTCCCATCTTTCCACCAAGAAATTGTGGTGTCCTGGTATATATTAGGTACACTGATTGAACAATTAAATTTGACATCTTTATGTTCAGAAAGTATTATGTGTCCAACTGTGTGTTTGAAGGCAAGAGGCGGTAGGAGCTTTGACCCGGCAGAGGTCACCCGGGGAATGGCTACATTTCCTGTATATGGTCTTCCAGGCTGGGTTGGTGAAAACATCAAGGCAGGCTGGTACCCACTGGTGTGAGGAAGGGATAACAACGATGTGTGGTCAGTTTGCAGGCTCCCTGGCAAAGGTCCTGGGAATAGCGGGTAAGGCTTGGCTTCTTCCCTTGCCTCAGTGATTGCTGTAAAACAGAACATCCAAAATTTAGCCTTTTAAATAATAAGAGTTTCCCAAGTAGGTTCCCAAATTCTTAGGCCATGAAGACAGAGCACTGGGGTGTCCTCTGTGCCCCAGGAAAAGATGAGCAGAATTCATTAAAACACACGTCTGGACATATTCTCATTCACCAGTTCATTCATTTATAAATTCGCCTCTGGAAGAGTACCAAAGAAATATAACTCCCCCTACCAAAAACAAAATTTTTCTTGTTACTGACTCATTCCAAGTCCTTCATGCCCAACTCAGCAGTGTAAGAAGGTGATGACACAGCAGGGCTCAAGGTCACTTTTCTTGGCCAGGCATGGTGACTCACACCTGTAATCTTGGCACTTGGGAGGTGGAAACAGGAGGGTCACTTGAGGTCAGGAGTTTGAGACCAGCCTGGACAACATGGCAAAAACCTGTCTCTACTACAAATACAAAAATTAGCTGGGCATGGTGGCACATTCCTATTATCCCAGCTACTTGGGAGGCTGAGGCAGGAGAATAGCTTGAACCTGGGAGGCGGAGGTTACAGTGAGCCAAGGTGGCACCACAGCACTCCAGCCTGGGCGACAGAGCGAGACCCTGCCTCAAAATAAATAACTTGTCTGCTCTGTCAGAGACTATGCTGCAAATTTGGCTAATCGTCTTTAAAAAGCTGCTCGAGGTTAAAAAACAAAACAACAAAAAAAAAAAACCAAAATTAGCCAGGTGTGTTGGCATGCACCTGTAGTCCCAGCTACTTGGGGGGTTGAGGCAGGAGGATAGCTTGAGCCCAGGAGATCAAGGCTGTGGTGAGCCAAGATCGTGCCACTGCACTCCAGCCTGGGTGACAGAGTAAGACTCTGTCTCAAAAAAAAAAAAAAAAAGATGGGCTGCTCAAGGTCACAAAGAGATGAGTTTACAATTGCTGTGCCTTAACAACAAAAAAAGTGTGCTTAAGTTACCAGCTATGGAATACTGAAGCTTCCGGGAAAATGCTTGCTTGCTGGAATAAACCTGGAAATGTTTTCATTTCATCTGGTCCACAAGTATTTTTAGATGGTTTCTGAGCAAGGGAAGGCTCATAACAGCTGTACTTTTGGCTTTCTGAGTGGCATTTTTGGACGTAAGATTCCACACTGGTTGTTATCTATTCAAATACGTTGGCAGGGAGTGCGTGAGACAGACGGGTACGAGAGATATAGGCCGGGCATTCTACATTATGGGTTGGTGGCTGGGGGTACACGGAGGGGGCTCCATCCTTGCTCAAGGGCTGGCCTCCTGCCATGCCCAGGACATCATGCCCTCCTGGGCTCCTGAGTGTGTGTGCAGGGAGTAGGGTGTTCTCTGCTCAGAGTTGTGCCCGATTTAGCAACTAACACAGGAAGCCCAGTTAAGCTTGAATTTCAGATGAACAACAAATAATTGTTTTTTAAAGAGACAGGGCCTTCATGCTCTGTCACCCAGGCTGGAGAGCAGGGGCGCAGTAACTCACTGCAACTTCAATCTCCTAGGTTTAAGTGATCCTCCTACCTCAGCCTCCCGAGTAGGATGGACTATAGGCTCATGCTACCACGTCCAGCTAGTTTAAAATTTTTTCTTGTAGGGAGGGAGTCTGGCTATGTGCCCAGGCTGGAATTTCTTAAATTTAAGTATTCAATTAAGTATTTAATTGGCTAATGGGAGATATAAGCAGGAAATTGTGGGCAGAAGAGAAGAGATCTGGGAATTTTCCCTCTAGCTTCCTCTCTGCCAAGCCACTGTGGTCAGCACATATGCCTCAACTGAAGGGCATATCTCTGTCTGGGGGCCCTCGCCACGCAGCTCCCTCTCCCATTCCAGCAACTGCTCCCTCCCAGGCCCCTTTGATGTTGGGGGCCAACTCTCATGGCTGTTGCCTTTGGGAACTGCCTCCTTAGTGAGTCAGGATCAATGTGAGATACGAGAGAAGAGATTTTCCTACAAGAACACAGGAAGACTTTTCCTTATCCTGAGGTCTTGGTGAGTGTGGGAGTGTAGGGCCTTCTGTGTGCTTTAGGGGAGGGCTATGTGGGTCAGCTGTGGACTGGCCTGGAGCCCAGCTGTCCAGACAGAAGAATGTGCTGTCACGGGAGTGCTTACTTATGTCAGGGAGTGAAGATCAGGATGACAACAGACAGGGACCGTTGCCTCTCCAGTCACCCACAGCCCACATGCCAGGCAAACCTTCACAAGGCTGGGCCTATGCTCTTGGTGGAGGAGGGGGCTCCTCTTCCTCTGACGTGTGGATGCTTCTGCAGCAATGCATGTTCTGGCTGTTTGTCTCATGCCTGCAGAGCTCCCTCAAGGGTGCTCTACTTACTCATGTAGGCTTTGTTTTTGTTTGTTTTCTGAGACGGTGTCTCGCTCTGTCACCAGACTGGAGTGGAGGGCGGGCAGTGGCACAATCTCAGTTCTCTGCAACCTCCGCCTCCTGGATTCAAGTGATTTTCCTGCCTCAGCCTCTTGAGTAGCTGGGACTACAGGCGCAAGCCACCACGCTCGGCTAATTTTTGTATTTTTAGTAGAGACGGTGTTTCACCATGTTGGCCAGGATGGTCTCGATTTCTTGACCTCATGATCCATCCACCTCAGCCTCCCAAAGTCCTGGGATTACAGGCGTGAGCCACCGCGCCTGACCCTTTACTCATGTACTTTGAAGCCTTGACAATTCACCTTTGCCACTTGGATGGGCACACTCATCTGTGGTTCTTCCTATTCACTAAGCTACAGAGGACTCAGGAGTCAGGGGTTTAATCCAAATTACTTTTTCCACCCTTTAAATATAGGTCCCTTTCTTAGAAGGCAAAAATGGGAAGTGGGAGAAGCAAACAATACCTTCGTTGGTTTAATTTATTTAAGAATATTTTAAATTTTTAATTAGAAAGCTAACAAATTTGTTGTGAAAAAATTCAAGTATTTATTGAAGCATATACAATATAAAATAAACGCCTGGGGCCGGGCGCAGTGGCTCATGCCTGTAATCCCAGCACTTTGGGAGGCCGAGGTGGACGGATCATGAGGTCAGGAGATGGAGACCATCCTGGCTAACACGGTGAAACCCCATCTCTACTAAAAATGCAAAAAATTATCTGGGTGCGGTGGTCGGTGCCTGTAGTCCCAGCTACTTGGGAGGCTGAGGCAGGAGAATGGCGGAACCTGGGAGGCAGAGCTTGCAGTGAGCCAAGATCACGCCACTGCACTCCAGCCTAGGGGACTCCGTCTCAAAAAAAAAAAAGAAAAAAAGAAAGTCTGTTTTGTAAGCCGAACCCTGCAAGATAGTAACCTCTGATTACAGCTTGGGGTATAATCTTCAGTTTTCCATGAGCCAAGCTGTTCACTAAACAAAGTGTTAACTTGGTTACAGGCAAGGCCACCCACTAAGGTGACACCACTGAAGTCAGAGAGCCACTAAACCCACCCTCAAATCACTCAACACTCTAGATGGTTTAAAAGATATCTGGGCCAGGAGCAGTGGCTCATGCCTGTAATCCCAACACTTTGGGAGGCCAAGGCGGGTGGATCACCTGAGGTCAGGAGTTCGAGACCAGCCTGGCCAACATGGTGAAACCCCATCTCTACTAAAAATACCAAAATGTAGCCAGGCGTAGTGGTAGGTGCCTGTAATCCCAGCTACTCAGGAGGCTGAGACAGGAGAATTGCTTGAACCTGAGGCGGAGGCTGCAGGCCAAGATCGCAAGCCGCTGCACTCCAGCCTGGGCAACAAGAACGAAACTCTGTCTCAACAAAAAAAAAAAAAGGCTGGGCACAGTGGCTCACGCCTGTAATCCCAGCACTTTGGGAGGCCGAAGTGGGCGGATCACGAGGTCAGGAGATCGAGACCATCCTGGCTAACACTTGGTGAAACCCCCATCTCTACTAAATACAAAAAATAGCCACGGGTGGGCGGGCGCCTGTAGTCCCAGCTACTTGGGAGGCTGAGGCAGGAGAATGGCATGAACCCGGGAGGCGGAGCTTGCAGTGAGCCGAGATCGCACCACTGCACTCCAGCCTGGGCAAGAGAGTGAGACTCTGTCTCAAAAAAAAAAAAAAAAAAAAATCTGATCTGCACAATTTGACTTACCAGAAGTTGACAGAATGATTTGATTGTCAACAGATATTTGTACAGCACCTCCTGGGTTCAAGATTTGCTACGACAGTCAAATGGGATAAAGAAAGAGACTTATTTCAAGAACAGAGCCACAGTGGGTCCCAGGAGCTAAAGGGGAGATAGACATGGCTAACTGGGGGTGGGGAGGGGAGGCTGCCCATAGCATCAGGGAGGCCTTCTCTGACTAACCTCCTATGGTCAGCACCCCCAGGTTAGGCGCTAGGACCCTTTTGTAATACATCTTACGATTACTCATCCAGTTCCTTCTCCACAGTCAGACTAAAAGCTCCATGATACCTACCACCTACACTACAGCCAGTACATAGGAGGTGCTCAAAATAGGTTTGTTGAATGAGTGAGTAAAGGATGGATCTGAGGAGGGATGGAGAAGGTGCCTGGGGCTGCTAGGGTCAAAGATGGTGGGAAACTGCCTTCCAGGAAGGCAGTGAAGACCTGACTACAGGGGCAGTCAGTGAGGAGCAGGAAGGATGCAGGAGACAGAGAAGAGGGAGCTGACAGCAACAGCATCCTCACTACCGCCAGTGTTCCACAAAGGAAAGTCAGTCTGACACCAAATACTGAGGAAAGACGCGATCCTGGCATAAAGGAGTGTTCTCAGGAGTGGACAGCTGGTGGCTTGAGGCTGCTCAGGCTCAGTTTGCTCGTAGGGAAAGTGGGGATGCTAACCATGGCGCCTCATAGGGTTGCCAACGGGAATAAAGGAGTTATGACTGTCAGGATCACAGTAAGCCCTCAATGTTAGCTATTATTTTAATTATTTTCTCATTTTATTATGAGTTAATAAAAATCTTCCATGGTCTAACTAACCCTTGAGAACTGCTGGGACTGAGGCTGGACCCCCACGTGGCTGGTGAGATTGGTGAGGCTCGTACTGCCCAATTTTAGGGGGGGTGGTATTGCCATTCACATCGTTGTTGGGTGTATAAATTGTTCTCTAGAGCTGTGCAATGCATAACCTCACCAGCCCTATGTGGGGGCCCTGGGTGATTATACAAAATGTGAAGGAAAAAAAAAAAAAGCCAAAACAAAAACCGTTCCAAGGTTTTGGACCCAAGGGTTGGGGCAATGGTTAATTAGAAATTATATGTTAAGTTGCTAATTTTTCCACTGTTTCTATTACTTTGGTTGTATAATGTATCTTTTCCCCCTGTTTTTCCCCCACAAAAGTGGAATACTCTCGAAATTATTTTTGGGGAGGGATTACGGATGGGTTCAGACTGAAAGGCTTACCCACATCAAAGACTTAATGCAAATGTGGTCCTTTCTCCATAGCACATGGAAAAGTGGGGTGCCTCTGGTTGTAATTTGGGTGGAATTCACAAGAAATCTCCACCTGATCCTCCCACCTTCTTCCGGGGTTGCTTCCTCATGTGGACGGCATAAACCGCTGGAGTGGAATTGTAACTTCACACCAACGAGTGCTGCTAAGCTGCCTTGATCACCAGCCTCTCACTCAGGTCCGAGAGTAGCCGCCCAGCTGCTCCAGCAGCTGCATTTACCGACTCCAGAGGCCACTCCATCCAGTCCTGGACTTGTGTGGTGCAGCACCCCTGCCCTGTGCCCATGTGTTTGCAATCACCATGCAGCCCTTGACCAGAGCCCTAACATCTGCTTCTTAAAGTCAGGGCTTTTGTCTCCATCATCTTTGCTCCAGCCCCCAGCACAGGACATGCCCAAGGGACATGATTAATGAATGTGTATTGACACACTGCCCATTTTTCTGTGTGAGTTTGCCCTGCTTTTCTGAACATACTTGTCTGTAACTTCCTTGAAGGCTGGAGGTGGCATCGTCTAAACCCACCATGATGACGGGCATGGAGTCACAGGCGGCAAACATTTCCAGAATAAACGGGTGTGACGTGCAGAGGGTCCTGAAGGGTGGGCAGGGAAGAGAGGTGGTCCAGGCAAGGACACTGCTGTGGCTGGAGGCAGAACTTGGAGAGACTGTCAGCATGCCTATGACACACAATGACAGGGGCTCAGACATTTAGGGGCTTTGTGAGTAGTCTCTTAGACTCAAAATTGGTTGGTTAGGGCATGCCAGTAAAGAATGCTGTTTTCCGTGGGATCAACTAGTGAATCTTACCCTCAAATCCATGGATCCCTGCTGAGCACTTGTGAAGTGCAGTGTGCAATGGCAGACGGGCTGGCGGGCAGTGCTGCTCAGAGGTTAGCTAGCAGCTCTGCAGTCAGAGGGCTGAGGCCCACCCAGTTCCTCACCACCTCAAGGGATGGCCTCAGGAAAGCTCTATAACTTCTTTGAACTCTCGTGAGGACAAGAGGATCTCAGCAGCAGGAGCTGATAGGCATGGAGTCCACCAGCACACTCCAAAGATAATGGCTGACATGGCTGTTATCGGCTTGCATCTGAACCCTGGCCTGCCGGCCACCTAAAGTAGGAATTTCTAAAGCCAGGTCTGGGCCCTGCGGGGATAAGGGCTGAGTTTCATCAGTGATGTCTGTCTTGGACAATGCATGGGGAAGGGCAATACTAGAGTAATATAATTGCCAGCCGTGAGTGAGAGGAAAAAATATACATCAGGCTTGGGATGCGAGGGGCTCTCAGCTCTAAGGCATCTCTGGGTCTCTCTAGGGATGGTCTCCACAAGCCTTTCGTAACATGAGCTCCTTTGATTTTCTTGAAGCCTGGTGATCACAGCCCAAGGTGATCACCAAGGTGCATAAAGAAAGCAGCAGCAACTAAAACTGCAGGTCCCATGGTAGTGGGTGGGGATGTGGCAGCAAGCAGCGTCCCTGGCCCTGGAGTCCCTCCATGCTGTGGGAAGAGGGTTGAGCAGGGCAGATGGCAGCCCTGTGGGACTGAGGGTGCTGGCTGGGGAACCTGTTCAGTTCCACCCCACCCCAGCACTCCACCCCAGGATGCTGTGTGCCATCAGCCTGCTTTACGATCCCAGGCACCTGGGAAGAGAGGGGAATAGCTCCTCTACCGGAGTTAGAGTAACGGCAGGAGTGAGTACCAACTTGTGGGACCCATTACTCCTGCTCTTTCTATTCCTTCCCCAACAATAAAATGGGCGGAAGTATCAGCTGAGCTCTCTAAAGTTCAGCCTTGGCCGGGCGCGGTGGCTCAAGCCTGTAATCCCAGCACTTTGGGAGGCCGAGACGGGCGGATCACGAGGTCAGGAGATTGAGACCATCCTGGCTAACACGGTGAAACCCCGTCTCTACTAAAAAATACAAAAAACTAGCCGGGCGAGGTGGCGGACGCCTGTAGTCCCAGCTACTCGGGAAGCTGAGGCAGGAGAATGGCGTAAACCCGGGAGGCGGAGCTTGCAGTGAGCTGAGATCCGGCCACTGCACTTCAGCCTGGGCGATAGAGCGAGACTCCATCTCAAAAAAAAAAAAAAAAACAGTTCAGCCTTAAACTCAAGAGGCCCAGGCTAGGCATGGTGGCTGCCAGCACTTTGGGAGGCCGAAGCGGGAGGATTGCCTGAGCCCAGGAGTTCAAGATCAGCCTGGGCAACAGAGTGAGACAAGTCTCTACCAAAAATAAAAATAAAATAAAAACGAGGCCCAGAGGAGGCTGCAAGAGAGTGAGGGCTTATCTTTCAGCCCCTAGAGGTTCTTTGCTTCCCACCTCAAGCACACATGGACATATGGCACATAAATGCACGCAAAAGAGGCCAAGAGGATGCACCTTATGCTGAAGGTATTTGCTATCAGACAGCCCTACAGTCCTTCTGCAGGTGGGTTTGTGATTTAGAGAAAGGTTTTTTGGTTTTTTTGTTTTTTTTTTTTTTGAGATCGAGTCTCAGTCTGTCACAGCCCAGGCTGGAGTGCAGCGGTGTGATCTCAGCTCACTGCAACCCTCGCCTCCCGGGTTCAAGCAATTCTCCTGCCTCAGCCTCCTGAGTAGCTAGGATTACAGGCAGGTGCCACCATGCCCAGCTAATTTTTGTGTTTTTAGTAGAGACTGAGTTTCACTATGTTGGTCAGGCTGGTCTCGAACTCCTGACTTCAGGTGATCCGCCTGCCTCCGCCTCCCAAAGTTCAGAGAAAGGCTTTTGCATCTGGAATCCTGTAAACGCTGGTATCCCTGTTTCCCTACCCTCTCTAGGAGAAAAGGCAGAACCTAGACCGGTGCCCCCACCCCCCATTCTGTGCGCACACATCAGGCTGATATTTGAATCATGTCCTGAGCAGCTGCCCTGTCACCCAGGTTAAGAACTCCCACCCTACTCCCTTTACCCCCACAGCTAGCTGAGGCCAAACATAGCACAAAAGGAAATTTTCTACTTAGTACTATTTATGCAATACCCAAAGGATTCCTGATTGATAAAGTGTGGTGGCCAGATGCAATGGCTCACGCCTGTAATCCCAGCACTTTGGGAAGCCGAGGCAGACAGATCACCTGAGGTCAGGCGTTCAAGACCAGCCTGGCCAATATGGCAAAACCCTGTCTCTACTAAAAAATACAAAAAGTAGCCAGGCATGGTGGCAGGTGCCTGTAATACCAGCTACTCAGAAGGGTGAGGCAGGGAGAATTGCTTGAACCCAGGAGGCAGAAGTTGCAGTGAACTGAGATCACGCCACTGCACTCCAGGCTGGGCAACACAGTGAGACTCCGTTTCGGGGTGGGGGGGAAAGAGTAGCAACACTTCATTCATTAGAAGAGAGAGAGAAAAAAAAAGAAACCTTCAACCAGAACTCACTTGACCGATAGATCAGTCCTAAATTGCAAATGGTAATTATTAACTTCACTGGAGTGACCCTTGGGCCACTTGGAGAATGTTAAAGGAGGAAGAAGCGATTATGCCGCCCATTTGCCCTAAGTGTAGCAAAGCCCTGCAAGCGAAACAGGTGGCTAGCCCTGAGTCAGTGCTGGAGAGAACAGGCCTGGGGCTTGCAGGAAGGAAAGGAAGTAAATGGCTGGGCAGTGTGTGCCCCAAGAGGTCACAGCCCAGCCACAGGAGGAGAAAAGCCCAAGTGCCAGTGAAAGCCCAGAAACGCCTGCATGGTGGAAGGAACGTGAAGTTGCCTATAAAACAAGGTGTTGGCATTGCGTTGCCAGATAAAAAACAGGACAGCCCTTTACACTTGAATTTCAGATAAGCAACGAATATGGGAACACCCTGGATTTACTTAGTGGAACAAATATAACTTAGTGTCATTTAGTCAAAACCAGCCGGAGCCACAGCACCAGGGATTTCACTGTTGCCCTTCCCACACGCTGCTTCCTGGGGCTTAGAGCAGCATGGAGAGTGGGTCTGGAGGAGCAAGCAGGGACCTGGCACACCAGGAAAGCTATCCAACCTCTCCGAGCCAAGGTTTGCAGCATGAAGGGGCTGGGACCTCTGAGCAAAAGCACCAGGGGCTTATCAGTGGGGTGACCTTCCTACTGCCCCTGGCCCCATACATTCCTTTTGGATCAAAAAAAAAACAACAACAAAAAAACCACACACACCAAAAAATGAAATGAGCGGAGGTACCTCGCCGCTTGGCCTTGAGCACACACATTAGCAGGGCAAGTGCCAAGGGCCCCAAAGGGTTTTAGGTACACTCTCATGATCCGCTTCAGCCTGTCCCCCACTTTTTCACTGGGGCAATTGCCTTTTTCTTGGTGGTGCTTTGCAAAAGAAGCTTCCCAAACAGACTGCAATGCCCATGTCCCTAGCAAGGGGGGCACCAATGCAACCAGAAAAGAGCCTTCCAGAATCTGACCGTGACTTTTCACTATCTGCTTCCAACTCTCCCACTATGCTCTCAAACCCAGCATAACATCAGAAGCTTCCAGGAAATGTTTTTAAGCTTTTGATGCCCATGTCCCACCCAGGGCTTGAATGTATTGGTTCAGGGTGCAGCTTGGGCACTGGGATTTTTTAAAAAATCTCCTCTTATGATTCTAACGTGCAGCCAGGGTCAGACCCCTGCTTTAGGGAATAGATTCAGTGGCACACATCCCTCTACAGGGGGCTGCGGAAGGCCAGGGATGGGGGGCACTGAGTGGCCTGGATGGAGCTCACAAATCCTCATGCAGAGGGCCCAGGTTTGACTGCATGTGCTTTAGGAGATGAGGAGGCTGTAGGAGGGGTAGGGTGAGAACAAGAACCCGGAAGTCAGAGGGACAAGGCATAGCCCCAGCTCAGTCACGTAAAGGCCAGGCGACCTTGTGCAAGTCACCTGTCCATCCAAAACTCACTGTCCTCCTTCTGTAAAATGAGACAGTTTCCCTCCAGTCTTTGGGGCTCTGGGGTTGATTCTCCCCAAGACTCAGCTGTGGCTTTCACAAGACCCAGAAGAGACGCTGAGTCCCCAAGTTTAATTTCTCCATCATGCCACTCCCCAGACATACCCTCCAGCTCACCAGTACCTGAATTCTCTGCTTCAGTACCTGTTTTCTCTCCAAGAGTGGAAAGTTGCACGTGAAACAATGCACAGTGTCTGGCATCCACAGACATGCAATAAATGGTAGCTATTATTTTCCTAACATGAAACATGGGACCTGTCTTGTATCAAAGGTGCAACTAGTCATGCCTGGACTATCAATGCCAAACATATGGAACTGATTATGCTGACTCAGACCATTCAACTCTTGCAATGAAATATGAATACTGTATACAATATCATGTTTACTTAACCAAGGGTTTCCCTCTGCTTTCTCCAGTGGCAGCATGCCAAGTGTCACAGAAAGGCTCTGAGGCAACACTTTCTGGCCAGGGTCTCAAAGCAGCTTTCCCCTCTGGGGTTCTGGGGTTGATACTGCCCGAGGCCCAACCGTGGCTTTCACAAGACCCAGATGAGATGCTCAGTTCACGTTTAACTGTTCCATCATGCCACTCCCAAAACATATACTCCAGCCTACCAGTACCTGAATTCCTATTACTAAAACGCCGATCCTTAAGGAAAAAACCATTTTCTTTTAAAATGTGAGTGTCTCTGGGAGACCAGACCCATTAGCAAGAATAGTTTAAGTCCTCCCTAAGTAACAGAGAACGAAGAATCCCCTCCCAAAACAGACTAGATGTACTTTTCCCTATTCTTCCCACTAAGTACATCCCAAAACACTAGATGTTAAAAAAGTATTTTTCAAAACTCTGACTTAGAGTAGTCAAAATCACATAGAACAGAACAAGGATGGTGACTGCCAGGGACTAAGGGGAGAGGAAATCAGCAGTTAGTGTTTAATGGTTACAGAGTTTCAGTTTTACAGGGTGAAATATTATGAATATATTTAATTCCACTGAGCTATACACTGAGAAATTGTTAAGATGGTAAATTATATGTTATGTACCTTTTAGCTAATTTTTTCTTTTTTTTTTTTAGACAGAGTCTCACTCTGTCACCAGGTTGGAGTGCAGTGGTGTGATCTCGGCTCACTGCAACCTCTACCTCCCAGGTTCAAGCGATTCTCCTACCTCAGCCTCCTGAGTAGCTGGGACTATAGGTGCCCACCACCACACCCAGCTAATTTTTGTATTTTTAGTAGAGACAGGGTTTCACCATGTTGACCAGTAAAATGAAAGGCGAACAAAAGAAAGAATCGGTATACTAAAATATCAAAGCAATAGAAAAGTATTCAATTTGACCAAAAATGAGAAGAGACTGAAAAAAATGAATACAGTCTCTGGGACTATGATTAAATATCTAAAATCCATATCACTGAAGTCCTGAAAGGAGAGGAGATAGAAGGCAAGGCTAAAAGAGAACTTGAAGGGCCGGGCACGGTGGCTCACGCCTGTAATCTCAGCACTTTACGAGGCTGAGGTGGATGGATCATGAGGTCAGGAAATCAAGACCATCTTGGCTAACATGGTGAAACCCCCATCTCTATTAAAAATACACAAAAAAATTAGCCAGGCATGGTGGCAGGCGCCTGTAGTCCCAGCTACTCGGGAGGCTGAGGCAGGAGAATGGCGTGAACCCGGGAGGCAGAGCTTGCGTGAGCTGAGATCGCGCCATTGCACTCCAGCCTGGGCAACAGAGGGAGACTCCATCTAAAAAAAAAAAAAAAAATCAACACCTAACATAGCATTATCATATCATACATTAAATGTAAATAATCTAAATACACCTAGTAAAAGACAGAGATTGGCAGAATAGAATAAAAAATATGACCTATTTGCTATTTATTAAAAATTCACTCCAAATATAATAATATACACAAACTGAAAGCAAAAGGATAGAAAAAGATGTATCGTGTAATGAATAATCAAGAGAGAACAGAATGGCTACATTAATATCAGATAAAATAGACTTCAAGTCAAAGAAAATTACCAAAGACAGAGAGGTACATTATCTAATAATAAAACAATCTGCCAAGAAGACACAGAAATTCTACATAAGCATGCACCAAAGCAAAGAGCTATAAAATGTGTGACATAAAAAGTGATAGAACAGGGCCAGGCGTAGTGGCTCATGCCCGTAATCCCAGCACTTTGGGAGGCTAAGGAGGGTGGATCACCTGAGATCAGGAGTTCGAGACCAGCCTGACCAACATGGTGAAATCCCGAGTCTACTAAAAATACAAAAATTAGCTGAGTGTGGTGGTGCATGTCTGTAATCCCAGCTACTCGGGAGGATCACTTGAACCTGGGAGGCGGAGGTTGCAGTGAGCTGAGATCGCGCCATTGCACTCCAGCCTAGGCAATAAGAGCGAAACTCTGTCTCGAAAGAAAGAAAGAGAGAGAGAGAGAGAGAGAGAGAGAGAAAGGAAGGAAGGAAGGAAGGAAGGAAGGAAGGAAGGAAGGAAGGAAGGAAGGAAGGAAGGAAGGAAGGAAGGAACTGATAGAACTGAAAGGTAAACACATAAACAATTATAGTTGGGGACTTTAACACCTCTCTCTCTCTCTCTTCCTTCCTCTCCCAATAATGGACAGAACAACTAGACAAAAAATAATCAAGGATATAAAAGGACTTAACACTTTTATGAAAATAATCTAATTGGCCAGGCTCGGTGACTTACACCTGTAATCCCAGCACTTTGCGAGGCTGAGGCAGGCGGATCACCTGAGCCCAGGAGTTTGAGACCAGCCTGGGCAACATGGGAAAACCCTGTCTCTAACAAAAAGTATAAAAATTAGCCAGGTGTAGTGGCACATGGCTGTAGTACCAGCTACTAAGGAGCCTGAAGTGGGAGGGTCGCTTGAGCCTGGGAAGTCAAACTGCAGTGAGCCATCAGACTGCCACTGCACTCCAGCCTGGGCGACAGAATGAGACCTTGTTTCAAAAAAATAAAGAAAAGAAAAATATATAATCTATATTTATAGAACACTTTTCCCAATAATAGAATACACATGCTTTCGAAAATCAATGATATCCCTATAAAGCAAATCCCAACAAATTAAAAATAACTGAAATCATATAGTTTGTGTTCTCTAATTACAATGGAAATAACCAGATATTAATAACAGAAACACAATAGAAATTCTCAATACTTGCAAACTAAACTATTTATTATTATTATTTTTTTTTGTTTTTTGAGATGGAGTTTTTGCTCTTGTTGCCCAGGCTAGAATGCAATAGCACAATCTCAGCTTACTACAACCTCCGCCTCCCAGGTTCAAGTGATTCTCCTGCCTCAGCCTTCCAAGTAGCTGGGATTACAGGCATGCACCACCAAGCCTAGCTAATTTTTTGTATTTAGTAGAGATGGGATTTCACCATGTTGGTCAGGCTGGTCTCGAACTACTGACCTCAGGTGATCCACCCGCCTCAGCTTTCCAAAGTGCTGGGATTACAGGGGTGAGCTACCACGCCCAGTGGAAACTAAACTTCTAAATAGTCCATGGGTCAAAGAAAAAGTGTCGGCCGGGCGCGGTGGCTCAAGCCTGTAATCCCAGCACTTTGGGAGGCCAAGGCGGGTGGATCACGAGGTCAGGAGATCGAGACCATCCTGGCTAACACGGTGAAACCCCGTCTCTACTAAAAATACAAGAAAATTAGCCGGGCGAGGTGGCGGGCGCCTGTAGTCCCAGCTACTTGGGAGGCTGAGGCAAGAGAATGGCATGAACCTGGGGGACGGAGCTTGCAGTGAGCCGAGATCGCACCACTGCACTCCAGCCTGGGGCACAGAGCAACATTCCGTCTCAAAAAAAAAAAAAAAAGAGAAAGTGTCAAGAAAAGAAAATTTTTTAAATACATTGAACCAAATGAAAATAAAAACACAACATGTCAAAATTTGTGGGATACAGCTAAAGCAGTGCTGGGGGAAACTCATAGTATTAAAAATCCATCATTTAAGTTTAGAACACAGGGAAAGAGCAAAATAAACCCAAAACAAGCAGAGAGAAGAAAATAATAGATAAAAAAAGAAAATGAAAAAAAAGCAATACAGAACCAATGAGACAACAAATTATTTGAAAAGAACAATAAAATTAACAAACCTCTAGCAAGACCAACAAAGAAAAATATGAGAAGACAAATTGCTAATATCAGGAATAAAACAGGGGAAATCACTATAGACTCTGTAGACATCAAAAGGATAATAAGTGAATACTACAAATAACCACACACGAATTTGGTAGCATAGAGGAAGTGAATTAAATCTTCAAAAAACATAAACTATCACAACGTACCCCACATGAAATAGATAATTTGAACAGGGCCATAACTATTAAGGAAACTGAATTCATAATTTTTAAAACTACCGAAAAACAAATCTCCAGGCCCAGATGGTTTCATTGTAGAATTATGCCAAATGCTTAAAGAAGAATTAACACCAATTCTACATAATCTTCAGAAATTAGAAGAGACGGTGGCACTTTCCTATATATTTTATGAAGCTAGTATTGCTCTGATACCAAAACCAGACAAAAACAATACAGAAAAAACCAGATCAACATTCTTCATGAACATAAATGCAAAAAAATTTTAACAAAATATCAACAAATAGAATTCACCAATATATAAAAATAATTATATACCACAATCAAGTGGAATTTTTGCCATGGATAGAAAGTCAGATCAATATTTGAAAATCAGTCAATGTCAGCCAGGCACGGTGGCTCAAGCCTGTAATCCCAGCACTTTGGGAGGCCGAGGAAGGCGGACCACGAGGTCAGGAAATCAAGACCACCCTGGCTAACACGGTGAAACCCTGTCTCTGCTAAAAACACAAAAAAAAAAAAAAAATTAGCCAGGCATGGTGGTGGCATGTGCCTGTAATCCCAGCTACTCGGGAGGCCCAAGAATCGCTTGAGCCCTGGAGGTGGAGGCTGCAGTGAGCTGAGATTGCACCACTGTACTCCAACCTGGGTGACAGAGTGAGACTCCATCTCAACAATAAAAAAAGAAAAAAAAGAAAGTTCCAAGGAATCTATAAAAAAGTATCCTTGGAACAAATAAGTTATTTCATTAAGGTTGCAAGATACAAATTAATGTATTTCTACATATTAAGCAATAAACACATAGACATTGAAATTAAAAATACAATACCATTTACAATCACTCCAAATGGTAAAATACTTAGGTATAAATCTAACAAAGCACATACAGAACTCATCTGCTAAAAACAACAAAACACTGAATAAAGAAATACAAGAAGATATAAATAAATGGAGAGATATACTGTGTTCATAAACTGGAAATCTCAACCTAGAAAAAACATCAATTCTCCCCAAATTGACATACAGATTGTAGTATAATTTCAAAGTATATATTTGGCCTTTGTCATCGATTCCTGGCATAGAGGAATATTACAAATCTATGTTCAATATCTTCTCCTGGGTAAAAAGCAAAGGACTCAGTACCCGCATCAACCCACATAGAAATTTTTTCACCTTTCACCAGCCCTTTTACCTAGACAATCTTCTCTAATCCTGTGAAGGATGTATCACTGGAATTGTCCCCAGTTCATGGGTGAGGACCCTGAGGTTCACAGGTGCTAAGTGACTTGCCCAGCTCTGCATGGCTAGGAAGGAATGAAGAGGGCTTCTCACAGCCACCCCCTACCCTAACCTTGCAGTCCACATACAAGCTCCAGTTACTGAGCCCTGGGTTGCAGGTGGTTCTGAGGGTTGAACCAAGGGAAGGCTCCAGTGTGTGAGAGCCAAGGGTGAGGATGGGGCACTGAATGGTAAGCCTGAGTGGGGAAGGGGCCAGTGGCATCAATGACTTCACAATCTAGTTGCAACCTGCCCTGAGGAGTATTCTCAAATCTGGTTAGAGTATTCTTGGGAAGAAATATCTTAGTCCAGACCTCCCATGGCAATAACCTGCCTATAAGATATGCAGGACTGGCAATATATAATGAGGCTGAAATTGCATATAACCTACAACTCAGTATTTCCACTCCTAGAGATTCACATATGTCCACAGGGAGACATGTAAGAAGGTTAACAGCTCTCAACTTGGGTAGGGGTTTTGATACATATATTTATCAAAACTCATCAGACTCCACATTTAAAATCTGCACATTTAATTATGGCAAAGGAAACCTCACAATAGAAAAGAATAATGTTCATGGCAACGTTGTTTGTATTAGAAAAATTCAGGAAAACCTAAATGCCCATTAAGAGGCAACTGGGGCTGGGTGTGGTGGCTCACACCTGTAATCCCAGCACTTTGGGAGGCCGAGGTGGGCAAATCATGAGGTCAGGAATTTGAGACCACCCTGGCCAGCATGGTGAAACCCCATCTCTACTAAAAATACAAAAAAAAATTAGCTGGGCTTGGTAGTGGGCACCTGTAATCCCAGCTACTTGGGAGGTTGAGGCAGGAGAATCACTTGAAGCCGGGAGGTGGAGGTTGCAGTGAGCTGAGATCACGCCACTGCACTCCAGCTGGCGTGACAGCATGAGACTCTGTCATAAATAAATAAATAAATAAGGTGACTGGAAGCCAGGTGCAGTGGCTCATGTCTATAATCCCAACACTTTGGCAGGCCGAGGCAGGAGGATCACTTGCCCCCAGGAGTCACAGACCAGCCTGGACAACATGGCAAAACCACATCTCTACAAAAAGGTTAAAAAACAGTTGGGTGTGGTGGCATGCACCTGTAGTCGTAGCTACTCAAGAGGTTGAGGTGGGAGGATTACTTGAGCCCAGGAGTTTAGGCTCCAGTGAGCTATGATGGCACCACTGCGTTTCAGCCTGGGCGGGAACCAACTCAAAAAATTAAAAAAAGGCCGGGCGCGGTGGCTCAAGCCTGTAATCCCAGCACTTGGGAGGCTAAGACGGGGAGATCACTGGAGGTCAGGAGTTCAAGACCAGCCTGTCCAACATGGTGAAATCCCGTCTTTACTAAAAATATGAAAATTAGCCAGGTGTGGTGGTGCGCACCTGTAATCCCAGCTACCTGGTCACAGGGTCAAGAGATCGAAACCATTCTGGCCAACATGGTGAAACCCCGTCTCTACTAAAAACACAAAAATTATCTGGGCGTGGTGGTGCGTGCCTGTAGTCCCAGCTACTCAGGAGGCTGAGGCAGGAGAATCGCTTGAACCTGGGAGGTGGAGGTTGCAGTGAGCCAAGAACCAAGTGCCACTGCACTCCAGCCTGGCAACAGAGAGAGACTCCATCTCAAAAAAAAAAAAAAAAAAAAAGCAAACTGAAGAAAAAAGCCCACTATATGAAATTTTATAACATTTATGAGGTAAGCTGCTGCTAGTGTCCTGCCCAGCACCCATTTCCCCTTGTTTCCACAAAGGGGACCCAATCTCATTCAGGGTGGCAACTTCCCAGCTAGCACACTCCATTCGCCACTCTTCCTGGCAGCTTGGAGTAACCAGGGAAAGGTTAGCAGAAATCCACAGCATGGGGCCTCACATCAAGTTATCACCTTTTTAAAAAACTGCTTTAATTGGCCAGGCACAGTGGCTCACGCCTGTAATCCCAGCACTTTGGGAGGCTGAGGCGGGCATATCACGAGGTCAGGAGATCGAGACCATCCTGGCTAACACAGTGAAATCCCGTCTGTAGTAAAAAAAACAAAACAAAAACAAAAAACAAAAACAAATTAGCCACAGGTGGTGACGGGCGCCTGTAGTCCCAGCCACTCGGGAGGCTGAGGCAGGAGAATGCTATGAACCCGGGGGGCGGAGCTTGCAGTGAGCTGAGATGGCGCCACTGCACTCCAGCCTGGGCGACAGAGCGAGACTCCATCTCAAAAATAAATAAATAAATAAATAAATAAATAAATAATTTTTTAAAACCTGCTTTAATCCACATAACTGTATATATCCATGGAGTACACAGTGATGTTGTGACACATATATAGTGATCAGATCAGAGTAATTAGCATATCCATCATCTCAAACGTCTATCATTTCTCTGTTTTGGGAATATTCAATATCCTCCTTCTAGCTATTCGAAACTATACACTATTGTTGGCTGGGCGCAATGGCTCACACCAGTAATCGCAGCACTATTTGGGAGGCTGAGGCAGGTGAATCACCTGAGGTCAGGAGTGCAAAACCAGCCTGACCAACATGGTGAAACTCCTTCTCTACTAAAAATACAAAAATTAGCTGGACACAGTGGCAGGTGCCTATAATCCCAGCTACTTGGGAGGGTGAGGCAGGAGAATCGCTTGAATCCAGGAAGTGGAGGTTGCAGTGAGCGGAGATGGCGCCATTTAGATTGCACCATTGCACTCCAGCCTGGGCAACAGAGCAATACTCCTTCTCGAAAACAAACAAACAAACAAACAGAAACTATATATTATTGTTATCTATAGTAATCCTACAGTGCTATAGAACACTAACCTTATCCCTCCTATCTTGCTGTAATTTTGAATTCTTTAACGAATCTATTCCTATCCTCCCCTTCCTCCTACCTTTTCTAGGCTCTAGTATCCTTTGTTCTACTTTTTCCTTCTACAAAAATCAACTGTTTTGTTTAGCTTCCACCTGTGAGTGAGGACATGTGGCGTTTAACTTTGTTCCTGGCTTCTTTTAATTAATCTAATGTCTTCTAGTTCCATCCATGTTGCCACCAAGGACAGGATTTATTTTATGGCTAAATATTTAATAGTATTCCATTGTGTGTGTGTGTGTGTGTGTGTGTATTTATACAAACACATATATATAGTTTTTTTTTTTTTTTTTTTAAGAGACAGGGTCTCAGTCTGTTGCCCAGGCTGCAGTGCAGTAAGGCAATCATAGCTCACTGCAGTCTCAAACTCCTGGGCTCAAAGAATCTTCCCGCTTCAGCCTGCTGAGCAGCTGTGACTACAAGCAAGCACCACCATGTCCAGCTATTTTTTTTATTTCTGGTAGAGACTAGGTCTTGCCATGTTGCCAAAGCTTATACCACATTTTCTTTATCCATTCATCCACGGATGGATACCTAGACTGATTCCTTAGCTTGGCTATTATGAATAGTGCTGCAATGAACATGAGGGTGCAAAAGTCGCTTTGACATACTGATTTCCTTTCTTTTGGATGAATGACCAGTAAAGTGCAATTGCAGGATCTATATGGTAGTTCTATCTGTAGTTTTTTGAGGAACCCCCATACCATTCTCCATAGCGTTCCTGGACCAAACCAAGGGTTGGGCTGCTTATTCTCATGGCCCAATAACGAGATGCAGATGGACTGGGAAAGAAGGGAGTTTATTTCTGTAACTGGGTACAGTGAGAAGGCCTGGAAAATACCCCCAGACCAACTCAAAATTATAAAGTTTTCCAGGGCTTACATACCTTCTAAGCTATATGTCTACATGTAAGTGTGCATTCATTTAAAGACATAAGTGATTAACTTCTTCTAATCTATAACTAAGATCTGAGTGCTGAGGACCTTCTTCTGGAGCCTCAGTAAATGTACTTAATCTAAGTAAATCCAGGTGCTGGGGTGATTACCCTTATTATCTTGTCTCCTGCTAAATTATGGAGGTTTGAGGAGTTCCTTCAGACCCCCAATAAACTTGTTTGTGGAGGTCTGGGGAGTTTCTTCAGATCCCCAATAAAACTCGTTGAATCCTAAAGGGGGCCCGTTAAGAATTCCTTCATTATCTTGTCATGATTCAAGGCCCAGGAAAGGCCTGGGCAAAACTTCCAGTGGGTTTTTATTACATTCCAGCCTTTGTATGGGGGCACTGGCTCTATTACTCAGTGCTGGAACTGTTGTTACAGAGGCCTGCGTTAGTGAGACCTGGCCTGCCACAATAGTGGTTGTGCTAGTTTAAATCCCCACCAGCAGTGTATGAGTTCCCTTTTCTCTGCACCTTTGCCAGCATTTGTTATTTTTTGCTTTTTTGACATAGCCATCCTAAATGCAATGAGATGAAACCTGGTTGTAATTTTGATTTGCATTTCCCTGATGATTAGTGATGTGAAGCATTTTTTAATATATTTATCTGTTAGCCATTTGTATGTCTTCTTTTGAGAAATAGGTTTAGATCACTTGTTCATTTTTTTTTTTTTTTTTTTTTTTGAGACGGAGTCTCGCTCTGTCACCCAGGCTGGAGTGCAGTGGCCGGATCTCTGCTCACTGCAAGCTCCGCCTCCCGGGTTTACGCCATTCTCCTGGCTCAGCCTCCCGAGTAGCTGGGACTACAGGCGCTCGCCACCTCGCCCGGCTAGTTTTTTGTACTTTTTAGTAGAGACGGGGTTTCACCGTGTTAGCCAGGATGGTCTCGATCTCCTGACCTTGTGATCCGCCCGTCTCGGCCTCCCAAAGTGCTAGGATTACAGGCTTGAGCCACCGCGCCCGGCCACTTGTTCATTTTTTAATCGGATGGCTTGTTTTTTGGTGTTGAGATGTTCCAGTCACCTTCTTGATAAAAAGGACAGACTCAGCTGGTATGAGACTTTTTGTCCTTTGCCCTTCTGCTTTTTTCTGCCCGGAAAGCAAATGAAATGCCCAGAAGCACAGCAGCCATTTAAGGAACAACGTGTTCTAAAAGCATACACTACAGATGTCAGAGCAAGGAGCCAGGTCACTGACTTTATCATGGAGCCACTGTCTAATCCCAACCTGGTTGCCGTCAGACGGCTTGTTGTATGAGAAAAATACTCCCCTTTTGGTTACACCACTGAAGTAAGATTTTCTGTTACATGCAATCAAATGTAAAACCCAACTGATATGGTGCAAAACAACACTATAGAGTGTTACCAACATAATCATGTCAATCATGGTCAAAGGATAAAGAGATGCATGGGAATTGAAACACCCAATGTGGGATAATGGTTTTCTCTGGGTGGGAGTGAGGGGATGACACTGGAGAGAGGAACGACCGGGGACTTCCACTGTGGTGTTAATGTCTGACTTCTTATGCCAAGTAGTGAGTACAGGTGAGTTTTATTACCTGTTACATCCTTTTGCGTATTCTAAATATTGTATAATAAGATGTGAGTATAAAGAGTAGGTAAGAGGAAAAAATGTAATGGTAAAAAGGGAAAGGCCTTACTATTTACTGGTTGGCCCACCTGATTAGCTGTATCTCCTTCCACCAATAGGTCCTAAAATCCTAAGGGCACTTAGCTTAATGAATCATCCAGCTCAACATTCTCACTTTGTCCAGGACTTGCTGCCTTCCTTCGATAAGCATAATCACTTATTCTTACCCTCAATGGCCAGGTTCTGATACATACCCCTCCTGGGATGGGGTAATAGAGAAAGGCTCCCCACCATTCCCCAAGAATCAGGCATCAGACGTACTGCATCAGTGGAGTGTAATGGAAGAGGTGGCACAGAATGGCTTGGACATACACAAGGCAGGGCCACAGTCCCAAAGATTGAGTTCACAGGTCCTGGGAACCTGAGCTTCTACACTGTGGAAACACTTCTAGGTGGTTCTGAAGCATACCTCTTGTTGAGAACCCCTGTCATGAATCATTGTCCTTATCCTTATCTTCCCAGCCAGAATATTCAAGAGCGTTACAGTCTACAGTTTATATCACAACATATTTTTTAAATTTCCAAATATAAAATGACATCATAATATCGAATGAATAAACTTTTGAAAATGACATCATTCTCTCTGATCCTGAATATTCTGCTGTTCCCCCTCGGGAGGATATGCCCCACTCCATCCAACCCAGAAAAAGCTTAGTCCACCCCTCTGTCTCTCAGAACCCAAGAGCCCATGCTCCCAGAAGATTTAGCAGGAAGAGGTCATATGCGTTTGGGGAGATCCAGTATTCTCAGAAATATTCCTCCATGTTTCCAGACTATTCTACTGCCCCAGATAGAGTTGGAGAGGGTACTTCCTGGAGGAACCGACAGCCCAGGTGGCAGGGAATGGCAGCTGTCAACAGCAAAGAACCCACTAGCATGACTCTTTTTTTTTTTCTTTTGATATAGAGTTTTGCTATTGTTGCCCAGGGTGGAGTGCAGTGGCACAATCTTGGCTCACAGCAACCTCCGCCTCCTGGGTTCAAGTGATTCTCCTGCCTCAGCCCCCCCAAGCTGCTGGGATTACAGGCATGTGCCACCACGCCCGGCTAATTCTTTGTTATTTAGTAGAGACAGGGTTTACCATGTTGGTCAGGGTGGTCTCAAACTCCTGACCTCAGGTGATCCACCCACCTCGACCTCCGAAAGTGCTGGGATTACAGGCATGAGCCACCGCGCCCGGCTGCGTCACTCATCTTTAATGAAACTCTTCACACAGCCTCCATCTCCATTTCTAGGCTGATGCCTAAGAATATTCACACCCAGAGTCAGGCACAGGGCTGAGGGTCAAACTCAGGCTGAGACTCTGTGTCCCAAACTGCATGGGAGAAAGTATCCCTTCCCACCCTCTCCCCTTTAGATGGAATCAGTGTTCGGCCCCAAAGGGGCCCAGAATCATCTCTCTGCTTTCTCATTTGACAAGTGAGGATGTGGAGTTTTAGAAGGAGGAGACACTATACCCCAGCTGTCCCTGTAGGTTCCTATCAAAGCTGGGATGAGAACTTCCATCTTTCAACTCCCAAAGTGGTTATTTTTTAAACTAAGAGTGAATCTAAAAAGCTGCTTTTTTTCCTTTGCTCCAAAACTTTCAAAGAACATTGTTTTCATCACCAAATCTTCAAATCATGTGCCAGAATTGCAAAAAGGCTTAAAGGCTGGTTTCACTTCCTGTGTGGAGGCAGCCTGCCATTAATTGGAACAAGTGAAAAACTGGCCTCCAGGCACACACAACACTTGGGGAGTCCATGAATATTTATCACCTCACTGAGAATTCCCTAAGCAGCGCAGTGACAGAAAACAACTTTCAGTTAAGTTTGAGTCTCTGTTCTAATATTCTCCACTAAGACAGCCCGTTCTTACTTGTGAAAGTGATCATTTTCAAAACCATAATGAAGCCAACCTACTATTGGTAGCTCTAACAACAAGGCCCTAAGGCTTAAAATAACAAAACAATTCCTTCTCCAAAATAAACAAGGCTTTCCTTTGTGTCTCTAATGAGAGGCAAGACCACAGCTAAGGCAAGTTCTAAGATGTTTACTGTCCCTGAATGCTGAGATATCTAGATCCTCAAGGAAAAAGCAGATTACACAAAAAAAGGGATCCGTCAGGAAGCATTTGTGTAAGTGCCAACCTGAGATCTAAATCCGGAGGATGGACCCCTCCCGGAGTGACCTAGGGCAGAGCACTAACCCTGTGAGGATCGGATCTTGTTTTGAAGGAACCCACAGAAATACATGGAAGGCACAGAGTACAAGGAGAAACATACAAGTGGAAAATGTGCTGGCACAAAAATCCAGGCATTGAGCTTCTGAAATGAAATGGGGTTTCTCTAAGCACAAATATAAATGTTCTTAGCTTTTGGTGTAATTTTGTTCCAAACATAAAGCCAACATCTGTTCTCTCTCACTCCCTCTGCCCCTTCTCCCTGCCACCTCCAAGATGCATGGAAAATCCATTTACCATTGAGTGAAAGAAGCACTGATAGTTGAAGAGCTAGGCAAGAAGGACGAAATAAAATGCTTTAAAATTGAGTGTAGGTTTCTGGCTGGGCACATTGGCTCACGCCTATAATCCCAGAACTTTGGGAAGCCAAGGCGGGCCAATCATCTGAGGTCAGGAGTTCAAGACCAACAAAGCCTACATCATGAAACGTTTCCACCAAAAAATATGAAAATTAGCCGGCCGTGGTAATGGGTGCCTGTAATCCCAGCTACTTGGGAGGCTGAGGCACGAGAATCGCTTGAACCCAGGAATGGAGGCTGCAGTGAGCTGAGATCGCGCCACTGCACTCCAATCTGGGTGACAGAGTGAGCCTCCATGTCAAAAAAAAAAAAAAAAAAAAAAAGAACTGAGTGTAGGTTTCTCAATGAAATGTTCAAGACATAATCACCCTTTCTTCCTTTATCACTCTGAAACACCAGGACCTGAGGAGGTGACTTGGCCATAGCAGCCCAGGGTTTCACATGCAGGCCATGTCCCCAGATCCTGCTGCCTGACAGTGGCCCCGAGAGTGAAAATGTGACAGCTCCCACGAAGGGTGGGTTGTCCAGCCGCAGAGTCTCACAAAACTAGGGAAGATCTAGGCCCTCCCTTCCTGTGGTTAAGAATCTTTCACCCAGTTCAACAGCCATGGTTCAGACAGAGAAAACTAAGGCCTAGGAGGGAGGAAGTGCCAGGAGGGCAGGTATTCTTAGTATTCTTGCTCTCCAAAAGGGGCCTGCTGATCCTAATGGAATTCTCTGCCCCTGCCAGGCTGCATTTTTAGCACTTCAGCTGGAGGCAGGAGTGGGGGACATAGAATGAAAAGAGATGGAATTGGCTTAACTCTGGTCAAGGGTTAGCCAATGCCCAGAGTGCCAGAGGGAGAGTAATCAGGGTTCCCTCCAGGGCACCTGAGGGCTGGCTCACCCATATCATCAAGCAGGAAGCACCAGGAGCCAGGAGTGCACCTGGGGCTCACGGCCCTTTCCATTTCCTACAAGACCACCCTGTGCACACATACTCACACCTGTACATGGAATCTACTCTAAGAACCAAAGCCTCATTTTCTCTATGTTGCAGCCAGCTGACCTCATTGGGAACACCTAGCTCAATGTGGTAAGAAGGAAAAGAATTTTCTGAGCCGGGCGCGGTGGCTCATGCCTGTAATCCCAGCACTTTGAGAGGCCAAGGCAGGTGGATCACAAGGTCAGAAGTTCAAGACCAGCCTGCCCAACATAGTGAAACCCCATCTCTACTAAAGACACAAAAATTAGCCGGGTGTGGTGGTGGGTGCCTGTAATCTCAGCTACTCAGGAGGCTGAGGCAGAGAACTGCTTGAACCCGGGAGGTGGAGGATGCAGGGAGCCGAGATTGCGCCACCTGCACTCCAGCCTGTGTGACAGAGCAAGACTCTATCTCAAAAAACAAAACAAAACAAAACAAAAGAATTTTCTGGATGTTCACACGCAAAAACCCTAAAACAAAACAAATACCAAAAAAAAAAAAAAAAAGAAGAAAGAAACTACACTCACTTTGGAAAAGAGTTATATGGGAAAAGTTGAACAGGAACTGAACTTCATTTTTATACCTTCCTGAGAGGCACATGACAGGAAGCTATTCCTGTACTATGTCAAGTCTGAACTCCATAAGGGAAGGTATGGGGGCAGGGGGAGGAGGGGAGTGGCAGTCAGGGCGGGCCCTGCTTCTTTGGAGAACTGCTTGGTCCTGGGTGGGTTTTGCTCAAACTACTAGTAAACAAAACCCTAGAGAGCTGCAGCAAAGGACTTGGGCACTCTAGGGCGACATCCCAGGGCCCCTTCACCAAAGCATTCTGAACAATGGAGGGTGGACCATTCAGGAAACGCTTCAGTAAGAAAAGAACCCTCCTCCCAACACTTTTTGTCTAGGAAAAACATTTCCCCCAAACTTGAGTTCAGAAGAATGGAGGAGAGCCATTGGTAATAATGGCAAGTATATTTTAAGCACGTATCACCTACCATTAGCTCATTACGTCCTCCTAACTATTCTATGCAACAGAGCCTCCCACTGTACCCAAAAAGGAAGAGAGGTCCTGAAAGTTAACCACCACCCCCAAAGCCCCAGAGGCCAGTCCCGGTTAACACTTTCATTCCCATCCCCAGAGGCATAGTGTGCATCACATAGTGTGAGCCCCCCTTTCAGTTTTTCTAATAATTAACCTCCTGCTGAGACACATACCAATTCAAAGCCATATGCTTTGGGTTAAGATTAAACTAATGACAAGGGCCAAAGTCAAGGCATCAAGGGCTACCTGCCCCTGAGCAAGGAGTTGTTAGAACTGTGTTTAACATGAAAAATTACCTTCTGACATTTTTTTTTCTAGTTGGAAAAGTTAGGACAATATAAAATATGTCTGGGATTAACACAATCCAAAAATCCCTCTCGTGTTAATTGACTAGCTCCTCCAGTAATGAAATCACGTTGGCATCACAGCAAAATAAAAGATTGTTTTCTATTAACCAAGCCTCGAATGTGAGGGCATGGGAGCTCCAGCCATTCTGTCTCTGGAAAAGCCAGCAGGAAAAGAGAAGGGTGAGGAGCGGCCAGGCGCGGTGGCTCAAGCCTGTAATCCCAGCACTTAGAGGCCGAGACGGGCGATCACGAGGTCAGCAGATCAAGACTATCCTGGCCGACACGGTGAAACCCCGCCTCTACTAAAATACAAAACTAGCCGGGCGAGGTGGCAGGTGCCTGTGGTCCCAGCTACTCAGGAGGCTGGAGAGGCGGTGGAGAATGGCTGCAAAACCCGGAGGCGGGCGAGCTTGCAGCGAAGCCGAGATCCGCCACTGCACTCCAGCCTGGGCGGCAGAGCCAGACTCCATCTCAAAAAAAAAAAAAAAAAAAAAAAAAAAAGAGAAGGGTGAGGAGCACCTGGCAAGACATGCAGGGGCTTGGTTCTTTCATGCTGTGCTCTGATACTCACTGAGCACCCTATGAGCTCCATGCAGTGTTAGCAGTGAACAAGACAGCAGTCCTGCCACCAAGAGCTTACCCTGTAGTGGGGGGACAGTGGAGGAAAACGAGCAAAGAAAAAGGTAAGGCTGGGTGCAGTGGCTCACGTCTGTAATCTCAGCACTTTGAGAGGCCGAGGTAGGCAGACTACCTGGAGGTCAGGAGTTCGAGACCAGGCCTGACCTCAACACGTGGTGTCCCCGCCTCTACTAAGCAAAAATTAGCCAGCTGTGGTGGCAGGTGCCTGTAGTCCCAGCTACTAGGGAGGCTGAGGCAGGAGAATCACTTGAACCTGGGAGGCGGAGGTTGCAGTGAGTGGAGAATGTGCCATTGTACTTCAGCCTGGGTGACACAGCAAGACTCTGGAAAGAAGGGAAGGGAAGGGAAGGGAAGGGAAGGGAGGGAGGAAGGGAGGGGGAGGGGAGGGGGAGGGGAAGGGAGGGGAGGGGAAGGGAAGGGAAAAAGTAGGAAGGAAGGAAGGAAGAAAGTAGGAGGGAGTGGAGGGACTGATTGAAGGGAGTAGTGAAGACAGGAAATTAAATGGTGGATAGTGGAAGGCGTGGAGGACACGGTGGGGTGGTTATTGGGGAAGGCCTCTCAAGGAGAACCTCTGAACTGAAACCCAAAGGATGAGAAGAAGCCAGCATGCTGAGATCTTGGGGAAAAGGTTCCAGCCAGAGGGAACAGTCACTTGCAAAGGCTGCTCAGGCCCTAGAAAGAAGACACAGGTGGCTGGAGTAGTGGGAACAAGTGGCAAGTGAATGGAAATGGGTCAAAGAGGTTCGCTGTGAGTCTCTGCAAATTCTAGTAGGGAGCAGGAAGCCACTGGAAGATTTTCAAGTGGAAAACACAATCAGATTCATTTCCAAAATCTCGTTCTGGCCATTACATGGAAAGCGGCTGTTTCACATGTGTGTTCAAGGTCCCAGCTCAGTTTTTCTACCCTTCAGCATGTTCCTAATTCACAGGCATAAAAGGATTGAACCTCTTCTTGACTGATGCTGACTAGTAACTCACTGGCCCTTCTCCTACAATTATCTGGAAATTCTTTCAAAAATTAAGATTTAAAAATATAATTATTGGCTGGGTGTGGTGGCTCATACTTGTAATCCCAGAACTTTGGGAGGCCAAGGCGGGCAGATCACCTGAGGTTGGGAGTTCGAGACCAACCTAACCAACATGGAGAAACCCTATCTCTACTAAAAATGCAAAATTAGCCGGGCATGGTGGCGCATGCCTGTAATCCTACCTGGCGCTTCGAGGTGAGACTACGGAACCCAGAGCGCAAAGGCGTAGTACTCAGATCAAGCTCGTCCTACTGTGTCCCGTGTTTGAATATATTTAAATCCCCGAAAACAAACAAAAAAATTCCATGTTAATTTTTAAAATTAGACTGAAGTTAGTACGGTGGTTTCATGTCTATAATCCCCACATGTTGAGAGGCCAGGGAGTTCAAGACCAGCCAGCAACATAGAGGGAGACCCCTGTCTCACAAAAAATAAAAAATTAGCCAGGCATGCAGGATATGTGCCTGTGGTCACAGCTACTGGGAGACTCAGGTGGAGGATCACTTGAGCCCGGGAGGTTGAGGTTACAGTGAGCCGTGATCATGCCACAGGACTCTAGCCTGGGTGGCAGAATGAGACCCTGCCAAAAAAAGAAAGAAAAGAAAGCAACAGCAAAAGTATCCTAGTTCGGCACTTTAATGGGCCACCACCTTAAAAGTATTCATTTTAAAACAGCACCATGTACTTTCTTTTTTTTTTTGAGACGGAGTCTCGGCCTGTCACCCCAGGAGGCAGTGGCCGGATCTCAGCTCACCGCAGCCTCGGCCCGGTTTATGCCATTCTCCTGCCTCAGCCCCGCAGCTGGGACTACAGGCGCCCGCCTCGCTAGTTTTTTGTATTTTAAGTGCAGAGACGGGGTTTCACCGTGTTAGCCAGGATGTCTCCCATCTCCTGACTCTGACCTCCGCCTCTGCCTCCCAGTGCTGGGATTACAGGCTTGTCACCGCCTCGGCACCCTTTCATGTACTTTCAAAAAGCATTTGAAGCCTTTGTAATAAAGCCCACAAGCAACAGAACAACTTAAAAGTTCCCTCTGGGAAGATGTTTACCATATACTGGAATACATGTTACAATATCAGTTTGGAAGAGAAATACTAACATTAAAGGATCTCAAAAGCCTAATTTACTCTAAGGGTTGAGTTTAGCTGCACACATAGCCTCATCATGAGCTAAGTCCTCATAATGCGTTCATTTTTACCGACATCTATATTTACCTTTCTCCATTCTCTCCCTGGCCCTTCAGAGAGCCACCGCTTGCCTCATTTTGCTGCTCAATGGCACCCCCATCAGAGACTGAGCAGAAAGGAAAGACTGGAAAGTCTCAAAATGCTCCTGGTTTGGCAGTTCCAGTTCTGTGTGTGCATGTCTTTGTCAGATGTGTGGTGTGTATGTGTGTTGGGGGGCAGAGGGGAATTCCTGGGTTAAAGTGATGCTTAAATTTTATTTATCCATTCCTCTATGCTTCTACAGTGTAGAATCTACACACACATTCTCATTATCTCTTTCTCTCTCTCTGTCTCTCCTGTGTGGTCGGCAAAGCACTCAGACCCACAATGTATAATAGGAAAATCTTAAAATTAGATGAAGAGTCCAATTTCCATTTTTAATTTCTTCATACAGCACTCCTTTGTGCTGTACTTCTGCCAGTGAGAATCCCATTCTTTAAGCTTTTCACAAGGTGAGACGTAAAACTGTCAGACATCTCACAGGTAAAGTTCAAAACAAAAAGCAAAAAGTGCAAGAAGAACAATTGGTGAAACTTTTCATTCTTTCAGTTGGGTGGATTTTAAAAGGCCTTTTTATGATTGTCTGATTAAAGTTGATTGTCAGCTACAAACATTTTTTATTACAGCCTTTTAAAAATTTAGGAAAACAAAAGCACTCCAATCTTTAAGTATTTAACACAAAACTGTCGTTCCCATTACTTTCTCCATAGTTCTCACCACATTCACTACCTCCAAGACTATTCACGGCCAACCCTCACTAGTAGCAACATACAAGAGATTTGCAGCAGATTATGAAAACGGGTCTGGCAGAAATGCTGAGGAATTTTTGAAGGTTTGGTGGGGGGTGTGGGGGCCGTGGAGAACAGAACTGCTTTCGTTCTTTGCCTGGTTTTTGGCTCTTAAAGTTTGTTTCAAATTGCTGTGTTGCCCCAAATTATAAATTGCTTATGTAATTTAATGTGGAAAAAGGGGTGCGTTGTTTAAGAATTTTTCATTTGAGTAAATGAGCTTTCAAAGGAAAATCTCAAAGGAAAAACTTTTAAGTAACTTACTTGACTATAAATTAAGCTTTCCAGGTATTCCTAAAAAACATCTTTGACTATAATAGGTGAAGGCTAGTCAAGTGCATTCACGACCAAAAGAGAGAAAATCTGCATTCTGAATGGAAATAGAAATCTTTTAGCTAAGAGTAAATACTTGGAATGTGTTTATTTAGCATTTTCCCCCTTTCTTTCTCTTTCGGGTAAAGCCTGGTAAGTTTATTCCAGCTTCCTCAAGAAGTGCATCAGCGATCAAACTTGAAATCTGTTCATCACTCACTCCCCAAATAAGCTGTTCATGCAGAATGAAACCGGCCTTCCTTGCCTCCACTTATCCATCCAGCATCTTGTATTAAAATGCCTGGAACAAGCCGGGCGCGGTGGCTCAGGACTGTAATCCCAGAACTTTGGGAGGCCGAGGCGGGCAGATCACGAGGTCATGAGATCGAGACCATCCTGGCCAACATGGTGAAACCCCGTCTCTACCAAAAATACAAAAACTAGCCGGGCGTGGTAGCGCGCGTCTATAGTCCCAGCTACTCGGGAGGCTGAGGCAGGAGAATCGCTTGAACCCGGGAGGCGGAGATTGCAGTGAGCCGAGATCGCGCCACTGCACTCCAGCCTGGCGACAGAGGGAGACTCGGTCTCAGAAAAAAAAAAAAAAAAAAAAAGCCTGTAACAACACTTGGCTGCGTCCAGATAAAAGTAAACGCTGTCGAGCACCGTAAGTTCTGTTCTGCCATAACAGGAGTGAAAAGAACGCTCCCCTTTTCCAGGTCCCCACACTCTCTGGGTGCCTCTACAAAGGGATGCTAATAATGTCCGTAAGGGCCCAGTGGGAGCAGCCAGGACTGCCGTCCCTCCCTGGCCGGACGCTCGGCCTCAGTCTATCGCGGCTCCCGGACTGCAGCTCCGACTCCCGCAGCCCGTTCGTTCGCCCCACGCCGGTCCCTCGGGAGACCGGATCTGTGGCCCCCAGAACTCCCGCCAGAGTGGGGCTCCACCATGCAACTCTGTCTAGTGGAAAGTTCTCGTCGCATTCCAGACCAGACCTGCTACCTACGTTCCATTCGTAGGAACTTCGGGACTTGCAGCGCGCCCAGCGGAGCTCGATTTCCTCCTCGGCCGTGAAGAGGGAAGGCTGCAGCCCCGACCCCGACCCGGCTTCACCACGACGCGCACCCACAAGCCGGGCTGGGTGCCCTCGGGACGCTTGAGGGGCCGCGGTCAGTGGACGGAAGGCTCGCCTGCGCCCCCTTCTCTGGCACCGCAGTGGGTGGAGGGTGTTTGCAAACTTGTCCAGCAGCCAGGCGCGCCCCTGTGGACGCGCTCACTCCCCTGAGCCCCCTGCTTCGTCCTCGGAGCCCCCACCCCCTCGCCTGGCCCCCAGCCGGCGCACTCACCTCTACTCCAGAGCGCGGGGAGGAAGAGGCCCAGCAGCAGCGGCAGCGGCAGCGGAGCTGGCCCCATCCCGGGGCTGCGGATCTGTAATTTCTCTCCGGACGGACGGACAGATGGACGTCCCGAACCTGCCCTGTCGCCGGCTAAGCGCGCCAGCGAAGCTCCCTGTCCAGGCGGCCCCGGCAGCGAGTGCAGAGTGGTGGAGCCCAGCGGCCGGCGGGTGGTGCCGAGGGCTGGAAGGGGCGGGCCGGGGGCCGAGCCGAGGCCGACCAGGGTTAGAGGAGAGGGGCGGGCAGGGGGGCGAGTCCCGGCGGGCCCCGCAGGTTGGAGTGGGAGGGGGCGGGAGGACGAGGGGGAGGAGGGGCGTAAAGGGGAAAGGGAGGGGGTTGGAGAGGAGGGGCGGGCCGAAGGCCACCGTGGGGCGCACGGCGGGGAGCTGGGAGGAGAGGAAGGGGAGGGGGCTGAGAGACCAGGAGGGAGCTGGAGAGAGAAGTGAAGGGGAGGGGCGGGCTGGAGGTCCAGAGGAGACGGCTCAGGCCGCTGCTCGGGTCCGGAGCCCCACACCTGTGGGTGGGAGATAGGGAAGGACAGAAGGTGGGAGAGGAGTGGAGGGTGCCCGAGGCAGCCCCCAGACCCAAGAGGAGGGTCCAGAGGCGCCCCCGCATTCCAGGCTTGGCTGACACAGAAAACCCTGGCAGCGCCGCTCCCAGAGGCCAAGGCCACGGCGGCAGCGCTCCCTGCCGAGCGCTCCTCCACATCCATTCCGCTCGCCGCCGAGTGCCTCCTGGGTACCTGGCCCGAGGTGCGCTACACGGCCCTGGCGTCGAGGAGCTCACCGCCCCTGGGGGAGGGATTCCTGGGGAAGGACGCTTTGCTGTGGCTCCTTGAGAAGCCAGAGAGAGGTGACACTCAAGGAGGGAGATGAAAGTGAATGACAAAGTGCAGAGCAGGAGTTGGGAGAGGGGAAACCACAGCACGTTACTCTCATGGACCTCCACAAGGTGTGCAGGGTCCAAGAGGCAGTAGCAGAGAGTGAATCGTAAGAGAAATGTAACTACTTATACTAATAATGGCAACAGTAACTTAATTTATATACATAGTTTCTTAAAGGTAACACTTTTAGAATGAATGTATTTTAAGGTGGTCCCTTTAACAACGTAACATGAGCCAAATCATGTTGCTCTGCTCAAATCTCCCCAAACCTATCAGTGGTTCCTGCTGTCTCTCCGCATAAGCCAAGGTTCTGCAGTGATCTCCGAGGTTCTATGTGACCTGGTCCCCTTTCCTCTTTGGCCTCACCTCCTTACGCCTCTTCCATTTACTTTGGTCTCTTGTCAAGCAGTCCCTTGACCCCTACACTGGCTAGACAATTCCCGTAGATTTGGCTACGGGAAGAAGACAAGCAGCCCAGATGGATTTAGACAGGTTATTACTTACACCAACAGCAAAAGCAAAATCAGTGTGGTGTCAGCTCCATGCATCTTTAGGCCCACAGGATAACACCAAACTGGAAGGGCGATTGTTATCCTATGGGTCTACATGATTTAAAAAAAAAAAAGACAACATGAGCCCTGCCACTGAGTAGCCAAGTCTAAACTACACCAAGCAGTTTTATAGACTTCACAGGAGCCTGGTGCTGTATGCTTGGAGGGAAGGGGGCTGGGAGGTGGAGGGAGGGATATGGAAAGTCCTGCAGTCAACTGAAACATTGGAGAAGGAAGAGAAATGGCCTTGCAGCAGTCTCCCGCAAGGTAGGGATAGGAAACTGCCTCCCAGTGGCTCCTCACCAGGCTTACCTATCCCTGCTTTAGGGGAAATCGCAGGGCAGTCCCACAAGACTTGGCTCAGACCATGATCATACCTTGCCTACATGGCCTCTAGAGATGTGCAAGATTGCCAGGGGCACCTCAGCAGAGCTGTTCTCCTGCAATTTCCTTGCTACTGCTCACATATACCAAGCACTCCTCCACCGAAAGGTTTTGCACTGGCTGTTCCCTCTGCCTGAAATGCTCTTCCCCCAGACACACAGCTTCCCAGTTGACTCTCCTCCAAGTCAGCTCAAATCTCACTTTCTTGTTGAGGCCTGCCTTGTACAATATTCTTCAGCTATCTACCGGTGTTTGACATACCACCCCAAACATAATGGGTGTAAAATGTCAGCCATTTCATTAGATTCCTGGATTCTGTGGATCGGAGGTTTGGACAGAGCACAGGGGAAATAGCTTGTCTTTGCTCCTCCATATCTGCCTGGGACCTTAGGCTCAAATAGTGGGGATTAGAATCATGTAAAGCAAATTATAGCCTGCGGACCTATGGCTTCTTTTTGCAAATAAATGTTATCAGAACACAGTCATTGTGACAGAGATTATGTGGCCCACAAAGCTGTGCAGTATGGCCCTTTAGATAAAAAGTTGGCTAATCCCGATCTCAAGGCTCGTTCACTCACATAGCTGCCATCTGCACTGGGATGACTTGGGCACTAGGGCTGCAGACTAACTGGAGCACCTAAAGGAGGCTTCTCCATGGTGGCCTTGGAGTAGCTGGAAGTCTTGCATGGCAGCTCAGGGCTCCAAGAGCAAGCATTCCAGTAAACAAAGAGGAAGCTTCATGGCCTTTTATGTCTTAGCCTCCGAGGTCACATAACTCCACCCTACTCTCTTCATGGAAACAGTCACAACCCCAGCCTCATGGGGAGCAGCCGTAGAGGTTCAAGCCCAACCTCTTGAAGAAGAAGCGTCAAAGAAGCTGCAGTTATGCTTTTAAAAATCCACAAATGCGGCCAGGCGCGGTGGCTCAAGCCTGTAATCCCAGCACTTTGGGAGGCCGAGACGGGCGGATCACGAGGTCAGGAGATCGAGACCATCCTGGCTAACACGGTGAAACCCCGTCTCTATTAAGAAATACAAAAAACTAGCCGGGCGAGGTGGCGGGCGCCTGTAGTCCCAGCTACTCGGGAGGCTGAGGCCGGAGAATGGCGTGAACCCGGGAGGCGGAGCTTGCAGTGAGCTGAGATCCGGCCACTGCACTCCAGCCTGGGCGACAGAGCGAGACTCTGTCTCAAAAAAAAAAAAAAAAAATCCACAAATGCCAAAACTTAGCTAAACTGTGGGATGTCTGCTCTGCAATGTTAATTTTGTACTTGGTGTGCATCCAAATGATACTGCAATTTAATGTCCTAATTATTCAAGTGATCAGACTATGTGTAGGGAACTATGAGCAACAGACAAACAAACAAACAAAAAACAACCCGGACCCCATATTACTTAACTATTTCCAAGGCTGTTGTGCAACTTCAACAAGAAGACACTTACCTGGAACCCATTCTCCAATGCCCACTGTGTCTCCTGTGTCAGCTAAGGCTTTGTGTCACAAGTAGGAGCCCCTACTGTTTAATACCTAGGAAAAAGAGAGAATGTTAAACGCCTACAGCTGTGTTCATCCAAGCGCTAGGGAAGATTACCCCCACTGATTCAAGTGTGAAAGAGCTGTAGCCAAGGTAAAGTGGCATTGTGGTCACAATCTATGTGTCAAACATGTTCAACATATCAGTGACAGGACTTGAGGCTTCCAATTGAAGGTCCCATAGGGGCGTGCCAGGCCACACACAAATGAAATGTGTGAAGATGTAGTCCTCAATGACCCTATTTCTACACCCACACCTTGCTTCTCTTTGCCCTCTTACCTCTGTCCCCTACCCCTTTCAGCTCTGTCTATAGCTATACCTGTAATTTATTTCCCCCTCCTGCCTCTAGTCTACCATGTAAACCCCCCAGTTCATCTCCCTCAGAAAGCTTCTATCCCATCAGCTGGGTACAGTGGCTAACACCTGTAATCTCAACACTTTTGGAGGCTGAGATGGGCAGATTACTTGAGGTCAGGAGTTCGAGACCAGCCTGGTCAACATGGTGAAACACTGTCTCTACTAAAAATACAAAAATTAGCTAGGTGTGGTGGCACATGCCTGTAATCCCAGCTGAGGCAGGAGAATTGTTTGAACCTGGGAGGCAGAGGTTGCAGTGAGCTAAGATGGTGCCACTGCACTCCAGCCTGGGCAACAGGTTCAAAAAAAAAAGCGAGCTTCAGACCACTTTGGCACTTCAGATCACTTTGGCACTCACTCACCCAGCACTTAGCATCCATACCAGAATACTCTAGTAACAGCACCGTGGTTTTCCTTCGGTGAACCATGCTTCCCACATTCACCTCCCTGTCCCTGGGTCTGGATGTGAGATTCTCTTTGCTGTCTTAAGACCATTATCTGTCCCTACTCTCTAAAGTCTCTGGCTTTGACTCTGATGTCATCAGACTAGACCAGCCCTGCTTGCTGCAGCCTTGTAGAGACGCCTGAGTCTCTCCTAATTCTCTGAAGATGCAGTGCCTGCATCACAGTCACTCCCTTTACACTATCCCTGCCATAATTTTGGTAGTTTCAGTACCTTATAAATGATATTTCAACACCACAGCTTCTAAACCCCTTGACCTCTTGTCCTCCATTCAGTATTCTGAGCAATATATTAGAAATGTAAGTGCCAAGTTCTTAAAATTTGCTGGATAACTGGAATGGTGCCCATAAGAAAGTCAACTCATAATGCCGAAAATCTTGAGGGAAGTACAAGCATCTTGTAGTTTCTTGGATAACACAGATCGTGCGTGGAAGAGACCCTGTTCAGTGTGCTGAACAACATAATGGGAGTATAGATTTATGGCCTTTGGGGGCATATATTTTAGGTAACGTAAAACATTTGAAATATTGAATCAAACACACATATACAAGTGCAGTTAGGAGAATTTTTTTTTGGCATCTATCTCGCTCTGTCTTCAGACTGGAGTGCAATGGCGCAATCTCGGCTCACTGCAAGCCCGCTTCTCCTCGGTTCACGCCATTCTTTGCCTCAGCCTCCCTAATAGCTGGGACTACAGGTACTCCGCCACCATGCCCTCGCTAATTTTTATATTTTCTTTAGTACAGACGGGTTCACCTCCTCGTTAGCCAGGATGGTCTTGATCTCCCGGATCTTGTGGATCCGCCCGCCTCGGCCTCCCAAAGTGCTGGGATTACAGGTGTATTTCTCACCGCTACTTCAGCTTTTTGAGAACAAAGTCTCTTCTGTCACTCAGGCTGCAGGCGGACCTCAGCTCACTGCAACCTCCTCAGCCCCAGGTTCAAGTGATTCTCCTGCCTGAGCCTCCTGAGTAGCTGGGACTATAGGCGTGCGCCACCACACCCAGCTAATTTTTGTATTTTTAGTAGAGACGTGGTTTCACCATGTTGGCCAGGATGGTCTCCATCTCTTGACTTCATGATCCACCTGCCTCAGCATCCTAAAGTCCTGGGATTACAGGCGTGAGCCACTGCGCCTGGCCAGTTGTGTAATCATTAAGTGGAAGTTAAACTGGGTTTCACTGCTAAAAAATTACTGAACAGATCCAACATCTAGAGTTTATTACAGCAAGAGGACACAATATAGCAAAACGCAGTAAAGTAAGAAGCAGCATCTCAGTCAAAGGCTATTCATGGCCAGATAGGCCTAGTTTGTCCTAGTTTCTCTAAGGAACATGGCAGGATGCACTTTCTCTGTTGGATCAAAAACCATTGATGTGTGCATGGAATACCTCGGAAACAGGGGCGTCCAAAATGGAGGCTCAGTTGGGGATTTTTATATTTTGCTGGTCATAGACATAGTCTTAAGGCATAACCAGCCTCAACAGCAGAACCCTGTGGCAGGGGATGGAGGGGTCTCACTGAGACCAGGTGCAAATCATTTATGTCATTGTTTTCAAAAAGCAAAGTTGATGCTAGTACAAGTTTCCCTGAAGCTCCTCAGACTGATGGTTAAAAAGCAACATTATTAATCCGTATGCTTCATGCCCTTGGCCAGGGGTCATTGCCACGCAAGAATTTCAGAACAGTTCAAGCTAATTTCAGGCCTGCTGGAATTAACCCTCACAGTACAATAGCTTTTATAGTTGTTGCAAAGCGAAATGGTAGAAGTAAAACACACCATTCAGCACAGTGAACACGATAGTGGAATGAAGCATTTCCTTTAGTGGTTTCTTGGAGTGTCTTTCAAGATCATCCATCCAATAGGCTGAAAAACTCACTGGAAGTAAAATCTCACTCTCATCCCATTGGAAATGGGGCAGCACCATTTAAAGATGCTTTCCTCATTGTGTTGAACAAGGTACAGAAGGCCAATTGTTGAGCTTTTATAATTAGTGGGTAAACCCAATTTAGGTGTCCTAAAGAGGCACATATAAATGCATTTAAGGTTACAGTTTGTTAGAAAGCGACACAGTCAGGCAAGGGTGGCTCACTGTAATCCCAACAGAGCCAAGGCGTGGCAGATCGATGTATTGTGTATATGGAGACCATCCAAACAACACATGAAACCCCATCTCCACTAAAATACCGCAAATTGAAGGCCAGGACCTGGTGGCATATGCCTGTAGTCCCTAGAAGCTATTCAAGAAGCTGAGACAGGAGAATGGAAACCTGGGAAGCTAAGGTTCATGAGCCGAGATCACGCTTCACTGCACCTGTGCCTGGGCAATGGAGCAAGATCTGCCTCAAAAAAAAAAAAGAAAAGAAAGCAAAAAGAAAGAAAAGAGCCAGTGGGCCAGCACAGGATCAATGCCTGTAATCCCAGCACTTTGAGGCCTATGAGGCCATCACCTGAGCCTGTGAGTTAGGAGACTGGCCCAACAACATGGTGAAATCCCACTCAAAAAATAACAAAAAATTAGCTGGGCGTGGTGATGCGCTCAGAAGTTCCAGCTACTCAGGAGACTGAGGCAGTGAGAATCCTGGACCCGGGAGGTGAGGTTGCAGGCTGAGATGGCCACCTCGCACTCCATCCTGACCATGAGCCACTGTATCTCAAACAAAAAAAAAAAAGAAAAGAAAAATGAGATAGTGTATTTTCTCTGTGCTGAAAAGTAAATGGAAGTTGCCTTGTCTGGCACTTGTATCTGTTACAGAATTGGGAGTTCTGTTATGATACTCCCTTTAACATGCTCAATCACATACTAGGAGGCTGAGAACCCAGTTTTTGAAATTGTTGGGGTGTAATGATGGAGAAACTAGGACATTTCATTCCATGTGCTGAACAACAGACTGGAAATACTAGTATTCAGCTTATGTAATTTGTTGGGGGGAGGTTGGGGAGGCAAAGTCAGGTTCTGTGTTTAAAAGGCTCAAATCACCACAGTTAACTGCATATGGGAAGCACAATTATTAGAGCATGTAGGGGTTGCATTGCGAGAGGTGAACAATAAAGTGGAAGGATCTGTGTCTAGCCCTTATAGCTTTTGGAAACTTAAGATAGTATAGGTATGAAACTCCTTTTGCTATGCTGAACAATATCTATGATATGCAAATATCTAAACATTAGGGTTTACTAGGGCACTGAAATGATGCTTAGAGGGGTCTCAAGTCAGCGTAAAACCGTACTGGAAATACAAAGTCTAGCACTTGAAGATTGGGGGAAGCGAGATGGTGGATGTAGGCCAGGCACAGTGGCTCATGCCTATAATCCCAGCACTATGGGAGGGTGAGGCAGGCAGATGGCTTAAGCCCAGGAGTTCGAGACCAGCCCAGGCAACATGGTGAAACTCTGTCTCTACAAAAAAATACAAAAATTAGCCAGGCATGGTGGTGTATACCTGTGGTCCCAGCTACTCAGGAGGCTGAGGTGGGAGGATCGCTTGAGCCCAGGAAGTCGAGGTTGCAGTGAGCCAAGATTGTGCCACTGTACTCCAGCCTGGGCAATAAAGCGACACTCTGTCCTTAAAAAAAAAAACAAAAACAAAAAGAGAGAGAGAGAGAGAGAGATGGCTGCTGAGACCAGCTCAGTTGTGGAGACCCCAACTCAGCTGGGCTAGAGGAATTAGAGACACACACACAGGAATATAGGTTGTGGAGTGGGAAATCAGGGGTCTCACAGCCTTCAGAGTTGAGAGCCCCGAACAGTTTGACCCACATATTTACATATAGATTATAGATTAACTAAAAGTATTCCTTACGGGAAACAAAGGGATGGGTCGAAATAAAGGGATGGGCTCTGGCTAGTTATCTGCAGCTTGAACATGTCCTTAAGGAACAGATTGCTCATGCTATTGTTTGTGGTTTCAGTAAGTGATTTTCTGCCCTGGGTGGGCCAAGTGTTCCTTGCCCTCATTCTAGTAAAATGACAACCTTCCAGCGTGGGTGTCAAGGCCATCACAAGCATGTCACAGTGTTTACGGCCAGTTTTGGGGCCAGTTTATGGCCAGATTTGGGGGCCTGCTCCCAACAGATGGCAGATGTAGAAGACTCCATTCAGCATGCTGAAGAACATACCAGAAGCACAGAGGTCTAGGTTTTGTAGTTTATTGGGAAACTGCACTTATAATTTATTGGGAAACCACATAATGCTTGGAAGCAACTCCATTTAGCTTCTTGAGCAAAATACAGTAGTCTAAGTGCTTTGTCTTTGTAGTTTTAGAGGAATTGAGATGGCGCATACAAAAGGATTCCATTCTACTTGCCGAAACCATCCTGAAAATAAGTTTCTTCTTCTTGCAGTTTGTTGGAGGAATGGAGATGGTACATATAAGAGATTCCATTTACTGCACAACACGCTGAAATTAGAGGTCTGGCTCTTGTAGTTTCCTGGGAAGGGCTGGTGATTTAGTGATCTGTCAGGTAGCAGACAACAGGAAATCAACTGAGTTTATATATATATATATATATTTTTTTTTTTTTTTTTTGAGACAGAGTCTTGCTCTGCCCAGGCTGGAGTGCAGTGGCACAATCTCAGCTCACTGCAACCTCTGCCACCTCGGTTCAAGTGATACTCCTGCCTCAGTCTCCCGAGCAGCTGGGACTACAGGCACAAGCCACCATGTCTGGTTAATTTTTGTAGTTTTAACAGAGACAGAGTTTCACCATGTTGGCCAGGCTGGTCTCAAACTCCTAACCTCAGGTGATCTGCCCACCTTGGCCTCCCAAAGTGCTGGGATTACAGCCGTGAGCCAACGCACTGAGCTCAATAATGATTTCTTTTTTCTTTTTTTTTTGAGATGGAGTCTCACTCTGCCACCCAGGCTGGAGTGCAGTGGCATGATCTTGGTTCACTGCAACTTCTGCCTCCTGGGTTCAAGCGATTCTCCTGCCTCAGTCCCCCAAGTAGCTGGATTACAGGCGTTCACCACCATGCCCGGCTAATTTTTTTGTATTTTTTAGTAGAGACGTGGTTTCACCATGTTGACTAGGCTGGTCTCAAACTTCTGACCTCAAGTGATCCGCCCGGCTTGGCCTCCCAAAGTGCTGGGATTACAGATGTGAACCACCGCACCCAGTCCAATAATAATTTTTGATTGTCTGTCTTGGGGCCTCTATTATCTCCTGGCATTCTTTATGGTATTTTTATTTGCTTGCCACTAGAAGCACAATTGTGTCAAAGAAAGAAAGGAGAAAAGGAAGCCAGGAAGGAAGGGAGGAAGGGGAAAAAATTAAAAAAAAAAAAAGTGGGTGCGTGTGTGTGTGTGCATGATGGAGCTGCTGTTAGACTGGTGAGTTTTTGAGTTCTGAATTTCCTTTGGACCTGTGCCTGAAGTTGTAGAACCTAAGCTTGTGGTTCTTTTTGTATGCAAAAATTAAAAATAAAAAGCCTTTTCCCTTCCTCACAAAAGCAAGGTATAGTAATTAATCTTTTATAATAGCTTGTTTGTAACTCTGTCTGTCTGTTTCTCAACTTTGGGGATAGATGATAGGTCACAAACTTTTTTTATTATATGTGCCATCTAACGGTATCTAGTGTAGACACACAGATTTTATTATTTTTTTGCGATGAAGTCTTCCTCTTGTCCCCCAGGCTGAAGTGCAAGGGCGCCGTCTTGGCTCACTGTAATCTCTGCCTCCCAGGTTCAAGCGATTCTCCTGCCTCAGCCTCCCGAGTAGCTGGGATTACAGGCGCTTGCCACCATGCCTGGCTAATTTTTTTTTTTTGTATTTTTAGTAGAGACGCGGTTTCACCATGTTGGCCAGGCTTGTCTCGAACTCCTGACCTCAGGTGATCCACCTGCCTCAGCCTCCCAAAGTGCTAGGATTACAGGCGTGAGCCACCGTGCCCAGCCAGGACACACAGATCTTTCTGATTCCTTTGATAAGGGGGGACAAATGTGTGCAAAGATTGAAGGAAATACTTTTAGCTGGTTTTGTATATCGTGGAGAACAAAGATAAGACATTTTTAAGAGAGTTTTATTTGGTGTGGGTGACAACTGAATGTGAGTGAAGGAGCCAGAACACCCAAATGAAAGAGCAGGTAATGATTGCTTCTGACTGCTTCCGGGTCTCAGGACTTTTTTTTTTTTTCTGCGACAGAGTCTCGCTCTGTTGCCCAGACTGGAGTGCAGTGGTGCGATCTCACTGCAAGCTCTGCCTCCCGGGTTCACGCCATTCTCCTGCCTCGGCCTCCCGAGGCTGGGACTACAGGCGCCCACCACCTCGCCCGGCTAATTTTTTGTATTTTAATTAGAGATGAGGTTTCACCATGTTAGCCAGGATGGTCTGGATCTCCTGACCTCGTCATCCACCCAGCTCGGCCTCCCAAACTGCTGGGATTACAGGTGTGAGCCACCGCGCCCGACCCCCTGCCCTTTTTTTTTTTTTAAACACCTGGTAATCAATTGATTAAAATAGTTGACGTAAGCATCTGTAATGGTGGCTTCTATCTCGACTCCTGGCTCAGTACTGATGGAAGTGACCTGCTTAACAATCTCAGAAGGACTGTGCAAGTCAATGAGTCGCTTGTGGATTCTCATCTGGAAACGATCCCATGTCTTAGAACCTTCACCACGAGGAGTTTTTCTTGTAGTGAGTCTCAAAATCTTGGTAGGCATTCGAACTGGTCCTTTCACTTCGAGATACTTTTCTTTTGCGCCTCTGATCAAGTCAGCACACACCTTTTCCAGGGATTTTACGTTGTGGCCCATTAGAGTGATTGGAATTCGGTGAATTGCCACCTCTGGCTCCACAGGTGTTTTTCCAGTATCCTTAAGAGCCATGACTGCTGCGCAGCTTCCTGACTGACTTGTTCCTTGGTGGGAGTGAACAGCAGTGAGTCAGGAGCAGGAGTGTGTGGATCAGCGATCAATAGCACCTACAACTGCGTCTTCTTCAATGAGCTTTTTTTTTTTTTTAAGTAGAGATGAGGTTTCATCATGTTGCCCAGGCTGGTCTTGAACTCCTGGACTCAAGCCATCCTCCCCTCTCAGCCTTCCAAGGTGTTTGCTGGGATTACAGGTGTGAGCCACCAGACGTGTCTTAGGCCTTATGAAAAATGTAAAGAATCTGAGAACATGGCTTTCTCACTCTTTTCTCCCAAATTAGGGAGGTCCCCAAAATAGTCACATCAGTCTATTCAGGACGTGAGGGAAACTCCATGTGCCAACAATAAAGTCTTATTAAATCTTAAAACCTGTGCCCCTAACTGTCCTCCTGTTGCAGTGAGCTGAGATTGCCCCACTGTACTCCAGCCTGGGCAACACAGTGAGACTCTGTCTCAAAAAAGAAAAAAAAAAAATCTGTCATCCAGGTTCTCATTGGATAAATTAAATTTGTAACCATGATTGTGATACAATTTATTTATTTATTTTTTGAGACAGGGTCTCACTCTGTTGCTCAGGCTGGAGTGCAGTGGCACAATTTCAGCTCACTGCAGTGCAACCTGGACCTCTCAAGCTCAGGTGATCCTCCCACCTCAGCTTCCCAAGTAGCTGAATCTATAAGCACGCACCACCACGCCTGGCTAATTTTTGTGTTTTTGTAGAGACAGGGTCTCACCGTGTTGCCTGGACTGGTCTCAAACTCCTAGGTTCAAGTGATCTGTCTGCCTTGGCTTCCAAATTGCTAGGATTACAGGTGTGAGCCACCACACCGGGCCTAAATCTTAAGTATGACAGAACCTTTATTAAAGAGTAGGGCAATTTTTTTTTTTTTGAGTTTTGAAAACTTTATCCTGGATAAGAGTCATTTGTCAGTGTTGCAAATATTTTCTGTGGCTTTTCTTTTTCTTTGCAGTGTTTTTGGCAATGTTAATTTTCATGAAGTCTAATTCATTAATCTTTTTCTCTTATAGTGTTTTTGTTTTAATTTTTGTGGGTACATAGTAGGTGTATATATTTACGGGGTACATGAGATCTCTTGATACAGGCATACAATATGTAACAATCATGTCAGGGTAAACGGGGTAATACATCACCTCAACTGTTTATCCTTTGTGTTACAAACAATCCAATTATAGTCATTTAGTTATTTTTTATTTATTTATTTATTTTGAGACGGAGTCTCGCTTTGTCGCCCAGGCTGGAGTGCGGTGGCGCCATCTCGGCTCACTGCAAGCTCCGCCTCCCGGGTTCCCGCCATTCTCCTGCCTCAGCCTCTGAGTAGCTGGGACTACAGGGGCCCGCCACCTCGCCCGGCTAATTTTTTGTATTTTTAGTAGAGACAGGGTTTCACCGTGTTAGCCAGGATGGTCTCAATCTCCTGACCTCGTGATCCGCCCGCCTCGGCCTCCCAAAGTGCTGGGATTACAGGCGTGAGCCACCGCGCCCGGCTCATTTAGTTATTTTTAAATGTACAATTAAATTATTTTTTACTATAGTTCCCCTGTTTGGATTGTGTTTTTGGTGTCTTACCTAAGAACTTAAAAAAAACTCCAGCTTTATTCAGGTACCTTTCACATACCATACAATTCTCCCTTTTAAAGTGTACAATTCAATAGATTTTGGTATATTCACAGAATCATGCAACCAGTACCATTAATTTTAGAACATTTTCATCATCCACAAAAGAAATTTTGTACCTGTTGGCAGTCACTCCCTATTCCACCCTCCCCTGCCCCACCTTCAGCCCCTGGCAACCACTAGTCTACTCTGTCTCTATGGATTTGCCCATAGTGGGTATTGTGTATAAATGAAATCATTCAACATGCAGCCTTTTGTGTCTGGCTTCTCTCATTTAGTATAATGTTTTTGAAGTTCATCCATGTTGTATCATGTATCAGTACTTAATTCCCTTCTAGGCTGGGCGTGGTGGCTCATGCCTGTAATCCCAGCACTCTGGGAGGCCGAGGCCGGTGGATCACGAGGTCAGGAGATCGAGACCTCCTGGTTAACACAGTGAAACCCCGTCTCTACTAAAAATACAAAACCCCGTCTCTACTAAAAATACAAAAAATTAGCCAGGTGTGGTGGCGGGTGCCCGTAGACCCAGCTACTCAGGAGGATGAGGCAGGAGAATGGCATGAACCCAGGAGGCGGAGCTTGCAGTGAGCCGAGATTGCGCCACTGCACTCCAGCCTGAGTGACAGATGAGACTACCTCAAAAAAAAAAAAAAAATTCCCTTCTATAGCTGAATAATATTTTGCTATATACATATACCCATATTACCGTACTATTTTAACCTCCATTCATCAGTTAATGAGCATTGGGTTGTTTTAACTTCTTGGCTATCTTGAATGATACAACTATGAACAGTCATGTAAAAGTGCCTGTGTGAATGTATACTCATTTCTCTTGGGTATATACCTAGGAGTGGAATTGATGGATCATAGGGTGACTCCGTGATTAACTTTAAAAAAAAAATGTTTTCAACCACATTTACTAGCTCACATAAATATTTAAAAACAAATCAATCTGTCTTCCCTTTCTGTTTCCTTGGCACAATTTATCACAGTTTTTTTTTGTTTTTGAGACGGAGTCTCACTCTGAGACTGGCAGTATGCCATCTCAGCTCACTGCAGCTCCCCCCTCCCAGGTTCACGCTTATTCTCCTGCCTCTGCCTTGTGAGTAGCTGGGACTACAGGCGCCTCACCTCAAGGCTGCCAGTTTTTTTGTAATTTTAGTGTAGGATGGAGTTTCACCGTGTTAGCTAGGATGGTCTCCATCTTCTGACCTCGATCCGCCTAAGCTCCGCCTCCCCAAAAGTGCTGGGATTACAGGTGTGAGCCACCGCCTGGCCTTTTTTTAATCAGTTCTTAACAAACTTCCATGAATACCCAAAAAGGGAATATAAATTTGAGAATATGAAAAGAGGTTAATAAATAGCCAAATATGTCAACCACTGAAAGGACCACCTATTTTTTTTTTTAAGATTAAGCCACTGATTTGCAACTTTTATTGAAATAAATGTCACTTATTAAAAACAAGGTTAATTTATAACTTGATCTCAACTTGTTTTTTTAATAGCAGTTAAATTTTTACATAAAAATTTGCAAAACTTCAACTACAGAACAAATAAAACATTCAGACACAAGTTTACACTTTAAAAATTCTATCAACTTCAACAAATAATGAATGAATGACTGTATGTTAATTTATATCAGTCCTGTGGTCAGAATACATTTTCCATTTAAAACATTTTTCATACATCTTCTGTACGGCACGGATAGCTTCTAGTGGGAATTAGTATATAGTCTCTTCTTGATGAAGACAACACTAGGCAGATGTTGCCTGATGTCTGGATAATGCTGAATGTGACAAAACCAGTGAGACACATTAAGATATTTCTCCTTTTCTTGAACTGTCAGGTCAACTATAAAGCGATGAAGTCCATAGTAGATATCTGCAAAAGTGAAGTTATATCTTGTAAGGTAGACTTTATCTTCAAGATATGAAATAAGATCCTTCAACAGGGCGTGGGCCAGGCGCTGTGGTTCACGCCTGTAATCCCAGCACTTTGGGAGGCTGAGGCAGGTGGATCATGAGGTCAGGAGATGGAGACCATCCTGGCTAACACCGTGAAACCCCGTCTCTAATAAAAAAACACAAAAAAATTAGCCAGGCATGGTGGCGGGCACCTGTAGTCCCAGCTACTTGGGAGGCTGAAGCAGGAGAATGGCATGAACCCAGGAGGTAGAGCTTGCAGTGAGCAGAGATCACACCACTGCACTCCAGCCTGGGCAACAGAGCGACACTCCGTCTCAAAAAAACAAAAAAAACAAAAAAAACAAAAACACACACACACACAGAACAAAAAACAAAACAGTGTGTGGATATCATTTTTACTGGAGTGACCCTGTATTGTAACCATTGCTGAACTATTGCTTTTTCTTCTGCAGTACTCCCCAGGAAATATTCTTTGTTAGCTTGCTTGACTAGATGAGCTGCTATAGTAGTCAATCCCGTTAGACTTGGACCATTGTTTGTTTGAAAAACTGGAATCTGTCACTCACCCTGAGCCCTTTATTTATTATTCCCCTTATTCAGTTCCAGGAACTTCTCCAGTAGTGACAACTTGGTGGCCGCCGCCATCTTCTGGCAGAGAAGAGCCAGCGTTAAATACAGAGACCAGCGTTTAACTTTTTGAGAACCTGTCAAACTGTTCTACCAGGTGGCTGCACCATTTTACATTCCCATCAATTATGTACAAGGGGTCAAATAACTCTAAATCTTCATCAACACTTGTTATTGTCTCTCTTTTTGATGATAGCTATCCTACTGGGTGAGAAGTGGTTTTGGCTTTTATTTCTCTAATGACTAATGATGTTGGTCATCTTTTATTGTCCTTTTTGGCCACTTGTATAATATATTTTTGGGAAAATGTATATTCATATCCTCTGCCCATTTTTAGATTGGGTTGTCTTTTTATGTTGAGTTGTAAGACTTCTTCACATATTTTGTATAATAGACTCTTATCAGATTATTTGCAAATCTTTTCTCCCATTCTGTGAGTTCTTTTCACTTCCTTGACAATACCTTTGAAGCACAAAATTTAAAACTTTTCTCGAGGCCGGGCGCGGTGGCTCAAGCCTGTAATCCCAGCACTTTGGGAGGCCGAGGCGGGTGGATCACGAGGTCAGGAGATCGAGACCATCCTGGCTAACATGGTGAAACCCCGTCTCTACTAAAAATACAAAAAACTAGCCGGGTGTGGTGGTGTGTGCCTGTAATCCCAGCTACTCGGGAGGCTGAGGCAGGCACGTCGCTTGGCCTGGGAAGCGGAGGTTGCAGTGAGCTAAGATCATGCCCTCCAGCCTGGGCCACGGAGCAAGAGAAAAAGAAATGGTGAGTTTCACTGAGCATGTGTTTGAGGATTTCAGGGAGGTTTCAGGTGGGTAGAAGGAGGTAGGCAAGATCCAATAAAAAGGCGGCTGGGCCGGGCGTCGTGGCTCAAGCCTGTAATCCCAGCACTTTGGGAGGCCGAGACGGGCGGATCATGAGGTCAGGAGATCGAGACCATCCTGGCTAACATGGTGAAACCCCGTCTCTACTAAAAATACAAAAAACTAGCCGGGCGTGGTGGCGGGCGCCTGTAGTCCCAGCTACTCGGAGGCTGAGGCGGGAGAATGGCGTGAACCCGGGAGGTGGAGCTTGCAGTGAGCCGAGATCGCGCCACTGCACTCCAGCCTGGGCGACAGAGCGAGACTCCGTCTCAAAAAAAAAAAACAAAAAACTTTTCTCCAATTTATCAATTATTTTCCTAGGTTCCTTGTGCTTTAGGTACCATATTTAAGACATCATTGCCTAATCCAAGGCTATGAAGATTTACATCTATGTTTTCTTTTAAGTGTATAGCTTTACTCTTTATTTTTTTTTTGAAACGAAGTCTCGCTCTTGTCCCCCAGGCTGGAGTACAATGGCATGATCTCAATTCACTGCAACCGCCGCCTCCCGGGTTCAAGTGGTTCTCCTGCCTCAGCCTCCCGAGCAGCTGGGATTACAGGTGCCTGTCAGCACGTCTGGCTATTTTTTTTTTTTTTTTTTTTTGTATTTTTAGTAGACATGGGGTTTCACCATGTTGGTCAGGCTGGTCTTGAACTCCTGACCTCAGGTGATCTGCCTGCCTTGGCCTCCCAAAGTGCTGAGATTACAGGCGTGAGCCACCGTGCCCGGCAGCTTTACTCTCATATTTGGGTCTTTGATGCACTTTAATTGTTGTATATGGTGTGTAGTGCAAATCAAGATTCATTTTTTCCATATGAATATCCAAATATTGCAACACTAAGTGTTGAAAAGATGCTTCCCTCCTTCATTCGCTTTTGCAAGTTTGTAAAACAACAACAACAAAATCACTGGCCTCACTCTGTAACTGAGGGCTGCACATACAGTCTTCCTTCCAAAGAGTACAGTATGGAAAGTGGGGAAATGGTAACATCACAGTAGAGAAATCTGACAAACACTATCTCAGTTAGGTGATCAAGGTTGACATCAGCAGCGATAAGCGATGCTGTTGATAAGTACCTTTGATATGATGTGATGAAAATGACACTTTATCTCTATGATCTTCCTTCCCCAAATCCATATCCCCAGGCTAATCATGAAGAAACATCAGATGAATTCCAGTTAAGGGATATTCTACAACCAATGCAGTGGCTTACACCTAGAGTCTCATCTACTTGGGGGGTTGAAGCAGGAGGACTGCTTGAGCACAGGAGTTCAAGGCTACAGTGAGCTGTGTTTGTGCCAATGCACTCTAGCCTAGGCAACACAGCAAGACTCTTTAAAAAAATTGAACAAAGTATGAATTTTAATTACTCATGTGTTGATATTTCATTAATTTTAACAAATGCACTATACTAATGTAAAATACTAATAATAGGGAAACTGGATGTAGAAACTGGGTATAGGGTATGTGGGAAATTTTGGAACTATCTATAATTTTTCTGTAAATCTAAACTTTTTTAAAAAAAAATTTTAAAATACTGGCTGGGCCCAGTGACTCACGCCTGTAATCCCAGCACTTTGGGAGGATGAAGCAGGAGGATCACGAGGGCAGGAGTTCGAGACCAGCCTGGCCAACGTGGTGAAACCCCGTTTCTACTAAAAATACAAAAATTAGCTGGACGTGGTAGCGGGCGCCTGTAATTCCAGCTTCTCGGAAGGCTGACGCAGAAGAATCGCTTGAACCCGGGAGGCGGAGGTTGCAGTGAACCGAGATCACACCACGGCACTCCAGCCTGGGTGACAGAGCGAGACTCCGTCTTAAGAAAAACACACACACAAAAGTTTAAAATATCAATTAGATATATTTGTATTTATTTAACTGTTTCACGAATCTTTGTTTCTATCCTTTCTCCTATAACCCATTCTTTTTTTTTTTTTTGGAGACAAGGTTTTGCTCTGTTGCCCGGGCTGGAGTGCACTGGCGCGATCATAGCTCACTGTGGCCTCAAACTCCCGGCTCAAGTGATCCTCCAGACTCCCAAGCAGCTGGGACTACGGGTGCGCGCCACGACGCCAGGGTAATTTTTAAAATTTTTCTTTTGTGTAGACAGGGTCTCGCTATATTGCCCAGGCTGGTTTCAAACTCTTGGGCTCCAGCAATCCTCTAGCCTCGCCTCCCAAAGTGCTGGGATTACAGGCGCGAGTGGTCGCTGGGGTTCTTAACTTGGGTCTTTGAATTGTCTCAATAAGTGTCTCTGAATCTGGGAATTCCAAGTAATGTTTCTGTGAGAACCTTCACACCGTTCATCGACTCTTCGAAGAAGAGTATGGACCGAAAAAGGCATAGAGCACTGCGCGTAGAGAAAATCAGCAACCCCTGCTCCCCACCATCAACCTAGAGGTGCCTACCTCCACGTGGGTCAGGAGGCGGAAGCGAAACCAGACAGAAAAAACCTTTAGATATATGAGGCAGTTCAGGTCCCCAGTGACATGAGCTAAAGAGAACTTGGACGCCAGGAGGATCCCATCACTGTACGGACTCTAGCAGACAGAATCCAGCTTAGGGGTTCAGATCAATCGCACGGAGGAAAGAGCCCACAAGTTCTACCCCGCCGCGGTCTTCCCGCAACAGCGCAGGCGCTAGGACTGCTAGGACGCCGCGCGCCTACCGCGATGCCCCGCCCCGGCGCGAGGCAGGACGGGAAAGTCAAGATGGACGCGTCCATTTGAACGTCTCGCATGCCTTCCTGCCATTAGCACTCGCGCCGGGTGCTGTTGCCCATTCTTCCTCCGGAATAGGGGAGGGAGAGGGAATGAGAAGCTGCCGCGGCCGAGGAGTCACTGTGACGGACCCCGCCGCTGCCCTAGGGCCTCCTCGGCCCCTGCGCCTCCGGGGAGCAGCCGGGGCTCGCCGCGCCTGACGCGTCCCGAGTTATACAGGTGCGGGCCCTGTACCGCAGCACTTGGTGGTCTGTCGCGCGCCGCGTGACTCTTGCATCCGCCCCGAGGCCTATCCTCCCCTCGTGGCCGTAGGTCTGGGAACCCGGGGGACTGGGAACCTGAGAGAGGGCGTTGAGCTTGCCCCGGGGCTGAGGGGGCTCCTTCCAGCTCATTGGTTGCCAACGTCTTTTATGAGCTGCGCGCAGCATATCCATGTGCAGCCTCAGCTTCTAGATTGGCCCCCAGTCCCTCTGAGCTGATTTTCTGAGGCCCGAGCTCTTAGCCTGTTTTCACCGTCCTCCAGAACGGCTGGCGAAGCTCTTCCTTTTTTGTGGAGACTGGAGACTTAAGCTCCCGTTAGTGTGCATTTGGGACTTTTTTTTTTTTTTTTTTGGCAGGGTAGTGTTTGTAGGAATCATTGCTGATACTGTTATTTATAGCATATGAATTTAATAGTATTTTTATGTATAGCTGTTTATGTTGCCCCTAATAAGTAAAAACATGTCTAAAAGTTTGGGGTACTGTAAAAGTATTAAATATGTGGCTTAATAGGTACAAAATGATAAATCTTTAACCATTCTGTGATTTTCTCTCAGTTATAAGAAAATAACATAAAATTGCAGAACTAAAGTTTCATAAAGTCAAAAGTTTGTTGATGTTGGTTGTCCTGTTGAATAAAATATAGGAAGACCAGCTCAATTTTGTTGTTTTCTTTTAAGTTTTTTTTTTTTTTTTGAAACAGAGTCTTGTTCTGTCGCCCAGGCTGGAGTGCAGCGGTGTGATCTCGGCTCACTGTAACCTCCCACCTCCGGCTCCCGTGTTCAAGCAATTCTCTGCTTCAGCCTCCCGAGTAGCTGGGATTACAGGTGCCCACCACTAGGTCTGGCTAATTTTCGTATTTTTAGTAGAGATGGGGTTTCACCATCTTGGCCAGGCTGATCTTGAACTCCTGACCTCGTGATCCTCCCGCCTCGGCCTCCCAAAGTGCTGGGATTTACAGGCATGAGCCACCGCGCCCGGCCCCTTGTAAGTTTTATAAGGCACTTTTTGGTTGTGTTCCAAGTTCAAGTGTTCCCAGTACTCATTTATTTCTAGCAGAAAGAAAAACAAAACTTGTATCATGTTTTGTGACATAATTATATCAAGAATAACTTTTTTTTTTTTTTTTTGAGACAGAGTCTCGCTCTGTCGCCCAGGCTGGAGTGCAGTGGCTGGATCTTAGCTCACTGGAAGCTCCGCCTCCCGGATTCACGCCATTCTCCTGCCTCAGCCTCCTGAGTAGCTGGGACTACAGGCACCCGCCACCACGCCCGGCTATTTTTTTGTATTTTTTAGTAGAGACGGGGTTTCACCGTGTTAGCCAGGATGGTCTCGATCTCCTGACCTCGTGATCCGCCCGTCTCGGCCTCCCAAAGTGCTGGGATTACAGGCTTGAGCCACCGCTCCCGGCAACTTTTTATTTTCGAGAAGGATTTTCGCTCTTGTCCCCCAGGCTGGAGTGCAATGGCGCGATCTCGGCTCACTGCAACCTCTGCCTCCCAGGTTCAAGCGATTCTCTTGCCTCAGCCTCCCAGGTAGCTGGGATTACAGGCGCCCACCACCATGCCTGAGTAATTTTTTTTTTTTTTTTTGTATTTTTAGTAGAGTTGGGGTTTCACCATGTTGGCCAGGCTTGTCTCGACCTGACCTCAGGTGATCCGCCTGCCTTGGTCTCCCACAGTGCTGGGATTACAGGCATGAGCCATGGCGCCCAGCCAAGAATAACATTTAATTCACAGTGAAAATAACTTGTGGCTTTGGAGGAGCTGCAAAAGAACTACATAGGCTTTGGGTGGTTTGTGTAACCATATAGGTCTCTTGCCCTATAAGCAGCAAGTCAATACACGGAAACAACGGGGATTGCAGCAGATAAAGTGTTTTACTTGCAGGGCCACTGAACTAGGAGACAGGAAACTTCAAGTCAGTCTCCCCAAAGAGTTTTTTTTTTTTTTTTTTCTGAGACAGAGTCTTGTTCTGTGACCCAGGCTGGAGTTGGAGTGCAGTGGTGTGATCTTGGCTCACTGCAAGCTCTGCCTCCCGGGTTCACGCCATTCTCCTGCCTCAGCCTCCCCAGTAACTGGGACTACCGGCGCCTGCCACCGCGCCTGGCTAATTTATTGTATTTTTAGTAGAGACAGGGTTTCACCGTGTTAGCCAGGACGGTCTTGATCTCCTGACCTCGTGATCTGCCCGCCTCAGCCTCCCACAGTGCTGGGATTACAGGCGTGAGCCACCGCGCCTGGCCCCCAGTCTCGAGGTTTTAAAGAGTTTGGAGGGTAGTGGGCTAAGGTATTGATTGGTCAGAGAATGAAGGATGAAGTCATAGGACAGAGAGATAAATCACATTCTCATGCTAATGTGGTTCCTTGATGGGGTCTTAAGACTAGCTTGTATCAGCTCAAAAGTCTTAGGCTCCTAACATTAAAAATACTATCTGTAGGAACGTGGTATATATAAGCAGGTACAGGAAAGTGGGTCAAAGGGTAGTCTAATTATGCTTATCTGTACTTTTGTCTAAAGCCTGACTTCTTCCTAACCTTGTGATGAAGGCTTTAACAGTTTATCCACGTTTTTTTTTTTAGTAATAAACTGTACTGTAATCGATTAATAATTAGATTAATTAGATATAATAATTAATTAAAACCTAGTACCCTTAAATCTACAAGCATAACTGTTCCATGGCTAGAGTTATTCATGCCTCAGTTCTTTGGGTTTTGACCAATAATTGAAATTGATTGTAGTTATATATTTAGGTGGGATTGGGGGTATCACAGCTACTTACGACATTTGATAACTTATGTCTTTTGTAGATTGGTCACCTGAAAGCAGTTCAACCTCTGATGAATTAGAGTAATATGTTATTTTTTTATTGTTTTATTCCAACATGAGAGCGATCCCTTAGATGTACTTTTCAGATGAGGTTCTGGCATCTAACCAGAAATGATCTTAAATGTTGAGAAGCCATGTAGTTATGGGACTATAGAATACAACTTGTCTAAATACTTCATATATAAAGTATGGAAAAATTAGCATATAGTAGTAGGAAACATGGGATAGGTGGTGCGGGACATAATTACTTGTCGCATCTCAGTGGTTTCCTATAGTGGTAACTGTCAGTCTGTGACTAAAATGTGATAATTGCAGTTGTCTGAAAGAATCAGATCTAAAACACCCTTTTATGTCATGATCACTTATGTACTTACCAATCTGATATAATTACTTGACACCCTTGTAAGGATTAATGACTTACGTGTTTATGGTATTTTTATTCTAGTTTTGAGTCTGGAAGCTGACCAGAATGTGTTTGAATTCATACAGAAATAATGTTGATATTTGGAACCCATGTCGAACTTCTATGAAGAAAGGGCAACGATGATTGCAGCCAGGGATTTGCAGGAATTTGTTCCTTTTGGTCGAGACCACTGCAAGCACCACCCTAATGCTTTGAACCTTCAACTTCGCCAGCTGCAGCCAGCCTCTGAATTATGGTCTTCTGATGGTGCTGCTGGCTTGGTGGGATCCCTTCAGGAGGTTACAATCCATGAGAAACAGAAGGTTCCATTGAGTTTCCCATTGCGTTTTTGAAATGTAGAGTGATATAATCTACTTGTAATTTAAGGCTACTGAGAGGCAACTGAGGGATCAGTGTGATGCCACTTCTAGGGTAGAGTTAAGGTGTGGTAATTTCAATACATGTTGAAAATAATGACTTTATTATATTGTCATAGCAACTTATTTAGATACCCTCTATAACTTGTGATTTTATAATGTGAGGTTCAGTAGTATGATTGTCCATTTTAAACCTTTTTCTTTTCTCTTAGTATGTGGGGACCAGATTTCATGTTATTTAATGATTAAATGGTAGAGATTAGAAATAGTCCCTGCTGCAGAAGATTTACATGTTTCTAAAGGAGAGAAGAAATGCCACAAAACTAGGTAGAGTAATCATTTTTTTTGTTTTTTTTTCTTTTCTGAGACGGAGTTTCACTCTTGTTGCCCAGGCTGGAGTACAATGGCACAATCTCAGCTCACCGCAACCTCTGCCTCCTGGGTTCAAGCGATTCTCCTGCCTCAGCCTCCCGAGTAGCTGAGATTACAGGCATGCGCCACCATGCCCAGCTGCTTTTGTATTTTTTTAGTAGAAGTGGGATTTCTCCATGTTGGTCAGGCTGGTCTCAAACTCCAGACCTCAGGTGATCCGCCCCCCTCGGCCTCCCAAAGTGCTGGGATTACAGGCGTGAGCCACTGCGCCTGGCCGAGGAATGAGTAGTAAGTAGGGGAATGAGATGTAAGTGTGTGGCAGAAAATGTATACCTCCTGCCTTATTCCATTTTCATATCCCTTTGGGATACTAAAATCTCAGGAAGGGAAAGCCTGTGTAGTTAAAAATGGAAACTTCTTCTTATCCATTCATTTTGGTGGGTGGGACAAAGGAAAAGAAGGTGAATATATATGTGGCTGCGAAGCAGGAAGTCTGCCTTGTTCATAGATTTGCCGAGTGATTCCCATGTGCACCTCACTGTCCTTTATCTGCCCTACCTCATGTACTTAATATGTCCTTTTAGTCTCCCAAACATGTGATTTGACTTTTGGAACGGTAGAGAAGGTGTACTTTTTGTTCATTTTTGTTTTTGGCAGAGTAATGCAGAGGAATAATATAAAACATTCAATATAGAGAATTATTGAGTAAATTCTTCATGAAATTCTGTAATGTAATGCCTATATCCACATCCTCTGTTAAACAGTATACGAAACTTTCTAGTTGTGCTTACTCCATGAGCAAATAAATTTTGTTCCAGATTTTTGAAAAACAGAGTGCTTGAATATGTTTTACATGTGTTAATTTTTAAGGAAAGCTGGCAGTTAAGGAAAGGAGTGAGTGAAATTGGAGAAGACGTGGACTATGATGAGGAACTCTATGTTGCCGGAAATATGGTGATATGGAGCAAAGGAAGTAAAAGCCAGGCATTGGCAGTTTATAAAGCGTTTACAGTTGACAGTCCTGTTCAGCAGGTGAGTTGATTTGAATTTTAGCATTTGATTCACTATTTAATGCAATTTAAAAAAAATTCTTTTTTTTTTTTTTTTTTTTTTTTTTTTTGAGATGGAGTCTTGCTCTGTCGCCCAGGCTGGAGTGCCGTGGCCGGATCTCAGCTCACTGCAAGCTCTGCCTCCCAGGTTCACGCCATTCTCCCGCCTCAGCCTCCCGAGTAGCTGGGACTACAGGCGCCGCCACTTCGCCCGGCTAGTTTTTTGTATTTTTTTAGTGGAGACGGGGTTTCACCGTGTTAGCCAGGATGGTCTCGATCTCCTGACCTCGTGATCCACCCGTCTCGGCCTCCCAAAGTGCTGGGATTACAGGCTTGAGCCACCGCGCCCGGCCTAAAAAAAATTCTTGTTTTAAAATTTAACAGAAATGATAAAACCAGCATAATGATCTCAACAGCTGGATGTACATTGTAACATGACATAATGTAATGTGAAGATAATGGCAGGAAAATAAAAATTTAATTTTATATATCATTACTTTTTTTACACTTTCCTTTGTCACTTAAATGATAATCTTTAAACACCCTGTCCTTAAGTAATTCAATTTGTTATTGCCAGCAAAAACTTATAAAACATTAAGGGTACAGAAATATTTTAACACGTGATTACTATAATTGATTGCAAAGATTTGAATAAATAAAAATTATGGGGTTCATAATGATAGAGAGAAAGGAAAAAATCTGCTTTGCAACCATTGCAGTTGACTATTATAACCATTCTGAAAGTTGATAATGAAAGGGAGAGAATTAAGCGTTTGCCATATTTTTTCAGGAAGACATGCAGTTCATCTCCATTTGAGGAAGGAAAACACTTACAGAAGAATGCTAGCTAATAAATGTAAAAGGAATTGTAGAATTAGAAAATCACCATTTTGTAACCTCCAGTGCAATAACTGATTCAAACAAGGATTGTAAATGGATACTAACACTGTTGGTCGAAAGAATATTACCATGGCACCAACATACCACCCTGTGGATTACTTGGTAAATGTGAAGGAACAAATGTACCTCTACTTTGGAGTTATTTGTCAGTCTCCACCTCAATCAAGTGATTGAGTTTAGCATAATTAATAGTGACGTGAAGGGATATTATGTGCTTCTAGCTGTAATGCGGAATGAAGTACATGATGTCATCTACTAAGTTTTCTTCCCCAAAATATGAATATTTAGACCTAACTTCCTGTTTAAGGAAATATAGGCACTAGAGGATTATATTTTAAAATATCATGAGATGAGGAAATAGATGAGATAGGAATGGCTAAAGCTTGATTATTATTTATTTATTTATTTTTTGAGATGGAGTCTTGCTCTGTTGCCAGGCTGGAGTGCAGTGGCGCTATCTCGGCTCACTGCAAGCTCCGCCTCCTGGGTTCATGCCATTCTCCTGCCTCACCCTCCCGAGTAGCTGGGACTACAGGTGCCTGCCACCACGCCCAGCTAATTTTGTTTTTGTATTTTTAGTAGAGCTGGGGTTTCACTGTGTTAGCCATGATGGTCTCCATCTCCTGACCTCGTGATGTACCCACCTTGGCCTGCCAAAGTGCTGGGATTACAGGCGTGAGCCACCATGCCCTGCCAAGCTTGATAATTATTAAAACTGGCTGATGGGGATTCATTATCCTATTCTATTTACTTTGTATTTATTTGAAATTTTCCACTATAAAAAGTTTATAGTCTACATTTCGGTTTCTTTTAAAAAGTCATGGAGAAGGAGAAAAAGGTGGAGACTGTTCTACATTGAAAGAGACTAAAGAGACATCACCAAATGCCGTATTTTTTGAATCTTGTTAAATGAACTTTGATTGAGTCCTGGTTTTAGAAAACTGGCTAAAAAGATATTTTTGGGGAAAATTTGGGAAGGTTGAAAATTACTGGCCAGTAGCTGATGTTAGAGAAGTGTTATTTTTTTCTTAGGGATGATGGTTTTATGGTTTTATAGGAGAACATCTTTATTTTTAGAAAAGGCATGGTGAAGTATTTAGAAGTGAAATGTCATGATGTGTGTGCGATTTGTTTTTAGACAGTCAGCATTCCCGTTCCAAAAATCCCATATATACACAAATGCACACACATAAACAAATACGGCAAAATTTTCATGACTGTTGGATTTAGGTGAAATATGTTTGCTGCATTATTTCAACTTTTCTTACTGAAATTTTTATAACAAAAAGTTGGAGGAAAAACTAATGCATTTATAGTAGTTGAATTAGGATTGACAAGAGGTTTTGGAGGCTTTGACTAATGTTAAGTTTCATTTTTGTAAATGCTGAAATCTTTGTGTCTGGACACTGCTTCCTTCCACTCCTCCCACCTGCCATTAACTCTTTCCTGATGAGCACTGTATTCTAACTATTTATTGGAAAGGATAAACTGAATCATTATTCCAACATTTGAGGGCGTATGTAAAAGCATTTGTGTCCTGGAGTGTTGAAGCCAGTGATCTTTTTGATGGTAATTTTTTTCCCATATAATTCTTATAGTTAGTATAGATGTGAAAAGTGCATTTGATGATATCCAAGTAGTTCTTTGCTTCTATATTTTCATCTTAATTTCTCCAAGAACAGTTGCCTATTTACTTGATTCTATGGAAGTACAGTTAGATGTATCATCTCCTTTATCTTAAGATCACTTGTAAGTGTAATTGTAAGATTTGGAATTTCAGTCTTGTTATTTAATTTTCTTGCTAATATGGAGAAAGGTAATTTTCTATTTTGTTTGTGAAATAATACCAGGTATATGTGACTCAGATTTTATCTATTCATTGTTTTACTTATCCTGCAAGTATTTTTTTTTTGGTGGTTCTTTTTATTTTTTCATTTATTCTTTTTACTTTTCAATAGAGATGGGGGTCTCACTATGTTGTCCAGGCTGGTCTTGAACCCCTGGGCTCTAGCGATCCTCCTGCCTTGGCGTCCTAAAGTGCTGGAATTACAGGCGTGAGCCACTGTGCCTGGCCTTCTGCAAGTATTTAGTCTCACTCTGTTTCAGATTATGCTAGGGCTACAAAGGTGAATGTAGTTTCTGCCATTGAAGGACTCATCGCCTAGAAAGGAGAACAGACAGATCAACTGAAATGCTGTATTCTGAATACTCTATAATAACTGCATGTCCACAGAGTGATGAGCGCCCAAAGGACTGCACGCCAAAGGGAGGGTTTTTCAAAGAAGATGCTATTTGTATTATAAAATGGTGGCAGAAGGGCATTCTAGGCAGAGGAAATCGCAGCAAAAAGATTTATGGAAAAAGATGACTTTTTAAACTTCAGAATGGCTGTACACAAAGTGTGGGTGTGGAGAGATGCAAGTGGATGCTGGCAGGATACAGACCAAAGGGCCTTGTATATAAACCAAGGAATTTGGATTTTAAACTGCATGCTGAAGGGAGCCTGCTGAGGATTTTAAAATGGAAGTGATCAATTTTGTGTTTTGAGAAGAGATTGCTTTGTTAGCAATATATATATAGGATTGACTGGAGAGTAGGGAGACTGTTGTCAGGGGCATTATTTTGTGATTGTTCAGGTAAAAGATTGGTGCCTTGGCAAAGAAGAGGTGATAAAGCAGAGGGAGATGTGGGAGGGGTTAGTGACCTCTTAGATATCAGGGATAAAAGAGATGTTAAAATATGTGCTTTTAGAGGCTGAGGGGATGGGATTTCATGAAAGGAAGTTGAGACTGTAATAGGTGCAGTGTAGATTTTGGACATTTCAGGTTGGAGCACAGCTCTTATGCATGGTTTTCTTCATGAATTTTCATTTTTTTTTTTTTTTTTTTGAGACGGAGTCTTGCTCTGTCACCCAGGCTGGAGTGTAGTGGCCGGATCTCAGCTTACTGCAAGCTCCACCTCTCGGGTTCACGCCATTCTCCTGCCTCAGCCTCCCGAGTAGCTGGGACTACAGGCACCCGCCGCTTCACCTGGCTAGTTTTTTGTATTTTTTAGTAGAGATGGGGTTTCACCGTGTTAGCCAGGATGGTCTCGATCTCCTGACCTCATGATCCGCCCGTCTCGGCCTCCCAAAGTGCTGGGATTACAGACTTGAGCCACCGCGCCCGGCCGAATTTTCATTTCTTAACCATTAAAATCTCCCACAACTCAACAATAAAACAAACTACCCAATTAAAAAATTGGGCAGAAGGACTTAAATGGACATTTTTCTAAAGAAGGTGCACACATGGTCAATAAGCACATGAAAAGATGCTCAACTTCACTAATCATTAGGCAAATGCAAATTACAGCCACAGTGAGATACCACTTTACTAGGTTGGCTATTATTAAAGAAACATAACAAATATTGGTGAGGGTGTCCAGAAGTTGGAACTTCTTTGCATTGCTGATGGGAATGTAACAAAGCTGCTGTGGAAAAATTTGGCGATTTCTCAAAAAGTTATACATATAGCCAGACGTGGTGCATGTCTGTACTCCCAGCTGTTCAGGAGACTGAGGCAGGAGGGTCACGTGAACCCAGGAGTTCTAGGCTGCTGTGAGCTAGAATCATGCCTTGCACTGCAGTTTGGGTGACAGAGTGAGACCCCGTCTTTTAAAAAAAACTTATACATAGAATTACCATTATGATCCAGCAGTTCCACTTCTAGATATATGCACAATTGAATTGAGAACAGGGACTCACAGATACTTGTACACCAGTGTTTACAGCAGCATTATTTATGATAGCCAAAAGGTAGAAATAACCCATGTCCATTGACAGATGAATGGATAAATAAATGTGGTATATGCTAACAGTGGAATATTGTTTAGCTTTAAAAAGGGATAAAATTCTGATACATGCCATAACATGGATGAACCTTGAAAACATTATGTTAAGTGAAATAAAACAGATATAAAAGGACAAATGTTGTACAGTTTCTCTTACTTGAGATACCTAGCACAGGTCCTTTCATAGGGAAGGTAGAATAGAGGTTACCAGAGCTCAGGGCATTGGGAAATGGGGAGTTACTGTTCAGTGGGCCTGGAGTTTCTGTTTGAGATGAGGAAAAAGTTCTGGAAATGTGCAGTATTTTACAGGCTCACAAATTGTACTAAACTCGTCAATTTAATGTTGTTAATGCCACTGAATTGTCTACTTAAAAATTGTTAAAATGCTAATTTTCATATTGTGTATATTTGACCACAGTTAAAAAAAAAAACAAAATGCTATTAAATAATTTAATAAGTGATTGTCAGGTTTGTCAGTTAAAGTTTAATAGCTTTTCCTAGTTTATATTTTGTAAGATGGGCCTTTAAGAACGGGAGGAGTTAATTTTTCTAAATAGTTTTTCAAAAGTCAGTCTAGAGAGAGTCTAAGAATAAGAGCAATTGTTTAATCTAGAGATTATAAAGTTTGAATAATCTTTAGTTTTGTATAGGATGTAGGGTTTAGTATGGTTTGAGCCACTATTTGAATTTTTGCTGCAAGGTTTCTCTCTGGCGGGTTTTTTGAATCTGCTCTTTTTGTAAAATTTATTTTTTTAATTTGAAATTTTAATTCTTGTGGATCTTTTCATAAAATTTAATTGTAAGCATATTGTGTCTTTCCTTATTATATTTATCATTTATTACTGTAATTTATTTTTTCTTCTTCTTTTTGTTCCCATGATTGTACATGTTGAGCTGAGGAGGCAAAGTTACTGCATAGATGCTATTATTATTATTCAGATGCCATTAGTTAATAGATGATTATTTAGATATAATTTTCTTAGGTAAGCATTTTGTTTTGATTTTAGGCATTGTGGTGTGACTTCATTATATCACAGGATAAGTCTGAAAAGGCCTACAGTAAGTTTCTTTTTGAAATTTTATTTTTCTTATGATTATTCCAAATGTTTATCTCATTGTATTTTTCATTCAAATGAAGTAGCCACTAGTAATAGTGGTTTACCATAAGCATCTTTATATTGTGCATTAAATAATTTGTGCTGTAAGGATTGAACTCCTTTGGGGGAAAAAAACATAAGTATTGTTGTACCCTTTCTTTTCAGGTAGCAATGAAGTAGAAAAATGCATATGTATATTGCAAAGCTCATGTATTAACATGCATAGCATAGAAGGAAAGGATTATATAGCTTCCTTACCATTTCAGGTAAACAAGTGTTTCAAATTTTGGGGGGGTTTTGTTGGAGAACATTTTTGAATTAATTGGTTTTAGAGGCATGTCTTATGTTTCATGTTTCATAGTAGTCAAAAATGTTATTTTTACTCAAAATAACTAAATTTTGGCAGCTTTAGTGGCTTACCATTTTTCTGTACTTCACAAAAAAATAAGTTATTTAATGAAGTGAATTAGGAAGCCTTCTGTGGTATGTGTTTGTCGGTTTAAATGATATGTAAGAACTTTTGGTTATATTAAATAAGGCATATGAATAATATTAGTCTTTTTTTGTTACTTGTCGTCTTTTTAATGCCTAGTGCTATTGTTAACACATTGTCATTTTGTTCCTGATACTGGCCAGTGGCAGGAATTTCACATTGAGCAACTCCTCTTTATTAGATTTGATTTTATCTTAGGGTTGCTTATTTGAATTACTTTTTAAGAAAATGCTGTATTTAATGATTATGTTACTTTGTAAAGCTATTAGTAAATTGGAAAATAAAACATTCTGTAATGTTTCTTTAAAATATTTTATAAAGGGGTAGGTTCTCTTACTTCTGTCTTTTCCCACCCTTTTACCTGAAAGGTTGCCAATGTTTGGCCCACTAAATATGGATTGTTGTTTGAGCGAAGCACTTCTTCACATGAAGTACCTCCAGGTTCACCCAGGTATTCATTTTATTCACTTCAGAATATTACTGCTTGGGATTTGTGTGTGTGTGTTGGTTCTGAGGTTTATCTGAAAGTTTGAGATGATGATAATTTTCATGCTAACAGTGTAGATATATGCCATTTTCTCTCATCTCAGTACAAGTTGAGTATCCCTGATCCAAAAACCTGAAATTCTCCAAAACCTGCAACTTGTTGAGCTCCAGCATGACACTCAAAGGAAATGCTTATTGGAGCATTTCAGGTTTTGGATTCTCAAATTAGGGTTGCTCTCATCAAAAAGATAATACATCATGATCAAGTGGGTTTCGTCTCAGGGATGTGGGGATACACAAGTCAATAAATGTGACACTTCACATAAACAGAATTAAAAACACATGTGATCATCTCAATAGATGCAGAAAAAAGCATTGGATAAAGTTCAGCATCCCTTGATGAGAAAAACAAACTAGGCATAGAAGGGACTTACTACAAATTAATAAAAGTCATGTACAACAAACCCACAGCCAACATCATACTGAATGGGGAAAAGTTGAAGGCATTCCCCCTGAGAACTGGAAGAAGAGAAAGACGCCTGCTTTCACCACTTCTGTTCAGCATGGTACTGGAAGCTCTGGCCGGAGCAGTCAGGCAAGAGAAAGAAAGAAAGGACATCTAGATTTGAAAAGAGAAAGTCATACTATCACTATTTGCTGGTGATATGATTATATACTTAGAAAACCCTGTAGACTCCTCCAAAAGACTCCTAGATTTGATAAATAAATTCAGTAAAGTCTCAGATTACAAAATCAATGTACACAAATCAGTAGCACTGCTATACACCAACAGTGACAAAGCTGAAAATCAAATCAAGAACTCAAGTCTCCCTTTTTTTTTTTTTTTTTTGAGACGGAGTTTTGCTGTTGTTGCCAAGTCTGGAGTACAATGGCGTGATCTCGGCTCACCACAACCTCCGCCTCCCAGGTTCAAGCGATTCTGCTGCTTCAGCTTCCTGAGTAACTGGGATTACAGGCATGAACCACCACGCCTGGCTAATTTTTTGTATTTTTAGTAGAGACGGGGTTTCTCCATGTTAGTCATGCTGGTCTTGAACTCCCAACCTCAGGTGATCCGCCCGCCTTGGCCTCCCAAAGTGCTGGGATTATAGGCATGAGCCACTGCGCCTGGCCAAAAATTCAGTCCCTTTTACAAGAACTGTAAAATACCAAAAACAAAAAACCTGTAAATATACTTAACCAAGGAGGTGAATGATCTCTATAAGGAGAACTACAACACACTGCTGAAAGAAATCATAGATGACACAAACAAACGGTAACACATCCCATGATCATGGATTTGAAGAATAATATTGTGAAAATGACCATATTGCCAAAAGCAATCTATAGATTTCACCGTAATTCTCGTCAAAATAAGATCATTTTTCATAGAATTAGAAAAAACAATTCTAAAATTCATATGGAACCAAAAGAGCCCAAAATAGCCAAAACAATCCTAAGCAAAAAGAACAAATATGTAGCCATCACATATACTACAAGTCTATAATTTCCAAAACAGCATGGTACTGGTATAAAAGTAGGCACATAGACCAGTGGAACAGAATGGAGAACCCAGAAATAAAGCCAAATACTTGCAATCAACTGATCTTTGACAAACAAGCATACAAAAACATAAATTGGGGGAAGGACATCATCCTGTTTAGTAAATGATGCTAGGAAAACTGACACCTTTTTTAGAAGAATGAAACTGGATTTTTTATCTCTCACCTTATACAAAAGTCAGGTCAAGAGGGATCAAAGACTTTAACAAGCCCTGAAACCATAAAAATTCTAGAAGATAACCTTGGAAAAACTCTTCTGGACATTGGCCTAGGCAAGGAATTTATGACTAAAACACCAGAAGCAAATGCAACGAAAACAATAAATAAATGGGACCTGATTAAAATAAAAAGCTTCTGCATAGCAAAAGAAATGTCAGAATAGACAGATAACTCACACAGTGGGAGAAAATATTTGCAAACTCTGCATCCAACAAAGCACTAGTATCCAGAATATATAATGAACTCAGATCAGCAAGAAAAAAACTCAAAAAGTGGGTAAGGGATGTGAGTAGACAGTTCTCAAAAGAAGATATACAAATGATCAGCAAACATGAAACTGCTCAGCATCAGTAATCATTAGAGAAATGCAAATTAAAACCACAGTGAGATATCACCTTACTCTTTCAGGAATGGCCATTATTAAAGAGTCAGGAAAACAATAGATGTTGGCATGGATGTGGTGGAAGGGGAGTGCTTATACACGGCTGGTGGGAATGTAATCAATGTGACATCTGTGGAAAACAGTATGGAGATTCCTTAATGAACTAAAAGTAGATCTACCATTCAATCTAGCAGTCCCGTTACTGGGTATCTACCCAAAGGGAAAAAAAAGTCATTATATGAAAAAGACACATGCACATGTATGTTTATTGCAACACAATTCACAATTGCAAAGATAGGGAATCAGCCTAAGTGCCCATCGACCAATGAGTGAATAAAGAAAATGTGTATAGTCGGGTGCGGTGGCTCAAGACTGTAATCCCAGCACTTTGGGAGGCCGAGACGGGCGGATCACGAGGTCAGGAAATCGAGACCATCCTGGCTAATACGGTGAAACCCCGTCTCTACTAAAAAATACAAAAAAACTAGCCGGGCGAGGTGGCGGGCGCCTGTAGTCCCAGCTACTCGGGAGGCTGAGGCAGGAGAATGGCGTGAACCCGGGAGGCGGAACTTGCAGTGAGCCGAGATCCGGCCACTGCACTCCAGCCTGGGCGACAGAGCAAGACTGTGTCTAAAAAAAAAGAAAATGTATATATACACCATGGAATACTAATCAGCCATAATGAGGAAATGAACTAATGTCTTTTGCAGCAAGTTAGATGGAATTGGAGGCCATGATTCTAAGTGAAGTAACCCAGGAATGGAAAACCAGATAACTGCATGTTCTCACTTAGAAGTGAGAGCTAAGCAAGGAGTATGCAAAGGCTGTATGCAGAGTGTTATAATGGACTTCGGAGACTCAGAAGGAGGAGGGTGGGAAGAAGATGTGGGATAAAAAAACTACATATTGCGTACAACATACACTAGTCAGGTGACGGGTGCACTAAATATCGGAATCCACCACTATATAATTCTGTGTCACCAAAAGCCACTTGTACCCCCAAAAGAATTAGGGTTGCTCAACTGTTAATGTAAGGCAAATAATCCAAAACACTTCTGGTCCCAAGTATTTCAGATAAGGGATACTCAACCTGTATGTACACTCATGAGCTCTACGCACTTGGCACTCAATTAGCCTTTTTTCTTTTTTCTTTTTTTTTTTTTTTGGGGACAGAGTCTCGCTCTGCCGCCCAGGCTGGAGTGCAGTGGCGTGATCTTGGCTCACTGCAAGCTCCGCCTCCTGGGTTCATGCCATTCTCCTGCCTCAGCCTCCTGAGTAGCTGGGACTACAGGCGCCCGCCACCTCGCCCGGCTAGTTTTTTTGTATTTTTTAGTAGAGACGGGGTTTCACCGTGTTAGCCAGGATGGTCTCGATCTCCTGACCTCGTGATCCGCCCGTCTCGGCCTCCCAAAGTGCTGGGATTACAGGCTTGAGCCACCGCGCCCGGCCAATTAGCCTTTTTTCCAATCCAAGTGGTAAAATTGAACATGCAAATAAATGGCTTAAAAAAAAGATTTGGCCAGGTGTGATGGCACACACCTGTAATCCCACCACTTTGGGAGGCTGAGGCGGGTGGATCACCTGAGTTCAGGAGTTCGAGACCAGCCTGCCCAACATGGTGAAACCCTGTCTCTACTAAAAATACAAAAAAATTAGCCAAGCGTGGTGGCGGGCACCTGTAATCCCAGTTACTTGGGAGGCTGAGACAGGAGAATTGCTTGAACCTGGGAGACGGAGGTTGCAGTGAGCCAAGATTGCACCACTGCACTCTAGCTGGGTGATGAGCGAAACTCCCTCTCAAAAAAAAAATAAGTAAATAACAAGATTCAATTCTTAGCTCTGCCATTTTCTCATTGTGCTAGTTTGAGCAGATCATTAGTGCTTTCTTCGCTATAGTTTCCTTATGTATTACAGGAATATTATCATTTACCTCTTAAAACTATCATTTACCTCTTAGGACTTATGCAAAGTTAAACTAGCTAAATGTGTATAAGCTTTGACACAGGGCCTAGTAGGTATTAAGTATGCAATAAATGGTAGATGTTTATTAGTAGTGTGTTTATCTTGTCCTATGAATTGTGAGCACACCGAAGGGCAGCAACATACAGCACCTGTCATGTTGTGGTGCAAGAGGTAGACACTTGCTAAGTCTTAAATAAATTGCTTATAGATTTTAATCTCTTTCTGCTTTGAAAGAAAGCCTCTCTTCACTCTAAAAAATATCATTCCTTAAAAAGTGTAGGCTTTTGGCCAGGTGCGGTGGCTCACACCCGTAATCCTAGCACTTTGGGAGGCCGAGGCAGGTGGGTCACCTGAGGTCAGGAGTTCAAGACCAGCCTGGCCAACATGGTGAAACCCCGTCTCTACTAAAAATCCAAAAAGCTAGCTGGGCGTGGTGGTGTGTGCCTGTAATCCCAGCTACTTGGGAGGCTGAGACAAGAGAATCGCTTGAACCTGGGAGGTGGAGGTTGCAGTGAGCCGATATCATGCCCCAGCACTCTAGCCTGGGCAACAGAGTGAGACTCTGTCTCAAAAAAAAAAAAAAAAAGCAGACTTTTAATTTACTTGAAGTAGTTTTTTTCTTCCTTTTTTAAAAAATGCACTCCTTTATCAGCAGGTGTGGGAGAATAAATTTCTTTGTTAGCTGCCAAAGAAACACTGCCAGTAAGAGAGGAATAAAAAAAGACTGCTTTATGTACATGACTCCATTTGTTCTGTAGTGTGATGACTGCTGTTTGCAGAAATTCCCTGGGCTATATTGATTTCCCTCTGTTCGTGCATTGATAGAATTATTCCAAGGGGAGAGATTTCTAGGAGTGAAATAGAAGAGAATGTGAAAAATAGTATGTACAAAGTTTAGAAGATTGCCTTTTGAGATAGTAGGTTTCTAGTTGCTTGTGTAATCTGGAGAAGACACTTCTTTGCAAGAGACGTGCAAAATTTGTGCACAGACATATTCATATTGTATTGGTAATTAATTGATTATTTGTTTATTGCTAGAGAACCTTTACCCACTATGTTCAGCATGCTGCACCCACTAGATGAAATAACTCCACTTGTTTGTAAATCTGGAAGTAAGTGTATTTTTATATTCTTTTAGATAAGCTCTTTTTTTTGACTTTGGTGAGGGAGATTATAAAGGCGCTTATATGAAAACTGACTTATAAAAATAATACAATGTAAACATTTTACAAAAGTAACTTCTATTTTGAATTTCTTGAGTATCATGGTATTAACTGCTCAACAGTAATTTTGAGTAAAAATAAGGCATGTAAATCAATGAGGAATACTGATATATTTATTAACCTACCTGTAGATCACTTTGTTCTTTAATAATTAATAAGTAAATAAATGATACTTGGGTGAAGTAAAGTTTTTTGTTGTTGTTGTTTTGGGGTTTTTTTTTTTTTTTTGAGAGGGGTCTTGCTCTGTGGCCCAGGCTGGAGTGCAATGGTGCGATCTTGGCTCACTTGCAACCTCTGCCTCCCAGGTTCAAGAGATCCTCCCATGTCAGCTTCCCAAGTAGCTGGGACTACAGGTGCGCTTCATCTCACCTAATTTTTTTGTATTGTTTGGTAGAGATGAGGTTTCCCCATGTTGCTCAGGCGGGTCTCAACCACCTAGGCTCAAATGATCCACCCGTCTCAGCGTCCCAAAGTGTTGGGATTACAGGTGTGAGCCACTGCGCCTGGCTCAAGTTTTTTTCTGAGGGGAAAAAAAAATAGAGCCTTACATGTATGCTGTGTAATTTTTTTTTTTTTTTTTTTTTGAGACGGAGTCTCGCTCTGTTGCCAGCCTGGAGTGCAGTGGTGCGATCTTGGCTCATTGCAACCTCTGCCTCCCGGGTTCAAGGGATTCTTGTGCCTCATCCAAGTAGCTGTCTGTAGTCATGTGCCACCATGCTGGCTAATTTTTGTATTTTTAGTAGAGACATGATTTTGCCATGTTGGCCAGTCTGATCTTGAACTCCTGACCTCGAGTGAACCGCCTGCCTCAGCCTCCTACAAATATTTCTACATGCTTATCTCTAAATTTTTAAGTTTGGCCAAACGTAGGACAATGAGGACTTGAAGGCTGAAAAAAAATTATATTCTTTGACATTTTTATTTTAGGACTTTATTCTAAGTACATACTCTGAAATTTCACTGGGGCTTTTTATGTTTTTTTTTTTTTTTTCTCCCCCGAGACGGAATCTTGCTCTGTCACCCAGGCTGGAGGGCAGTGGCGCGATCTCAGCTCATTGTAACCCCTGCCTCCCAGGTTCAAGTGATTATCCTGCCTTAGCCTCCCGAGTAGCTGGGATTACAGGCACATGCCACCATGCCTGGCTAATGTTTTATATTTTTGGTAGAGATGGGGTTTCATCAGCCAGACTGGTCTCGAACTCCTGACTTCAGGTGATCTACCTGCCTCGGCCTCCCAAAGTGCTGGGATTACAGGCGTGAGCCACTGTGACCAACCAGCTGCTTTTTATCTTCTATACTATATCTGGGCAAACTGCAGGCCATGGGCTAAATCTGGCCTGCAGCATGTTTTTGTAAAGCTTGTGAACTAAGAATGGTTTTTTTTGAGATGGAGTTTTGCTCTTGTCGCCCAGGCCAGAATACAATGGCACGATCTTGGCTCACTGCAACCTCCGCCTCCCGGGTTCAAGTGATTCTTTTGCCTCAGCCTCCCAAATAGCTGGGATTACAGGCATGTGCCACCACACTCAGCTAATTTTGTATTTTTAGTAGAGATGTAGTTTCACCATGTTGATCAGGCTGGTCTTGAACTCCTGACCTCAGGTGATCCACCCGCCTCGGCCTCCCAAAGTGCTGGGATTACATCGTGAGCCACCGCACCCAACATAAGAATGCTTTTTACCTTTTAAAGGGTTGTAGAAAATAACAAAGATGTGATAGAGTCAATACGTGGACAGCAAACTAAACTATTTAGTCTTTGATCTTTTACAGAAAAAGTTCAAATTTTACATTATTACTAATTGCAGACAACCTGAATAAACATACTAGGGCCTGGGATTAAATGGCATGCAGCCCTTTCTTTTCTTTTCTTTTCTGTTTAAGTACAATTTCCGTTTTACTTTTTTCTCTGGAGAATAGTCTGTCTTCAGTCTTTTTTTTTCCTTTTTTTTTTTTGAGATGGAGTCTTGCTCTGTCACCCAGGCTGGAGTGCAATGGCACGATCTCAGCTCACTGCAGCCTCCGCCTCCCAGGTTCAAGCGATTCTCCTGTCTCAGCCTCCCTAGTAGCTGGGATTAGGCACATGCCATCATGCCTGGCTGATTTTTTGTGTTTTAGTAGAGACAGGGTTTCACCATGTTGCCCAGGCTGGTCTCGAACTCCTGAGCTCAGGCAATCCACCCACCTCGGCCCCCGAAAGTGCTAGGATTACAGGCATGAGCCGCTGCACCTGGCCTTGTCTTCAGTCTTTAAGGACTCAGCTCCTTACATGGGCTTTGGTGAGGGTTGTAGGGCAGCACCGGAAGATCTAAATCAGGGTGGGCGTGTTTGGTCCTTGTGGGCTTTATGAGATGGATTCTTGACTACTTTTCTGTGAATTGCACATCTCACACAGTAATTTAGCTTCACATACAGCTTGGGAAGCACATAGGCATTGAAGACACTTGCTTCAGAAATGTCCCTGACTACTGCATCCTCTACTACGTTTCGAATGATGAATTTCTTTCTTTTTTTTTTTTTTTTTGAGACAGAGTGTCGCTCTGTTGCCCAGGCTGGAGTGCAGTGGCGCAATCTCGGCTCACTGCAAGCTCCACCTACCGGGTTCATGCCATTCTCCTGCCTCAGCCTCCTGCGTAGCTGGAAGTACAGGCGCCTGCCACCACACCCTGCTAATTTATTTTTAGTGGAGACGATATTTCACTGTGTTAGCCAGGATGGTCTTGATCTCCTGACCTCGTGATCCGCCTACCTCGGCCTCCCAAAGTGCTGGGATTGCAGGCGTGAGCCACCGTGCCCAGCCTCGAATGATGAATTTCTTAATGGCCTTGTCCTTGGGCATGCGTCGGGTACAGTTTGTGCAATGAATAGACTGCACGTGGCTGTGCCCCTTTTTGGCACAATTATTGTTCATTCTTTTCTTTGTCATCTTGGAGGCATGGACTGGAGAGAGGAGTGCAGCCATTATTGATCATATTTTTGAATAACATTTAGTTAACTAGAAGTTGCTTATTTGTAATGTCAAGTAGGATACCAAACTTTAACACAGTGTGATTATAATTTTGTAAAAATGTATAAAGTGTGTATATATGTATGAAGAAAACCAAAAATTCTCTGATGTATTAATAGTAGATATTTTGATATGGTGGCATGATTTTTATTTATAAAGTATTTCTTATGATTATAAAATCGCATTTTTAAATTTTTCAATATTTTAACTGAGTGGGAAACATTTCCTGTTAAATAAGGATATGGAGACCAGTCCATGGTACTTTAGATTAAAAGCTGAACTCACTGGGAAAAACCTTGTTTTGCATGTGTAACTAGTAAAGCAGCAACAACAGTGTACTGTTCAGCACTGTCTGAATAGTAATTATAGAGTACAGCTTTCATACAGAAGAACAGAACCAATAAGGAAGTCAAACTTGACAGAATAGTTTAATGCAATTTATAAATAAGTAAGTTGTTGAAGAAGTCATCTACCTTTTACCCGTGGCTGATTCGTTTAATGGTGAGAGTCAGCACAAGTCTTAACATTTAACAGCATGTATGTGAAGCTGAAACTTGTGATGCTGTCATCTTTAATGTATTTTAAGGAAGTTGATGCCTAAAGTAAATTTATTAAAAATTCAGAGTTAATTATTTAAGATATTAATAGATTTTGTGCTCTCTTTGCCTTGGTTGTTCTTTAACAATTTTAAGAGCTCTGTTCATCAGTATCAGTCTTGTAAAGCCTATTGTTCTATACCTGATTTTTCTATTTTATTTTTAAGGTATTTTTGGTTCATCACGGGTGCAATATGTTGTAGATCATGCAATGAAAATTGTTTTCCTCAATACTGACCCCTCTATTGTAATGACTTACGATGCCGTTCAAAATGTGCATTCTGTGTGGACTCTCCGGAGAGTCAAATCAGAGGTAAGGAGAAAGGCAAGTCACTTCTCCTTAATAGGAAGGGGTAGGCCGGGCGTATTGGCTCACACCTGTAGTGCCAGCACTTTGGGAGGCCAAGGTGAGCTGATCACTTGAGGTCAGGAGTTCAAGACCAGCCTGGCCAACATGGTGAAACCCCATCTCTACCAAAAATATAAAAAATTAGCCAGGTGTGGTGGCTCCTGTAATCCCATCTACTCGGGAGGCTGAGGCAGGAGAATCACTTGAACCTGGGAGGTGGAGGTTGCAGTGAGCCAAGATCGTGCCACTGCACTCCAGCCTGGGTGACAGAACGAGACTCCATCTCAAAAAAAAAAAAAAAAAATATATATATATATATATATATATATATGAAAGAATAGTTAATACTTCATACCCTCACTTTTTTTTTTTTTGAAAAATCACTTGTGAATAGTTGTTTTATTATCATCATCATCATCATCATCATCACATCATCATCTTTAGAGATGGGGCCTCACTCTGTCACCCAGGCTGAAGTATAATGGCACAATTATAGTTCACTGCAGCCTTGAACTCCTGGGCTCAAGTGATCCTCCTGCCTCAGCTTTCTGAGTAGCTAGGACTACAAGTGTGTACCACCACTCCCAGCTAATTTTTAATTTTTTGTAGAAATGGCATCTTGCTATGTTGCCCAGGCTGGTCTTGAACTCCTTGGCTCAAGCTATCCTCTTGCCTCACCCTCCCAAAGTGCTGGGATTATAGATGTAAGCCACTGCACCTGGCCTCATTTGAGAAACAGATTGAGCTTCTTAGGAAAGAAGAAATACTGTATCTTTAGTAACTGACTTCAGCTTGCATTCTTACAAGGAAATTGCTATTTTATTCTAATTATTGTCTTTTTTTTCCTTTTTCTCTTTATTTTGACTTAAGGAAGAGAATGTTGTTTTAAAGTTCTCTGAACAGGGGGGAACCCCACAGAATGTGGCCACTAGCAGCTCCCTCACAGCACATCTCAGAAGCCTCTCCAAAGGAGATTCCCCTGTGACTTCACCTTTCCAGAATTACTCCTCCATTCACAGTCAAAGTCGCTCAACCTCATCACCCAGTCTACATTCTCGCTCACCTTCTATTTCCAACATGGCAGCTCTAAGGTAGAAGGGTTTCCTGGTTTTTCTTTTTAAGCTTTCTCTTTTGTTTTGAAGGATTTAGAATTTCTGTTGACAGCTTTTTTTAGGGGAAATATATTTAGGGGAGATATTTTTTAGGGGAAATAGCCATTATCCCAATTGAACCACTTTTTTTTTTTTTTTTCTTTTGAGGTGGAGTCTCGCTCTGTCACCCAGGCTGGAGTGCAGTGGCACGATCTCGGCTCACTGCAAGCCCCGCCTCCCGGCTTCACACCGTCCTCCTGCCTCAGCCTCCAGCTGGGACTACAGGCGCCGGCCACCATGCCCGGCCTATTTGTTTTTTGTATTTTTAGTGGAGATGGGGTTTCAGTGTGTTAGCCAGGATGGTCTCGATCTCCTGAGTTTGTGATCCGCCCGCCTCGGCTTCCCAAAGTGCTGAGATTACAGGCGTGAGCCACCGCGCCCAGCCCTGAGCCACTTTTACTATGATAGCTAAGTTTACCATGCCACATTCTTTCGAATGTGTCTTTCCTGAGTCGTATTTGAAGCTGCCACATTCTTTCCTGAGTCATATTTTGAAGCTGCCTATGCTCGTCCTAAGATTAGTTGCCTCGTTTCTACCACTATGTGGGCAACAGTTTGATGAATATTAATTCCCAAAATATTGTGGCACTATTTTACTTTTGCCTTAATTTATGTTCGTTTTTCTTTTTTCTTTTTCTTTGTTATTTGGTACCTAAATGTATCTGTCCTCTATATAGATATATATTTAAATCACCAGCTATCTATGTCTGGTGCTACAGGGACATTGGTTTGCTGATATATATATATGTCTGACTATACAGGGACATAGTTTAGAGCTTTTTGAATAATCAGTTCGTTTTCTGAAAAAGAAGATGATCTAAGTTTTAGTTTTAAAAGATGAGTTCTAATAAGAATTCTAAATCTTTGGAATATAGTAAAGCACATTGACATAAACCATTTAAATAGCTACTCCTTTTTGAAAAATTTTAATTTCTGACCTGGATTATGCCATGAATGCTCTTCTGTCTGTGGAATTTTGGGAAGTGTCATTGGAGTGTGTGTCATAGAAGCCTGCCCTGCTAACTGTGATGTACTCTGTCCTCTGTTTATTTTGCAGTCGTGCTCATTCTCCTGCCTTAGGAGTGCACTCTTTTTCAGGGGTGCAAAGGTTCAACATTTCAAGCCATAATCAGTCTCCAAAGAGACACAGTATTTCTCATTCTCCAAACAGTAATTCTAATGGCTCCTTTCTTGCACCAGAAACTGAGCCAATTGTTCCTGAACTGTGTATTGACCATTTGTGGACAGAAACGATGACTAATATAAGGTTCGTTGTATATATTATTGTATTCAAAGAAAAATGTTGCTAAAAGTCTTGGGAAATATATGGCATTTTGTTTACAGTTTCCTTTTAATATGATCAGTTGTTTTTTTTTTTTATTTTTTTTTTTGAGACGGAGTCTTGCTCTGTCGCCCAGGCTGGAGTCCAGTGGGGCGATCTAGGCTCACTGCAAGCTCTGCCTCTCAGGTTCACGCCATTCTCCTGCTTAAGCCTCCGGAGTAGCTGGGACTACAGGTGCCGCCACCATACCCGGCTAATTTTTTTTTTTTTTTTGTATTTTTCGTAGAGACAGAGTTTCACCGTGTTAGCCAGGATGGTCTTGATCTCCTGACCTGGTGATCCGCCCGCCTCGGCCTTCCAGAGTGCTGGAATTACAGGCATGAGCCACCGCGCCTGGCCATGATCAGTTATTAATATATGTAAAAATATATAGAGATATGTATTAAGGTCACCTCAGTTTCAACAGAGGATATTAATGATATTAAAGTGATCATAGGCTGGACGCAGTGGCTCATGCCTGTAATCCTAGCACTTTGGGAGGCTGAAGCAGGTGGATCACTTGAGCCTAGGAGTTCGAGGCCAGCCTGGCCAACATTGTGAAACCGTGTCTCTACTAAAAATACAAAAATTAGCTGGATGTAGTGGTGCACACTCGTAATCCCAGCTACTCAGGTGGCTGAGACAGAATTGCTTGAACCAAGGAGGTGGAGGTTGCAGTGAGCTGAGATCGTGCCACTGCACTCCAGCCTGGGTGACAGAGTGAGACTCTATCTCAAAAAAAAAATAGTCATCATAAAAATATTATTTTGTCATCTGATATTTCTTCCTTTATAGTAATAATCTCTCAGATTTCAGGTGTTTTTTGTTCTAGGGAGAAACAATTTTTTTTTTTTTTTTTTTGAGACAGAGTCTCGCTCTGTCGCCCAGGCTGGAGTGCAGTGGCCAGATCTCAGCTCACTACAAGCTCCACCTCCTGGGTTTACGCCATTCTCCTGCCTCAGCCTCCCGAGTAGCTGGGACTACAGGCGCCCACCACCTCGCCGGGCTATTTTTTTGTATTTTTTTAGTAGAGACGGGGTTTCACCGTGTTAGCCAGGATGGTCTCGATCTCCTGACCTCGTGATCCGCCCGTCTTGGCCTCCCAAAGTGCTGGGATTACAGGCTTGAGCCACTGCACCTGGCTTGTGTTTTGTTTTTTAGAGACAGAGTCTTGCTCTGTTGCCCAGGCTGGAGTGCAGTGGCCGGATCTCAGCTCACTGCAAGCTCCGCCTTCCGGGTTCACGCCATTCTCCTGCCTCAGCCTCCCGAGTAGCTGGGACTACAGGCGCCCACCACTTCGCTCGGCTAGTTTTTTGTATTTTTTAGTAGAGACGGGGTTTCACTGGGTTAGCCAGGATGGTCTCGATCTCCTGACCTCATGATTCGCCCGTCTCGGCCTCCCAAAGTGCTGGGATTACAGGCTTGAGCCACCGCACCCGGCCGGGAGAAACAATTTCTATCAATGAGGAAATTTTAGCATGTTTCCTAAGTTTTATGTTCATATTAGTTGAGTGCCAGCTTTACTTTCTGGGAAACATAGCTTAGATCTCTGTTCTGGGTGACCTTTCTTCTTTTATATTCTCTTTAAGAATTTATGTGTTAACTTATATGCCAATGTATATGCTAGTTAACAATCTGATAACTCACTGTCCCTGTCCTCAAAAGGGACTGAAGGATGGTGACACTGGAGGGACTACTTTTGCTGGTAGGGCTTTGAAAGATGAATAGGTATTTCTAGGCAGGTAAGTTGGGAAAGGCCACAGATGGCAGCTGAGATCAGAACAAAAGTGCTGGTGAATGCGTGGTGTGTTTAGGGAATTATAAGTACTCCCACTCTGGTTTGTGCAGAGGGAGGGAAAAGGCTAATGAAGAGGAGGCTTCCTAGGCGCAGTGGCCCACACCTGTAATCACTCACTTTGGGAGGCTGAGGCGGATGGATCACTTGAGCTCAGGAGTTCAAGACCAACCTGGCCAACGTGGTGAAACCACATGTCTACTACAAATACAAAAATTAGGTGTGATGGCGTGCATCTGTAGTCCCAGCTACTCTGGAGTCTGAGGTGAGAGAATCATTTGAACCCGGGAGTTGGAGGTTGCAGTGAGCCAAGATCATACCACTGCACTCCAGCTCAGGTGACAGAGTGAGACTGTCTGGGGGATAAAAAGAAAAAAAAAAGGAGGCTTGAGAGATTACTGATTGTCCTTTCGGCCTCTGGTCTATTTGATGACAGCGGTAAGAAGGCACTTTATAAGTGTGTTGGAAGTTTGAGAAAGAGCAGAACAATAAATGTGGAATTGTCAGCTCATAAGTGGTGATTGAGGTAAGAGAATTGGACTAGAATTGAAGAATTATTGTATTCAATAATTGTGTGTACATGTAGTATATAGACCTTTTCCCAAGGAGAGGGTTTTAACATTCCTTAGATTCTCAAAGGGATTTGTGGCCTCCTAATAGTTAAAATCCAGTGGTGTAGAATTAGAAGAGGGCTAGGAACTGAAGTCCTGGAAACTTAAGATTTGGGGAATGGAAAGAGACAAAACTGGCACAGAGAGACAAAGTAAAAGAGGTCAGATGGGAGAAGGAGCAGGAAATACAGAACACATAAAAGAGAGAGCATTTCAAGAATACGGAGATGCCAGTACTGCCAGGTACTGGTGAAGTGTGGCCATGAGAGTTGAGCCCAGAGAGGAGGTGCCTGGGTGGCAGTGGGTTCCTTGGTGACCTTGGCCAGAGCATTTTAAGCTGGGAGGATGGCGGGGGAAAGTGGGGTAGAAAAAGTAAATGGGGACTGAGAAAATGAACATAGGCATACGGACTATTTTAAGGAGTTTGCCTTTGAGTGGGATTGAAGATACAAAATTAGAGGGAGTCTCGGTCAAGGAGAGTTTTGTTTTTGCTGAACTATAATAGAATTAGTTTTCATGATGTCTTGCCCCAGTATTTTCTTTTTCTCTTTTTTTGAGACAAGGTCTCACTCTGTCGCTCAGGCTGGAGTGCAGTGACTCAATCACAGCTCACTGCAGCCTTGGCCTTCTGGGCTCAGGTGATTCCCCCACCTCAGCCTCCCGGGTAGCTGGGACTATAGGCACACACCATCATGCCAAACTAATTTTTTGTAATTTTTGTAGAGAAGGGATTTTGCCGTGATGCCCAGGCTGGTCTCAAACTCCTGGGCTCAAGCAATCTGCTTGCCTCTGCCTCCCAAAGTAATGGGATTACAGGTGTGAGCCACTGTGCCCCCGACCCCCAATATTTTCTTACTTGACCACAGTATAAGTTTTATATCCAGTCAAATTGACAAGGTCTTTTATATACTCTAATGTTGAGTCCATTTTATATTTTAAGACTTTTAATGTGAAATAGTAGGCAAATGGACTATACTCAAGGGAAAGCACTGAAAATGCAGATGAGAGGAAATGATTGATGGAACAAGTAACCAGAAAGGTGCACAAGTGGTGAGATTAGGCTTGGGATAAAGAAGTGAAGGTTGATCAGATACGTAAGGCAGGAGGTTGAGCTCAAAGCTTAGAGCCTCGTTTTATCTGAAATATAAGGCAAATGCATCCTCTTAGAGAGAATGGAATGGGGGATAGGTAGTCTGAAGAAAGTAAAGATGTGGATACAATGTTGAAGTAGTCTCTGGTTTGTTTCTCATATATAAAATAAAAGTATCCTACAATTAAAAATCATTTTTCTTTAAACTTATTTGTAAGTTGAATATATTATAGATTCTTATTTTTTAGATTTATGGGTCTTCTGTAGCACTTTATTTGTTTATTTTTTGAGACGGAGTTTCACTCTTGTTGCCCAGGCTGGAGCGCAATGGCATGATCTCGGCTCAACACAACCCTCCCAGGTTCAAATGATTCTTCTGCCTCAGCCTCCCGAGTAGCTGGGATTACAGGCACGTGCCACCATGCCTGGCTAATTTTGTATTTTTAGTAGAGACGGAGTTTCTCCATGTTGGTCAGACTGGTCTCAGACTCCTGACCTCAGGTGATCCACCCACCTTGGCCTCCCAAAGTGCTGGGATTACAGGTGTGAGCCACCACACCTGGCCTTCTATAGCACTTTAGAAGGAAAGATTTGGGAATTAGATGATTTCAAAAAGAGATGTGAAGGAGGCCTAATCTGAGAAGGAGAGAGGGGTAGATAGGAGAAATAGCATTATGAAAGATCTGACCCTTTGAGGGATAGGAATTCAAGTTTGCATGCATTACTTTACAAGTAGTAGCTTAGTTTGCATTACTTTACAGGTAGCTAGCTTACATTGTATGTAATTTAAAAGTTCATCAGTAATTGTTAAATTTATTGTAGATTTCCCCAACAAAGCTGTCTAATGAGCTCATAATCAAAGAACTGAAAGGATCTTAGAACATGATTAAAACATAATCAAAGAACTGAAAAGATCATGAAGTTTAATTCTTTTTTTTTTTTTTTTTTTGAGACGGAGTCTCGCTCTGTCACCCAGGCTGGAGTGCAGTGGCCGGATCTCGGCTCACTGCAAGCTCCGCCTCCCGGGTTCACGCCATTCTCCTGCCTCAGCCTCCCGAGTAGCTGGGACTACAGGCACCCGCCACCTCGCCCGGCTAGTTTTTTGTATTTTTTAGTAGAGACGGGGTTTCACCGTGTCAGCCAGGATGGTCTTGATCTCCTGACCTCGTGATCCGCCCGTCTCGGCCTCCCAAAGTGCTGGGATTACAGGCTTGAGCCACCACGCCCGGCCTGAAGTTTAATTCTTAGAAATGTTTGTGTCTTCAAGATTATTGCTTGACCTAAGTAGTTTTTAGATTTCTTGCAGAATATTTTCAAAGACTTTTTTTTTTTTTTTTTTTTTTTTTGAGATGGAGTCTTGCTCTGTCACCCAGGCTGGAGTGCAGTGGCGTGATCTCAGCTCACTGCAAGCCCTGCCTCGTGGGTTCACACCATTCTCCTGCCTCAGTCTCCAGAGTAGCTGGGACCACAGGCGCCCGCCACTGTGCCTTGCTAATTTATTTTGTACTTTTAGTAGAGACGGGGTTTCACCGTGTTAGCCAGTACAGTCTGGATCTCCCGACCTCGTGATCCCCCCGCTTCGGCCTCCCAAAGTGCTGGGGTTACAGGCGTGAGCCACCACGCCTGGCCTCAAAGACCTCTAGTAGTTAGTTACTGTGGTAGATTCTTGGACCAGTGCTGACAGTTACTTTATTAATGTATCTATTATAGAGAGAAAAATTCACAAGCCTCAAAAGTGTTTATTACATCTGACCTATGTGGACAAAAGTTCCTGTGCTTTTTAGTGGAGTCCCAGCTCCAGTTACGGTAAGTGTATGTGTTTCCCATTGTTTCTGTGTAAATAACTCAGCACTCCTTTTTCTTTTTCTTTTCTTTCCTTTTTTTTGGCTAAGTAGTTTTATTTAGAAATAATTTACCTGTCATAAAATTAACATGTTTTAACTGTACAAATAAATGATTTTTAGTAAATTACAGTGTTACACAACCATCACCACAACCCCAATTTTACAAGATTTATATCACCATACAAAGATTTCCTTGTGCTTGTTTGCAGTCAGTCTTGTTCTCATTTCCAGTGTCAGGCAACCATGCTAGGCTTCTGCCTTTATAGATTAGTTTTTTCTGGACATTTATATATATATAATGTATGTACACACAGTGTATGTAGCTTTTTGTGTTTAGCTTTCACTTAGCGTGATGTTTTTAGGATCTACCATTTAGTAACATGTACCATTATTTCATACCTATTGCTATGTAACAGTCCATTGTATAGATCTACTGTGTTTTGTTTATCTGTTCATCAGTTGATGGACTTTTGGTTTATTTCCACCTCTTGACTACTGAGAATTATGACGGTATGAACAGTTGAGCAAAGGTCTTGAGCAAAAATGTGGACATATGTGATTTTATTTTTCTTGAGTAAATACCTAGGGTTGGGTCGTTGGGTTGAATGGTAAATTCATGTTTAACTTTTTAAGAAATCACCAAACTGTTTTCCAAATAGCCTGTATCATTTTATATTCCCACCAGCAAAATATGAAGGTTAATGTCCCTTTATCCTTGACAGGATTGGATATCATCACACTCTTTGATTGTAACCATTTTCTAGTGGTTGTGAAGTGGCTTTAATTTGCTTTTCTCTATGCATTCTGATGTTGATCATCTCATGAAGTTATTAGCCATTCATTTATCTTCTTAGGTAAAATATCTATTCAGATCTTTTGCCCATTTATTTACCTTCATATTTTGAAATACGATAGATCACAGCAAGTTACAAAATAGTAAACAAGTCTTGTGTACCTTGCATTCTTTTTCCCTCATAGGTAACCTCTTATATAACTATTTAATACATTATCATAACCAGGAAATAGATGATCTACACACTTTATTTCAAATTTCATCAATTTGACATGTGCTCATTTATGTGTATATATGATTCTATGCAGTTTTTTCACATGTGTAGATGTGTGTAAATACCACCACCATCAAGATACAAAACATCTTTGTCTGTCTTATGTTAACTCCTTATAGTCACATACGCCATTACCCACCAATCCTGGCAGCCACTAATTCTCTATGTTGATAATTTGACATTTGTGAATGTTACATAAATGGGCTCATGCAGTATATAAACTTTTGAGATTGTCTTTTTCTGTTCAGCATAATACTTTTAATACCCATGCAGGTTGTTGCATGTATCAAGTTTCTTTTTTATTTTATTATTTAGCTGTGTAAAGTTTCAAGAGAGTAATGATAAAACCCAGCTCATCTTTGGTTCAGTGACCAACATACCAGCAAAGGATGCAGCACCAGTGGAGGTAATGTAGGCACATTTGAGAAGTTGAAAATTATTGTGCCTCATCAGATTTTTCAGTCAAAAAATCTGTTAATTTGCTCAGATTGGGAAATAAATTTTTCGTCTTTTTTTTTTTTTTTTTTTTTTAGAAAATAGACACCATGCTGGTCTTGGAAGGCAGTGGAAACCTGGTGCTATACACAGGAGTGGTTCGGGTAAGCAAAAAATAGCACTCCATGCATTTAGTAGGACTTCAGACTGCCTCTATGAATATTTTTAATGTTACTTTAGATTGATATTTTAAATTTGTTGTGTTCCTGCCTGCACAATTTGGCAGAAGATTTTTGTTAATAATTCTCAGTGAAGCTTCCCATTCAGGTGGGTCCTAATTTGGAGGGTTATGGCTCACTGCTATTAAATGCATTGGCACTCTAAACCTGTCACAGATGGGAAACCTTCAATGAGTATAGGTAGATTTTTTTTTTTAAAGTTAAACTAGTTTTGAAATTGAAGCATGGGTACCTTTGGTAAGTACTAAAGTTCTGGTAAAGTTTCATTATATTAAATGTGGTATATGTTAGCTGTATTTTTTTAACATTTGTGAAATATACACAGAGAATGTACATTTTACAAATTTAAATTATGAAATTTAAATACATACAGTTTGAATAGTAATGAAGTGAATATTCATCTACCCAGTATGCTGGTTGAGAAATAGAATATTGCCAGTGTCCTTATTTTTATTATGTTCTTTTCTGATTACGTCCCATCTTCCCCTGCCCTCGAGATAGAAGAATCCTGATTTTGTGATAAATCAGTTGTTCATGTTACTAGTTTTTACGGTTATGTATGTATCACTAAAAGATGCATTATTTAGTTTTCCTTGTTTTTGAATTTTTGTATGGAAAAGATACCGTGTATTCTCCTCTGATGTCCTTATTTTGCTCAACATTATATTTGTTTTAGATTTGTCTGTGTTGATGCGTAGTGTTGTTTACTCATTCAGTGTTATGTATATATTTAATAGTGTTCCATTGTACCTCGTTTTGTGCTTTGTTTTATTGTACTTCACAGATAACTGCATATTGTTTTTACAGATTGAAGGTTTGTGGCAACTTTGTGTTGAGCAAGTCTGTTGGTCCCAGTTTTCCAGCAGCATGTGCTCATTTTGTGTGTCTGTTTCATATTTTGATAATTCTTGTAATATTTCAAACCTTTTTGTTATTAGTTTATCTGTTATGATGATCTGTGATCAATGGTCTTTGATGTTACTATTGGAATTGTTTTGGGGCACCATGAACTGTACCCATATAAGATGAGGAACTTGATAAATGTTTTGTGTGGTCTGCCTGATCATTTGACCCCTTTCCTGTCTCTGTCCCTCTCCTCCTGTCTCCCTGTATCCTGAGACAAAACAATATTGCAATTAGACTAATTGGCCGGATGCGGTGGCTCACGCCTGTAATCCCAGCACTTTGGGAGGCCGAGACGGGCAGATCACAAGGTCAGGAGATCGAGACCATCCTGGCTAACACGGTGAAACCCCGTCTCTATTAAAAAATACAAAAAATTAGCCGGGCATGGTGATGGGTGCCTGTAGTCCCAGCTACTTGGGAGGCTGAGGCAAGAGAATGACCTGAACCCGGGAGGCAGAGGTTGCAGTGAGCTGAGATTGCGCCACTGCACTCCAGCCTGGGCGACAGAGCCAGACTCTGTCTCAAAAAAAAAAAAAAAAAAGAAATTAGACTAATTAGTAGCCCTGTAATGGCCTCTAAGTTTTCAAATGAAGGGAAGAATCATAAGTTTCTCACTTTAAATAAAAAAACTAGAAATGATTAAGCTTAGTGAGGAAGGCACGTTGAAAGCCGAGATAGGTTGAGAGCCAGACTACTTGTGCGCAAGAGCCAACTTATTCATGCAAAGGAAAAGCTCTTGAAGGAAATTAAAAGTGCTATTTCAGTGAACATGGCAACTGATAAAGCGAAGCAGCCTTTCCACCGATATGAAGAAAGTTTTAGTGTCTGGACAGAAGATCAAACAAGCCATAACATTCCCTTATGCTGAAGTCGAATCCATAGCAAGACCCTAACTCTCTTCAATTCTGTGATGGCCGAGAAAGGTGAAGAAGATGCAGACGAAAAGTTGTAAGCTAACAGAGATTGATTCTTGAGGTTTAAGGAAGAAAGCCCTCTGCATAACACAGAAGTGCAAGGTGAAGCAGCATGTGCTGATGTAGAAGCTGCTAAGATAATTGACTCAGGTGGCTACACTAAACAGATTTTCAGTGTGGATGCAACAGCTTTCTTTTGGAGGAAGATACCATCTAGGACTTTCATAACCTGAGAGAAGTTAGTCCCTGGCTTCAAAGGACAGTCTTACCCTCTTGTTAGGGGCTAATGCAGCTGGTGACTTTAAGTTGAAGCCAGTGCTCATGTACCATTCCAAAAATCTTAGGGCCCTTAAGAATTAGGCCAAGTCTGCTCTGCCTGGGCTCTATAAATGGAGCAACAAAGACTGGATGGCAGCACGCCTGCTTATAGCATGGTTTACTGAATATGTTAAGCCCACTGTTGAGACTATTGCTCAGAAAAAAGATTCCTTTCAAAATATTACCGCTCATTGATAGTACACCTGGTCATCTAAGATCTCTGAGGGAGATGTACAGGAGATGAATGTTGTTTTCATGCCTGCTGACACATCTGTTCTGCAGCCTGTGAAGGAGTAATTTTGACTTTCAAGTCTTACTATGAAATACATTATTCAACTAGAACTGCCATAGATGGTGATTCCTTTAAGGGATCTGGCAAAGTCCATTGAAAACCTTCCGAGCCGGGTTCAGTGGCTCACGCCTGTAATCCCCCACTTTGGGAGGCCGAGGCAGGCGGATCACAAGGTCAGGAGATTGAGACCATCCTGGCTAACAGTGAAACCCTGTCTCTACTAAAAATACAAAAAATTAGCCAGGGGTAGTGGTGGGAGCCTATAGTCCTAGCTACTCGCGAGGCTGAGGTAGGAGAATGGCGTGAACCCGGGAGGTGGAGCTTGCAGTGAGCCAAGATCGTGCCACTGCACTCCAGCCTGGGTGACAGAGCGAGACTCCATCTCAAAAAAAAGAAAAAGAAAAAGAAAAAGAAAACCTTCTGAAAGGATTCACTTTTCTAGATGCCATTAAGAATCTTCATGATTCATGGGAGGAGGACAAAATATCAACATAAACAGGAATTTGGAAGAAGTTGGTTCCCACCCTCATGGATGACTTTGAGGGGCTCAAAACTTCAGTGGAGGAAGTCACTGCAGATGTGGTGGAAATAGCAAGATAATTAGAATTAGAAGTAGAGCCTTAAGATGTGACTAAACTGCCAAAATCTTATGATTAAACCTGAACAGAATTGCCAAACTTGAACAGAATTGCCAGAATCTTATGATCAAACTTGAAGAGTTGCTTCTTCTGGATGAGCAAAGAAAGTGGGAATATACAGAAAACAAATATTAAATGGCAGATTTAAATCCCACTAGGCCACTAATTAAATACAATGGTCTAACACACATAACAGACTAGCAGAAGGGATTAGAAAATACAGCCCAACTATATATGTTGGTTATAAGAAGCTTTCTTCAAATATAATGACATAGGTAAGTTAAAGGATGGAAAAAAGATGATATATTATGCAAACAATAATCAAAAGATAGCTGGAGTCACTATAAAGTGGGAAAAAAAAATGACCAGGAACAAAGAGAGACTTTAGTTAAAGGGCCAAATCACCAAGAAGGCACCCTTGAATATTTTATAAATGTCAGTTCATTCCATTTGGTTGATAATGTTGTTCATGTCCTCTCCATCCTTGGCAATTTCTTTTCTTTTTTTTTTGATACAGTGTCTCGCTCTGTCACTCATGCTGGAGTGCAGTGGTCAGATCACAGCTTACTACACCCATGACCTTGTGACTCATGCAGTCCTCCCACCTCAGCCTCCCAAAGTGCTGGGATATTACAGACATGGGCCACCGCACCCAGCCTGGCAAACTTTTTATGTAGGAGTTCAGACAAGTATCTTAGCCTCTATGGGCCACACGCAGTCTCTGTTACATATTTGTCTTTTTTTTTTTTTTTTTCCTTAACCATTTAAGTACGTAAAACCTATTCTTAGCTCACAGACTGTACAAAAACAGGATACAAGCCAGATTTGGTCATGGAACATAGTTTGCTGACCAAGGATCTAAATAGATGCAGAGAAATCATTTGATGAAATCAAATATCTGTGATAAAAAAAATTCTCAGCAAACTAGAAATAGAAGGGGGCTTCCTCAAATAGATGAGGGACATTCAAAATTTTCACTGTGCCTCCTGGTGAGGAGGAAGGGAGGGCCATGACTTTTTTCTTGGTGTTTGCAAAGAGTAGGGCAGGTATAGTGAAAAGTTTCTGTCCTGATTGGACACTCTTTTCCCAACACTTTGGCTGGAAAGAGTAAGAGTTTCTTAGTGCCTATTTTGTCTGTGAACATTGGAATGTCTGTGTTGCAGACACTTTGAAAGCCTGAGGCGTGGTTATGTAAGGAGTCAAAAAAACCAAAAACCTAGGGAATTCATCATTAGGTCATTCCTGGGTCTCAGGTTACTAGCCAGTTGGTCTTCTTTTCTTTACTTTTTCAGAATCTTCTGTTAGTTGCATTATAAATTTTTTTCAGTTTTTTTTTTCTTTTTGGTGATTAATGGGGGAAATAGCATGGTATGTGCTTATCCCATCTTTTCATAAATTAGGGGTCTGAGATAGCTTTTAAAAAATTATGCATAACTAGTTCTCACTGTTATTTTTGTTTTTAAGCCTAAGGATTTTATTGGTGCAACTCCTATTATTTTGTTAGCTTTTGAGTAGTGTATTAACATGAATATGTATATTGTTAAGATCTCATTTTAGTTCTGAGCATCTCCTTTTTAGTCTTACCACGTTTTCAGCCTGTACAGATGTGAATTTCTGTTTTTCCTAAGTACCCTACAGATAGCCAAAATAAGGAGTGGTTAGCATGAATTGTCAACTCATTCTTTTTTTTTTTTTGAGACGGAGTTTCGCTCTTGTTGCCCAGGCTGGAGGGCAATGGCACAGTCTCGTCTCACTGCAACCTCCGCCTCCTGGGTTCAAGCGGTTCTCGTGCCTCAGCCTCCCAAGTAGCTGGGACTACAGGTGTATGCCACCATGCCCAGCTAATTTTTGTATTTTTAGTAGAGATGGGATTTCACCATGTTGGCCAGCCTGGTCTGGGACTCCTGACCTCAGGTGATCCACCTACCTCGGCCTCCCAAAGTGCTGGGATTACAGGCATGAGCCACCGTGCCCTGCCGACTCATTTTTTTTAAGATCAAAGAATTTATTCTAATTTATATAGAGTATTTTTGAGGAAGAAGTAATTGAGAGTTTATTATTGAAGACAGATTGTGTGCTGGAGAGCAATTTGAGTTAGGTTGGATTTAATTTCTTGAGCATTACCTGACCTTATTTTCTAAGCCCCTGGGGGATAATTGGTGCTCTTTCTCTCAAGGTTTGAGACTTCTAAGATTGTTGCCTATAGTCTCTGAAAGCTTAGTGTTCTTACTGTCTTTATGACCAAAAGGTAGAAGAGTGCATAGTGTACAGATTTTTATAGAATGTGTTGACTATATTAACATTCCCCTCCTTGCCTGCAAAAAAGTCTTCAGTAATGAAGAGAAGGAATCCAACCAAGAGAAATTATACCAAGCTGTGGGAGACCTAGGTGGGCAGATCGCTTCAGCCCAGAAGTTCAAGACCAGCCTGCATAACATGGTGAAACCCTGTCTCTACCAAAAAATACAAAATTAACCAAGTGTAGTGACATGTGTCTGTAGTTCCAGCTGCTCTGGAGGCTGAGGTGGGAGGATCACTTGAGCCTGGTAGGTTGAGGCTGCAGTGAGCTGAGATCATGCCACTGTACTCCAGCCAGGGTGAAAGAGTGAGATCTTGTCTCAAAAAAAACAAAAACAAAAACCCAAAATTATACCAAAATATTTGCAGTTGGATGGTGGAATTGGATAGATTATTGACATTTGAATTGTTTCTTTGTTGTGTTTGGTGAGCATAAACTTAGAAATATCAAAAGAAATATATGTTTATGTTCCTTAACATTTTATTTAAGGATATGATGCATTAAAAGCAATATTTTTTTTCCGCATGTTTCTATTGCTTAAAGGTGGGAAAGGTTTTTATTCCTGGACTGCCAGCTCCTTCTCTGACGATGTCCAACACAATGCCCCGGCCCAGTACTCCACTTGACGGCGTTAGTACTCCAAAGCCTCTTAGTAAACTCCTTGGATCATTGGATGAGGTAAGAAATGGACTAGGTGTTGTCAGAAAGTTAACATTTTTTAAAGAAGTTTGGTCAAATATTAGTTCTTTCCATGGTTAACTTAATTTTAATTAGTACTTGGAGAATAAATGTTTTCAAACAGAAGTGATTCAGTTAACATACATTGACCTCCCTTGTGATGTGTGTGATACTTTTTGAAGGTGCTGGAGAGATGGAAGTGATACATTCTTTTCCATCTAGGGATCTCACAATTGTGTGGAGTTGATGTACTGTCTGCATAAGAAATTAGAATTTAAGAAAGACTCATGACTTACGAATGAGGAAAAGAGAGTACCATCGTTGATTGACTGATGGGAAGATAACATCCAATGGGAGGACATGGCAAAATCAAAGCCTCATCTCTGAGGCTGTCAGTCTTGGTTTGGACCTTGGGGATGAGTAGGATATCTGTAGGTAGAAAGGAACATTCAGGGCAAGGGGGAATCACACAGGCACAGGCAGGAAGGCCAGATAATGTGGAACATTTTTTAATGGATATTTGTATCTTCATCTCCTAATCATTAGTTAAGGACTCAATAAATCTGTAGAATAAATACTTATAAAAGTACAAGTAGGGTGCGGCAGGATAGAGTTTGGATAACAATACTCTTTTTTGAGCATTTTCTATGTGCTAGGCATTGTTCTCAGTGCTTTATTAGTATTATTTCCTTAGAACAGCTTTATTGAGAAGATACTACTATGAAATGAATCTTTTTTTTTTTTTTTTTACAAATGAGAGGTTACCAATGAAATAAACCTAATAAGTGGTAAAACTGGGATTTATACTCTTACTAATGTGCTCTTAAAGGAAGAAAGGATGAAAAGGTGGTTTTATTCTGAATGCAATTGCCAGGGCCTTACAGGATTTTGAGAAAGGAGTTGCGAGGTTTTGGATCTGTGTTGTAGATAGGTGTATTTTGGGATTAAAGATAAGGAGACCAGTTAGCCTCCAAGTGAGGTTGTCTGTGTCAGTGTAAGAAGTATGAAGAGGGTCTGAATATGTGTGGAAAGGAGGGAATCACATGAGAGGCCTTGAGACGTAGAAATGAGTTTGACAGCTGATTGGTTTTGTGCTCCTGGGCTGGGGAAAGGTGATGTCACATGAGGCTCCGAATTTTCTGAATGACCTGGGAAGGTACCTGGATTTACCAAGTTAGGAAGCCTGGAGAAAAGTGGTGTGTATTTAAAGAACATGTGAGTGTGGATGTTTAGGGACAGTTCAAAGGGAAGGTTATTGTTATCAATTGTATTCGATAATGTCTGTGTCTTCATTATATTTTTAAACATGTGCAACATTGAATTTTTTCCTTCACACCAGCACATTTGCAGAACATTCAAAGGGGAACTGGAGAAGTGTCAGAGTGTTTTGTGTGATTCGGAAGAATTTCTTTTATAATGGAAAATGATTTCCAACTTTTTTAGAATTCTATAAGCCTAGTAACAATTAGTGCCTTTTTGATAGGTGTAAGGTCATGGAAATAATAGTCTAACACATTGGCTGATGGCTTTTCCACTTCTCTGGAAGATTTTGCTAGTAGACTTAGAGCCAGGACCAGTGGAGCTGAATTTTTCCTGGTGACTTTTAGAGTAGAATCTGGAATAGAATAAATACATCTTAGTCTTGATTGTCAGTGTTGACAAGATATTCACTTAGAGATATATAAATTGAATTAAAGGAACCAAAAAAGGATCAGTGGTCATGACTGGAGATTAAGATTGGAAGCATCTGCATGTAGATAGTAACTAAGATTATTTAAATTTTTTGTTTGCATATCTGTAGTAGAGCAAATACATACTGTTCCTGTATTTTTGAGTAAATAATTGCCTATAAGGGAAATGCCACGAAATGCTGGTCTCATTTGTTTGCTTTTTCATTATTGTCCTTTCTTCCTGGGCTCTTAGTGCCTCAGCTGCCTCAAATCACAGTTTAGTTTTTTTTTTTTTTTGAGATGGAGTCTTGCTCTGTTGCCCAGGCTGGAGTACAGTGGTGCAATCTCACTGCACTGCAGCCTCCACCTCCTGGGTTCGAGCAATTCTCCTGCCTCAGCCTCCCATATAGCTGGGACTACAGGCGCCTGCCACTATGCCTGGCTAAATTTTGTATTTTCAGTAGAGATGGGGTTTCACCATGTTGGCCAGGCTGGTCTTGAACTCCTGACCTCAAGTGATCCGCCCGCCTCGGCCTCCCAAAGTGCTGGGATTATAGGCATGAGCCACTGTGCCCGGCCCACAGTTTAGTCTTTAGCCCTGTAAGGTTGCTAACGGTGCTGCTGGCTTCTCTCCCTCTTAGCTATGACTTTCCTTGCATATTGTCAGCCTTTCCATATATTCCTCTTACCACCAAAATTTGCAGATGGCCAGAGCAGGAAAAGCAAGGTTCCCCAAGAACGCTGGCCCCTTCCCTGCAGTTGCTTTCTTCAGATGAAAATGTTGGCCCCCTTCCCTGCAGTTGCCTTCTCTCCTAGATCTTGGTCCCTCAAGTCCAGGTTGCTTCCACAGTTTTCCCACAGCCATCAATTAGATGTTTTCCTTTTACCTACCTTTTCTAGTTGTTTTCTGTGAGGACCTTGGTTTGCTGGTACTTCATTGTATCTGGAACAAAATGTTTTAAAGAGCCAGGGTCTTGCTGTGTCACCCAGGCTGGAGGGCAGTGGCTATTCACAGGCTCACTACAGCCTCAAATTCCTAGGCTCAAGTGATTCTTCTGCCTCAGTCTTCGCAGTAGCTGGGACTCTACAGGTGCGCACCAGTGTGCTTGGCTTGGAGCAGAATGTTTTTAAATCATTACATCTTATTGTTTGTTAGACCATGTGCAAAAAAGAAAGAGTTAAGTTTCCTTGTCCTTAATTTCTCAGAAAACAATTCATTTGTGTTATGTTTATGACTTTTTACAGGTTGTTCTGTTGTCGCCAGTTCCAGAGCTGAGGGATTCTTCAAAACTTCATGATTCTCTCTATAATGAGGATTGTACTTTCCAACAACTTGGAACTTACATTCATTCTATCAGAGATCCTGTCCATAACAGAGTCACCCTAGTAAGTATAAACATTTGGTAGCTTTCCAAGAGGTGGGCTGGCATTTCAAATTTGACAGAATAGAAAATTTTATCTGAAAAATGACAACAAACATTTCTCATGATTTAAAAAAATCTATTGTGTCATTTTTTGGCACTATTTTACTTTTTACTATACAGTAATTCTGCTTGTTTTCTACAGTTTCTGTATTTTTAAAAACAGTGAAAATGAAAGCTTGTTGAGTCAGTTGAGTTGTATATTGATATGATTTTTTGTCTTTTCATTAAAAGTAAATGTCCTTTTGATGATGGTGACTCACTGTATAAAGATTAGACACTTTTTATTAAAACAAGCATTTTGGAAAGCATTTTGCAAATAATTACATTTAAAGTTTCTGAAATTTGGAAGTGTTCATTTCTGTTTGAAATTGTTTTTCATTTATTTTATTGCTTTGATAGGCGAAGTCTTGTACCAGCTATTTTTAAGACATTCAAAGACTTAGAATGCACAGATTTTATTTACTTTCTGATTTGTTTCCATCTAGGAACTGAGTAACGGCTCCATGGTTAGGATCACTATTCCTGAAATTGCCACCTCTGAGTTAGGTACGACTGAGAAGTTTCATTTCTAAGACATGAAGTAATTGTGATTTACATTAATAATTGGGGTTTTAAACATTATTTTGCCATTTTTGAAGCCGCTGGATCAAGTTCTTAGCTTTGTAGAGGAGCTTTAAAGAGCTAGGGAGTGCTTTGTGATGTCTACTCTATGTGTGCTCTAAGGCTGGAGTACAGGTGAAGGATGTGCTGGTTCTGTTCCTCTGAGATTCTTCTGTTGAGGAATATAATGCAGTGTAATAATATATGGACATGCCGACTGGGCATGGTGGCTCACACCTGTAATCCCAACACTTTGTGAGACTGAGGCGGGCGGATTGCTTGAGGTCGGTAGTTCGAGACTAGCCTGGCCAACATGGTGAAACCCTGTCCCTATTAAAAATACAAAAATTAGCTGGGTGTGGTGGCGCACTTCTGTAATCCCAGCTACTCGAGAGTCTGAGGCAGGAGAATCGCTTGAACCCGGAATGCGGTGGTTGCAGTGAGCCAAGATCATGCCCCTGCGCTCCAGCCTGGGTGATAGAGTGAGACTCTGTCTCAAAAAAAAAATATATATATATATGTATACACACACACACACACACGGACATGCCTCTTGCAAGAACATCTGGGAAACAAAGCCTAAGCAACTAGGATATTTCTTGGCATATTTAATTTTTTTTTTTTTCCTGTAATGTATTAATGATGTTTTTAATCTTGAATATCTCAATTTTCAGATAAGTTGTGAAATTAACATAATTGCCTTAATTGAATAAAACTTAGTATTATTGTCAAAATACAATCAGAATTATCTTAATAAATATTGGATTCTGCTTGAATTATTCCTGAAATGCAGTTTCAAAATGCTAGAGGAGAGTATTTCTGAACATAGAATAGTAAACAAAATATTAGAATTCAAGGGATTTGCCAACAAACGTAGGTTAAGAAAAGAATGCCTGTATGATATAAGGAACTTCATGACATCTCTTGGTTTCAAAATCTAACTGTCAAAGCGGGACATTGGCAGATTGTAGACTAGAATGACTTTTTCATTTTAGGAATTTTCACTGGGTGGTAAATGGTATTCCAAGTTGGTATAGAGATTCTTTGCCTTTTAAAAGGTATTTCGTCATCACAAGGCCAGGTACCTAGAAGTATTATAAGCCTAAGCAAAATATATAAAAACAGATAATAATGGAGGAAATTAAATAAATAAAAACAAATTTTATCCCTTTAAAGCCAAACAGAAGCCCCGTAGCTTATGTACATACGTTTATATATTTCACCTACAAAGGGTTCTCACACACTCATGCAGCATTGGATTTACACTTATTTTGGATTCAGCTACGACATACTCGGTTATTTGGTATTTTAATATTATTTGCTTCCAATCTGTGCTGTGTGAGTGTGCACATTGCAAACTGATGGGACAGAGGATGTGTTGCTGAGGATGGGCCCAGTGGCATGACAGTGGAAAGGGAAAAAGGAATCCTGGAAGAGAGGATATGTGAGTACAAAAACTTTGCAGTTTGGGATTATTTACTACTAAAAGTAGATTTGGGTCTCTTCACAGTGGTAGCCCTGGCCACTCTGAGGGGCTCATTGTATGCCAGTGTAGTGCTATAATTGACGTGGAGCCATTGAGAATGGTATAAAGCCAGGTGTGGTGGGCTCGTGCTTGTAATCCCTCCCCTTTGGAAGGCTGAGGTGAGGGGATTGCTTGAGTCCAGGAGTTTGAGACCAGCCTGGACAACATAGACTCTGTCTCTATAAAAAGAAAAATAAAATTAGCCAGGCATGCTGGCATGTATCTGTAGTCCTTGCTACTTGGGAGGCTTGACCTGGTGGACCACTTGAGCCCAGGAGTTGGAGGTTACAGTGAGCTATGATTGCACCATTGCACTCCAGCCTGGGGACAGAGGAAGACCCCGTTTCCCTTTACCAAAAACAGAATGGTGTAAATTATGTAGTATTAACTCTTAACCCTTTTCAGGCAGAGAGCATGTGAAACATTTTAGAAACTGAACAATGTCAGGAATGAAAGTTATAAAGCTTTGGTTCATAGGCATGTTTACTCATTTAGAACATCATGTAATGCTAGCTAAGCATTGCTATTTGTGGATGCATATATTGAATATTATATATTTACTGAAGTATTTAAGCAGTATTTATATAAATGTATAAACATAGAAGTTGTATGTTTTTCATAGTGACTTTTTTTTTTTTTTTTTTTTTGAGACAGTTTCACTCTAGTCACCCAGGCTGAAGTGTAATGGTATGATCTCGGCTCACTGCAACCTCCGCCTCTTGGGTTCAAGCGATTCTCCTGCCTCAGCCTCCCAAAAAGCTAGGATTTCAGGTGCCCGCCGCAATGCCCAACTGATTTTTGTTATTTTTAGTAGAAACAGGGTTTCACCATGTTGGTCAGGCTGGTCTCGAACTCCTGACCTCAGGTGATTCACCTGCCTCGACCTCGCAAAGTGCTTGGATTACAGGCGTGAGTCACCGCGCCTGGCCCATAGTGACCTTTAATTTGTTACCTGAGCTAGAACATCTTTAGAGTGAAAGGGGGAGAGCAGTTAGTAATTGCTGAGGCAATGGGTGTAAATCAGTACTGTCTCTGGCAAACTGGGCTATTTGGTCACTTTATTTCTGATTCAAAATTAATGATCGAAAAGCTGTCCTCGGCTGGGCACAGTGGCTCACACCTGTAATCCCAGTGCTTTGGGAGGCCAAGGCAGGCGGATCACGAGGTCAGGAGTTTGAGCCCAGCCTAGCCAACACGGTGAAACCGCATCTCTACTAAAAATACAAAAAATTAGCCTGGCACAGTGGCAGACACCTGTAATCCCAGCTACTTGGTGGCTGAGGCAGGAGAATTGCTTGAGCCCAGGAGTCAGAGGTTGCAGTGAGCCGAGACTGCACCACAGCACTCCAGCCTGGGCAACAGACAAGACTCCCATCTCAAAAAAAAAGAAAAAAAGCTGTCTTCAGACCTCTTTTAAGCCCTGTTGAATTCAGTAGTTGGTTTTAGTTTCAGATGATTGGTTAGGTAATGTTTGTATCTCTTTGGCTCTTTAGTGACAGTTTTCTTTTCATAATAATTGGCCTTTACATAGTAGAAATTTAAAAACTTGATTATTGAAAGGGAAAAGAAATGCATGCAGAGTAAGAATACTAAAATTAATCTTTGCTTTTAATAGTACAAACGTGTTTGCAAGCAATTAAGTGTATCCTGCCAAAAGAAATAGCAGTTCAGATGCTTGTCAAGTGGTACAATGTCCACAGTGCTCCAGGAGGACCCAGTTATCACTCAGAGTGGAACTTATTTGTGACTTGTCTCATGAACATGATGGGTTATAACACAGACCGCTTAGCATGGACTAGAAATGTAAGTAAATACAATTGTTTTCTTTATGAGTTATTCTGTTAATGTAATGGTTGCATAATTGGTAATGTAACATTGGCATACCATATTCAAAATAATAGAATAATATTAAGGTTTATTGTATCTATATATTGTAAATCAAATCTCATTTAATATTTAATATTAACGTTTTACTAGTAATTATAATTACTGAGCTTTAGAATGTTAAAGCATATATGACTATTTCTTATTTCACCTTTGTAAGATGACTGCAAGTTATGCTAGGATTAGTGATAGTCTTGGTTTTATTGATGAAGAAACTGGATCACAAAGAAATCACAGATCTGTGATTTTTTAAAAAACTATGACTAGACTGCATCTTCTGACTCCTTGTTTAACGTTGTTTTCTGAAGACAAGATTGTCTTTTTACACACATGTTGTTTGGGATGTGAGGAGGAAGGTTTGATTTGAAGGGGATTTAAAGTACTTTAGCCTGAGTATCTACTCTGTTAATGGTATAAAGCCTTATCTCTCACCCTCTTCCCCCAGAAACATCCTTACAGGCCCTTATTAGATTATTTACAAAATCAGCAGAGTGGTGTCTTCAGTATTGGTGATCTCTTTCTAGCTCTGGAGATCCCTTGCAGGACGACCTTGCCTGGGTCACTCTGAAAAAAAATCATTCTAGATTGTGATTACCCTTTTTGCAGGTAACTCAGCTCTTCCATTCTATACGTTTTAGCCTTGTACAGCAAATCCATTTTTAAAACTTGCTTTTGTCTCAGTTATAAAAGGAAAATGTGGAAAATGGAGGAATTAAGAAAATAATTATACTACTCAGAGATAACCACTCTAAACATTTTTGAAGTTACCTTCTGTATAAAAGTATCAATGAAAATTTCCCGTATCATTAAAAAATTTTTCTAAAAAACCTCCATCATTTCATCATAGTGTAGTTTTGTCATAATTAACCCATAGCTAATAATTGTACCTTGTGAATCTTTTGTTTTCCTTATTGTGAGTAATTTATAAACATCCTTTTTCATGAATCTTTTTTTTTTTTGAGATGGAGTCTCGCTCAGTCGCCCAGGCTGGAGTGCAGTGGCGCCATCTCGGCTCACTGCAAGCTCCGCCTCCTGGGTTCATGCCATTCTCCTGCCTCAGCCTCCCGAGTAGCTGGGACTACAGGTGCCCGCCACCACGCCCGGCTAATTTTTTGTACTTTTAATAGAGATGGGATTTCACCTTGTTAACCAGGATGGTCTCGATCTCCTGACCTTGTGATCTGCCCACCTTGGCCTCCCAAAGCGCCTGGCCTTGTTTTTCATGACTCTTTAACCACATCTCTAGTTACTTCCCAAGAACGAATCTTAAAAGAGAGACTGTTGGGTCAAGTAATGTTTGGAAAGGGGTTCCCAGGTGACATTCTTACCAGCATCATTTACAAGTGCCATTTCCCCATAGTGTTTATTTGTGGTGTGGTGAACCTTTGCTAGCTTACTGAGAAATTTTATCTTATTTCTGTATAAGTGAATGGGAATTTTTTTTCAAAATTTCATCAGTTATTTATAGTTCTTATTTTTTGATTTGTATTTCATGTCCTTTGTCTATGCTCCAGTCTCTTCTCAGTCCAGTGGCCAACGTAATCCTGTTTGATGAAGTCAGGTTACGTTAGTTGCGCGTCTGCATAGGATCCCCCAGTGACTTCCCATGCCACTCAGAGTAAAGGCCATAGGCTTACAAGATGCCATGTGACCTAGCCCTTGCTTACCTTCCTGGTCTCATTTTTTAATGCTTTGCACACGTCATCCCAGCCACATTGGCCTCAGCTCTGTTCCCTGAGCACTGCCAGCATGTTTCTGCCTCTGAGTGTTTTCACTTGCTGTTACCTCTGTGGAGAATGCTTTACCCCGCTCTCCGACAAGACGTCCTTAGGTCTTTATTGAGATGTCACCTCAGTGCTGCCTCCTGTCTCTCTATGTAGCATTACACCTGCCTCCATACCTTTAGTGCCATTTACCTGTTTTTTTTTTCTTCTCACTTAAATATAATATAGTATATGTTTTACTTGTTTTGTTTTGTGTCCCTCCTCCCCTAGCTGGAATGTAAATTCTAGGAAGGCAAAGATTTTTGCTTAGTTTTGTTTACTACTGTCTCTCTCCAGGACCTGTGGTATTGCCTGGCATAGAAGGATACTGAGTGAACATTTGTTGAGTGAATGCCGTTTTCCATCTGAGTGAGATACTGTTTTTAAGAGTTTGTGTCTATTTCAGCACATGAAGGAATTGCCCTCTGCAATTTCCTTGAGAAAAATCTTACGGGAAAATAGGGACAATTTTCTTTTCTTTTTTTTCCTTTTTGAAGACGGGGTTTCGCTCTGTCGCCCAGGCTGGAATGCAGTCGCGCTATCTTGGTTCACTACAACCTCTGCCTCCTAAGTTGAAGCGATTCTTGTGTCTTGTGTCTCAGCCTCCCGAGTAGCTGGGATTACAGGCATGCACCTCCACGCCTGGCTAATTTCTGTATTTTTAGTAGAGATGGGGTTTCGCCATGTTGGCTATGCTGGTTTCAAGCTCCTGAGCTCAAGTGATCCTCCCACCTTGGCCTCCCAAAGTGCTAGGATTACAGGTGTGAACCACAGCGCCTGGCCTTCTTTTCTTATTTTAAACAATTGTATCAATGTGACATTATCCTCAATTTTTCTGTTCCTTATTGCATGTGAAAAGATTAAGCCTCATAGAAACTGTAGATTTCTACATTATGTAAAAGCACGTCAGCTTTCTGTAGTTCTGTATATCATTGTCCTTGGAACTTGTTGATGAATACAGATTGTTGTGTCCTAGTCTCTGGCAGAGAACCTATGCCCCTCACGTTTCCATGTTTTGGGGAGGACTGAGCACCTACTTATTTTTTCCTTTGCAAAGAAGGACATGGCTCTTTGACTTACTTATTGCATGATAATTATAAAGGAAGGAATAAGGAAATCAATTCTTGAGGCCAAGTTGCTTTGCCATTTATTTATAGGACTACATGGTTAAACCCTTGCTATCTTTTGTCCTCATAGTCAAAGCTTAGGATGAAATGGTCCTCATTGGCAGGTGGTTTTCATTTTGCTCTGTTCAGATTTATTCTTTTTGTTTTTGTGGAGTACAGAATTTCTGCCAACGACTAGTTACACAATTTTTGGCATTTCTTTGTGCTTTCTTTAATTTGCTGATGTGTTAAATGAGCGCACTGGACTGTACATAGTAAGAACAGTTGCATTTGGGGTTAACTTTTTGTAGCTTTTGGGCTGCTCTTTTTTTCATTAGCTAAATATTGAATCCCTGATGTGGGCCAGGCATGATGCCAGGTTTCTCACATATACCCTAAACAAAACAGACTGTTCCTCTGGAATTGACTGTCCTGGGGGAAACAAATAATATTTGATACATGTGTTACGATAGATGAAGGGTAGGGGTCCATAGGAGCATATAACAGGGTTGGCTAACCTGAGACACATTGAAAGAATGAAGATTAAACAGATCCATGTATGGTACAAAGAGCCATCCTTATCAGGCAGTTTCTACTTTCTCATAACTCCAGGCCTTATGAATCTGATAATTATAGCAGGGACATTCTTTTTGACTGTGGGACTTTGTGTGTGTTATATTTTGGTTGAAGTTTTAGGTAAGATAGCTACTGTTTTATTTGTTGCTTTGATTTCACTGTTATTACCAGGTTTTTTATAATATGTATGAGTTGGGCTGCTTTTTATTTGAATGCTTCACAAGCAAACCTCTATCAATAACATTCAGTTTTAAAAATCACTTTATTGCTACCTATGTTTAGTTTTTATATAGAAATCAGCTCCGTTTAGGTGAGGGAGTTGATAAATATGTAAGTTTTTTAGCATAGGAAAATAGCCATTGCCATTTATAGAGTTACAGTTTATTAGTTGATAGTCAGTGCCCATGTGAAGTAGGTGGGGCAGCAAAGATTATGCCAGGGGAAATTGAAGAAGAGCAACTTGTAGAAAACTGCTTTTATGTAGTTGTATTAGTTAGAAGATAGGCTCACTATTGTAATAGAAAGGCCTCAAAAGATACAATGGCTCAAACAAAATGTCTGCCTTGCTTACATAACAGGGCTTAGCAGATAAACAGGCCACACAGTTATTCAGAAACCCAGGTCGATGGAGGATCTTTTGTCTTCAGTTCAAAGACTGCCATTGGTTGACTGCGTCCCAGTCAGGTTGAAGGGGCAAAGAGCCTGGGGGAGCAGGTATAGGACTGGACTGGTCCTGGAAGTGGTGACAGTGACTTCCATCTATAATTAACTCTGTCAAAGGGTCACACCTAACTTCAGAGGAAGCAGTGGTATGTGTATAATCTGACTATGGGTTCAGGAGAAAGAGGAGAACAAAGATTTTCCAGAGTAGCTGCTTGTCTCTACCATAGAATTGTTAGGTAGTTTACTGTATATGGACTGTAAATAAATGTTTGCTTAGTTCTAACATTTGACTGATACTGGGTTGATCCTTTGAGACTTCTATATATATATATTGTGGATATGTCTAAAGTTTCTTTTTCTACCAAAGATGTGATGTGATCTGTGTCGTTACAGAAGTAGGAGAGGGAAGGGAAAACTACCATTAAAATCAGTACTTAGGAGCCCAGGCACCGTTCTAGATGTTTGCACATATTAATATGATTTCATTTCATCTTCACAGTAATCTAGAAGAAAGGTATTTAAATAATGACTTTCCAGTTCAAAAATGAGTTTTGATGGCTTTCCTCAGTTTCCATAATTGGCAGAACTGATTTCTGAATCCTTTAAGTTGATCAGTTGACAGGAATGAGTTTATGATTTTTATCTTTTCTTTTGGGGTTGCTTTTCAGTTTGACTTTGAAGGATCACTTTCCCCTGTCATTGCGCCCAAAAAAGCAAGGCCTTCCGAGACTGGATCTGATGATGTAAGCATTATTATTTCTTGGTAATCCAAATTAATTTGTGGAAATTCATACTAGTCTCCCACTTCTTGGTATTCCTGACAATTCCTCTATCTTTCCAACACCTTTCACTTTATTTATTTTAATACTGAGTAACAATTATTTTGAAAAGTAGGCTCTGTTACATTTTCTGTGGCCTTTAATGATTATCTAAAAATTAATGTATGTATTACTGCATGATTTCAGTTTGGGTTTGTAGACATTTTATTATCAACTGATCACCTGAAATGACAGCATTTACCTTTTTTATGCAGTGTAAATTTTTAAATTAAAGTTCTCAATCATATCAGGTTCCGTGGTATATTCTTTTTTTTTTTTTTTTTTTTTTTGAGACAGAGTCCTGCTCTGTCGCCCAGGTTGGAGTGCAGTGGCTGGATCTCAGCTCATTGCAAGCTCCGCCTCCCGGGTTTACGCCGTTCTCCTACCTCAGCCTCCCGAGCAGCTGGGACTACAGGCGCCTGCCACCTTGCCCGGCTAGTTTTTTGGCATTTTTTAGTAGAGACGGGGTTTCACTGTGTTAGCCAGGATGGTCTCAATCTCCTGACCTTGTGATCCGCCCGTCTCGGCCTCCCGAAGTGCTAGGATTACAGGCTTGAGCCACCGCGCCTGGCCTCTTTTTTTTTTTTTTTTTTTTTTGAGACAGAGTATAGCTCATGTCGCCCAGGCTGGAGTGCAGTGGCACGATCTGAGCTCACTGCAACCTCCACCTCCCAGGTTCAAGCAGTTGTCCTACCTCAGCCTCCTGAACAGCTGGGATTACAGGTGTCCGCCTCCATGCCCAGCTAATTTTTGTAGTTTTGGTAGAGACAACGTTTGACCATCTTGGCCAGGCTGGTCTCGAACTCCTGACCTCAAGTGATCCGCCGCCTCGGCTTCCCAAATTGCTGGGATTACAGGCATGAGCCACCGCACCTGGCCTCCATGGTATATTCTTAAGTGGCCCAAATGTATTTTTTAAAATTATAGTATAATTTACAAAAATGAAATACATCTTGAATTTACAGTTTGATCAGTTTTAATATATACACACTCAGGTAACCCACACTCCTATAAAGACACAGAATATTGTTATAACGCCATAAAATTTCCTTGTTTGGTTTTTTTTTTGAGACAGTGTCTTGCTTTGTCGCCCAGGCTGGAGTGCAGTGGTGCAATGTCGGCTCACTCTAACCTCTTGACTCCTGAGTTCAGGCAATTCCTCTGCACCTCCAGCCTCCCAGTAGCCCCTAGAATTACAGGCATGTACCATGAGTACACCAGCTAATTTTTTTGTATTTTAGTAAGGGTCTGGGGGACACGCCATGTTGGCCCAGTCAGTCTCAAGCTCCTGGCCTCAAGTAATCCGCCCATCTTGAGGTCTCTAAGTGCTCTGTTCTGGCTCCCTTCCACCCGGCCATATATATATATGTGTGTGTATCTGTATGTATGTGCCTCTTTCCCTTCCTTCCCTTCCTTCCTTCTTCCCCTCCCTCCCTCCCTCCCTCCTTCCCTCCCTCTCTCCCTCTCTCCTCTCTCCTCTCTTTCTTTCTTTTCTTTCCTTTCTTTTCTTTCCTTTTTTCTTTCTTTCTTTTTCTTTCTTCTCCTTTCATTTTGGCTTCTTTTCTTCTTTCTTTCTTTCTTTCCTTTCATCACTTTCTTGCCCTCTTTCTTTCTTTTCTTTTCTTTTCTTTTCTTTTCTTTTCCTTTCTTTTTTGAATAGAGGATCCCACTTTGTTGGACTGCCAGGCTCTGCTGTGGCTATTTGGATCTCAAGACTACCAGGCTCTCAAAATACATCCTCCTACCTCAGCCTCTGAGTAGCTAGGACTACTGGTATGCACCATCATGCCTGGCTAATTTTTAAATTTTTTTGGTAGAGACAAGGTCTTACCATAATATGTTCCCCAGGCTGGTCTCAAACTCCTGGGCTTCAGCAGTCCTCCTGCCTCTATCTCCCAAAGTGCCGCGATTATGGGTTAAATTTAATTTCTTTTAAATTAAAATTCACATCTGTAATTTTAATTTCTTTTAATTTAATTTCTTTTAAATTAAAATTCATGCCTGTAATCGCAGCACTTTGAGGGATGGGGCAGGAGGACTGCTTCAGCTCAGGAGTTTGAGACCAGCCTGGACAACAGATTATAGTAAGACCAGTTCTCTACCAAAAAAATTTAAAAATTAGGCAGGCATGATGGCATACACCTGTAGTCCTACTACTCGGAGGCTGAGGTAGGAGGATGTTAAACATTCTTTCATGTGCTCATTAGCTACTTATGTATCTTTTTGTGAAGTTTCTGTTCAAATCTTTACCTACTTTTAAATTAGATTTTAAAAAATATGTAAGCTGTTGAAGTTCTTTCCTGTTCTAGACATGAGTTCTTGACCATATTTTCCCTTAGAATGTGGCTTTAACATTGTCTTTGATGAGTGGAATTTTTTATTTTAGTTATCCAATTTATTAGTTTTTTCTTTTATGGTTAGTTCTTTCCGTATCCAGTCCAAGAATTTTTAAGTTAGAATAACACACTATATTAAGCCTTATAAAAACACCAGTAAGTTCCAAGATCTGGAAATAGCATAAACCACATTCTCTGAACCAAATGCAGTAAATCACAAGTAGAACCAAAATAGACTGAATATTTGGAAAATGTAGTCTAATCAGTCTGAATATAAAAACCAATTGATTATTAGATTATATTACTAGCCCTGGCATCTTATACATGTGGAAAGATGAATACATCAGCTGAATGCAGGTGGACCTTCCCTCTTACCAAAACACAGTTCAGTGTAGTGGCCCACTAACCTGCCATCTACTTTTCCTATAAAACCTAGCTTGAGATAATCTTAAATTTTCTCTCTCAATCTCTACCTAAATAGTATAATTCTTCTTCCAATGTCTTTCCTAAAAGGGCATGGTAAGATTTTTTTTTAATGTGTTTTAAAGGTGGCTTGCCTTAACATTTATAATTGGCATCTGGAAGTTGCTTGCTATTTTATAGTTACTTCATTCTTAGCATTGTCTTTTTTTTTTTTTTTAATATACTCTTAGATCAGCTTAATGTGAAAATGAAACTTGAATTGTTTTAAGTGAATTAATTATTAATTTTCTTTTCTAATGATACTATAAGGAGGTATTATTTTAAAAAATTAATATTCTTTTTATTCTTCTCAGGACTGGGAATATTTACTAAATTCAGACTACCACCAGAATGTTGAGTCTCATCTTTTGAACAGATCTTTATGTTTGAGTCCTTCAGAAGCTTCACAGATGAAAGATGAGGATTTTTCACAGAATCTCAGTCTGGATTCTTCTACACTTCTCTTTACTCACATACCTGCAATTTTTTTCGTTCTTCACCTTGTGTATGAGGAGCTTAAGTTGAATACTCTAATGGGAGAAGGAATTTGTTCACTTGTTGACCTTCTTGTTCAGTTGGCAAGGTAAATTTGTTTGTAGGTTAGAAACTGCCAGGAAGTCCTTAGATGACTCTCTTTTCCATGATATCACATGGGGACCTTGTAAATAAGTTTCTGAAATCTACCTTCTCAGAAAACTAGGGCATCTCCTGTAAACCACAGAGTTGTTTGAAAATACTGGTTTTATAAGGGCCTGTGAGCCATGCAGGGACTTTTAGTCTCTGTCCTGAGATTAGTGGAAGGTCACGAGAAAATGGAGATGACCTGCTCAGATTTTCGTTTTGACAGGATGGCTGGCTATACTGTGGTGGGAGTTCTAGAATAACATCTGCTGTTTTGTGTTAATATCCACATTCAAATTGTGCTTTATAGTTGACAAAATCATAATTTACATATAAAGTCTCAAACAAGGTAAGTTTCCTATTTTAGTTATGAGGAAATTTGCCTAAATTTGTTTCCAGGGATATGAGTGTTTGATAGTTGCAGACTCATTTTGTTACGCTATCTTTGCTGCAATCTGAGGTTGTCCCTGTCTTTGAGGCATTCATAGTGGATCCACAGAATAATATGTTTCAACACTTTTCAACAGCTTTGAAGCACCTTGTGTATGGCTCAGAATTCTAGGGTCATATTTATGTGTTGTTTGACCTTTGTGACCTTTGGTGATAAAGAAGTTGAATTTGAATTGAAATGTCAACCTCTGAGCTAAGACATAGTACGTTTTCTAATTTCTGTTGTCTTTTTTGAGATCTTGAAATTCATTCCTGAGACACGGCAATTTTAATCAATGGTAAATATCTCTTAGGATGTCATTACTATCATGAAAATTCTTTTGTAATTAATTTCCAAACCATAATCATGGCTCTCTGAAATAAGTAATGTGTATGTTGTTTTATATTTTATCAGTTTTTTTTTTAACATATTTTATCTTATTTAATCTTTAAAATTTCAGAGTAAGTTAGCTGGTATTGCCCCATTTTCTAGAAGAAAATACTGAATTTTATAAACATGACTTATAGAAGGTCACACAGCTAGTAAATAGCAGAGGAAGAGCTAGATCACGGTGCTTTTACTGTAGTTTTACTTCCACAAAATTTAACTAGCAAGAAGAGATTGGGTTGCATTTGTCACACTGGGCACTTTAAAGTCCAAAAATACAATAAAGAGACTCTAGATTTGGTTATCTTCTTTCTCATAAGTAAGTTTTTAAATTGAAAGATTCAAGTAATGAATCCTTCCAACTCTGTTGGGAGAAAGTGCTGTAATACCTTCTTTTTTACATGCTCTTACTGTTTTAGGGACTTAAAATTGGGACCTTATGTAGATCATTACTATAGAGACTACCCAACACTTGTCAGAACTACTGGACAAGTGTGCACAATTGATCCAGGTAAGTGGTTGTGCTTTTAAAGATTTTCTATACAGTGCAGTGACATTTCCTTGTATCTTTCTCAATGAATAGCAGAGGATGTATTTCTTACCATTAGCTTCTAAGTCAGGGACAATGTCTTTCCACCAGGCAGATTTTAGTTTGTAGTGCTTGTTTTCTGACACATAGTAAGCCATAATATCTTCAGTGTATGGGGAAAATTTTACCCATCCCTAAGGTTCTGACTTGCAAAAGCTTAGAAAGAGCTTCCAGTGCCAAGGATGCTTTCTTTTTCTTTTTTTTTTTTTGAGACGGAGTCTCACTCTGGCGCCCAGGCTGGAGTGCAGTGGTGCGATCTCGGCTCACTGCAGGCTCTGCCTCCCGGGTTCATGCCATTCTCCTGCCTCAGCCTCCTGAGTAGCTGGGACTACAGGCGCCTGCCACCACCCCTGGCTCATTTTTTTGTATTTTTAGTAGAGACGGGGTTTCACCGTGTTAGCCAGGATGGTCTCGATCTCCTGACCTCGTGATTCACCCGCCTCGGCCTCCCAAAGTGCTGGGATTATAGGTGTGAGCCACCATGTCTGGCCGCCAAGGATGCTTTTAACTTAGACTTGTACTGTCCAATTAGTACCACTAACCATATGTTACTTAAATAAAGCATGTATTTCCTCAGTGCACTAGCTGCATTTTGAGAACTCAGTAGCCACATGGGGCTAGTGCTACCATATCGGACAGTGCAGATACAGACACAGAACATTTCCATCACCACTGTATCATCCTAGACCCTGAGCTAAAGGTACTGAACGTTGGGGCCCAGTTGTTGGAACAGAGTTGAATCCTGGATGATTCTTTTGTTTTTTTTCACCTTTATGGTTAGGACAAAAATTTTGGTTAGATTCTTTTTTTTTTTTTTTTTTTTTTTGGAGACAGGGTTGTACTCTGTCACCCAGATGGGAGTACAGTGGTACGATCTCGGCTCACCACATCCTCTGCCTTCCAGGCTCAAGCAAGTCTCCTGCCTCAGCCTCCCAAGTACCTGGGATTACAGGTGTATGCCACCACGCCTGGCTAATTTTTGATTTTTAGTAGTGATGGGGTTTCACCACGTTGGCCAGGCTGGCCTTGAACTCCTGACCTCAAGTGATCCTCCTGTCTCAGCCTCTGGAAGGACTGGGATTACAGGTGTTAGCCACCGCGCCCAGCCTTTAGTTAGATTCTTTATATGCCTTGGGAACAAGAGTTTGCTAAATTTCCACCCAGGATGAGATAAAATATAAGTCATTTAAGGTCTATGTTTAATAACATAGTCACTTATTTACTGTGGCAGAAAACATGAAGCATTTTGGAGAATATGGAAAAATATTATTCCTTTTTTTTTTGAGACAGAGTCTCTCTCTGTCTCCCAGGCGTGATCTCGGCTCACTGCAACCTCCACCTCCCAGGTTCAAGCGATTCTTCTGCCTCAGCCTCCCAAGTAGCTGGGACTACAGGTGTGCACCACCGGGCCCAGCTAATTTTTTTTTGTATTTTTAGTAGAGACAGGGTTTCACCATTTTGGCCAGGCTGTTCTCTAACTCCTGACCTCGTGATCCACCTGCCTTGGCCTCCCAAAGTACTGGGATTACAGGCGTGAGCCACTGCACCTGGCTGGAAAAATATTATTCTAGTTGTTTCAGAATGACAGATAACTGTTGATCTTCTGTTTAAAATAAAATAATGTTGTCTTAATGTATTTTTGTGTCTTTTTGAATATTTATCTGATTTTAAAGGTCAAACAGGATTTATGCATCATCCATCATTTTTTACTTCTGAGCCACCAAGCATTTATCAGTGGGTGAGTTCTTGTCTGAAGGGTGAAGGAATGCCACCTTATCCTTACCTCCCTGGAATCTGTGAAAGAAGCAAACTCGTAGTCTTGGTATGTATGAGGAGTGTTACTACCTATCTCCTTTTTCTTTTAAAATTTAGTTTTAAAAAGTACACCTAATATTAAGTTTTTCTTCCTGTGTATAGTTCTGTGAATTTCAGTATGTGTATAGATTCATGTGATTACTGCAATTGGGATAGGGAACGTTTACATCACCCTCAGAAATTTCTCTCATGATTTTGAGATTCATCCAAGTTGTTTCCTGTATCAACAGTTCGTTGCATTCTATGACCAATTAGTAGTTTATTGCATGAATGTGCCATGTTGGTTTTCCATTCAAGATAATTGGGTTGATTTCAGTTTTTAGTAATTGTAAATGTAGATGCTGTCAGTATTCATATTCAGGGTTTTATGTGAATGTAAGTTTTGCTTTCTTTAGGACAGGTACCTAGGAGTAGGATCGATGGGTCATATAGTTAAGTTTATGTTTTGTTTTTAAAGAAACTGTCAGCTGTTTTTGAGTGGCTCTTCCATTTTACATTTTTACCAGCAATATTTAAGAGGTCATTTACCTGCATTCTTGTTGGTGTTTGGTATTGTCACTCGTTTTGTTTTTTTCTTTCTGAGAGATGTGTAGTTATACCTCATTGTGGCTTTAATTTGCATTTTCCTAATGGCTAATGATGTTTTGAGGGTTCTAGTTATGACGTCTTGTCAGATATGTGGTTTGCAGATATTTTCTTTTAGTTTCTACCTTGTCTTGTTTCCTCATTCTCTTAATACGTCGAAGAGCAAAAGTGTTTAATTTTGATGAAGCTAGTTTATCTGTATTTTTCTTTAATGGATGTTGCTTTTAGTGTCATGTCTAATAATTCTTTGTTTAACATCAGGTTTTGAAGATTTTCTCCTGGGTTTCTTTATATGTTTTACATTTAGATCTCTAATCTATTTTGTTAATTTTTTATAACGTGTCAGGTTTTAAGTCAAGGTTTTTATTATTTCATTTGGATATCCAGTTCTTTCAGCACTATTTTTTGAAAAGACTATCCTTTCCCTATAGCATTTGCACTTTTGTCAAAAGTCAATTTATGTGTCTATTTCTGGACTTTCTATTCTGGTTCATTGATCTTTGTGACTGTCTATGCTGTAATTACTGTAGCTTTATAGTAAGTCTTAAAATTGATTAGCGTTACTCCTCCCTTCATTACTCTTCTTGCCTTTTCATACTGATTTTATTTTTATTTTTATTTTTGAGACACAGTCGCTCTGTCACCCAGGCTAGAGTGCAGTGGCGTGATCTCAGCTCACTGCAACCTCCACCTTCCAGGTTCCAGCAATTCTCCTGCCTCAGCCTCCCAAATAGCTGGGATTACAGGATCCCGCCACCACGCCCAGCTAATTTTTTGTGTTTTTAGTAGAGACAGGGTTTCACCATATTGGCCAGGCTAGTCTTGAACTTTCAACCTCAAGTGATCCGCCTGGCTCAGCCTCCCAAAGTGCTGGGATTACAGGTGTGAGCCACCACATCTGACCCATACTGCTTTTATAATCAGCTTGTCTATAGCTACCAAAAAAATCCTGCTGAAATTTTTTTCAAAGAAACACATCTTTATTTATTTTAATTATTTTTTGTTTACTTTGAGCTGTAAATCTCATTATTTATTTATTCTTAGAAATTAGTTTGTTGTTACTGGTTAATACATGTCCAAGATCAAACCTTCATATAGAACCAAAGGGCTGTAACAGCAGGTAAGGAAAGTTTCTTGGCATACCTGTTCCTCAGTCCCCCCATCCTGGAGCAACCTGCTCATAGGCCCCTTGTGGGCCTTTCTAGGTGGAATTTTTCCAGGCTTGCAGGAGAACCACGTGCTTTTGTCCCTTCTCTCAAATGTTGGCAGACTGTAAATGTCTTTGCCCCCTGCCCTTCTTTTTCTTTACGTTTTGCTCTGCTTCATGGTGAGAAGCGCTTCAGAGTCTCCCGATGGCTCCAAAACAGACATACAGAATGGTGGTTCTGTTTAAAAAACACAGATTTTTTTTTAATGATAGCAAAATATATATAACGTAATATTTGTTGTTGAAATTGTTATTATTTTTTGAGACGGAGTCACTCCGTTGCCCACACCGGAGTGCAGTGGCACAATCTCAGCTCACTGCAACCTCCGCTGCTCAGGTTCAAGCGATTCTCCTGCCTCAGCCTCCCGAGTAGCTGGGATTACAGGCGTGAGTCACCAAGTCTGGCTAGTTTTTGTAGTTTTAGTAGAGATGGGGGTTCACCATGTTGGCCAGGCTGGTCTTGAACTCCTGACCTCAGGTGATCTGCCCACCTTGGCCTCCCAAAGTGCAGGAGTTACAGGCATGAGCCACTGTGCCTGGCCTGAAATTATTTTTGAGTGTACAATCCAGTGGCATTGAATACATTCACATTGTTATGTAGCCATCACCACTGTCCATACCCAAGACTTTTTCATCATCCGCAACATAAATTCTGTACCTATTAGACAGTGACTCCCCATTCCCCTTCCTCCCAGGCCCTAGTAATTCTGTTCTGTTTCTTATGAATTTGTCTCTTGTAAGTACCTGGTATTATGGGAATCATACAGTGTTTGTCTCTCTGTGTCTGGCTTATTTCAGTTAGCATAATGTTTTCAATGTTCATCCATATTGTAGCATCTATCAAAATTACATTGTTTTAAAGGCAGTATTCTATATACTACTGTATTGTATAGATATACCACAATGTATCATTTTATCTGATGATGGACACTTGGGTTGTTTCCACTTTTTGGCTATTATGAATAGTGCTGCTGTGAACCATGGGTGCGCAAATATCTGTTCAAATCTCTGCTTTCAATTCTTTTTAATATATACCGGGTGGTGGAATTGCTGGGTCATATGGTAGGTAGTTTGATGTTTAACTTTTTGAGGAACTGCTAGACTCATTTTCGTAGTGGCTATACCATTTTACATCCTTACCAGTAATGCAAGAGGAAGGGTTCCAGTTTCTCCACAGTCTTGCCAACACATACTATTATTTCCTATTTGTTTTTTAAAAATTATAGCCATCCTAGTATTTATGAAGTGATATCTCGTTGTTTTGATTTGCATCCTTAATGATTAGTGATGTTGAACATATTTTCATGTGTTTATTGGCCATTTATGTATCTTCTTTGAAGAAATATCTATGCAAATCTTTTGTATATTTGAAAATTGGATTTTTATTTTTGAGTTTAGGCATTTTTATGCTCTAGATATTAATGTATCAGATACATAATTTGCAAATACTTTCTCCCATTCTGTAGGTTTTTCTCTGAATGTCTTTTCTGTAAAACTGGCATGAGTACTCAGTTTATCTCTCTGGCCTTTCATCTTAGTTTTATCCTCTTGGTATTCCTTTATAACTTGTCAGCTCAGAGATCTATTTATAAAAATATGAATTTATTTTTATTTATGAAAATAACTATAAAAATATGAACTTTTTTATTTTTTTTTTAACTTCTGTTCTTTTTTTTTTTTTTTTTTGGAAATGGAGTATTGCACTGTTGCCCAGGCTGGAATGCAGTGGCACAATCTCCGCTCACTGCAAGCCCCGCCCCCCAGGTTCATGCCATTCTCCTGCCTCAGCCTCCCGAGTAGCTGGGATTACAGGCGCCTGGCTAATTTTTTGTATTTTTAGTAGAGGCAGGGTTTCACTGTGTTAGCCAGGATGGGCTCGATCTCCTGACCTCGTGATGCGTCCGCCTTAGCCTCCCAAAGTGCTGGGATTACAGGCATGAGCCACCATGCCCGGCCGAATTTATTTTTATTTATAAAAATATTCTGAAAATATCAACAGAAGCCCTTGTTGATAGGTTTTTGTTTTCATCATTATATGTTTTATTGGACTTTTTTTTTTTTTTTTTCCCCTAGGCAAGATCTTATTCTGTCACCCAGGCTGGAGTGCAGTGACGCAATCATGGCTCACTGCAGCCTCAGCCTCCCTGGGCTTAAGCAATCCTTCCACCTCAGCCTTCTGAGTAACTGGTGCCACAGGTGCATACCATCACACCTGGCTAATTTTTGTATTTTTAGTAGAGATGGGGTTTTGCCATGTTGCCCAGGCTGGTCTTGAACTCCTGACCTCAAGTGATAAATTTTTTTTTTTATGTGATGTTTAGCTAATGAGACATTTCTAGTAACCTTCTAGCTTATGGTGGCTCTTTTCTATTGAGTCACTTGTATATGTATATATGGGAGGCTGAGGCAGAAGGATTGCTCCAGGTCATGAGTTTGAGCCCAGCCTGGGCAACACAATGAGACTCCGTCTTTACAAAAAATAAAAATAATAAATAAAAAAATTAGCTGGGCATAGTGGTGCATGCCTGTAGTCCTGGCTACTCTGGAGGCTAAGGCAGGAGGATTGCTTGAGTCAAGGAATTTGAGGCTGCAGTGAGCTCTGATTGTATCACTGCACTCCAGCCTGGGTGACAAAGTGAGATGCTGTCACTGAAAAGAGAAAAATAATGTTAATTTTCTTCTTTTGCAGAGTATTGCACTGTACATACTTGGTGATGAGGGCTCGGTTTCTGATGAATCCTCACAGTATTTAACCAGAATAACTATAGGTAAGTTGGTATAATGTTAGGCCTTTGGAAACAAATTTTTGTAAATGTCAATATCAGAATTGAAAAAAGAATTGAATTTTTCCTGTTTGCTTTAGCAGCCATGTCTTACCTTTTTAGTACTGTTCTGGTCTGTTGTGGTCTGTTGTCCACAACTGATTTTCAGGTATCAGGATTACTTAAAAATCTAACACATCTTGTATTTTCAGTGTGGGTAAAAAGGCCTATTTTAGCCTCAAGGAAATTATTATGCCATTGACTCTTGAACAACATGAGTTTGAACTGTGTGAGTCCACTTACAATGAAATTCTTTTCAGCCAAATGCAGATAGAAAATGCAGTATTCTCTGATGTGAAACCCATATGCAGGTTCCGCAGGGCCTATTGCAGGACTTGAGCCTGCACGGATTTCGGTACACATAGCGTGTCCTAACCAGTCCCCTGAGTATTCTGAAGGCCTTGACTGTAGTTTTCAGCCTGCCATTGTATTGCTTATTTTATTATTTTTTTAGATGTTGTTTGCTAATGGATTCTTATTTTCAAATGTCTTCTGCATGTTACATGTTTTCTTTACCAGGATGACTATCAAAATTAAGTTTCATTTTGTTGCCTTTTAGCCCCCCAGAAGTTGCAAGTAGAACAAGAGGAAAACAGGTGACTTTTATTTAGACTGTGCTTTTATGTCAAACACTTAAAACAATATTATTTACTGTTCTGCTTAATAACTTTATGTTTTATTCTCTTACAGGTTTAGTTTCAGGCATTCTACGTCCGTTTCTAGTCTAGCTGAAAGATTGGTTGTCTGGATGACTAATGTAGGTAAGAGCTTCTTTGTTACCTCCTAGCTAGGCTCTGCTTCCTCCAAACTAGCTAGAACTGGAAGGCATGAGGAGAGAGGAGCTCTGGCTTTGTGAAAAGGCCTCACAAGATTGAGAGGTTCTTCAAGCCATATTCTTTTTTTCTCGACAATCTCAGAAGTTCCATATAATAATATTTGGGATACCAGCTTTTTATCTTGGTGCATAAGGTATCTTTATTTGCCATTACATTGGACCATTTGAGGCGGTGGCTATGTAAGCCGGTCTCTGAGAATGGAGAACTCTAATCACCCTACATACACACCTGAAATCATTGTGATACTCAGATATCAGAAATGGGTGGTTTTGGCAAAGTCTAAAAGCAATAATATATACATTTCAGGGTATACTTTTGAAGGATAAATGCACTTTTGAAGGGATTTCAGGCACCAAGATGAACATTAAACTGGGAAGAGGAAGAGGGAGGAAAAGAGTTCTATATTCCCTATTCCCCAAACCTATGCTCCTTGGTTTTAAATTAAGTAAAATCCCAAAGAAATTTTTTTTTTTTTTTTTTTTTTGAGACGGAGTCTGGCTCTGTTGCCCAGGCTGGAGTGCAGTGGCCGGATCTCAGCTCACTGCAAGCCCTGCCTCCCGAGTTCATGCCATTCTCCTGCCTCAGCCTCGCGAGTAGCTGGGAGTACAGGCACCCGCCACCTCGCCCGGCTAATTTTTTTTGTATTTTTTTAGTAGAGACGGGGTTTCACCGTGTTAGCCAGGATGGTCTCGATCTCCTGACCTCGTGATCCGCCCGTCTCGGCCTCCCAAAGTGCTAGGATTACAGGCTTGAGCCACTGCGCCCGGCCAAGAAATTTTTTTTACAAAGAACTGAAAAACATAATTAAAAATTACTGCCACAAAGACATGATTTTAAAAATGAGGATGCTATATGGGATGTATGTTAAAAAGTAAAGTTTTAGTGAATATTAAAAGATGTTTTTGAAGTCTTATCTAAAGTATGTTTTAAATGACATTTCTGACAGGTTTTTTTTTTTTTTTCATTTCACCTTAAAAATGACAGTAACTGTTGCATACTGTACATACAGGATACCTATGCTGAAAAATACTGGATGAATTCTATCCATTTGTATATTGCATAATATTTAAAAAGTGTTATTCTCATATAAGGAACATTTTTTGCCTCAATAATCAACGTTTTAAAATTATGAATAATGCATAATATTATAAAATTTAGAAAGTCATTATAAGAAAAACATGATTTAATTAACCTGAGGATAAAAAAATTTTAAATATGAAATATGGTGTACTTACAAAATAATATGTCAGACGTATATGTTTGTTTTAGAGAATGGTACAAAAGTGAGTATTGATGTACTGGTCACCCACCTCTAGAAAGAGGACATTACCCACATAGTAGAAGGTCCTTACATATCTGTTCTTGGATGTTCCCCTCCTGTCACATACCCCAATATTATAGGGAACCACTGCCCTACCTACATTTTGTGTTACTTTACTTTTGTTTTTCTTTATAGTTTTACATCTTTATAAGTTGCTAGGTTTTATGTAGTTTTGAACATACATAGATGGAAATATATGTTCCTTTTTCTTCACTCAACTTTATTTTTTAAAGAGTCATCTATGTCGACTCATGTAGCAGTAGCAGTGGGTCATTCATTTTCTCTGATATATAGATTACTTTGTTGGAACATATCACAATTTAATTACCCATTCTATTGATGATAGACAATGGGACTCGCCCCTTTCGCCACCTCTTTTTTTTTTTCCGTAACAAAACAGTATTGCTAATGAATATTTTCATACCTGTGTCTTAGTGTACATGGGTATAAATTTCTGTATGGCTGTTGACAGATCAAATGGGTGGACCTACCTATATATATCAACTGTTTTCCAAAGTGGTTGTACCAGTTTACACTACCGTTGACTATTTATAAGAATTATTGTTGTTTGGGCCATGTGCGGTGGCTCACACCTGTAATCCCAGTACTTTGGGAGGCCGAGGCAGGTGGATCACGAGGTCAGGAGCTCGAGACCATCCTGGCTAACACGGTGAAACCCTGTCTCTACTAAAAAAATACAAAAAAATTAGCCAGGCGTGGTGGTGGGCACCTGTAGTCTCAGCTACTCAGGAGGCTGAGGCAGGAGAATGGCGTGAACCCAGGAGGTGGAGCTTGCAGTGAGCCCGAGATTGTGCCACTGCACTTCCAGCCTGGGTGACAGAGCGAGACTCCGCCTCAAAAAAAAAAAAAAAAAAGAGAAAAAAGAATTATTGTTGCTCTACTACCAACACTTGGTATTGATTGACTTTGACATTTATATTTCTCAGTGGCTTTAATTTGCATTTTCCTGATCACTAATTAGGTAGAGCATCTTTTCATATACATTTTGCCCATTTATGTTTCCCTTTCTAGGAAATGTCTTTTTGTCCTTTATATTTTTCTATTAGATTGTCTTTTTTTCTTCAGGTTTTTACAAGTTCTTTCAAAGAGGCTGCTTATACTAATCCCTGATGTCAAGACATTAGTCTGGTAGTAAGATGAATAAAATGAATTTATTTGTCAGGATAGATATTGTTGCCAACTTCAGTCAGGATAATTGCAATAGTGGCAAATCTAAATTAAAATTTTTTCTCCTTTCCTTTAACTATAAAGGATTCACTTTAAGAGATTTGGAAACTCTTCCCTTTGGAATTGCTCTTCCCATCAGAGACGCAATTTATCACTGTCGTGAGCAGCCGGCCTCAGACTGGCCAGAAGCTGTCTGTCTCTTGATTGGACGTCAGGATCTGTCCAAGCAGGCCTGCGAAGGAAACTTACCCAAAGGGAAGTCTGTGAGTATCAACATGGAAAGTTCAGAGTTCCAATTTTAGCCTGAAATAAAATCATAAAGTAGAAATGTTCTTCATTTTCCTTTAAGGCTTTTTCTAAGTATATATATCAGCTTGTCTTTTATATTATATGCCATATGGGGTTTCTAATTGTATGCATCTTATTAATTGTAAGTTGAGCATAGGAGCAGGAGATTTTGTGAATGTTCTATCTTGTGCCTGGATCTTTCTTTGCCTTGAGTCAGGACAAGTCCTGAGTGTAGTCGTGGAGACTACCATGGCTGTTTCCCTACTTGTACCACATTAGTAACTAACCACTTTGTAATTATTACATAGGAAAAGGGAGAGCACATATATCCTGAATTTGGATGGGTAATTATATATAAATATTTTCTACTGCGTATTTTTTGATGTGTTGAATTTTTTGAATTTAACCTTTTAAATAGGTGTAAACATACTTGTTTAATCACATAAAACTGTAGCCCCAGGGAAAACATGTGTTTTTTTCACTAGAGTTGTTTAAAAAGATGTCTTAAGCTATCCCTCCTAAAATACTGTCTTTCATCAATCTTCAAGTTTGTTTTTTTTTAAGATGCATTCTAGGAATCCTGCAAGTAGAAAGTAAAATTATTTCATTACTCTCCAATTATCTTTTTAAGTCATCCTCTCTTAAAAGTTGAAAAGGAAACTTTTAAAACTTATTCTAGAATTCTAGGTAACTTTAAAAAATAAACAGTAGAATCTCATCAAGGAAGATTCAGGAATAATAATTCCACTCCTGGTGACTCTTTTATGTTCATGTCCGTGAGAAGACAGTGTGGGAATTTGGCCTTACCTCTTCGTAGCTTTTGAATCAATACATAATAATCAGTACATTGTAACTATGAGTCACCTTAGGTCTTATTACTGCTTCTTCAGAGCCTATATCAAAACTTATTCCTAACCTCACAGTTGCCTAATGAGTACCCATGCTGGAGTCAGTTTCCATGGGCATCTGATTCTCCAGCAGGGTCATCCCAGTGCATCTCTCCCTTAATCTGCGTCTCAATCACAGCTGTTTGTTGAATTAGTATTTATATCCTGTTTTAAACAGAAAACAAATCTTTTTGCTTATAATATGGCTTTCCTGTGAGAGAGAGCAGTTCAGCACCATTAGCATGAAAACATTAATCTGTATTTGAATGTCATTTTAAGTAATTCTGTCTAAATACAGTTTGTTCAGTTATTTGAGGCTACATTTTATAACTAATCCCATCTAAATTTATTTTGTCACTATTTGAGACTATATTTTATAGCTAACTCACCAATTAGAATATAGTTTTTTAAAAATTAGATATTTTATAGGAACCAAAATGAATTTTTAGGAACTAAAAGTGATTATTTGGTCATATCTACTTTTTTTTTTTTTTCAGGCTAACCTTGTTGTTTTCATATTAAATGTTGCAAAACTTTAACATTTCAACTCGGAGTTAATCTTTTGTTAAAAGAGTATAATACTGTTTTTCAGGGAATATGATATGATTCCATGCAGTTCACATCTGTGTTGCAGTTAGGTTTAATTATTTGGACTGGGAAGCGCCATATTAAAGCACATGCTGGGCTTATGAGAACATGATGACAGTCAAGGAATTTACCCTCTTACTTGTTTTGCTGCAGTTCAGTACTTTTCCTTCTAAGAAATTTTTATTGGAAACACATTTTGAAAAAATAGTGAAAACTGGCTTGGTGAGGTGGCTCGTGCCTGTGATCTCAGCACTTTGGGGTGGCCAAGGTGGAGGACTGCTTGAGCCCAGGAGTTTGAGACCAGCCTAGGCAACATAATGAGACCTTATCTCTACTTAAACAATTTTTAAAAAAAGTTTAGCCAGGTGTGGTGGTATGTGCATATAGTCCTAGCTGTTTGGGAGGCTGAGATGGGTGGATCTCCTTGAGGTCGGGAGTTCAAGACCAGCCTGGTCAACAGGGCAAGACTCTGTCTCTACAAAAAACAAAAAAAATTAATCTGGATGGGTGGTACACATACGTAGTCCCAGCTACTTGGGAGGCTAAGGGGGAAAGATCGCTTGGGCCCAAGAGGTGGAGGTTGCAGGGAGCCATGATCCCACCACTGCACTTCCGGCCTGAGTGACAGAGTAAGACCCTGTCTCAAAAAAAAAAAAAAAAAGAAAAAATAATGAAATCCAACCATGATCCTATCTATTTAAAGTGTAAAGTAAGAAAGTATTTTATTGTGTGACTTCCCCCAACCCTTGGTGTATATCCTTTCAGGCTTTTTTCCTTCTCCTTCTATTAATGAACAGACAGTATTTAAATTAGCATTATTAGCAGTGACTAGTATTCATACTCTACTTGCAATAATTTGTTTCTTTTTTAAAATGATCAGGATGTAGTTTTTTTTATAGTTTATTCAGAATATTTCTCTGCTTGTGTCCAGCCTCTTGACTGTTGTCCTAAATTTAAATTTCCCCCCTTATTTCACGTAGCAAATATTTCTAAGTAGGGAATATAGTACTTTTGTTTGTTTGTTTTGTTTTGATTTTTGTTTGTTTGTTTGAGACAGAGTCTCACTCTGTCACCCAGGCTGGAGTACAGTGGCGTGATCTCGGTTCACTGCAACCTCTGCCTCCTGTGTTCAAGTGATTCTTCAACCTCAGCTTCCCCAGTAACTGGGACTACAGGAGTGCGCCACTGCATCTGGCAAGCTAATTTTTGTATTTTCAGTAGAGACCAGGTTTCACTGTGTTGGCCAGGCTGCTCTGGAACTCCTGACCTCAGGTGATCCGCCCGCCTCGGCCTCCCAAAGTGCTGGGATTACAGGCGTGAGCCAGCAATATAGTACTTTTTAAAAAGATTTGTAGAGTCGAGTCCTGGTATACATTGCGGCCCCAACCCATCCCTGCTTTGGAAAATGTATTTTCTCTGTGCTTACTGTAGTCATGGAACATCAGCCTATATATTTTCGTGTTCAGTAAGTGCATGTTGACTGCTTTTTAAATTATTATTACAATAAAGTCTGTTACTCAGGTGCTCTCATCAGATGTTCCTTCAGGAACAGAAACTGAGGAGGAAGATGACGGGATGAATGACATGAATCACGAGGTCATGTCATTAATATGGAGTGAAGATTTAAGGGTACAGGATGTGCGAAGGCTTCTTCAGAGTGCGCATCCTGTCCGCGTCAACGTAGTGCAGTACCCGGAGCTCAGCGACCACGAGTTCATTGAAGAAAAGGAAAACAGGTGAAAGAAAACACTGTACACTATCTCTTGTCATGTTTTATTGTTACATTTGGGTCTTGTTTATATTTGTTTTTCCTTCAAGTTTTTAGCATTTAAAACCCTAAAGAGATTTAAAAGATACTTTCAAGTTAAAATGTGCCCTCTGTTTTAAGCTTTCATCCAACTTCAACAAACCACGTGTGTTAGCAAAATATCTTTGGCTTTTGAGGACATAATGGTTGTATTTCAGATCTTCCTCCTCTTGAAATACGTATAACAATTTACTCTTTAGAAAAGGTGAATGTAAAACCATTTTGCCTGGTAGTTCCCTTAAGAATTTACAAACAAAGAAAACACTGGCCTTGTTTTTCTGTGTCTTGATCAGGATAGATTTTGAGGTTAGTGGGGTTTTTAGTGTAGTTTAAACTTACATCAGTATTTTTTTTTTTTGATATGATAGGTAATACTCCAAATAAATAGATAAGGCAAACTAGATAAGCCTTTCTTCTGCTACTCCCCTGCACAGGATACATGCTTTGATACATTTTAAGACTCAGTGGTAAACGACATCACATGCCTGTGACATTCCAGAGCTATTCTCTTGGGACACTTCTATTTTAAAATTCTCTCCTGTTCTTTTATCTGCTTGTGTCTATTGTCTGTCATTCATCTGCCACTGTTTTCTAGTTCTCCTTACTTTTTTTATGGTACTGCTTTGAGAGGAAGGGTCACCCACATTCAGCCACAGGCTGCTGAAGATCTGAATTAGTTGTGATTTCCCTATCAACTGTTTCTTCCCCACAAGTCCCCAGTTATTAGTCGCCTGTGAATAAGGAGATGGAGTGACTTAAGAGCTAGGATTTATGAGCATGACCTCTAGAGCCAGGCATGGCCATGCTGTGCTGGGTGACTTTGGTTAAATTACTTTACCTCTTGTTGCCTCAGTTGCCTCATCTGTAAAAATAGGCATTCCTCATGGGATGGTGCTATGTATCAAGTGAATTATTTTTACATAGCACTTAGAATACTGCCCAGTACATAGTAGAGCTCAGTGCAGTCAGCCATTAGTAGTAGTAGAGTGCATTGATTCTAAGATGCAAATTTTTTCACTTTTTAATATCTCTGAAATCAGATGTGTATTTCAGTGAATAGGTGTAATACTTTAATTGGCAGTGCTTTTTCTTTCTTAGTATCTCATGAAATAATGATACATCTTATCAGTGGCATCTTATATTCAGGGGATATAATATTGTTCTCATTATAATTGTGTTACTTCTGCAAAGTTGAAGTGAATTATGTATACGATTTCCCCAAAAAAAATTCTATGGGCTGCAGCAGCCTCTTGACTTTGAATTTTCCTGATCCCAAATTAATGTGGCGGTTGTGTTCCCAGAGAATCTTTAAGACAGAAAAATTTTTCTTTCCAGTTAGCTAGAAAAGCAGTTATGTGTGTCCGGTTAAGGAGGGAGTATGCTTATGAATAGCTTTGTCTGCAGAGAAGATGTTCGTCACTTGTTAGCCTCTAAAGGGATGTTTCTGTGTCTTCAGATATAACTTGTGTAAGCATTTCTTAGTTATAAATGCCCTACTTCCAAAATTTCTGTTAGTTTTTTTTAAGTAGCTATATGGAATGTTAAGCTGTTTTAACATAGGAACAAGTTGAAGAGTGGTACATTAATTTCACAGTAGAGCCCACAGAAACCATTTTAACCTTGAACATACCGGATATATAATGGTATTAGTCCTATAAATCTAGTCATCATGTAAGTGAAACCAATCTGTATTTCCTGTGGAGACACCATGAAATCCATTCACCTCTAATATAGGGACCTTGTTTCTTTTCTTGTGTACAGGCCACAGAAATGGCACTTCTGAGGCTGTATTGGCAAAAAGGGATGGGAGGAGGATCCCACATGTACTGAGGACAGCTAGACTGAAATTAACACAGTGATAAAAACCCCAAAAGTACTATATTTTCCTTTGAGAAGGTTAGCATCCGTCGGAGTGGAATTTTAAATTTCTTTTTTTTGAATGCCTAGAGACAGTTGGCTTGGTTTATAGGCCAGGTGGTTTTCATTCAATGTAAATATGAAACAAAACAAAGGAAATATGTCTGTCCCTAAGAGTGTAACAGGAACAAGAATATTAAAATGAAAATAATCATGTTTGGGTGGTTCACTCACATCTTTGTATTAATTTACTTTGAGACAACTTCATCTTACATAGAATACCTTTTGAAATATTTACAGATGATATTTCAATTGTGCTTTGCTTTAAAAATTTTCACATGTTGGTTTTTACTTTAATTACAGATTGCTCCAATTGTGTCAGCGAACTATGGCTCTTCCTGTAGGACGAGGAATGTTTACCTTGTTTTCGTACCATCCTGTTCCCACAGAGCCATTGCCTATTCCTAAATTGAATCTGACTGGTATGTTAAATTCTGGACTCAATGAGAAAGGAAAATGATTAAGTACATGCATTAAGTGTAGTTCTTTAAATTAGTTAAGATGAAAGAAATGCTTCCTGTATCCCCAGTGATTTTAAATATTCCTAATAGCTGCTATAGTGGTTATCAAAGCTCAAATACCACGTCAAACTAAACCTCGAGAGAAGCAGATTATAGCTCATTACTCATTTTTGCTTTTTAATGAGGTGATTTCAAGATATAAAAAGTCACTTGGAGAAGTTCAGAAAGATGATAATGACGAGTATTAAATTTTGAATAATCTTAAGTATAATATATAAAAATATTTAGTCTTAAAATGTCTTATGTCATAGTTTGAACAGATGATCATTGTATAAATCAGGGAATGTACTAAACAAAAAGAGAAAAAAATGGTTACTTACAGTATTCCCACTCTTCTGCGTCACTCCTTTTAACATTTTAGTATATATGTTTCCCAAGTTTATTTCCACATATTTATAATTTTATATTTGTTTAATTATCAGAAAATTTAAATCTATTTTAGTTATTTTTCTTAAAATTTACAGTGAACATCCTTTTATATTTAGCAAATGTATGTGTTTATAATTATGTGTATGTATTGTATACATACACGTGTTTTTAATTGATACATTCATTTTTATTTGCTTCCGAGTATTTCATTCAGTGGATATACCATAGTTTACAGAAGCAGCCTGGTATTGTTGAAAATTACAGTTTTTTGATATTATAAACATTGTTGGGGCATATTTGTCCTATGTACTTAGACGCAATGCTTAGAAGTAGAACTCTTAGGACACCAAGATGAATGGTTTTAAGGAACATGTCAAATTGCTTTTCTGGTTGGCATGAGTTTTTATTTCTGCCATATATAACTGTAGTTATAGTCTTGATTACAGTGAGTTTTATAGTGCATGTCCACCTAATGCTGATTTGAATGTGTTCTGAAGGTGACAATTGCATAGTTGAAATTACCATTGAAACTCTATTATAGTATATATGGTTTTGTGAAATCTGTACAAAATGTATGTATAATGTATGTAGTAGTGTATAATATATATAGTAGTATATAAAGTATAATGTAATATATAATAGTATATAATATATGTGAACATAATCGTACAGTATTTTAAATTGCATACTTTAAAAAAATCCAGAGTTCCACTCAGGTTTGTGAAAAGCTTGTGCTTTGAGCAGCATGCAGGAAATGAGACTGACTAAGTGAAGAACACATTCCCATCTCCATATCATGCTTATTCTGAGCCCTAATCTCATTAAGGAACATAGTGAGCAGAGTTGCTTTTAATATTTAAATTGTCTCAGAGGTAACGCACCTGTGGCAAAATCGTAACAGTTATTGATTCTTGATGGAAGACATGGTATATAGATGTTCATTTTAGTAGTCTTTCCAACTGTCTTATATGAAAAATTTCATATAATAAATGTGAGTTAAAAAGAAAATCTCATGCAAAATTGGCAGATGTTAAAATGTATTCAATCTGGGTGATTTAGTACTCAAGTGATACTTGGGTGGGTTCTAAAAAATATATACATGCATCTTTTTTTCTGAATACATTTAATTGAATTTGCATGATTTAAAATGTGCTTATGACATTAATCCAATGTTTTATTCTTTTAGTCATTCTGGTAGGCCAAAAAGAAAGGTTACCTGTTAATTTAGGAAAAAATATTTTCTTAAATAGTTGCTTAACCCACACTAATGTGACCTGTTGTACTTTTGTATGTTGTCATTCTCACTGAAGGAAATTTACCTCACCCTTTGCATTTTATTTTCTCTCGTGTGTGAGTGTTATGTCTTATGCATATGATGAATGAAAGTTTTAGAAAGGTTATTCAGTTTTTCCATATTGATATGTCTGCCTTTTTTGAGAAAGTGCAAGTGTAACTTACGAACTTATCACTCATTGTGGTGCTGTCTAACACTAGCAGTTGAGTTAGCTTTTAGGTACAAAAAGCGTTTAGTAAAGACAAATTAGTCTTACTTTGTGCTTTATGTGTATATGTATACATGCTACAAATAAGACACTGTACATCTACTTAAAATTTATTTTACATAACATCTTAGAACTCTTTTAAAATGGTATTTTCAAAGCTCCAGTGAACTGGATAACTTTATGCAGTAGTTAAAATATTTATGTTAATTATTTTATCTGTGACTTAAGACAATATTCAAAATATATATAAAAAGATTCAATATTTGCTGTATATAATGTAGATCAAAAAGAAAAGAATCAAGAAAAAATTCATAGAGAACATATAGCATTGTGAACATATAATTTACATTGCTTTTAAATAAATGGACCGTAAAAGTAAATCTAGTGAATGCCCTTTTGAAGTTCACTGGGTGACTCAAGTCTATAAAAGGATGCTTTTTACAAAGCTATCTCTAAACATTTTAAACAATAGCATATAATTAGATGTCTGTATCTGTATGTATATAGAGAGAGAGAGAAAAAGGGGGGGCATATATAGGTAAGAGCTGTAGCAGATTTATTTAGGTTCTTTTTTTTTTTTTTTTTTTTTTTTTTGAGATGCAGTTGTCTGTTGCCCAGGTGGGAGTGCAGTGGCATGATCTTGGCTCACTGCAACCTCCACCTCCAAGGTTCAAGTGATTCTCGTGCCTCAGCCTCCCAAGTAGCTGGGACTACAGGCGCGCACCACCAGGCCTGGCTTTTGTCTCTTCTTAAGATGTCATTTTTCCTTAATGTCCATGGAAAAATATGGGATAGAACATTCGAAATTAACACCAATGTCATCAGATGTTGGGATTTATAACTTGCATAGTTTAGCAGTGATGTTAGTCTTCATTTTGGTTTCTAAGCTCTCTACTGTTTGAAAGAAAGATTTCAAAGCAGTGATTATCCCAATCGGCTCTGTATAATGTTAAATTGGTATCAGTTATCTCATTATATAGCCTCATACATTTTAACAAAAAGGACCATGAACTATTTAGACAGTGAAGGTTTTTCCAGTTTGCATTAAGTTTGACTCACATGTACAAAAGTTGTAAGTGGTCATAGAGACCTAACATTCCAGGCATTGATGGTTTTGAATGTAGAAAATGTAAGTAATCTTGGTCTCAAAGATCTAGTCTTGGTTTTGTGAATTTTTGTTCTCTCAATGTTAAATTTTGTTTGGCTGGATAGGGCGTGCCCCTCCTCGGAACACAACAGTCGACCTTAATAGTGGAAACATCGATGTGCCTCCCAACATGACAAGCTGGGCCAGCTTTCATAATGGCGTGGCTGCTGGCCTGAAGATAGCTCCTGCCTCCCAGATCGACTCAGCTTGGATCGTTTACAATAAGCCCAAGCATGCGGAGTTAGCCAATGAGTATGCTGGCTTCCTCATGGCTCTGGGGCTGAATGGACACCTCACCAAGCTGGCGACTCTCAATATCCATGACTACTTGACCAAGGTGAGAGCCTGTGCTCCCAGTGCCTGGCTAGCAGTAGCTCCTAATTGCTCTGTTTGCTCTTCTTTCTTCATTCTTGTATTTCTAAGTCCATTTGTCTCACAGTACACGGAATAATCTTTCTAAAGCGTAAATCAGAGCATGTCACTTCCTTGGTCAAAGCCATTTAATTAATGATCTCCCATTGCTTTTTTTTTGTTTTGAGTAAGGCGGAGTAGAATTTAATGAGTGACAGAAAAGCTCTCAACAGCGAGAGGGGACCCAAAGGTGGGTTGCCGGCCACAAGGCTGAATCTAGGGGTTCTTATAGGCGTGAAATGAGCGTGCATGCTGATTGGTCTGTGGGTATGCTTGAGAAAGCACCATTGAGAAATAGGCACGATAGTGTAGAGGACCAACTGGGGAAGGACAGGTATATGTAAAGTAGGTGAAGGATAAGGACCAATCAGGAGAGAGCGTGCCAAACGGGAATGAGAGCCCTCTAGTCCATGGATTTATCCAGAACTTGTAGCTTGGTTTTCTGGCTTTCGACTGTCTTTGGCTTGAAAGTTGAGTTTCACCTGAGAACTTACCTACCTCCTATCGCTATCAATCCCCGCCCTGAAGAAGTACATCTAACTGCCTTTAGGATAGGCGTGATGACTGTTCTAACTGCTTCATGCTGACAGAGGATGTTGTTTTGGGAAGCAGCAGTCAGGTCTCTCTTACAGGCCTATCTAAGGGTCCCTGGTAAAAGGGAGCCATCAGCCGAGGTTCCATTTGCATGACCATTTGGAGTTTGATGGCCTCTAGGCGAGAAAAAACACATTTTACAAGGAGGTTAAGTACACATGAACCACATGTGAGTATTACAATGAGAACACAAAGAGGAACTAAAAGGGGGAAAATCCATGCCCGTATATTAGGGAAACCTAGAAAGGACAGAAAGAAAACCTCTGAAAATGGAGTGTTCTATTCCAGGATTTTGCAAAATAGGATTGTCATGGGCATGTCCCCCTAGATCATTAGATATGTTATAATTAGGCATTGCAATGCCTTTAATTAGATTTCTGACCATAGGCTGCAGAATCCAGTAATGCCCGATAATCTCCTTAGTTAGCTGAGGGTCTTGGGGAGAGGGGAAGGAGAAAGTGGGTCCAATTCTCTTCTTGCCCAGTGTCCTGGTCCCTTCTGGCAAGACCAGGCCTAGGTTCTTCACTGAAGTCTGAGGGAGTTGAGCCTTGGACTTTGAAACTTTATGTCCTCCGTCAGTTAGAAATTTAAGAAGAGCCTTACTGCCTTTCTGAGAAATTTCCTCAGTTGGGGCACAGAGGAGAGTGTCATCTACATATTAAGACTTTAACTTGAGTTTGAAAGAACTCAGAGAGATCTTTTGACAATGCCTGCCCAAACAGGTGGGGGCTGTCTTGGAATCCCTGTGGTAACACCACCCAGGTTAGCTGGGTAGTCTGGTTGGAGGGATCCCTGAATGCAAACAAGTTTTGGGAGTTGGGGTATAACAGTATGCAGAAAAAAGCGTCTTTTAATTCCAAGAATGCAAACCATTTAGTTTCCTCTGGTATCTAATAAACAAAGTATAGGGATTGGGAACCACTGGGTAAATTGGTTCATTACACCAGTTACTCATTAAGGAGGTAGAGATCCTGGACCAGTCTCCATTCCCTGTTGGGTTTCTGTACTCCCGATATTGGGGTATTACAAGGACTGTTGCAGGGTTTAACAAGGCCCTGCATCCTTAGGTTATTAATGATGGCTTCTAGCCCTTTCCTAGCTCCTGTTTTTAGGGGCTGTTATCTTTGATTAGGGAAGGAGATGGGATCCCTGAGATGGATTTGGACCAGTGAGACTGTTGTAGCTCAGCCAGTTTTTCCTGAATTGCCCAAACCTCTGGATTAATATCAGTCTCCACCAGAAGGAGGCAAAGAGTCTGTCCTGGAGCCATAAGGATGGTGGTTCCCTTGTGAGCTAAAATATCCCTACCTCAGAGGAGTTGGGCTTTCAGGTATGATTAAAAAGCCATAGGTAAACAAAAGATCTCCCTAGGTACAGCTAAGGGGTTGAGAAAAATATCTGGTCAGAAGCTTTCCTGAGACACCCCTCACAGTTGTGCTAAGGGAGGAGGGGAAGCCCGGTTTGGAGAGGAGGACAGGAATGGCTGCTCTGGTATTGAGGAGGAAGTCCATCCTCTGAGTTCCTTTGACCTCCAGAATCACCCGGGACTGGTGGATGATAATACAGCCTGAGCTGTCAGAGCTGGGGAGGAGAGCCCTGGGACCCAGCAGTCCTGTTGGACCATTTGAGAAGCCGGCTCTGAACCTGGAGACGTACGTCTCTGGAGGCAGTTCATCTTCCAGTGGTCTCCCTTACAGATTGGACAGGGCCGTGGGGGCTGCTTCTGATACCAAGGGCAGTCTCTCTTTTAGTACCCCCACATTGATAACAGCTGGTCATAGAAGGAGAAGCTCCCTGGGGATCCAGAGGTTTATATGCCTGTATGGCAGCTAGTAGTGCCTCTGCCTTTTTTTCGTTCCTTTTCTTCCTTTTTCTTGGGCTTCCTCATGGTCCTGATTATAAAAGACCAGGGTGGTGACTTTCAGGAGATTCTCTAGGGTACTATCTGCTCCAATAGCTAAGTTTTTGCAGCATTCTTCTAATATCTGGGGCTGCTTGGGTTATAAAGTTGTCTTTCAAAATTAACTGTCCTTTTATAGAGTCAGGAGAGAGATGTGTGTTTAATTAAAGGCTGTCTCAGTTTTTCCAGGAAAACAGAAGGGTTCTCTTCAGACCCTTGGTTTATGGTTGATAACTTAATGTAATTGAGAGACTTGGCCCTAGTTCTCAGACCTTCCACTATGCATGCCTGAAAATGTTTTCTCTGCCACTTTCCTAGAGCAGTGTCTGAGTCCCATTGAGGATCTTTGGTGGGTGCAGCCTGTTTGACTGTCAGAAAGGGCTCCCTGATTTCTTCCCCTTTTTGGTAGGTGCCGTAATAAGATGCAAACATTTTATCTCCAAATGTCTCAGCGACCTGTAAAGCCGTCTGCTTCTCTGAAGCTCTAAAAGTCTGGTTGAGAAGTAACATGATAGCCTTCCATGAAAGCTCAAACACTTGAGTAAGGTTCTGAAAGGCTTCAATATACCTATGAAGGTCGACAAAATTTTCCTAGATTTCCTTTTATCTGCCTCAAATCTTGTGAAGAAAAGGGGACTTGTGCTTTGATAGGACCATATTCACTAGGCATTTCCTGTAAAGGAAGAAGTGATGCTGGAGCATATCCAGATAGAACTCTTCTAACAGGATGAGGGTCAAAAGGGGGCCTGGATAAGGGGGACAAGATGATCCAAGAGGAGCTGGGACCTGGGCTGGTGCAGGGGCCTCTGCCTCCTTTTCTAAGGAGGCAGACTGTTGGATTAAGTCTGCCTTGCTGGAGATCACTGCTATAAGTGCAGGGTCTGTTCTACATTGCTGACAGGGCTTGGGGTTATCCCACAGGGCAAAAAAGGCCTATACATATGGAATTTTTGACCATTTTCATTCTCTGCGGTAGAAGAGATCTAGCTATTGGATAGTATTATAATTAATGTTTTCCCCAACTGACTAGGTCTCCCCATCTTCCAACTTCTAGCTGGGCCAAGCCTTACTACTGATAAATGCCAGACATTTTTTCTTTAGAGTCTGAGGATCGAAGGAGTCCCAGTGTCTCAAGATGCACTTGAGAGGAGTGCAGGCTACCCATTTAGAAAGAGAGAGGGGAGAAAAACGCATCCTTAGTCTTTCCCTCTGCCGTCCTGGAGTCCAAGGCATCTCTCAGGCTTGCCTTGGTCGTGGATGTGCACGCAACCGCCATTCATGACCAGGGGAGGATCAAGCCAGCAGGAACCGTCCCGTTCGCTTGCACTCAGCCTTGACCCTCCTTGTTGACTGCCTTTGATTTCTCTGTCTGAATTCTATATAAGCTTGAGACTAAGATGAATCCAGGGGGTTCCTGCATATTATTTGTCTATAATGTTCATTTGGCTGGCAGTTTATTTAGCTTCATCAGGCATAACCCAGCATCCTGCCATGAAAAGAAGCAATTTATCAAAGAGACACATAACTAAGTAACATTTCTCAGAAAAGCAGTAGGGAAAACATGATAGGAAAGATTGGAAGTCTTTGTCCGACACCGGAACAGGCTGTCGGGGACTGGGGGCCAGTCTAGGGTCCTTCGGATAACACCAAGGTACCCTTGGCCAGATACCTTTAGTTGCCCCAGGACCTTATTCTGATCCCATACAATGGCTGAACTTCTGTGAAGGGAAACTGGTTTAAAACAAGGCCAACATTCCCAACACCAGAGGAGAAAGAGGGATCAACCATTGCTCTTAATATACATTCTAGGAGCTGGTGTGATCCTATACACTTCTGCAGCCCTAGTTGGTACCACTGTTCTTTTTTTTTTTTTGAGACGGAGTCTTGCTCTGTCACCTAGGCTAGAGTGCAGTGGTGTGATCTCGTCTCACTGCAACCTCCGCCTCCGCCTCCGCCGTTCAAGCGATTCTCCTTCCTCAGCCTCCTAAGTAGCTGGGGTTACAGCTGCGCACTACCACACCTGGGTAATTTTTGTATTTTTGATGGAATCGGGGTTTCACCATGTTGGCCAGGCTGGTCTTGAACTCCTGACCTCAGGTGATCTGCCTGCCTCGGCCTTCCAAAGTGCTGGGATTATAGGAGTAAGCCTCTGCACCTAGCCCCACTCTTCTTCTTGCTCCCCCACTCTCTAACCGTACAGATTGGATATTTTAGCTCCCTGGCAAACTAAACTCTTTCACTTCACAGCCTTATTTTTTTTTAAGGAATCTTTATTTATATAAATATATAAAATTCACATACCATACAATTCACCATTTAAAGTGTATAGTACAGTGGTTTTTAGTATATTCACAGAGTTGTGCATCCATCACCGCTGTTAATCTTAGAACATTTTCGTCACCCCATAAAGGAACCTTGTACCCACTAGCATTCCTCTTGTACCCACTCCCCATTCCTCCACCCTACCCCCACCTTCACTTCAGCTCCTGCCAACCATTTATCTTCCGTCTCTATGGGTTTGCCTTTTCCGGACCTTTCGTATAAATGGAGTCATACAAAATGTGGTCTTTTGGGATGGGCTTCTTTCACTTAGCCTGATAATTTCAGGGTTCATCCGTGCTGTACCATGTATCAGCAATTCATTCCTCTTTATTGATGAATAAATGTTTTATTTCATGAATGTACATTTTATTCATAAGTTGATGGATATTTGGGTTATTTGTACTTTTTAGCTATTACGAATAATACTGCTATGAACATTTGTATACATGTTGTTGTGCGGATGTATGTTTTCATTACTCTTGGGTACATACTTAGGAGTGGAATTGCTGGGTTATATGGTAACTCTGTTTAACTTTTTGAGGAACTGTAAACTGTTTTGCATAATGACTGCACCATTTTACAACCCCATCAGCTATACATGAGAGTTCCAGTCTCTCCATATTTTTGCCAACACTTGTGTTGAGTCCAGCCTCATTCTTTTGCATGTGTCTTTCCACTTGTCCCAGCACTGTTTTTTGAAGACTGCCCTTTACCTATTGAATTGTCTTGGCACCCTTGTGGTCAGTTAATGTCAATGCGAGGGTTTATTTCTGAGTTACCTCAGAACCATTTACATGCTGTTTTATCACCTGAAACAGTCTTCCTCACCTTCTAAACTTGAGTGTCCCCTTTCCTGCTACTGTTCCTGGCTAATTTGTTTTCATCCTTCAGGTCCTAATATAAATTTCTTTGTATAATCTTTAGAGATTTCATCCCTAATAATCCTCTAGTCCTTCCCAATCTAAATTAAGCTCTTTTAAAATACTCTTTCATAATACTTTGTACTTTCGTATTGTACTACTTTTTAATAATATATTTGTTTATATTTTTAAATTTAACACTTTTTTTCCTATTAAGACATTGGGTCCATGAGAGCAAGGACCATGTTTGTTTAGTTTACCACTATATTCTCGGTGCCTCTCATTGTGCCTGTCAACATAAAAGTACTTCTTGAAAGTGGCAGGCAGTATTTTATTTTAAACTACATATTTGTTTTGTTTCTATCTTAGGGCCATGAAATGACAAGCATTGGACTGCTGCTTGGTGTTTCTGCTGCAAAACTAGGCACCATGGATATGTCTATTACTCGGCTTCTTAGCATTCACATTCCCGCTCTCTTACCCCCAACGTCCACAGAGCTGGATGTTCCTCACAATGTCCAAGTGGCTGCAGTGGTTGGCATTGGCCTTGTGTATCAAGGGACAGCTCACAGACATACTGCAGAGGTCCTGTTGGCTGAGATAGGTATGGAATTAATAGTGCTGAATCTTCATAGGCATGCACTTTCCACTCCACATAAATCCAAGTAAAAATGATAGTAAAATTATAAAAAGTAAGGAAAGACAATAGTAGCTTTTGTGAGCAAAGAATGATCTAGTACTAATTAAAAAAAAAAATCTCTAATGTTATCCAAGGCTAATGTAACTGCAGGTGATTAACCTCCATATTTATTTGCTAGCTTATTACTGAATTCCAGTGGTCACATTTAATGAGGTACCTGTGGTTTTAATCACATATGAGTATGCTGTTTATCCTGCTATGTCTTTACCAGCAATGTCTAGCAGTGGCCTGCACTTGAAACTCAAAGAGTAGATTGTTTTGGTCCCTGAGAGACACTAAACTATACACATCACAGTGTTTACTGTGTTGGATACAGCACTTCCAATAGAAGTCAAGTAATTGACTCCTGCTTTCCTCCTTTACATGCTGGTGGGTATGTTGGTGATGAACCTGGAAATGGTAAGGTCCACACACTCACTTTAGTGAAGTGTCTCTGTTTCTTACTGGGTCCAAACTTTTTGGAAATCTGTATTATGTGTTGTCTTTTTCTGCCTAATGGAAGTGTTATTGGCATTAATATGCTCAACAATTTAGTTACATATTTGTATGTCCTATTCAAGATCTTTTCTATATGCATTTCTGAATATATTGTTAAAGATGTATTATTTAGTATAATGGTATCAGATAGCTATTGCCACAGTGATGCTTCATACATACAGGCATAACATTGGCCCAGGCAGCTCTGCTTTAGGCTATAGCTGTGTAGCTGGCTGCTCTGCTGCTGTTCTGCCTCACCTGCCTTATTCTGGGACCCAGGCTGGAGGGTGTGTTTCTCTCGTGGTGTTGACAGAAACCTAAGAGAGAACCAGTGAAGACCGGGACCCATAACTTAGTCTATTGTAATGATAGATGAAATTATTCCCAAAGTTGAAATGTTTCTGCTATCAAAATACATAGTAGCATAAGTTAGAGATCTGAAAAACACTTATTCAGAAAATATTCAACACTGGTTGTTAAAGCATGTTCGTCTGGAAAGTAGTTTACCATTCTTTGGCTACATCATGATTATGATGATGATGTCTAATGATGTCACTGCACAGTCTCACAGCTGTGGCATACTTCTTTCATACTGTATATAGAAGATTTCATCTTTAATTCATATGTATGTGCCTTTTTATAGGATTACTCTCAGAATGTACATTAAAAATTCTGTTTGTATAGATCATTGTTATAAGTGGTTTTTAAAACAAATTTTGTATAATACTCATTGAGTTGATGGTCTGTAAAATGCTTTTTTTTGTTAACTTTTAGAACTTTTTAGATTGTTTTAATAATCCTTTGTTGTTATGTATAAACATTACACTGATTACCTTTGTGTGATTTTTTTTTCTTTAATTTTTATTATTTATTTATTTATTTATTTATTTATTTTGAGACAGAGTCGTGCTCTGTCGCCCAGGCTGGAGTGCAGTGGCGCGATCTCGGCTCACTGCAGCCTCTGCCTCCAGGGTTCAAGCAATTCTCATGCCTCAGCCTACCAAGTAGCTGGGATTACATGTGTCTGCCAGCATGCCTGGCTGCTTTTGTAGTTTTAGTAGAGATGAGATTTCTCCATGTCGGCCAGACTTGTCTTGAACTCCTGACCTCAAGTAATCCTCCTGTCTTGGCCTCCCTAAGTGCTGGGATTATAGGCAAGGGCCACCACGCCCAGCCTTTTTTCTTTTTTTTTTAATTGCATTTTTTTCCTATCGGGATAAAATTTCAGGAGTGTGAAAATTTTTTTCAGAGGGAAGGGTTTTAATACATAGTACATTTTGTCATTTTCAACAAGGTAGCATTAGGGTTATAGGGTGCTTTTTAAAAGTATGAATTTTATATCCAGTCAGACTTCTGAGATCAATGCACAGAAATTCTGCCATAGTAGGGCTCATTATTATATAGACTCGAAATAAATGTTGAAACATAATATTCAACAACAATATAAGCAAGTGACCTCCTTATTCATTATCATCATTTGAACATGTTTCACCACATGTGATGAGTGAATTTGAAAGTAATGAAAGCAAAATGTAAGATATTTTGTTGTAGCTGTTGTTGCGATGTTGTCTCACTCTGTCGCCTAGACTGGAGTGCAGTGACCTGATTTCGGCTCACTGCAACCTCTGCCTCCCGGGTTCAAGTGATTCTCCTGCCTCAGCCTCCCGAGTAGCTGGGATTATAGGCACCTGCCACCCTGGCTAATTTTTGTATTTTTAGTAGAGACATGGTTTCACCATGTTGGCCAGGCTGATCTCGAACTCCTGACCTCAAGTGATCCACCTGCCTCGGCCTCCCAAAGTGCTGGGATTACAGGCATGAGCCAGCACACCCAGCCGAGATGTTTTTTAAAAAAATAAAACTTTTTTTTGAATACTCTTCCCTTTAAAAATGTTTTCTATTACTTGGTAATTTTTTTTGGTAAGACTCAAAGTTTCATAGTATTTGAATATCATTGCTTATAAAGACTTAAATTGGCAAATTAAAAACTATTTTGGGCCCTTTTTTTTTTTTAGGTAGGTAAACCTACATTTGTGGACACCATAGTGTCATAACTTTCTGAATGGAGTTATATTCCATTCGTATCGCCAGTGCAACTTGCTAGAAAGTTAATTCTAAGATTTTTATGAGTTGCGATTTTGAGAGGCTAGTTTGAACTGTGTCGCTTTTCTTTTTACAGGACGGCCTCCTGGTCCTGAAATGGAATACTGCACTGACAGAGAGTCATACTCCTTAGCTGCTGGCTTGGCCCTGGGCATGGTCTGCTTGGGGGTAAGCATAGTCTGTGCCTTCCCATGCTTCGGTTAGGACATCTACATGTTGAAACAAATAACCTTGACACCTAAACCTGAATACTGTCCCTTACTATGACTTAATCTGCTGCCCAGCTCTCTTGTCTTTTTGGATATTTTTCAAAGTACCAGATTTGCAAATGGAGAGAAACTGTGGTCAAGAGTGGGACTTTAAGATTTATTTTCCTCCAGCTTACAGTGTTCATGAACAAACTAAAGGGAATGAAGTTTTTTTTTCCCCAAGTGTTCAAGACATACAATGAATAAGTGACAGCCCACTATGATTGAAAACAGAAAACAGTGAAAACGTATATGATCGGGAGCCTTAAGAGTCTATAGTAGCTGCCTGAAACAAACCCTAACCCCCTTTTGCCAAGGGTTTTGTTCACTGTGTATCCCAGAATGTGTTCCCAGTAACATCTGCCTTGTGACAGAATGCAATATCAGATTGACCCGTCTTTAACTGCATCCAAGAGATGTGTACAGAATTACCAGAAACATTTCATTAAATGATTGTTTCACTTGAAATGTGGTTCCCCTTAGAAAACCACCAATACATTGTTATGGTCAAACTAAATGATATAAAGAAAGTTATAAGGCCGAGGCAGTCGGGTCACCTGAGATCGGAAGTTTGAGACCAACCTGACCAACATGGGGAAACCCCGTCTCTACTAAAAATACAAAATGAGCCAGGTGTGGTGACACATGCCTGTAATCCCAGCTACTCAAGAGGCTGAGGCAGGACAATCACTTGAACACAGGAGGCAGAGGTTGCGGTGAGCCGAGATCGCACCATTGCACTCCAGCCTGGGCAACAAGAGCGAGACTCCATCTCAAAAGAAAAAAAAAAGTTATAGTGGAAGGAATTTTTTCTCATGTGTGTTCTGAAAATCCACCTTGTGGTTGACCATCTGTTGGGGCCTTGAATTCACACTGGCACATGAGCTAAAGAGGCTGGTAGTATAATGGAAAAGAATTGGCTGGGTGTGGTGGCTCACACCTGTAATCCAGGCATTTTGGGAAGCCGAGGCGGGTGGATCACGAGGTCAGGAGTTCGAGACCATCCTGGCTAACACAGTGAAATCCTGTCTCTACTAAAAATATAAAAAAATTAGCCGGGCATGGTGGCGGGCACCTGTAGTTCCAGCTACTTGGGAGGCTGAGGCAGGAGAATGATGAGAATCCAGGAGGCGGAGCTTGCAGTGAGTCATGATCATGCCACTGCACTCCAGCCTGGGCGACAGAGTGAGACTCTCTCAAAAAAACAAGTAATCACACAGGAATTGCAGCTTGAATTCTGGTCCTAACTAGTGAGTCAAGTCATTTAACTACATTATTGTCTATTGCTTGATCAGCTTCATGGATTGTTGATGGCCATGTTTTATATGTAGCCCTGCAGCTTACTATAATAGCTGTATAACCTTGGGCTTAATCCCTCTGTGCTACACTTGCCTTATTTATAAAATGGGGTTTTAATAGTAGCTATTTAATATGGCTGTTCATTCATGTTAAACACACAGAATAGTACCTGACACAGAGCATACATTCAATAAATTACTATCATTATCATAGTTATTGTTGTTGGAAAAATTCTTACGTACAATAATGAAAGTATTCAGGTATTTACAGTTCAGGTTTCAATTATATAACTAATATTTTTCTTTATTGTTAAATGTAACTAACTCTAAAGCTCTTACATATTTTAAGACAGTACTTAAAGTTGAACATTCATGTATTAAAACTTTTGTGAGAATTATTAAACATTAATAACTCATGATTTATTAACTCATGATTAATGTTTGCTTTAAATTGGAAATAAAAAAACCCCAAACCTGAAATAACCTGCTTTGAGGTAAGTTAGTTCATTTTTATATTTGTTATGGGTATATGTTGTGGATCTTCCTCCATAAGATTTCTTTTGACTTGTCTGTTGTTGTCTTTTCCAGCATGGCAGCAATTTGATAGGTATGTCTGATCTCAACGTGCCTGAGCAGCTCTATCAGTACATGGTTGGAGGACATAGGCGCTTTCAAACAGGAATGCATAGGGAGAAACATAAATCGCCAAGTTATCAAATCAAAGTAAGTACACATCAAAGTAACAGATAAAAGTCTGGAAGCTAGGAAGTTAATTGGGAAATACTAGTGTTCATACTAACACTGGTAAATATGTTAATTTTAAGCATAGCTAGTATTCAGAGGAATTTTATAATAATTCAGAGCTCTTTTACATGCATAAACTCTTCTTTCAATAGGAGGGAGATACCATAAATGTGGATGTGACTTGTCCAGGTGCTACTCTAGCTTTGGCTATGATCTACTTGAAAACCAATAACAGGTATTTCTACCCACCCACCCTTCCTTCCGCCATGATAGTGTGATATCCTCTCTTACCTTGGTTGTAAAATTCAGTTATCTCGTGTGTTTATTTCTCCTGTACTGGATTAAGCTGATTTTCCTTCTTTCAAGTACTGTAAGTTTTTGGAGGAAAACTTGCAGTATTTGAAGTTATAAAGATTTTACCTAGAAATAATATATTTGGCTATTTTAATGGTATTTGACAATATAGTTTTCAATTTCTGTTCATTTCTGTTTTGTAGTTGATGTCAGTAACACCCAAACAATGCCCCTGTTTGTTTTCATCAGTTTAGCATATTGCTGTGAGGACTGGTTAAGTCAGAAGTACTTATCATTAGTCTGATCTTGGTTACCTGTAAAACAATGGTTTTTGCCTACTTCAGGAGCTTTTGAAATTACCAAACCATCTACCTTCCCAACTTGCTATATTAGTGCTGACGCTTGAAAGTAGACCTTTGGCATTTATGCTTACACTTTGCATAGAAGAGTAAGTTGAGTACAGGACATTATGCCATGTATTAAGTCTACTAATTAAAAAAAAGTTCTAAGATTCAAGGAACTTTTCAGTGTTCTACATTTCTCCCTTTAGAAAAAGTAAATGTGTGCAGAATTAACGAAGTGTTTAAAAATAGGTATTTATCATTTACTGTTTGGATGAATGTGCAGGGCAATGCTTCCTTGGCACTGGGGATATTTCATTGAGCAAAACTAAAAATATCTGCCCTCATGGAGCTTATGTTATAGTAAGACATACATGTACATCTATAATAACTATTACGTTAGAAGGTGTAAAGTATCGTGAAAAATGTGTAGAGCAGTAGTGGAGTGGGAAGAAATGTTTTGAAACAGATCTTGAGATTCTTGATTGTCTTGCTCTCTACTTGAGCAGTGTCCCTTACTGTTTTCCTCCACCACCAGATCTATTGCAGATTGGCTGCGAGCCCCTGACACCATGTATTTGTTGGACTTCGTGAAGCCAGAATTTCTCTTGCTTAGGGTATGCTTTGTCATTTTTCATTTGTGTTAACATGAGAAGTCTGTTTATGGTTCTTAAACTTAGCTTGTAAGCCAGGCACAGTGGCTTATGCCTGTAATCCCAGCACTTCAGAAGGTTGAGACAGGAGAATTGCTTGAGCCCAGGAGTTTGAGGCCAGCCTGGGCAACATAGGCTGGTCTCCATGAATGAATGAATGAATGAATAAATAGCAAACACAAATGTCTTTACAAGAGAGCCTTTTATTTTTAATTTGTCATGCATATCTAATTGGCAGTGTTCATTTGAAATTTCGCAAATAGGACTTTGGGAATCCCAAGAAAGGTAACCACATTGATATATAATACTTGGAGTGACGTTTCACTTTCTCACATTATCATTCAAAACTTCCTAAAAAGCAACAAATGATTAGGACTTTTTTACTGCTTTATTTTACATTTTTGGATTACTATCAGGGATGTAATAATACTGTTAAGGTTGAATCTAAAGAAAATAACAATTTGACTTAATTGTCTAAAATTTTCCCTGTAATTCTTTTTTTTCTGATGTTTAAACTGAGCATATGGAAGCTTTTAAATTATGATGTAGATAGAGCTATGATTCTTTCCTTTGTGATTTTTTTCTTTTCCAGAGTACGTTTTAAGAAGTACCCCCAAAGCCCTCTAAACTTTGATGATGTTCAACTCAATTTTAGTTTTTCTTTGTTAAAATTTAAATCTTTATTTTAGTGAGTAGTTTAGGTTGATACTACAGATGATTCCCAACTTAGGATTCTTAACTTAACCATAGTGTGAAAGTGGTACTCATTCAGTAGAAACTATATTTCCAATTTTGATTTTTAATTTTTTCTCGTACTCCTGGCGGTATGATGCTCTCCTGGTGTTGGGTAACGGCAGCAAGCTGCAGCTCCCAGTCAGCCATGCAGTTGTAAGGGTAAACGACCCATCCTCCACAGTTTACTATGAGAATTTATAGTAATTTCACTCAATTATAGGCTAATGTGAGTGTTTGGAGCATGTTTAAGGTAGGCTAGGCTGAGCTGTGATGTTTGGCAGGCAAGGTGTATTAAATGTGTTTTCTTTTTCCTTTTTTTTTTTTAATAAGATGGAGTCTCGCTCTGTTGCCCAGGCTGGAGTGCAATGACACCATCTTGGCTCACTGCAACCTTCGCCTCCTGGGTTCAAGCTATTCTTGTGCCTCAGCCTCCTGAGTAGCTGGGACTACTGGCATGTGCTACCATGCTCGGTTAATTTTTGTATTTTTAGTAGAGATGGGGTTTCACCATGTTGGCCAGGGTGGTCTCAAACTCCTGACCTGCAGTGATCTGCCCGCCATGGTCTCCCAAAGTGCTGGGATTACAGGCATGAGCCACTGAGCCTGGCCTAAATGTATTTTCAGCTTAAGGTATTTTCGACTTACAATAGGTTTATTAGTGCCTGTAAGCATTAGGGCACTAATGCTTAGTGCCCTAAGCATTTGCATATACTTATTTTTCCTGTATTTGCATATACTTATTTTTCAAAATTCTCATCAGTTGGGAACTGATTCTTAAATTGTCTGTTTATTATCATTGTTATAAAGTCTGTGAACTTTACCTGCTCTAATTAATTTTATCTCTGTTGCATTTTTAAGACACTTGCTCGATGCCTGATTTTGTGGGATGATATTTTACCAAATTCCAAGTGGGTTGACAGCAATGTTCCTCAAGTAAGTACATACAATAAATATTATATCTTTAGTAGCATAAAATTATGATATCTTATGGGATTTTTCAAAATTCTGTAAAATATTTTTTCTTATGAAGGCAATATTGATCATCAGGATACTTCTTAAAGACCTAAGAACTTTCATTTTAAGATTCTGTGCTGCACAGACCGCAGTCTTCTCTTTCAGCCTCAGGTCCCTAGAAATTGTAGTTTTTAAAAATTAAATATGAATATCGGTGTCGTGTGGGAGTTAAAAAATGAAAGAAAAAAACTAAACGTTTGCCAAAATACTCTAAAAAAGTGTTCCTGATATTTTTATCATAATTAAATACACATTTCTTTTATTTTTTATTTTTGAGACGGAGTCTCACTCCGTTGCCCAGGCTGGAGTGAGTGGCGCGATCTCGGCTCACTGCAAGCTCTGCCTCCCGGGTTCCCGCCATTTTCCTGCCTCAGCCTCCCGAGTAGCTGGGATTACAGGCGCCCGCCACCACGCCCAGCTAATTTTTTGTATTTTTAGTAGAGACAGGGTTTCACTGTGTTAGCCAGGTTGGTCTCGATATCCTGACCTTGTGATCCACCCTTCTTGGCCTCCCAAAGTGCTGGGATTACAGGCATGAGCCACTGTGCCTGGCCTAAATGCACATTTCTAAGATGCTATTTTACTTCATGACAATTTTAGATCTCCTAATATAATAACTCTTTTAATTGCTTTATATCATATTTATTTGATAAGGCAAATATACTAGTTAAAAATAAACGGATTTTTTTGGTAAAAACTCAAAATTGAATATTGTAACTAACCACTGCCCTTAGTCAACTGTCCATGCCCAGTGGTCTCAGTTTCTTTATGTAGATTGTTTCTTTCAGTATTTTCAGAAGAAAAATCTCAAAGGTTGAAAGAAGTTTATATGAACATCCACATCACCTATAGACTCTACAATAATATTTTATGATATAAACATGTTTAATCACTTATCCACTTATCTATTCCTCTACCTAATCCAACATTTTTTGATGAATTTCGATGTTAGTTCCAAACAGTAATATACTCCATCCTGAAATTGTACCATACATATTAACTGTAATTGATATTTATATTTTTTCCTTTTAAGATAAGATTTATATATTGTGAAATGCACCAATTTTAAGTATCCTATTGGATAAGATTTGACTAACTAACATATAGGCCTGTGGAAACCAGCCTCTGTCCCTTGTGCCCCTTCCCGCTTTGTGCATTCACCCCTGCCCCCAGGGTAACCAATATGAATTTTGTTTTTCCCCCAAAATGTATTAATTTCCTGATGTAGAACTTTATATTAATGAAGTCACATACAGCATATACCCTTTTGTATAAGACTTCTTTCAATGTTTTCAAGATATTGAGTATATTAATAGTTCATTCTCCTTTTTATTATTAGGTGATACAGATTGAGTATTTCTTATCTGAAATGGTTGGGACCAGAAGCGTTGTTGAATTTTGGAATACTTGAAATTATACTTACTGGTTGAGCATCCCTAATCTGAAACTCTGAAGCCTGAAATACTCCAATGAGCATTTCCTTTGGGCATCATGTTAATGTTCAAAAGGGTTCGGATTTTAAGCACTTTGGATTTTGGATTTTCGGATTAGGGATCCTGTGTATTCCATTTGCGGTCCTATTAGGTAGGGTTGGAATGACTGAGGCATAGGGTAGACGGTATATTTAGTTTTGTTAGAACTAATAAATCCTTTCCCAAAGCGGCTGTACCATTTGACACATTGACCAACAGTGTTTGAGAGTGTTGGCTGTTGCACATCTCACCGATATTTAGTGGTGTTAATTTCTTAAATTTTAGTGCTGCTGATGAATATGTAATGATATTCTCATTGTTGTTTAAATTTGCATTTCTCTGCTGGCTATTGATGTTGATAACTTTTTCGTTGGTTTATTGGTCCTCCATCTATCTTTTTGTGAAGTGTCTGTGCATGTCCTTTGCTTATTTTTTAAAAAATTTTGTATTTTTATTACTGCGTTGCTGGAGTTTTTTATGCATTCTGGAAACCTGTTCTTTGTCAGATTTCTTTTGCAAATATCCCTCCCAGTCTGTGGCTTGCATATTCATTTTCTTAGTAATAGTTTTGATGAGCATAAGATTTTACAGTGTTAAATAATGTCTGATTTGTCGATTTTTTCTTTTGTGGTTATTCTCTATTCCTATGAAAAAAATCATTTGTCTAACCCCATCATGAAGATACTCTCTTCTACTTCTCTGTAAAAGCCTCCAAAGTTTTAGTTTTTATGTATACTTACATAATTCATTTCAAAGTAATTTTGGTTATGATATGAGGTACAGGTTGAGGTTGCCTACCAGGGAAGCTCATCAGAGACTCAGTGCCCAAGTTTTTAATTGGGAGCTGACATGTAGGTAAGGTACCCTCTGCTTTGCATGTACTAAAGTTCCAGATTCTCAGGAGAATGTGTGTTAGCGTAAACCACATTGTTTGTAGTTCAGGCACAGTAAACCCAGATATATACATTTTGTTTTAAAGCAACCAATTGATTTACTTGGAATCAGATTGTCACTCTCTCTTGGTTGCTAGCTCTAATCTTGGTACACGTCTTTATCCTGTGGGCTGTTGGAGTCTGCCCTGTGCACACATTGTTCGTGGATCAGGCAGACATTTGCACAGAATTTATATACACAGAGCTTGGGGCCCTGTGTCTGTGGCTCTCTTCTTTGTAGTATTCTGTCCTGTCCTCCCAATGGGTGTGGTATTTTCCTGTATCCTGGTTGTTAAGGCCAAGAAGGTTGTGAGCTTTTAATTGTAGCTTTTGTCGTCTTTCTTGGCCCAGACAGACCTGCTTTCAGAGTGGAAACCAAGGAAAGGAAAATGTACCTAGTGTTGTTCCTCTCTTCCATGAATCAACTGTCCCCTCTAGAATCTGCTTGCTTTTGTTCTCACTCCAGTGCCTTGAGTCAGGAGTTGGTGAATTAAGCCCACCTGATTTTTTAGAAAGAAAATTTAATTGGAATATGGCCATGCCCATTTGTTTACTTACTGTCTGTAGCTGTTTTTTGTTACAAATGCATAGATCAGTAGTTGCTGATATTTACTATTTGACCCTTGTAGAAATAGTTTACTGACTCCTGCCATAGATAGTTTGGATTTTATATTTTGTCTAGGGTTTATACTTGTTGTATGAGTTGGACCCGATAGGAGTTTATTCATCTATTATTTGAGGAAGTAGAACTCCTAGGTTTGTTTTTATTTGTTTAGTTCTTCCAGTTTTGTTAATCACTGATATGAAAGAGGTGAGGAAGAATTGTTTTAAATGACTCGCTCATTTGTTACCATAATTTTGACTGCTAGCCTATTCAGATGTCAGAGCTTTTAGTTGGTTGGAAAGTGCTCTTTAAAATGTATATTGTAGGATGAAATGCTTTTTCTTTCACTCCTTCATTCAGCACATACTCATTAATCCTCTGTAAATGCAAGGCACATGCTAAGTTCTGTAATACATTAAAGATACACCAGACATGTAGAGTGTTCTCAAAAAACTTTATTAAATGTACTAGGTTTAGCTTACTGAGATTAAACACGTATACAAGTAACTGTAATTCCAAAGTGGAAAGTATAAATTCATGTCAGAGAGTGGTCTTTTTTGTGGCCTGGTGTAGTGGCTCATGCCTGTAATCCCAGCACTTTGGGAAGCCAACGTGGGCACGTCACTTGAGGCCAGGAGTTCAAGACCAGCCTGGCCAATGTGGCGAAACCCTGTCTCTACTTTAAAAAAAAAAAAAAAAAAAAAGCACAAAAACCAGTGGCTGTTTTTCATTTTTATGAAAATATGGTTTTTGGACTTTTAGTATAGAATAATCTCTTTTTTTACTTTGGACTTTATAATGTTATATTTGATCTTTACTACAACAGGGATACTACAAATAGGAGAGAGAACAATTTCACAGTTCTCCTCCTTGATATTTCCTATCAGCCTCCACTTTTCTTTGGGTTCTCATCTGGAGCTACATTGATTCTGGAGCAGGGTTCCTTGTAGTGAGCCACCTAGCGTTAAAAGGAGGATTTTTTTTTTTTTTTTTAAATGAAAGGTCACTTTGTAAACCATATGTCTGTTTGAACTTAGGGCATATGTAAAATAACAACTAGCATCTTCATAGCACTTTTTCTTTCATAAAAAAGTTTACACACAGGGTGCGGTGACTCACGCCTATAATCCTAGCACTTGGGGAGGCCAAGGAGGGTGGATTGCTTAAGCCCGGCAGTTCAAGACCAGCCTGGGCAATATAGTGAGATCCCATCTCTACAAAAAAATACGAAAATTAGCCAAGCATGGTGGTGTGCACCTGTAGTCCTAGCTAGTTGGGAAGCTGAGATGGGAGGATTGCTTGGTCTGGGAGGTAGGGCTGCAATGAGCCGTGATCGCACCACTGTACTCCAACCTGAGTGACAGAGGGAGACCCTGTCTCAAGGCAAAAAAAAAAAAAAAGGAGAAAGATATTTTAAGTCTGATTTGGTGATATTCAGTACCTAAGAAGACTATATTATAAGTGCCTTCTGAATATTTATTTACTTTATTTTATTTATTTATTTTTTTTGAGACTGAGACAGGGTCTCACTCTGTTGCCCAGGCTGGAGTGCAGTGATGCGATCTTGGCTCCCTGCAACCTCCACTTACTGGGCTCAAACGATTCTTGTGCCTCAGCCTCCTGAGTAGCTGGGATTACAGACCCAGCTAATTTTTTGTTTTTTTTTCAGTAGAAACGGGGTTTCACCGTGTTGGCCAGGCAGGTCTCGAACTCTAGGCTTCAAGTGATCTGCCTGCCTTGCCTCCCAAAGTGCTGGGATTACAGGCGTGAGCCACTGCGTTCGGCCAATATTTATTGTTGTATTGAAGAAAACATCCTGAAATGTTAAGAAATCTAAGAAATCTCAAAAGATTAAAAGAATAAATCTTAAATGCATTCATATATTTAGCAAATATATAGCTTTATCTTTTTTGGCTTTTTTTCTTTTAGGAGAAAAGGATCAAATCTGTTCTTGGTTGTTACAGCTAGATATTCTGTATATATCTTTTGATAAATTGTTCATTACCTATACTAAAAGGAAAAGAATGTCTTTTCTAAACAATAGTTGTAACGTAGCTGATAAACACATTGACAGTTTAGCTTAGCTTGGGTAATTAGCCTAGTGAATAACCTCACCTGTGGTAGGTATGTTGGATTAATACTGGAAACCTCCTGTAAAGAAGAATACGTCTGATTAGAGTTCTTTCCTATTTCTCTTTTCCTACTTCTTCCCTTCACCCCTGCCCCAATTCTAAAGCCATCATCTTTGTATTTCAGTTGACTGGTATGCAATATTATGACAGTGTTATTGATTCAGAATATACTTTCGTCTTCCTGTTTATATTTGTTCAGCCCTATTTAATTCTTCTTCTTCTTTTTTTTTTTTTTGAGACAGAGTCTCACTCTGTCGCCCAGGCTGGAGTGCAGTGGCGCGATCTCTGCTCACCGCAACCTCCGCCTCCCTGGTTCAAGCGATTCTCCTGCCTCAGCCTCCTGAGTAGCTGGGATTACAGGCATGCACCACCACGCCTGGCTAATTTTTGTATTTTTAGTTGAGACGGGGTTTCATCATGTTGGTCAGGCTGGTCTCGAACTCCTGACCTGGTGATCCGCCTGCCTAGGCTTCCCAAAGTGCTGGGATTACAGGTGTGAGCCACCGCACCCAGCCTTAATTATTATTCTTACTTAGCCCATCTTAGATTTGAAATTTGCATTCAATGTGGTTAAAATATAGGCTTTTGAGTGAAATGGTTTGGTAAAGCTTACTTTATATAAATATAGCTGTGATAAGCAGTGTGTTGTTCTTTAGATTATTAAATATTTGCAATGAGAACGTTGATATCTAAGTATTCTTGCTTTCTATATTGACAGATTATAAGAGAAAATAGTATCTCTCTCAGTGAAATCGAATTGCCTTGCTCAGAGGATTTGAATTTGGAAACTTTGTCGTAAGTGATGTATAATGCAAATTATCTATCCTAGCATCTATCAGATAAATAAATTGAAATATACTGTGTAGGAGTCATATTGTCCTTGATTTAAGTAATTCTGAATCCCAGGCGTTTCTAACCATTTTTTATCAGATGTTCATGACGTTGGTTAAAGCTCTCTGAAGTATAGAGCTCTTGGCCTCAAAAAATAATATTGGAGATTTAACTTGTATGTATTTGTCTTTTATCCTTTCCACTAAAACAAATTGGCAATAATTTTAAAAATTGTTTTTGCTGCATATGAAACTGTAGGCAAGGGGCAAACTTCACGAGTTAGGGTGACCCGATGCTTCTGAAAAAAAAAAATCTGAAAAAAAAAAGAAATCTGCTGACTGAGTAGAGGCACACTTGATCATTCCCAGAAAGATGTAAACTAACTTAGAGAACTGGAATATTTATTGTTACTTATTTCAAGTTAATTTTAAAGTAAAATAATGACTATTAAATTTCTTGTCACCTGTTTTTAGGCAAGCACATGTCTACATAATTGCAGGAGCCTGTTTGTCTCTGGGTTTTCGATTTGCTGGCTCAGAAAACTTATCAGCATTTAACTGTTTGGTAAGAAGTATTTTAGTTTACTGTGTTCTTTTTTTTTGTTTTGTTTTAACAAAGCCTTAAGATCTTCTTTTAACTTTGAATTTTTTCTTTTGTTTTTCTAGCATAAATTTGCAAAAGATTTTATGACTTATTTGTCTGCACCTAATGCTTCTGTTGTAAGTATTTTTATCATTCTCCTTGGGAATAAAATTAAACTTGAAAAAAATTTACTGATAATCCAGTTACTTATGTGTTATCAGATATTGCTGCTGTTTGTTTGAATGTAGAATGAGAGATTTGAAGAACCATTAGCTCATCTTTTTATTTTTGTTTTGGGATATTAGTGAGAATATGATTACACTGGAAGAAGGCACAGGTATCTAGTTCTTGTGACAAGAGAATAAGAAAGGCCATAATATTCATGGATTGTCATACCTCATGTAATTCTGTCTCAGTATTAAATATTGGGAATTTCCTTTTTAAAAAATATTAGTACTTAGTAAGGATTCAGTTGCTTTTGAGGCATTGCTTCTCTGATGACAAGACTAAGAGATTTTATTTCCTGGTAAAAACTACATAGATTTATGCAACACTATTTATAACATGGAAAAGTTACAAACATCAAAAACGTCTAAAAGTAGTTAATTAAATTTGATTATGGCATATATATGCATTCTTATACAGTGGAGCTACCAAAATTATGTTATACAAGCATTTTTTGTGGCTGGGTGCAGTGGCTCACGCCTATAATCCTAGCAACTTTGAGAGGCTGAAGCAGGAGGATCATTTGAGCCCAGGAGGTTGAGATCAGCCTGGGCAACATAGAGAGACCCCATCTCTACAAAAAAATAAAAAATTAGCCAGGTATGGTGACACACACATAGTCCCAGCTACTTGGGAGGCTGAGGTAGGTGAATCCTTTGACCCCAGGAAGTTAAGGCTGCAGTGAACTGACACTGCGCCACTGCACTTTAGTCTGGGTGACAGAGTGAGAGACCCTATCTCAAAAAACAAACAAACAAACAAACAAAAAACACTTTTTTTATGCGTGAAGCTTGCTTCTAATAGGTTATTTAAAAGGTTAAAAATATTGTGTAGAGTAACATCTCCATTTCATTTGGAAAAAATATGTGTAGATAAAGGAAAAATTCAGAGAAAAAGCCAAAATGTTAACACCAGTTACCTTTGGGTGTGACATTCCAAGTGATTTTTGTCTTCTTGATATTCAGTATTTGAAATTATCTCCATTGGACTTACATAATTGGGGAAAATATTTGTATTTACAGATTTTTTTTTAGTTCCAAACGTTTGTAGTCTTCTTATGATGGCTAAGTTAGTTCTGATAATAAAGAAATATAACACAACATTACAGTGATGTCATCTCTTCACCTTGCAGACAGGTCCTTACAACCTAGAAACTTGTCTGAGTGTGGTGCTGCTGTCTCTCGCCATGGTCATGGCTGGCTCGGGAAACCTAAAGGTTTTGCAGCTTTGTCGCTTCTTACACATGAAAACGGGTGGTGAAATGAACTATGGTTTTCACTTAGCCCACCACATGGCCCTTGGACTTCTGTTTTTGGGAGGAGGAAGGTAAGTGAATATGTATTTTTTCCAATGAAAAGATCTCATTGGTGAGATCTATAAGGGTGACTTGCTTTAATCTTGAAGATACATGAAAAATTTAAATTCCGACTAGCTCTTAGCTTATCTAGCAGCATTATTCCACTGATGGGCTTCTTTGTAGTTTAACCGTCAGCTTATGGTCTACTCAGTAGATTTACTTTCCTCTCTGACACACTGAGCATCACTGTTATTTCTCAGAATACTCTGTGCTCAGTGCTTCAGTGCATCACTGCTTGTGCCCAACTGGTTAAAAATTTTACCGCTCCACTAAACTACTTTCACAGAATGGTCACAAACAAAATCATATACAGATCCTGTGACATTTTCTTAGTTTTCAATGTTCTTGATCTTTTTCCAACATCTGTCATTCCTGACTACATCCTTTATAAGACTGCCCTAGCTTTAGATGATCCGTAATGAATAAAAACACATATACAAAAAAGTCTACACATCATAGGTCAAAGAGCTGTCTACCATAGAAAAATCTCTTTGTTATCGTGTAGATCAAGATTCCGTATAGCACTTGCAACTTATGACACCCATCTCTGCTTCTGCCATGCGCCCCTCTCAATCACTATTATCTTCCTTACCCCAAAGTTAGCCACTGTCTAGTCTTATAACACCTTAGATTGGTTTTGCCTGTTTTTGACATTTAAATTGAATTATACATGATGCATCCTTTTGCACTTTACTTTTGCTCAACATTATGTTTGTAAGATTCATGTTGTGTGTAGCAATGGATTATTCAAGTTTCAGTTTCTTGTATTACAAGTTTCAAGTTGTAATACAAGTTGTATTTCAAGTTGTAATTGTAATTCAAGTTGTATTACATTTCATTGTATGATTGTACCACATTTTATTGATCTCCCCCATTGATGGATATGCTCCTTGCTTCTAGTTTGAGGCTGTTATGAACAATGCTGTTAGGGAAAGTTGTACGTGTCTTTGATTTTGTTGTATATAGATCTCTGTGTGGAATTGGATCATAGGTTATAGGTGTGTATTCACCTTCAGTGAATAATACCATCAGTGCTGCAGTGCACTTGTACCATTTTACATACTCATGGGCAGGATGTGATATTCCAGTTGTTCCATATCCTTGTCAACCCTTGTTATTGTTATAGTCTTTTTAGTTTTAGCCAACTAGTAGGTATATAACAGGGTCTCACGGTAGCTTTAATTTCTGTATTTCTGAATCATGTTCTTGAGTACCATTTTATACTTTTAATAGCCAACGGCAAAACCTCTTTTGTGATGTCCAAGTCTCTTGCTACCCAGTTTTTGTATTTATTTTAAAATTTTTATTTGTGGTAAAATACATATAACATAAAATTTATCAAATTTTAAGTATGCAATTAAGTAGTGTTAAGTATATTCACATTGTTGTGCAACTAATCTCTAGAAATTTTTCATTTTGCAAAACTGACACTCTATACCCATTAACAACTCCCTGTTTGCCCTTCCCACCAGCCTCTGGCAGCCACCATTCTACTTTCTGTTGTGATGAGGTTGACTGCTCCACATTGGTTTAGCTTTGTATTGATTTCTGTGGATTCTTTAAACTATGTCCTAAGCCCTTGGTTGGTTTTGTTTGTTGCAGTTATCTTTGCCACCCCAGGGCTTGTTTGCCTTTTCACTCTCTCAGTGGTGTCTTTTGATGACATAATTATTAATGTTTTTCTTTTATAGTTTTTACTTTTTTGTCCTGCTTATGAAATATTTTCTTGCCCAGAGAAAAGGAGATATTCTCCTATTTTATCTTCTAAAAGTTTTTAGCTTTTCCATTCACATTTGGATCTAAAATCTACCTGGTACGGATTTTTCTCTGTGTTTTTTTTCCCACTGCTATTGAAAAGTTTATCCTTCTCCACTGCTCTGTAGTACCACCTCTATTATATAAGTTAAGTGTCTGTACACCTGTGTTTATTTCTGGGCTATTAGGGTCTACTGGTCTGTTTTTCTGTACTTGCACCAGTACTATACTGTCTTATGAGTCCTTGGTATCCAGTTGAGTAAATCCTTCAACCTGAGTTTTCTTCTTCAAAAGTGTGTTTTTCTCTTGGCTCCTTGCATTTTCATATAAATATTGGCATCTGTTCCATGCTATATAACCTGATAAAATATTGATCAGAATTGCCTTGATTCTATGTGTCTGTGTTAAGATTCTATGTGTCTGAGATTAGAACCTGTTACAGTATTGTCTTCCATTCTGTGAATATGGTATACCCCTGCATATATTTAGCTCTAGTGTGTGTGACCTTGGTCAATGGCCACAATGTCTACGTAGGCTAATTTTCCCCTCTTCTTTAAGACTGAGCTCACCATTGGAACTCATCTTTTCAGAAGTACAAAAAGTAAAGATGATCAGAAAGGTGTGCATTTCCTCTCAACATGTTTTGTGGAATTGTCTTTCTTTAATTGTCTAGAATTAATAATGGTTAAAGAAATATTACTATGAAAATTCTTACTTATTTTATTCTATGATTTTTGAAATTTTTTTCCTTTCAAAATGAGCCTCTCCATGTCTCTTACTCCACATCTTTCATTGTTCCAAACTGTATGACTCTCGTTGCTCTTCTTTCATATCGAATAGATTTTTCTACCATTCTGCTACTGCTTTGCTAGTGATTTTTGGTTTTTAAATGGTCATGTATGTTCTCTAACAACATTTAAACTTAGCATAGCTACACCATTATGTTTCTACCCAAAATTTCTAACATTAATATCTTAATATTTATCTTTGAATTTTGGTTTACCAAAATGGTACAAAGAAAATGGCTTATTCCATGTACATGCCAAAATAGATGTATTTCTTTGCTTAAAATTTGAAATCTCTTCTCTCTAATCCATTAAATACATAAGCATATGTAATGAATTATAAGTTCTTATTTAATACTCCAATTATTTTAAAAGACAGGGAAAGAGATTTGGGTATATGTGTGTACATGTTTGTGTGTAATAAAAATATTTATATTTAATAGTTAGAAGTGGTTTTATGTGATATCCTACACCATCTTTATTTCAAAATATTTTTTAGAAAAACTCTGGGACTTTAGATTAATTTGCCAGTTTGCTATACTAAATTTGAGCAACAATAAAGTAATTTAAGGAAAATTTTAATAGACCCTTTACCAAGAGAATATTTTAAAAGTCTATAAAACTTTATCTTAAAAGTGTATCATATTGGCGAGAAAAGAATTTATATTTGGAGGAATAGTTGTTTATACAGTCATTGTAAGTTTTTAGTGATAACTTTTGCCTTTTCATTTAGTCAGTCATTCTAAAGGAATCCTCATGCTTTACAGAAATTAAAAAAAAACTATATACATACCAACTAAAACATCCTGTATTTTTAAAAATGAGATTTATAATTGTATAAATAGGCATATATATTAATAAAATTGGATAAGAAGGTGGCATACTTGGTACATGAGTCTTCAATATTTATCATTTCTAGGACTGCATTCATGGTCTTCACTACTGTGCTATTGTATGTTAAAACCTTCCTTCAAGGGTTGAAATCTAACATTTATGGGATATTACTTTGGCTGTAAATAGTGATGATCTTGAAATGGCCTAAGGACTAAATGAAAAGTGGAATGTTCACACCACTGACACTCTTGTATTATGAGGGCATCTTATCAGTATGCCTTACTATACCCCAGTTTCCTGATTCTCAAGAATGCCTTGAAAGTATGTGCAATGTAATCGATAACATCTGTCCCCACCAAACTTACTTTGCAGGTACTCTTTGAGCACATCAAATTCTTCCATTGCTGCTCTTCTCTGTGCCCTCTACCCACACTTCCCAGCTCACAGCACTGACAACCGGTGAGTCTAGTGATTCTGTCATCAATGTGATACTTATTAAGTTCTCTAAGGGGATCATTTGGTTGTATTTTGGTTTCATGGAATTATTTCCAAATTAGCCGCCTTCTGTTCTTCAACTTATATTCATGGCTAAATCTTTTAAGAAAATTATCTCACAAAGTATTAGACCAGAGGATAACTTGGGACACCTGATGACTGACCAGTCTTCCGCCATTCTCAGATCTGTAGAACTGCTCTAAATCCAGAAGGAGATTAAATAAAGTTGTCTTTAGGGGAAAAATCATCAGGTAAAGGATAGTTGCCAAGGGAAGTTCAAGATACTTTTTTGTGCTGTAATTATTTAATTCCAAGAGAAAAGTTTGTCTGATTTAGTGGCAATGTCTGTATGAGTTCCTTTTTTCCCCTCTTTCACATAAATGGCGAGAAATTTTGTATAAATGACATAGAAGGGACAAGAAAAGCAACATACAGCAAAAAACCAGAGACAATTTAGAAGTGGCAGTGAGCAGTAGAACTTCAAACCATGTAAAAGCAGTTAAAAGCTCTGCATTTTAGGATACGAGGAACCACCAACACCTCAGTTTCCCTAGATATAGTTTGAGATATAGCAGATCTCTTGCATATGGGGGAAGGGAAGAAAATAGCCCCTTGTAAGACACCTGAGCACTGTGCTCAACTGAAGGCATCCCCTGTTGTCTCCCCAGAGACAGGTCAAGAGCTCTTTATTGTTTATGGGAGAAGGGTCAGGAGCACTTATCACAGTAACATAAGTCATCATTTTAAACTGCACTATAATGTATAATGAATGACAGAAGAAAGATAGCTGTTTTACAAAAGTACCCTGATCTGAAAACCACACTCTGATGGTAGGTGCAGCACAAGAATATTGTTGTTAATACACCTCTGACATGTGGCCTCATGCCTGTCATTTAGGAAAGATTTTTTGAGTTGTTAAAAGCCAGTTATTGGCTAGGGTACAGTGGAGAGCCACACTCACGTGCTGTTGGTCATAGCTATTTGGCTTAACTATTATAAACAAAGCCATTTGGTGACAAGAATCTTTTTTTGTGTGTGTGGGGGATGGAGTCTCGCTCTGTCGCCCAGGCTGGAGTGCAGTGGCCGGATCTCAGCTCACTGCAAGCTCCGCCTCCTGGGTTCATGCCATTCTCCTGCCTCAGCCTCCCAAGTAGCTGGGGCTACAGGCGCCTGCCACCACGCCTGGCTAATTTTTTGTATTTTTGAGTAGAGATGGGGTTTCACTTTGTTAGCCAGGATGGTCTGTATCTCCTGACCTTGTGATCTGCCCGCCTCGGCCTCCCAAAGTGCTGGGATTATAGGCGTGAGCCACCATGCCCTGCTGGTGACGAGAATCTGTATGTAATTTATTAGTGTCAGTTTTTTTCTGATCTTTATTGATTTTTACTTTTAATAGATATATAGAAGTAAATGCATTTGTGTAAGAAGAGGGAAGTTATTGTCTATAAAACTTTTTAAAATTGAAGTCTCATTTTATCCTTCTTTTTTTTTTTTTTTATTATTAGAGTCTTGCTCTGTTGCCCAGGCTGGAGCGCAGTGGCGTGATCTCGGCTCACTGCAAGCTCCGCTTCCCGGATTCACGCCATTCTCCTACCTCAGCCTCCTGAGTAGCTGGGACTACAGGCACCCGCCACAGCACCTGGCTAATTGTTTTGTATTTTTAGTAGAGACAGGGTTGCACCATGTTAGCCAGGATGGTCTCGATCTCCTGACCTCATGATCCACCCATCTTGGCCCCCAAAGTGCTGGGATTACAGGCGTGAGCCACTGCGCCTGGCCAATTTTTTTGTTTTTTCTTCTGAGAGGGAGTCTTGCTCTGTTGCCCAGGATGCAGTGCAGTGATGCGATCTCAGCTCACTGCAACCTCCGTCTCCTGGGTTCAAGTGATTCTCCTCCCTCAACCTCCTGAGTAGCTGCGATTCCAGGCATGTGCCATCAGGCCTGGCTAACTTTTGTATTTTTAGTAGAGACGGGGTTTCATCATGTTGGCCAGGCTCATCTCGAACTCCTGACGTCAGGTGATCCACTTGCCTCGGCCTCCCAAAGTGCTGGGATTACAGGCGTGAGCCACTGTGCCCAGCCTATCCTTCTTTTATGAGATCTTAAAATATGAAAACTTTGTTTTTACATTCTAAAATAGAAATCTTAAAGTTTAAAAAACTTTTTGAGAACCCCAAAGAAAAATATTGCCATAGCCACAAAGATGTTTGATGTACTGTATTTCAAGGACGTGTGTGTATATGTATGTGCAAGTTTGTACATGTAGAATAACTTTGCTGTCTGAGATGAATTGACATCCTGTCTTTCCCCTTCTTCCCTATCAATCCTTAAGGAAAAAGAAAAAAAAAAAAAAGAACTAGAAATAAATCTCTGAGAAGATAAAAACAGATGCCTGTGTTGAGTAGAAAGAGATTTTTGAGACTGATTGATTTTATAAGTGGTCAGTTTGATAGTAAATATTTTCATGTTATGACACTTTTTACCTCCCTGTAAAACCTCTTCACTGTGAAGACTAAAGTGAAGAATTATTGGGTCAAAGATCAGTTATATAAAATGTTTAAAAAATAATTTCTCCACTACTTTTTAATAGAATCTTATCTGCCTTTAAGATTTCTATTCATCTGAAGATATTACCTGAGCTTCTGTCCTGTCTTAGCTCATAGGCAACAGCAGATTGCAGAGCTCATATTGTCACAGTCGTTTGTTACCCACCCTCTGTCTTTTTTATGACCAGGTATCATCTCCAGGCTCTCCGGCACCTCTATGTGCTGGCCGCGGAGCCCAGGCTTCTCGTGCCTGTGGATGTGGACACAAACACGCCCTGCTATGCCCTCTTAGAAGTTACCTACAAGGTATCTCTCCCTATCATTTACTTGTAATTTTATTACCACTCATCCGTCTTTGCAGGTCATAATATTTCAAATGTGTTGTCCAGTAAAAGGTGACAAGTAGTCAGTTGAACTTTCATAAAAATGGAAGCTTCCAAAGTTATTGTATATCCTGCCAGGCCATTCATGCTTGTTTGTATTCTCTGGGTATCACTTTTTAGGGATCATCAGCTACTCTTTTGTCCTTAGAGCTTATAGTTTGAAAATGTCCCTGTTAACTTTACATGACTGACAGTAGTGTTCTATAAAACTAATTGAGTTAGACCCATTCTTAGATTTGTTAGCTGAATACTTGAAAACCCAAAATTGTGTATTTGATGACAGCTTTCATTTAGATGCACAAATAGATTACAAGTTTTATATCCTTCTTTCATTCAGCAAATTATTAAGTACCTTCTGTGAATCAGAACTGTACTAGGCTCTGGGGTACAAAATGAGATGACATTGTCATTTTCCTTAAGGAAGCTTTATCCCCTGGGGAGCCAGGCATGGATACAGTGAGAATAGAGTGTGATAATTGGAGATGTGTGTGGAATGCAGGGGAGGCAGCAAAGCACCCTCGCTTAGCTGTTAGCTGTGGGGTTGAGGGGCTGTCACAGCGGACGGTGTTTGGGCTAGGCCTGGCCCGCTGAGTGGAGCTCCTTCCGAACGGAGAAGGCAACATGCAGAAACCCAGCGCACTGGAGCATGGCCTTTGGTCCTGCTGGCCTGTGGGGAGCAAGGCTTGAAGTGCTGGGAAGTGACACATACCCTGTGGGGAATTTCGACATCAGTCCTTCAAGATTTGAGTACCAGAGAGGATTTTATGGCATTTTAAGGTCTCTGTATGAACTGCAGGGTTGGAGGGAGGTAGAGCGTGGAGATGTTTCTTCTTTGTTGTTTCCACTGACTACCTAGTGAACTGTAGCTGGACTTTTACGTTTGTAAAGGGCACTCAGTGGTATGAACAAACGAAAGAAGAATTGATGGCTCCTACCCTGCTTCCAGAACTCCATCTTTTAAAGCAGGTAAGTTGGGCATGGTTGGGAGATGGGTCCAAGCGATCAATTCAGTAGAACAGCATAGCGTTAAAGACAGCTAAATAAAAGCCTCTGCTTTCTTCATGTATTGTAGCAGATAAGAAAGCTGCAGCAAAAGGAAAAGTCAGAAAGAACAGAGCAAGTCTTGTCTTAGAGATCTTTATTGATAGTTCAGGTGGCCTCAGAACATGATTTACTTTCATTTTTTTGGTCTGGAAATGGAGCTTGTTAACCTCCAGATGCCTCTTTCTGGCTGTTACTGTTTCCTCTGAGAAACATAGGGTCCAGTTTGTCAAATGAATATATTTTTCAGCTTTGGGTTGACTACGTTTACATTTATCTTGGCAGATTAAAGTTAAAGGCCCAAGATACTGGGAACTGCTCATAGATTTAAGCAAAGGAACACAACACTTGAAGTAAGTACATTAAATTTCTCTGATTTACCTTTTAGGAAGTGAATAGAAGTATATAGGAAGGTATAAATTATAAATTATTATCTGGAATGTGACTCATCACCCTTTAATCTCATTGAAGACAATATGTAGGGTATGTCTTCTGTAAAACAGTCTGTATTTTTGAAACAGGACTTGTGTTAGAAAATGAAAGTTTTGGCCAGGTGCGGTGGCTCACGCCTGTAATCCCAGCACTTTGGGAAGCCGACGCGGGCGGATCATGAGGTCAGGAGATCGAGACCATCCTGGCTAACACGGTGAAACCCCGTCTCTACTAAAAATACAAAAAATTAGTCGGATGTTGTGACTGGCACCTGTAGTCCCAGCTACTCGGGAGGCTGAGGCAGGAGAATGGCACAAACTCAGGAGGCGGAGCTTGCAGTGAGCCAATATTGCGCCACTGCACTGCAGCCTGGGTGACAAAGCGAGACTCCGTCTCAGAAAAAAAAAAAAAAAGAAAGAAAATGAAAGTTTTAATTTTAAACTCCATCCCTAAATATTTATATTCATTTATTGAGAAACTTGCACTGACTTCCTTGTGACAGTAATGGACTTGTCTCTTGGTATATTAACATAAGATTTAGTTTAAGAAAGTGTGTTAGTCCATTTTCACACTGCTATAAAGAACTACCTGAGATTGAGTAATTTGTAAAGAAAAGTAGTTAAATTGACTCATAGTTTCGCCTGGCTGGGGAGGCCTCAGGAAACTTACAATCGTGGCAGAAAGCGAAGGAGAGGCAAGATATGTCTTGTATGGCGGCAAGAGTGAGTGAGAGAGGTGCTACACTTTTAAACCATCAGATCTCGTGAAAACTCACTATCATGAGAACAGCATGAGGGAAATCCGCCCCCATGATCCAATCACCCCCAACCAGGTCCCTCCCCTGACATGTGGGGATTACAGTTTGACATGAGATTTGGGTGGGGACACAGAGCCTAACCAGGTCAGAAAGTAAAGCTGATTTGTACATCCACAAAAGGAACTTTATTATATCAGTCAGTGTTTGTCAGACCGCATCTTTTGTTGCATCTCTTTACCATTCTTCTGTTAGAAAGTTCTCCTAAATTTAAGATTATTGTAGATAATATATACTACTCACCCAGTTTATTTTGGGTGGAAATAATCACATGCAATTATTTTAGAGTGTTGATAATTTTATACTGAAAGTAGCATGTCAATTAAGTCTTTAAATTTCAAGGAAGTTTAACAAGCATGTAAAAGTTTCTATAATTTGGTCCCAATGTGAGTTTTTCCAGACTATCTGTATATTAGCTGTTTTCTGTATTGTTCTGTCCTTAGATTTGCAGCATTATTTTCTTTTTGCTGCAAACCAATTAATAGATATTTAGTACCTCATGTACTCTAGACATAGAGCTAGGGGATATAGGGAATACAAAGAAATGTTAGGTAAAATGCTACCCTTGAAACTCATAGTTGAGCCAGTAGTCAAAGTGACTTCTCATTTAACAAGTTCCATGAATCTAGACACCAAAGAAAAACAGAACTTTATTCTAGGCTTTCTCATAGGGACTGATTTAATCTTAGACACAGTAAATAATCGTTTGCCTTAGTGGAAAATGGTAAAGGCTTCATCTCCCGTGAACATGGTATTAGAAGACACTATGTTTCCAGCCAAGAACTGCCAGTAATACCTTATATTAAATTCATTCATTTTTCTTTCAGGTCCATCCTTTCCAAGGATGGGGTTTTATATGTTAAACTCAGGGCAGGTCAGCTCTCCTACAAAGAAGATCCAATGGGATGGCAAAGTTTGTTGGCGCAGACTGTTGCTAACAGGAACTCTGAAGCCCGGGCTTTCAAGGTAGTATTATTAATTGGTAAAAACGGAAAGAAATAATTGTAAATTGCGGGCTTCCTTGCCCATTGCTGTAAACTTTAAAGGTGGATCTGCTTCCTTTTTCATTGTTGCGGATTGTAAACACTGCCTGCCCGTGACTCCGTTTGCTGTTTATGTGATGGGCATAATAAAATATAAATACAAAATACTCTATATAATAAATAATAAATATATATAATAAAGTAAAATACTCTAAGTTAAGATTTACATTCAGCAGCAAGGACAGTCGCACCATATCCTGACACTACAACAAATACTTTAGTAATTTTATTATTAATCCTCAAATCGGTGAAGATTTACTTAATTTCATAGCAAAAATAGAAAAGGAGTTTTGCAAGCTAGCAATTATTAGCTCCATTTAAAAACCACCATTTGTTTCCTTCATCTTGGTGAGGATAAACTGATGACAGACTCAGACTTCTTTTGTTAGTTTGCTTTATTATTTGCACAGTACTTGACTGCCAGTACAGTAGTGTTTGAAATAAGCAAATAGTTACGATAAATGAGGGTAGGAAACAATCTCATTCCCATGGCGGGGTCAGCACATATTTTGCTCGATATTCTTGACTCAGGTAAGTTTCCAACACTAGAAATTTGTCCCATAATCAGGCCTTAAGACTTCTGAATTTAACTTCAGTTTTCTGTAATTCCATGAGCAAATATGTCCCTGTTGGTGATACATAGTAGAGTAGTCTGAAGTAGTGAGGACCCTAAAGGATAATTAGATGGCAAAAGTGGGGCAGGCGGACTGGATGAGTGGCAGCCAAGGACTGAGTTAGCATCCTTTGTTCTTCCAAGTACGGAGACAGCAGTTTATTTTAATTCAACTCATATTTCATTTTAGGTCAGTTACTTGTGACCGAGCCTTTATAATGGTTCCCAGTATTGAAATGTATAAATAGTTCTCAGGGTTGACATTGGTGAATTTTGTTTGGCAGTATTCAGTAAGTTGTTTATGAAATATTTTTGAAAGATTTTTGGACACGGTTTAACTTAAATTTGTAGTATTGCTTCTTCTAAAAATCAGAGCATATCCCAAAGACTCTAACCCAATTTGTAAAGAAAATAGGTAACTTTAGACTTGAGTTCGAATGAAGAAAATATATAAAAATTAAAAGCTATCTCAATTTCCTGCCTACTGGAAGTTCAGAAATAAAATATAAACCTTCATATTTCATTTTCAGTCTTGAACCTTGAATGATACTGTTTTTTCCCAAGTTTAAAAAATTGTGGTAAAATGCACACAATTTATTGTCTTAACCTTTTGCAAGTTACAGTTCAGTAATATTAAGTGCATTCACATTGTTGCGCAACCATCACCACCATCCGTCTCTAGAACTGTTTCATCTTGCAGACCTGAAATCTATACTTGCAACAATAACCCCTCATTCTACTTCCCCTAGTCCCTGGCAACCACCATTCTATTTTATGTCTCTGATTTTGATTATACTAAGTACCTTATATATATGGTTTCATACACTGTTTATCTTTTTGTGACTGGCTTGAGTGATATTCTTTTTTCCTTACCATTTCAGTAACAATTCTAGTTTCTGGTAGGCTTTTTAGTTAGTCAGTGAAGGAAGGAAAAGCCTTTTGTGGATGAGTTGTGTAAACAGGAAGACCTGTTTGTTTATTGGCCTTTTGATAATTTGTAGCTCATGTTAACTTGTGCAAAAGCTTATTGTAACTTCTTAGCAGAACAGGTTGATGAGGAAAGTTTGCACCATCTGGGTTTTTTTGGGAATGTTGTGTGACAAAGGGGAGGTAGAGTTGTTAGAACTCCTTGTATTACAGTTTGAGCAATAAGGAAAATACTCTTTTTTTAATCTTATACTGTTGTGGTTGTTTGTTTTTTTTAGCCAGAAACAATCTCAGCATTCACTTCTGATCCAGCACTTCTGTCATTTGCTGACTATTTCTGCAAACCAACTGTGAACATGGGTCAGGTATATATTCTATGGTTTGCTGAGCCCCAGGACCAGCATTCGTTATTATGTCTATGTATGGGTCACCCAAAACATCTGTACTATCTGTATCTATCTTTGAGATTGATGACATACGTGAGTCACATGGGATGACTTTTGCTTGGCACGTGTAGATTTGCATAGCCTAAAACTATTACATTTAGCAACTTTCTATCTTGATAGAAGAAACAACATTTGTAAGACATTAATTTTGACAGATGATAGTTTCTGTCACCTACAAGAATGATGCCCATTCATATTCTGCTTTATGTTTTCAGTGTTTACCGCCTTTATCTTATTTTTATGTAATTGCATTAACTGTTTCATCTGTATATTATAACACTTCTTTTTCTTGTTTATACACCTGTTGCCTTCAAGATTCCAAGGGTGCTTAGCAGATTTTTCTTTATTTTTTTGGTTTTTGTTTTTTGAGATAGGGCCGGTTTTTTCTGTTGCCCAGGCTGGAGTGCAGTGACGTGATCATGGTTCACTACATCCTTGACCTCCCGGACTGAAGCCATCCTTCCACCTCAGGCTTCTGAGTAGCTGGACTACAGGCGTGTAGCCACCATGGCTAATTTATTAAAAAATTTTTGTAGAGATGGAGTCTCACTATATTGCCCAGGTTGGTCTTGAACTCCTGGGCTCAAATGATCCTCCCACCTTGGACTCCCAAAGTGCTGGGATTATAGACTTGAGCCACTGTGCCTGGCCCAGATCTTTGGTTTAATCCACCATACAGAGAAGGAAAGATTGGATATAGAATTAGATATCTAGGATTGATAGCCTATTGTCTACAAGTGTATATGGCCTTCAGAAAATTTCTCAGCCTCTCCAAAATGTAGTTTCCTCATTTCTAAAAGTGATTATAATAGAATCTACCTTACAGTATTGTTTTGAGGATTAAGTGAAATAACCTTCCCCTCTCTTACTTATTGAATCTTTACTATATATTGGATACTCTGCTAATACTTAAATGTCATTTAATTATGACCCTGAGGATAGGTATTTTATCATTCTGGGCTTACAGATGAGGAAACTGCCACTGAGAGATGTTACATGCCCAAGATCACACAGCTAGTAAGAGCTGGGCTGTGCACTCAAGGTCACGGGTCTCTAATAAAGCCCATGCCTGCCCTTAACCCCAGCTGGACTTGACTTTGCTGCCTCCCCTAAACTTTTTCTGGTCAGTGTTTTTTTCTTGCAGCTTTGTTACTCTGTTTCCTTTCTGGATCCTACTCTTCCCAGCCCAACCCAAGGCATACCTCTGTGATGTCCTGTCTACTCATTTTATCCTAGTTTGGTCCATTCCTCTCTTCTGTAGCACTTACTATCCTTAACTGTCTCTTGGGACTTAATTTTTTTAATTGTTTAATGTTACATGTGCTATGGCTTTTTAAAAAGATTATAATGTTACTTTTATGTGATTCATTATAGAACTTAAGAATGGGCTATAGTAGTACTATACAATTGGTTTTTGAATTGATTTTGGAATATACTTTGTGCTACAAAAAGCTTCTGATTTTCTGCAGAAACAGGAAATTCTGGATCTCTTTTCTTCAGTACTCTATGAATGTGTTACCCAGGAGACCCCAGAGATGTTGCCTGCATACATAGCAATGGATCAGGTATGGATCCAAAAACTTATACCGATTCTGGTGAAATTTGTCCTGTAGTTCAAGTAACTTACTGAATAGTGTGGTAAGATTCCTAGTGTCCTTCCTTTTAGTTTCCCATTTGCTTTTGGAAATTTAAGAAAGGAAACCATATAAAATTTGAAAGCTCTCAAAAATCCAAAAAGCTTGGGCTTTGTGTTGACAGGAGTGCCCCTTGGGAAGCTGTCTTCCTCTAAGGGTTCCCCTTCCTCCCTTTTATCTCCCCTGACTGGGAGAGGAGGAGAGCACTCCCTCCCTCTCTCCCATTTTATTTTTGCCTTCCTCCTTGCACTGCCTCTTTGTAGAAGTCTGCATGTGAGCAGTTAGTGGACAAACAGAGCCCTAGCGATGGCAGTACTATGAAATTAGACCTATGTGATGAAGCTTGCAAGAGGTTACAGAGTATATATGTAGTTATCTAGGGCGTTGGAGTTCATTTTTAAATTTCTCTTGTTATTGATGTTTTAAAAGAGCCTAAAGGGGTAATGCAGAAAGTAATGCTTAATACTGTTCTTAAAGGATCAGACCAATTTATTCACTTCAGGCAAATTAGTAATACATATGCCTTTTCATTATTATCATATCTTTCAGACCCAGATTTGCAGTTAAGCCAAGCCAGTAGTTTTCTAACCTGGCAAAAATTTGCCTTGGTATCTTAAAAATACAGATCCTCTAATTCCATGCCTCATCTGTTGAATCAGAATTTCTGGGGTGAGATCCAGAATCTAGTTTTAAACAGCTATTTAAGTGAATATAATAAGGTCACAGCTGAGCATCTGAGACTCAGTGTCTAAGAGAAACTACCTTTAGTGGTAAAATAATTTGCTAGAAAGCTGAATGGAGAAACATATTTCGTCAGAGGATAATTCCCCCAAACCAGAAAACACACAGTGTTAAGTAACATTGTTAATTAAAAGCCAAGTTCCAGTATAACTAAGTAGGCCCAGAATGCTATTATTGTCTGGAATCCACCCTTTTTTGGTTGGATAATATGGATATATGGCATCCATGCTGGCACTGCTTCTCACAGTACCTCTCTGTACAGCAGCCAAATAACAAGTTGTGTTTTTAAGTTGCTGGCTGAGAATGTGTCTTTTTACTCTCTGAACCCTCACACCTTCGCAGTCATGGGTGGCAGGTCTTTATGCATGAATATCTCCTCTGGTTGCAGCTGTAGTGACTTGCAGATGGATCCCAAGGGCACTATTAGTAGTGTTCCTTTGCCCTCTGACCTCCTGGATCCCTGCCATGTCATTGTACCCGGCTTGAGTTTTCCAGAGGTGACTGGCTGTGACCTTTTGGGTCTTGGTTGTTTGGAGCTGTTGAGCCAAGAATGAGCTCATTCACTTTTGTTACTTTTCTCTGCAAGCTGCTCATGTAGGGCCATACTGAAGGAGGTGAGCCGTGCACCTGTACCCAGTGACGGCTCCTCTGTGAGCAGACCGCTTCAAAACACAGAATGGATCCCCCACCACCCTTTATAATTACGAGCCACATTTAAAGAATACGCAGTTTACAACTCTGATGAAAAGACAGAGAACTCTTTGATTAAATGGATTGTTGTCCTCTTTCCTCTTCAAGGCTATAAGAAGACTTGGGAGAAGAGAAATGTCTGAGACTTCTGAACTTTGGCAGATAAAGTTAGTGTTAGAGTTTTTCAGCTCCCGAAGCCATCAGGAGCGGCTGCAGAACCACCCTAAGCGGGGGCTCTTTATGAACTCGGAATTCCTCCCTGTTGTGAAGTGCACCATCGATAATACCCTGGACCAGTGGCTACAAGGTAATAGTAGCATCGTAGCATGGCGCTCCTGTGCTTTTGAGATACATTCAGTTCAGGCTTTTCTGTTGTCACTTTTTTTTTCGTTGGTAAGCAAGATAAATCTGAGTATAAGCAAGAATGGCTATAGATTTAATGTTTCCAGCTAGATGAATTAGGCTTTGATTATCTGCTTCAGCTTCTTTGGAAAATGCATCTGACCCAGGCAGAGAATATTTATAGCATTTTAAATACCACTTGGTGCTCAGGACCTTGTTCTCTCTTCCCTAGCATCAGATCACATTTCCTTTCCGGTGCCTCTGTCTCCTGTTTCCTAGGTGTGTGGCCTGTCGCCTACCTGAGGCCAGCAGCCATTCCGTTTTTGTACTGGCACCCCAGGTACATGTAGAACTTGACGTGTGCTTGCTGAGTGAGCTTGTTGTACCAACTCAGTTTTGAAAACCTGGGATGGCACAGCTATGTGATGTCACAGTGGTGGCTTTCTATCAGCAGGATTTGTGATTGCAAGGAAATTGTAGTTACTCGTTAACAGTGTAGAAGTGATTCTGACTTACATGAGGCAAGTGATGGGGGCCTTTAGATTTTCGGAAATGTATCTTATGTGTTAAATACACCTGAAACTGATTTTCAGGAGTAGACTTCTTGATCTTTTCATTCTTTTTAGTTCATCCAAATGCTCCCAGTAAATATCTGACAGTTGCTTGCTTTGGGTTAATACTAACCTTAGTAATAGTAGTAGAAACAATTCTTGCTTTGATTAGTGAAAGCTATTAGTAATCAATAGACACTAAGTGTTTGAATACAATTCAGTTTATCCACCTGTAACACTAGGAAATAAACTTCTGAAAAAAATTAAATTGTAAACCAGGGTGTGAGGGATGTACTTGGAAAGCCTAATTTCAGACTCTCCATGTTTATATTTAACAGCTGCATTCTATTTGTCATTTCCTGTTCAGATTCAAAGATCTTATAGCTTCAAAATTATTTTGGTAGTCAATTTTATCCTCACTTTTGGGGAAAAACATGTTATTTCATAGGTTTTAGTGTTTCGTTTTTATTCAGTTTAACATTTGATCACCTGTGGCAGACCTTTGCTATTGATAAAAAATACTTCCTTAAATCTTTGCAGATTCCCTGATTTGCACATTTCGTATAATGTATGGAACTTTGGCAGTGACTAGAACATTCTCTAAAACAGGGCCCTGATTGTCTTGTTGCTCTTTAGTGCATTTGGTGGTTTCCAGTATTGCTGTGAGCCTCCATTGAATTTGACTTGCCGCTCAGATTTATCAAAAATGTGTTTATTTTCTAGTGAAAAACTAGAATTTTTTTTTAAAAAACCTCTTAGATATATGGTCTCCTCTCTTACAAGCGCTAGCAGTGGCATTGGGTTAGAGAACAATAAATTAAGTGAAAATTGGAAATTGCATTCATATTTGTGTGTGAGTAAAAATCACAGATGCATATGTGGACTTTCAGGGTCATTCACTAATAACTCATTAGATCTGATATAACCCATGAAATCACTACACTAATCTGAAAATGCAGCCAATTGATATTACATAAATGTCAGTTTTTTGTTTTGATATGGAGTCTTCCTCTGTCGCCAGGGTGGAGTGCAGTGGCGCGATCTCAGCTCACTGCACGCTCTGCCTCCCAGGTTCAAGCGGGCGTCCTGCCTCAGCCTCCTGAGTAGCTGGGATTACAGGCGCCTGTCACCACACCCGGCTAATTTTTGTATTTTTAGTAGAGATGGGGCTTCACCAAGTTGGTCAGGCTGGTCTCAAACTCCTGACCTTGTGATCCATGTGCCTTGGCCTCCCAAAGTGCTGGGATTACAGGCGTGAGCCATGGCACCTGGCCTATATAAATGTTTTGTATAGTATTTATCTCCTCAAATTACAGTCTTGGGCAAAGAAAGCGGGTTTCAAGTTTAAAAACTTTAAAAAGTTTTATTAACTTTTTCATATTTTGTTATGGAAATTTAAAGAATATACAAAGTAAGTAGACTAGTGTAATAAACCTCAACACCAATTTTAGTAGTTGCCAGCATTCTCCTGTTTTTGCATCGTCTGTACCTTCACCCACTGCCACACTCAGTTTTCCCAATTGTGCCATTTTACTTTCCCACCAGCAGTGGAATGCAATGCAATTTTTGGTATTGTCCTTTTTTTTTTTTTTTTTAAGACTTGTCAAGTGCAGTAGGAAAGCAAAATAAACCCAAAACAAGCAAATAAAGGCAGAAACTAACGAAACCAAAAACAGAAAAACAATAGAGAAAATCAGTGAAACAAAATGCTTGTAGTCATGAGAAAGTCATTGAAGAGAGGCTGAACCATGATGCTCTCCTTCATGATGAGCTGCTCAAAGAAGAATCTCATCTGTTCTTCTTTGATCTTTCTCCCTCTGCTGCCTCCCCCAAACCTAAACATTTCCCCCTCCCAGTAGACTGACATCCTCGCAACTGTGTTCAGTGGAGTCTACAGTTTTCATCTCACTCCATCTCTATAATGGTGAGGCTTTTAGCTACATTTTGCTTCTTGAGATGGGCCTCCCTTGACTTTGTCACAGCACACTTTCCCGTTTTAGAAAAATCTTATTTTGAAATTCTTTCTCAGTATTTGTCACCATTTCACTGTCATTCCTTTGTTGACCCTTTTGGAAGTCATCCTTGCTCCTTTCCCTCCTTCCCTTCTCCCCTCCTCTGCCATGACTGACCCATTGCTGAAGCCTTCAATCCTCATCATAGATATTTCTTGAATTTGTCTACATTTTACTACTTCTGCCTAGAACAGAATGATTATTTTGTGCCTGGACCACTGTTATAGCCTCCTAAATAGCCTCCTTGCTTTTTCTCATCTCCATTCTAATCATCTCAAGTTAACTGACAGAACAGTCTTTTAAAGAATGAACTGATCTAACACTCCTGCTTAAAGCTTTTCAAAGGCTCCTGATTCAGCTATGAAAGAAATCCCTACTGTGTGGCACCAGGACCTGTGTGACCTGCAAGGCACCTGTTTTCCTCAACAAAGCCTCTTTTACACCACTTGCTCCTCACACCACGCTGGCCCCTTCCACTTCCTCAAAAACACTGAACTCCTTTTCACTGTGGGGCCATTGAATATGCTGTTTTCCCTCCCTAGAAGCTTTTCCTCTCATTCTTCACCTGTCCAACTCATATTTATCCTTGCAGCCTCAGTTTTAATGACCTTGCCTCCCAGGCCTTCCAAGACCACTCTACCTCAGGCAGCTTTCCTGCCATGTATTGCCTGCCCGCTCATGCTCTCAACTTTTTTTCTGCATCTAAATGCCTTTGTTTGCAAGTAACAGAAGACCTGTCTTTAAACGGTAAGGACACAAATATGCTTATGTTATTAGAAGTCCACAGGTAGGGCATGTAAAGGGTCATCTTATTCCATTGTCTTCAACTCCGTTTCTCTGAGGTTCCATCAGCTACATTCTGTGCCATGACTTTATCCTCAGTGCTTTTTTTGGATGGTAATCAAATGGCTATAACATGTTCACCTCTAGCTCAGCGTGATGCCCAGAGGAAGAACAAGAGTTGCTTCTAGGAGCTTTGTGATGAGAATGAGGGGATTTCTTTCCCTGGAGCCTCCAGCAAGCATGTCATTAAGTACCTCCTCAGGTTTCTGGCTCGAGTTGCATCTCATGCACACCCTCAATCTATCCCTGTGGCAGAGACTGTCTCTTATTGAAAAAATGGCCTGGGTCTGCCTGTCTCTGAACTAACACCGTATCAGGGGAATGGGATTGCCTTGATCATCCAAGACCAGTGATTCTCAAAGTGTGGTTCGTGGAGCAGCATGACCTGGGAAGTTGTTAGAAATGGAGTTTTTCTGGCCCTACCGCAGACCTACTGAATCAGAAACTCTGTGCTCTGTGCTCTGTGTGGGGAGTGGGGCCCACTCATCTGTGATTTAACAAGCCCTCCAGGGGACTGTGATACATGGGAAAGCTTGAGAACCTCTGGCCAAGACTAATAAGGATCTAGTTCTGGAGCTGAAGTCTGTCCCATCAAATATTCTAATACATGGTGGAGGGTGGGGTGTGACAAGGGGTATTTTGGAGAGACAACCACAGTGACCACTGCCCCTTTATAGCACTCTCACAGTTCATAATTATGCATTCGTTTGTGTCATTATTTGTGTAATATCTGTCTTCTCCAACAACACTCTAAACTCTACAATGACAGGGACTCAGTCTAGCTTGTCACCGTAGCCTCAGTACCAGCTGTAGAACCTGCTTATAAGTTCTTGATGAAAAAGTAATAGAAAGAAGATATTTCTTGTGTCTCTCAGTTCTGTCGTCAGTTGGTTCAGTTCCATTTGTTTCTCTCACAGCCGGGGGTGATATGTGTGTGCATGCCTACCTCAGCGGGCAGCCCTTGGAGGAATCACAGCTGAGCATGCTGGCCTGCTTCCTCGTCTACCACTCTGTGCCAGCTCCACGGCACCTGCCGCCTATAGGACTAGAAGGTAATTGCATATCTGAGTCCTCTGTTCGGTACCTCTGTTACCTACCCCTTTATGTTCTAGTTTCTTGGTAGGAAGAGTTTCTAATTAGTTATTGTCCCTAGTTTGACTTTCCTCTTCATTAATGTTGCAGTGTCATTGCTAGGAACTGTTTTGGAGCAAAAAAGAAAAAAATTATCAACTTTTTACATGAATAACTTTCATTTTTATTCAGAAAAGGATGGATTCTTCTTCACAGAGCCCTAAACACTGGTCTAAAAATTTTTTTTAGTATATACTAAAATATATACAAAAAAAATTTTTTTGAGAAAGGCAGAGATTGTTCCATTTAATCATTTAAACTTGAAGTTTAATTACATTACTAGTTTTTTTGCTGTTTTGAAAGCCTCTGATAAAAGTTTACTATCTAGGGACTTCTAGTTATGGCCATGATGGAATTGCTTGTATTGGACTCACTTGCCCTCCAAAACAAGTATAAAAGCTAAAAAACCAAAAACCAAAAAACAAAAAACAAAAACATAAGAAAAGGGAAGTACAACAGGGAGAGCTTTCTGTTCACTCTAGCTTCTCCCCCAAAGGCATTTGCCAGTTCATAGCACAAGAAGTAGAGTCCCAGCAAAAGGCAGCAGTGCTGCAGGGCTGAGGAGCCAGAGGCTGGGTTTGTGATTGTCCAAGAGCCTAGAACTTGAGGAACAAAATCGCAGGCAGGAGAGAACAATAGGAATCATAACTCAAAATCTGGATGTACCTTTCCCTTGAGTTACTTACGACATTTTAGCCTTCATATATATGGGATAAGACTTCAAGAGATCTAGCAGAAGCCAGAAGGCCAAAAATGTAAGCAAAAGTGTCTGCAGCAGCATAGGACCGAGGAGACATAGGGTGGAATTCAAGACTTGTTGAAGTGAAGTGGCTCTGATCAGCATCCCAGCTCCTCAGGTGAATTAATAGCTTGGCCAGGCCCTAAGCCTGCTCTAGCCTATGTTTAGACCTGGTGTGCTTCAGTTTCCCTCCAAGCAGACTAGACCTACAATTAGCCTTGAGCAGAACTGAGGTGATCTGCATGCTTTGTCCCCACCTAGCAGAAGAAAACGTAACCTTCATAGGAGAAAGAAAACATACCCAGAGCCTCTGCAATTTCTGGTCTACAGGATTCAGTGTTGAATAAAAAATTACGAGACATAATACGAAAAAAAAAAAAAAACAGATAATAATAGAAACAGACCTATGTGTGATTCAGATATTGGAGTTATCATACTGGGACTTAAAATAACTATGACTAATATTTCCAGGAAAATAGAGAGAAGGATGGGAGTTTCACCAGAAACCTGGAATCAATAAAAAAGAGTTAAATGGAAAGTCTAGAACTGAAAAATGTAATAACTGAAATGAAGATCTCAGTATTGGATTATTTGAAGTGAACTGGAACACACTTATCTGCTGGAAGACGAGTAGAAAGTAAACAGACTGAAGCACAGAGGGAAGAATGGGTAGGAAATACAGAGAAGAGTACAAGAGATATGTAGAAACCGTGGGAAAAAAAATCAAATATGTATGGAGTTGGAATAAGAGAATAAGAGGAGAGAGAGAATGAGTTAGAAGCAATATTTGAAGAGACAGAAGCTAAGAATTTTGAAAAATGGTGTTAAATATTAACCCACAGTGAACCCTAAGCAGGATGAATACAAAGAAAACCATACTAGTCACATTAATAGTCAAACTGCTAAAAGTAAAAGGAAGACATTTTAAAGCATAGACTTTCTTTTCAGGCCAGGATGGACAAACAGGGTTGTTCAGTGGTCAACTGCATTAGAACCAGTAAAATACCACTTAGATAGTAATTGAAGGTAGACAGGCACTTTTGCTCATTATATTTAAAGAATTATATATATATATACACTTAAACAATATTAGTAGTTTCACATATAGTTATAGGTCACTTTCTGAAGTCTAGAATGGGTACATTCTATCAAATCATATTCAGGTTGAGTATCCTTAATCTGAAATCTGAAGTGTTTGAAATCGAAAACGTTTTGAGCGCCAACATGATGCTCAGAGGAAATGCTCATTCCAGCATTTTGGATTTGGGATTTTCAGATTAAGAATGCTCAGCTGGTAGGTGTAATGCAGATATTCCAAAATCCAAAAAAATCCAGAATCCAAAACACCTCTCTTCCCAAGCATTTTGGAAAAGGGATACTCAACTTACATTACAGTGTATTAGGGAATTTCATGATTTTAAATATTGTCTTTGGATAATCATTTTCAAAGGGAAAAATGCCTCTTTTCAACGTGACTGTGTTTCTGAAGCTTCCTTGAAAGGAGAGGTACGGCTGAATTTATTTAGAGATGTGACCTTCCCGCCCCATTTCCGTTTTAGGGAGCACGAGCTTTGCTGAACTGCTCTTCAAATTTAAGCAGCTAAAAATGCCAGTGCGAGCTTTGCTGAGATTGGCTCCTTTGCTTCTTGGAAATCCACAGCCAATGGTGATGTGACCGTGTCTGGTGGTGAACCTACCCTGAGACGTGACTTCTACACAAAAACGTGACCAAACATCAAAGCTAAAGCAATGTTTATAAAGTTTTATGGTATAACTAGGGGGAAGTGAGCTGCACAAACCTCAGTGTATTTTAAATCTGTTGCTGTGGTCATTAACATTATATGATACGTAAAAGCAAGTTACAATTTACTTTTGTAAATAAAGTTTTTGGTTTGTTTTCAAAACTCTCAATGATTGCTTTAGTTTTGGACTTAGAGAATAGAGCAGTGGGTGCTGGAGTGAATATTGATTTTTAAAGTCTTTGAACTGTGGTGGTACAGGTGAAGTGACTATGTTCAAAAACGCAGTTTTAAAAGAAGCTATATCATAAAGTTTTACTTTCTGTGGCAAAAGAGCGTGTTAGCATTTCCTCAGATGTCACAGTTGTCCCATCTAAAATAAGTTTGTACTTCTGGTGACAATGCCAGACATTCTCATGATGTGATCACCTTAAATGGGAGAAGGAGATTTTTGCCCTCAGTTGCTCAACATGAAGTACTATGGACTGAATTGTGTCCTCTCAGAACTGTATATTGAGGCCCTAATCCCTGTGTGGCTGTATTTGGCAATGGGGCATTTAGGAGATTACTAAGGTTAAATGAGGTCATCATAAGGGTGGGGTCTTAATTCAATAGAATTGGTGGTCTCCTAAGCAGAGGAAGAGAGATTTTTCTTTCTCTCTCTGCCACGTGAAGATGCAGTGAGAAGTCGGCCATTCTGCAAGCCAAGAAGAGCCCTTACCAGGAACAGACTTGACTAGCACCTCGATCATGGACCTCCAGCCTCCAGAATTGCAAGAAATACATTTGCCCTGTTGAAACCACCCAGTCTAAAAAAAAAAAAAAAAAGAAAAAAAAAAAGAAAGGCCGGGCGCGGTGGCTCAAGCCTGTAATCCCAGCACTTTGGGAGGCCGAGACGGGCGGATCACGAGGTCAGGAGATCAAGACCATCCTGGCTAACATGGTGAAACCCCGTCTCTACTAAAAAATACAAAAATCTACCTGGGCGAGGTGGCAGGCGCCTGTAGTCCCAGCTACTTGGGAGGCTGAGGCAAGAGAATGGCGTAAACCTGGGAGGCGGAGCTTGCAGTGAGCTGAGATCTGGCCACTGCACTCCAGCCTGGGCAACAGAGCAAGACTCCGTCTCAAAAAAAAAAAAAAAAAAAAAAAAGAAACCACCCAGTCTGTGGTGTTTTGTTATGGCAGCCTAGGCAGACTAATACATGAAACCTGCTCTAAATAGATAAAATAAGAAATTACTACAGAGGGCTCTTTAGAAATTGTATTTAAAAACAAGACAATCCATATTTACCCAAGATTTACAGAATGTACGTCTGTACACGGGAGGGATTTCTGGACTCGTGGATGATGAAAAATGTTCGTATAAAGGCACGTCCAGCTTCGAGTTGCCAACACAGGAGGAAGAATGCTCTCTGTTGTTCAGATGCTGATGTGTGTCCTGTGCTTCCTGGACGGCCAGTGGGATCATAAGCTGGTAGAAGCAAGATCTTCATCCACTGACTTCATATTTCTTCCACATCCTGAGCTGTGTTGTCTGACTTTAAAAATAAAGCAAATAGAAATGTTTCCATTGAGAGTTTGGCAAAACCCCACGTGGCATTTGTCTCTGCGGGCTAGACTTGGAAGGTATGCTCCTGGAGGCCCAGCGGTTTTCTCTGGCCTCTCCGTGTCCTCCCATTGGCGTGCCTGCCCCAAGGACTCGCTTATTCCCGGATGTGAAGCGGAGGCACGAAGGGGCTGACTGAGAGGCTGAAATGTGCTTCTCTTCACACTTACATAGTTTTCTTCTAATTAAAAATAAATTTTAAGTGGTAGATGATGAAAATTCCTTTTGAATCAAGATTTTAAAAATTCAATATCAAACCAATTGTTACTGTCTTCACTCTCCATTGTTTACGACTGTGTGCTTTTCCCTGAATAAAGAATGACTGGAGAGACATCTAGTTGTTTGCACACATATTAACTCATACTTAAGGGAGAACAGCTTTTAGAACATTGTCCACAAAAGCAAATATCAGCTTTAAAAGAGAGAGGACAGAAAGACTGCAGATGGTCTGGAAGCAGCATTTTTAGGCCGTCTGATTAGCTGGGAAGTCAGCCCTTGAGTAGGCCTGCTGGATCATCAGATAAATCCATTTCAGCTACTTCTGGACCCTCAAAAAATCCTGAGGGTATGGCTCTCACCATCCAGAACCTGCAGCCTCCTTAGAGCCATGGCTGTGAGGGAAGAGCTGCAGAAAAACATTTGGCTGTTAAGTGTTTTGGCCCAGAAACAGCACAAATCATTTCCTGTTAAAGCCTGTTGGCCGGAAGTAGTCACACTGCTCTACTTAGTGTGCCCAGGACTGGGAGGAGAGGCAGATGCTGGTGAGGATGTTATGCCAGTTACAGCATGGTTCCTCACTTACTAATTCCCTGTGTCCATCTTTTCTACTTAGATAGATAGAAATAGGTATCACTGCCTTCCATAGACAAAATTAAAGAAAGCATACAATTTACACATACACTCTGAGCGCTTGTTCTTTCCCCAATAGACACTGACGTCTGTGCTCCTCCCTTGTGGGTCTTCTGAAGGATCTAGCAGGAGACCCAGGTTGAAACCCTACAGAACCTTGCCATGTGCTGCCCAGTCTGCCTTGAATAAGGCCATTTTCTCACCCTTTGTCTAGTAACTAGCTGACTCCACAGCTCATGGTGAGGGGCATGTCTCAGCTCAGGGGGTCCCCTGACATCCCAGCGGAAGCAAGAAGGTGGGGGTCTTTCACCTCTCAGCCTGATGATCTGTGCACACCCACTCGGTGGGAGGCCAGGGTGCCTGTGGGCAGATGCGTCAGAGTGTGGGCCAGGATTTGGAGTAGAAGCCAGAACATATGAAAGTCCAAACCAGGAAGACTTTGTTGCCTCCCCCATGTGGGGTTGAAGGCCTCTCTTCTGAGGTCCCCCATCCTCATGCTGACCACATTTGGGGGGAAATGTCTCACTGTGTGAGGATCATGCCAATTAAGCTGTAGGGGAGGACACAGGATCTGATCCCCTCTGTATCCTTAGCGCATGCTATCTCCAGCCAGCAGGGGAAGGAAACAGAGGTGAGGTGGGAGAGGTGGCCACTCTGGACAGTGTACCTGGGCTGGCTGCCTCTCAGCACCCACGAGCACCCCACAGATATCCACGCCCGTGTACAAAGTTTCCCAAGTGGTGGCCTTTTCCTGCTTCCAAGAGCTGCCCAGGTTCCCCCCTCTCTGAAATAACATTGGTTGCTTCTCATTACGTCACAAGCTGCAGAAAAAAAAATTGAAATAAAAACCCTCTACAACTGTATCCTTAACTCTTACCTGTGGATAAGGATGGACTTGCCTGCCCAACATCCTCTATCTTATGTCTTTGGGTGAAAGGGAAGCTGGAATGGGCAGGAGGGGCTGCTCAGGGCAGTCAGGACCTTCAGGTTTCAGGCAGGGAGACCCACTGATCAGACACTTGCATCAAATGTCCGTGCTGACAGATCCCTTAGATGGCACCGGTCCTGCCCCTCCTCGAGTGAGATCCCTGTGGCTCAGGGAGGGAGGTTGACTGCCCCAGAGCACCCTTCACAACTGTGATGAAGCTGGCTTTCAACCATGCTTCCTATACCCCACCCTGAACCTGGTCCAGTACTGCCTGCATTTCCAGTCCAACAGACTCTTAGGAGGAAGCAATGATTAAATGTAAGTGAAAAGGACTTGGCACCAGGAAGAGTTCATGAACACATTTCAAAAGCAGACATACTCTTCTTTACACCTTTGGAAAAACAAAGGCTTTGTGTATCTTGGAATTTGATTAACTGAATTAATCTGTGTGTTGCTTTCTTGGTCACATAACAAGCACCTTGATTTAAATTTTTTTTTTTCTCATAGCTAAAAAGATTTCTTCCTAATTCGTATGGTACATTATTATAATATGAAATCTTAAAATAAGTTATTGATTGATTGAGACAGAGTCTCCCTCTGTTGCCCAGGCTAGAGTCAGTGACATGACCATAACTCATTCCAGCTCACTGCAGGCTCAACTTTCTGGGTTCAAGCAATCCTCCAGCCTCAGCCTCCTGAGTGAATGGGACTGCAGGTGCATACCACCACACCCAGCTAAATTTTTAAAATTTCTGTAGAGATGAAGTATTGCTATGGTGCCATCTGGTCTCAGACTCCTGGCCTCAAGTGATCCTCCTGCCTCAGCCTCCCAAAGTGCTGGGATTACAGGTATGAGCCACTGCACCCAGCCTAAAATAAAAATTTTATACCAAATTCAATACAATTTATAAATAACTGGAAAGTCTTAATTCTCAATGCTTGCCTTGTCTCTGTAGTTAAGGGATCTGTCACACTCAGGCACTCTTCCTTGTGACGCTGTAGGCCACGTGCTTCAAGAACTCAGGCGCACCAGCTCGTGATCCACATGGTTACATCATTAGGGGAGCTTAACATAGGGTGGAGGTTGGAAGTCACTCGGGTTTCTTTCATTTGTCTTATGTTCACTTTTGTGCATATCAAGAATATTTTAGGCCAGGCATGGTGGCTCACGCCTGTAATCCCAGCACTTTGGAAGGCCAAGGTGGGCGGATCACCTGAGATCAGGAGTTTGAGACCAGCCTGGCCAACATGGCGAAACCCCATCCCTACTTAAAAAAAAAAAAAAAAAAAATTAGCCAGGTGTAGGGGCACATGCCTGTAATCTCAGCTACTCGGGAGGCTAAGGCAGCAGAATCTTGAACCAGGGAGGCAGAGGTTGCAGTGAGCTGAGATCGCGCCATTGCACTTCAGCCTAGGCAATAGAGCAAGACTGCATCTCAAAAAATAAAAATAAAAGTAAGAATATTGTAAGTGCTGCTTACTGTACCAGTTCAGAAATTAAGGCAGTTTCATCAGCTGGAAACCTTTCTCACTCCATGTTCTGTGCAAATTTCTGTAAATCCACAGAGCAGGGCAGAGGTGGTGGCTCCAGCATCACTTCCCTCCTAACTCCCCGCTGTGTTGCACTAATTCATTTGTGGCTCATCTCTCTGCGCCCCATGGGTGGGCTGGATGTCAGTCAGCTTGGTGTCTTCACTGCCTCCTTTTGTCTCTCCTCAGCTTCCAGCTGTTTTTCACATGTAGTGCCAGATGAGAGTCTTCCAGTGGCAGATGCCCGTGCAGGGCCTGGAGGATAGAGGAGGAGGTAAAGCCTTTACTCTCCTGCACTGGCTACAGCAGACACAGGGCAGATGGCACACTCCTGGCTGCAGGAAGCTAATACCAGCTGTGGCAGGTGTCACCACTCCTGAGTTTCTGGAAGTTTACAGGAGCTTCTCTGTCCTCTGCCTCCTTCATTTCCTGTTTGGATCTCTGAACAAACTCCATGATCCCTTGAGGGATGCAATGACTCAGATGTAAACTCGTCCCCATCCCTGAGTCCCACCAAAACCACCCACTGCCACTCAGGGACTAGGCTTTGCTTCTAGAATTTCTAGCCCCCTGGTTACCTCCCCCAAGCTTCTAGTGCTGTTCACTTTTCTTTTCCAGTCTCAAATCCTCAGTTGCTCTCTAAAATGCCAAAATTTCTCTGCAATTTCCTAACCCCTGCATAGACTCACCTGGGTGGCACTGATCTCACAGCTGCAGCGGTGGGTCTCACTGTGCTTTCAGTACAGCCTTACATAAGTGTTCAGAGAAAGCCTGGACCGAGGAAATGAAAACCTGCCCTGCTACTTATCAGGCTGGTGATTCTTTATACAATCCATCAGTGGCAGGCCCCTGGGTTTATTCCATGTCTTTGCTATTGTGAATAGTGCTGGGACGAACACGAGTGCATGTGTCTTTTTGATAGAACAATTTCTTTTCCGTTCGATAGATATACTCAGTAATGGGATTGCTGGGTCAAATGGCAGTACTCTTACGTTCTCCGAGAAATCTCCACACTGCTTTCCACAGTGGCTGACCTGATTGACATTCCCACCAGCAGTGTGTAAGTGATCCCTTTTCTCTGCAGCCTTCCCAGCATGTGTCCTTGTTTGACTTTTTTTTTTTTTTTTTAAACAATAGCCAATCTAACTGGGGTGAGATGGTCTTTCATTGTGGTTTTGGTTTGTATTTCACGGATGATTAGTGATTAGTGATATTGAGCGTATTTTCGTATGTTTGTTGACTGCTTGTATGTCTTCTTTTGAGAAGTGTCTGTGCCTGTCTTTTGCTCACTTTTTTTTTTTTTTTTGAGACGGAGTCTCGCTCTTGTCACCCAGGCTGGAGTGCAGTGGCCGGATCTCAGCTCACTGCAAGCTCCGCCTCCCGGGTTCACGCCATTCTCCTGCCTCAGCCTCTCGAGTAGCTGGGACTACAGGCGCCCGCCACCTTGCCCGGCTAGTTTTTTGTATTTTTTAGTAGAGACGGGGTTTCACCGTGTTAGCCAGGATGGTCTCGATCTCCTGACCTCGTGATCCGCCCGTCTCGGCCTCCCAAAGTGCTAGGATTACAGGCTTGAGCTACTGCGCCCGGCCTGCTCACTTTTTAATGGGGTTGTTTTTTGGCTTGTTGATTTAAGTTTGCCGCTTCTTTGTCGGGGAAGGGGGGAGGTGGGGGAGGGCGGGAGCTACAAGAAAAGAGAGAAGGAGATCAGAGCACAGTGAAGGCAGACTCCTGAGCATGGCATCCCCTAGTGCCCGTCAGAGGGGAGCTTAGGTCGACTGTCTCTCCCCACTGCTCTTATAAGCAATGAGACCCATGGGGGGCCAACAACTGCTGTTTTTCTTTGGAGTCTTGAGATCTCAAATGAAAAGCATGTGGATGAATTGAACGTTATACCCAACTTGGTTTATCTCAGAGCACGCTTTATCTGCCTTCTTCTCTCCCCATTTCTTTTCTCGTGGGGTCAGAATAGGTTCCATCACAGCCTGCAGCGTGGCAGGCTGTTCACAGGATCATTCTATTAAACCATGTGCCCAGGCAAAGTGTTCCTTATGCATTTCACTAGAGGTCTCCCCTCCACTTCAAGTAAATCCAAAGATTAAAAACTAAATTTAAACCAAAGAAATCAGGTGGGCACTGGTGGCTCACACCTGTAATCCCAGCACTATGGGAGGCTGAGGCGGGTGGATCATTGAGGTCAGGAGTTTAAGACTAGCCTGGCCAACATGGCGAAACCCTGTCTCTACTAAAAGTACAAAAATTAGCTGGATGTTGTGGTGCACGCCTGTAATCCCAGCTACTCAGGAGGCTGAGGCAGGAGAATCACTTGAACCCAGGAGGTGGAGGTTGCAGTGAGCCAGGATCACGCCACTGCACTCCAGCCTGGGTGACAGAGTGAGACTCTGTCTCAAAAAAAAAGAAAGAAAGAAAGAAAAGAAATCACTTCTAAAGGGTGTGATGCTAGACAGTGGATGATTGGTTTCTATAAATGCCTCATCTTTTATGTCTATCCTCACAGCTCGGTATGTGTGCTTTTTTCCATTTTGTTTCTAGTGATCCAATTTTTTCAGAGACCAGAGAGCCCTGGTTGCTCCTTCGGCCCATGAGAAGTGAGATCCTTCAAGGGCCTGGCTCAGCGTAGCTTGCTTCCCTGGGAGCAGCACACACACAACAGAGCAGGGGGTGCCGGCGTTCGTCTTTCTCTTTCCTCCCCGGAACCACCGTGGTGATGGCCCCTTTCCCACAAAGGATGAATCTCAGTGTGTTTCATGTATTTATGTTTAAAATTTTAACCTCAGATCAAAACCCTGCAGAGGTTATTACGAAGAACAGCATCTACAAGAGTTTTCCCTAAAAAATTGACATGCAGGTTGAGACCTGGTATTGCAGAGCACATGATTCCATAATCAAATTCATTTGGAGAATATAACACTTTCTTACCGCAGGAGTTCTCAAAGCCCTCTCTGTGCTAATATGCATGAAGAAACTCTAAAATAGGATGCAGGAGGGCCTCCACATGCCCCCTAGCCCAGAAGGGGCCTTCAGGAGTACAGAGGAAGGAGCTGGCTCGACTCTGCGCAGCCCCAGGCCAGGGCTCACACGCACCTGGACCATCTGCAGACCCATCCATGCCCCGCTGGTCGTTCCCTGGGAACCTAGGGGGCGTGCTGGCACACCCAACTCCAGACCCAGTGATGTGGATTCTGGGCCTGGATCTGAAAGGGAGATGCAGGGGAGTGAGCACTGGATGGGGGACCCGGCCCTGCTCTCATCCCTCCACCTCCCCAGCTGGCCAGCATCCCCCACACACCTTGCACACCTCTGGGGTGACCCAGGCTCGGTGCCCCATTGCCTGGAAGAACTCCATCTTCAGCGGCAGGAACTCCTTGTAGAGGTCTGGCCAGTGCTCCTTGCCCAGCAGGAACTAGAAGATGCTCCGCTTGGACGTGGGGTTGTCCTCCTCCATGTGGGAGGTGATGTAGCTGTTACAGGAAAAGACGGGAAGCTCACCTGCCCCTTGAGTCATGGCTGCCAGCCTCAGGTGGGACAGGAGGGAGAGGTGACATAGGAAGAACCATGAGCCCAGGCAGAGTGCATAGAGGAGAGAGGGTCTGGGGGAGCCTTCTCTGCCGTGTGACCCGGATCTATAGGGGCCCCAGGGTGTCCTCAACACCGAGCCTGTGGGGCCCGTGCTGTGCCCAGCCCGAGACAAGGTCCTGGGATTGACAAGGTCATTTCCTAGTGGCTTTTGTCTTCAGGTAACTCAGTCTCTGGGCAGCAAGTGGTGTTTTCCCCACTGCTTCCATTATCTCAGGGCCTTACTCATTGCCTTTCCTTCCTCACCACCTTCATGTGGCCTCTGAAGGTCTCATCTGCTCTGTGACCAAGAAGAACAACCAAGCGCAACCCAAGCACAAGGGCATGGCTGAGCTGCCCGGACAGGCTGAGGGAAACATGGGATTCAGGGATCTGGGAAGGTTTCAGAGCAGGTCCCTGAGGAGGTGCTTGCAGGGCCAGGAAGAAGTGGATCCGGTTGTAGCGGTGCCCAGGCAGCCTGATGCAACCGAAGTACTTCACCACCGTGGACAGCAGGTACTGCCGGAGACAGAGGCTGGTGAGGGAGGCCAGGGAGGAGCAGCGGGAGAGTGTGTGGCATGGGCCATGGGACCTTCCCCGCCCGAAGGACAGGGTGCAAAACAGCTCAGGGCGGGACTTGCTGTGGGTCTCACATATCTGTGCCACCTTGAGATGAGCAATGGGAAGGCAGGGAGGGGTTCCCAGTAACTCCAGGCAGGGCAGGGACAGGCAGCGTGCTCTTCCTTCTGGCATCGAGCGTGCATTTCTCCAGGGCTTCTCCTGCCCAGGTGGAAATTCTACTCTCTCTGCCTGTCCCCCATGGGGCGGTGACTCTGCAGACCCCTTGTCCCTGTCACTCCAGTGCTGTTGGTACCTTGTCAGACACTTTGAGGAAAATGTCAGCTTCCAAGAAGCTGTGGATAACGGGATCCTCTGCAAAGGAAGGAAGAAGTCATGAGGCCTTGGAGAGGCCCTTCAAGCAGGACTGAGTGTGTGGCTGTGGGATGTTTCAGAGGAAAGCAGGAAAACGTGAACCTTCTCTGAGTTCCTCTGTCATGGTAGGGGACCCAGCTGCCTTTCCTCCAGGAAGTGCTGGGCTTTGCCTCAGCAACAGCTGCTACTCCCCGCATTGACACACACAGGTTCGGTTTCAACTGCAGATGTGAATGTTGCTACTGTTATTTAACCCTCAATAGGGTCACAATGGGATGTGGTAAATTCGTTCACTGCAGAGATGTGACTTGGGTCTCAAAGTGTAACACATTTGCCTCAAGTGAAAAGCTTGGATGTGGCCTTGGGTCTCTGTTACCCCACGACCTCTCACTGCATCATACTGTGGCTGTGTCAGGCTCCCTGTCCCACTGCCACTGAGCACTGGGGCTGTGGTGGGGAACTTCATGGCCCCTGGGCTCACTGGACTTTGCTGCCTTCCGGAAGACGTGACCTGGCCTCTGCTCCTCTGCAGGAGGCCCATCTTTGATTCGAGGTCTTCCCTGGAGGGGCCATTTCCTAGAGAAGACCTGAGAATGCCAGGCCCCGTCTGTCCCTGCCTCAGGATGATGACCCTGGCACAGCATGAGGGTGGGTGGCTCACCGTCATCCCCTCCCTGCCTCTTCTCCAGTAAGCCTGGCCCTCGGAAGAGCCCTGTCCAGCAGCACTGTCTGTGATGGTGGAGATCCTCTCTACCTGGGCTGTCCTCTGCAGCAGCCGCCAGCCCCACGTGGCTGTTGAGCTCTTGAAATGTGGCGAGCGAAACTGATAAACTGAATGTTAAAAGTGTGTTTAACTCATCTAAAATTAAACATAAGTAGCTACATGTGGCTGGTGATGCTGTAGTGAATGGCATGACATCCATGTTGTCCCCAATCCTGCCACACTCATCCCGCCTCTGGTCCTGATGCCACCTTCTCGGACAGACCGTCTCTGAGTTTCCCATTTCATTAATGTCTCTGGCCTCACTCATGCTCCATCTCCAGTCGTCATGGCCTTGAAATAAATTTCCTTGTCTGCCTTTATCACTGGCTGAGATCAACTGATTTTTGTATACGCTGTTTGTTTTTTGTCTCCTCTCACTTTGAGCACAAAGAGAGCATGATCTCGTCTGTCCTTTCCTCACTAATCTCTAAAATCTTGACTGGTGGGGAATCACTGACTGGGTTTCTGTGGGAAGGGGGTGCAGCGCTTGGTGTTTCAGCCATGAGCCTCTTTTCCTTCCCTTCAAGAACCTGGAGGAAGGAAACCCCCATCACACCGCATTGGAAGAGGGGCGGCTCTGTGTACCGGCCTCCTGGGCTTCTCGGAGCCCCGGGAGGTTTGCGCATGCTCCCAGGGCCCTGGGCGCTCCACCATCTTGGAGAACACACCAAGCAGTCGATAGAAGGCTTCTTGGTCCTCAGGGCGGTAGCTGGGTCTTCTCCTCTTGTTCATCCTGACTTTTGTTCCCTCAATATAGTTGACAGTCCGTATGTTCCTATTGTGGTCCCTCCTCCGCCTGGACTTCAGCTGGGTGACAGCTCCTGAGGAGGCTGAGCCGGAGGCGGGAGGGCTGCCGTCAGGGGGAGCTGTGGAAACGACAGACTCCATTGAGCACAAATGTGACCCACCCGGGCACCCCTGGGCCTTCTGTACTGCTCACCCTGAAGACCAGCCCCTGCCTCGTGTGGACAAGGGGACAAGTGCTCACACACCAGTAATTGACCCTTCGTGCAGGGAAGGTGCAAGGAAGTGGAGGGATGACGGAGGACACACACCTGCCTTGATAGCCCCCACATTCCTCATCTTCTGGCTCCTCTTTCCCGGGGTTCTCTGCGCAGGGACAGCCACTGATGAGGCAGAAATGGCAGCCAGAGGAGCTGAAGAGAGAGAGGACCCCATGTGATCATGGATGGGACCCACGTGGTAAACGCTGGGCTCCTCCCTTCTCACTCACCTTCAGAAGTTTGAACGTGACATGTGAGGGGATAAGGGGAATGACCGTCGTCCCCTTTGCATTTATCTACACATAAGGGTAGGAATCAAGTTACCTACTTACCTTTCTCTGCCAGACAAAAGCTGCGCTCCTCTGCCTCTTTCCATGGCTTTTTCTGCCTGGAGGACTCCTCTATGGAGACAAATGTGGAATTATCTGGTCTTCTGTCTTCCATAACTACAAAAGTGAGCAGGAAAGTGACCTCCTGGCTCACCACACCCTTCCCCCTGTGGAATCTGACTAAGAGAGTTGAAGGAAGAAGGAGAGATGATGCTGGGGCCATGGTGGTCCATCGTCCTTCATTCATTCGGGGACCATGGGCTAAGGGCAAACCACTACACACACCTGCCTTCCCTTCCACGCATGCCCTTTCTTCCAGCCCTTCTTTGCTGGGTCTTGCGGACTTGGAGCAGTCTCTGAGCAGCTGATGTGCACCTCACAAAGATCCTGTCTTCTCTGGCTACCAAAAAATGTAAGGAACCCAACATGATTCCAACCAGGCCATGTCTTTCTGCTTAACCTGCTTCTTGTGAAACATAATAATAATTAAAAATTGCAATAATAGTAACTAACCATTATTGATTGCTTACTAAACACTAGATGTTGATCTGTGCACTAAGAATTGCCTCAACTTAATCTTTATAATCTATGAGGTAAGGTTGATAATGTACCTGATTCATAGATGAGAAAATGATGCCTTAACTTGTCTAGAGCTTCTTCTGTGACCTTGGTTAGTGTGCTTCAGATTTGGGATTAGGACTTGTGTTTGACAAGTGCTTGTGGTGGTGACACTTGAGCCTTGGTCTCATTTCCAGTAGGGTCAAACTGATGACATACTTATTTTCTATGCTCTCAGCTCTGCCTACATATCCCTGTGAACCACTGTAAATTCATGGGCAATCAAGCCTGGTCCAAAAATATGACCAGAGTGGCACAGACCTTCCTACAATAGCCCTTGAAGCTGACTGAGGCAGTACCTAGTGCCCCGCAAGAAGGCTGGTGACACCTATCCCTGTCTGAGGCGTCTTCCTCATGTCTGGTAGATGCTCTCTTCCTGCTCCTCCCCCATTGTCCCTGTGGCTCCCCATGGCTCTCAAGGCAGCCACTGATGGCCAGGTTCTCTGTGGGAGTTGGCTCTCCTGTCAGCCCTCCTTCCTTCTCTCTTTTGCCCACATGCCCTCCTCTCCTGTCTTCCCCCAAAATTCAAAAACTTTTTATTCCTGCTGCATCCCCAGTCATTCATCTGGAGACTCACGGGTGGCCCCTTCCCCATCCCCTGAGACTCCTTGGGAGAAGATAGTTCAGGATCCGAGACTTGGTCTGTTACAGGAATGAGTGATAGCTGCCCTGAGTGAGTGCCTTCATGGCTCTCTGGAGTTCCAGGCCCTTGAAGCGGAGCTTACACTTACCCAGATCACAGCCCCATGATAGTGTGAAAGAGCACTGGCCGTAGCCAAGCGTTAGGGACCAAATGCTTCCAAGATTCCAGAGCATTGGTCTAGATTCACTGATGACATCACATCATTCCACCAGGAATGGCTCTTTGATTTATAAAAGGCACTCAAGGAAAAGGTCGTGAGCCTCACAGGGAAGGGGGTTACTGTCCCAGCCTGAACACTGGAGTCACCTGCTCTTACTGCAACATGACCTTCATGTGGGGCCTCTTCTTGTGTTCAATCAAATCCGTTAATGATTTCAAATGAAAATGTTACATTCACATAGCAGAAAATTGAGAATATGCAAAATTAAAAGTTGATTAATCTCTCATCTATACTAAAAAATTACGAATATTATTTATTTTTATTGCCTTATTTGTGTTTAGTATCATATTAAAATTTAAAAATGTAAGCTTTAATATTTTGAGATAATCACAGATTCACATGTAATTGTAAGAAGTAATACAGAGAGGTTCTAGATAACCTTCGTCAAAATTTCTCCAATGGTAACAACTTGCATAACTATAGTTCAATATCACAATAGGAAATTGAGTTTGGTACAATCCATTGACCTTGTTCAGATTTCATCAGTCTTACATACACTTGCTAGTGTGTGTGCATTTTGTTCTATGCAGTTTTATCTCACGTGTACACTTGTGTGACCACCACCAAGATACAGAACAGTTCTATTATAAGAATCCTTCCTATTACTTTTTTATAGTATTTCCACTTCCCTAATCCCTGGCAACCATTAATCTCTACAACCTTATAATTTCATTATTTCAACAATATTGACCAGGCATGGTGACTCACACCTCTAATCCCAGCACTTTGGGAGGCCAAGGCGGGTGGATCACTTGAGCTCAGGGGTTTGAGACCAGCCTGGGCAACATGGTGAAACCCCACCTCTACGAAAAATACAAAAATTAGCCAGGCGTGGTGGTGTGCACCTGTAGTCCAAGCTACTTGTAGGGCTGAGTTGGGAGGATCGCTTCAGCCCAGGAGGTCAAGCCTGCAGTGAACCATGTTTGTACCTTTACTGGTGGTGAATCCACCTGGGTCTGCAGCAACCTCAGTTCTTGCCACCTCAGAGGAAAGAATTTGACTGGAGAGCATAAGAAGAAGAGACTGGGGCAAGTTTTAGAGCAGGAGTAAAAGTTTATTAAAAAGCTTTAGAGAAGGAACAAAAGGAAGGACAGTACACTTGGAAGGGGCTTCAAGTGAGCGACTTGAAGGACAGAAGTGCAGGGTTTGATGTTTTGACTTGGGAATTTATATGCTGGTATACTTCTGGGGTTTTGTGTTCCATCTCCCCTGATTCTTCCCTTGGGATGGGCTGTCTGCAGCACAGTGTGCTGACTGGAGCTGTATGCATGCTCACCTGAGGCATTCTTCCCTTACCAGCCGAATGCCCCTAGGAGGTCATACACCAGTTGAACTCTGCCATCTTGCCCTTAGTCTGTGTGTGTGAGTCTGCTTGTTCAACTCCTGAGATTTTAATGGTAAGTTGCTGATCACCAGGTTCAGGTGTTTTCTATTTATCAGGAAAACTGCCTTTCCCTGGCGCTGGCTCTAACCAATTACTATTTTAGAGAGACAGTTAACAACTGCTTGACCATCACCTGATGGTCGCTTGACATTCCTGGTTTGGGGTTGTGGGGGGGCCTCTCCTGCTCTGCTCAGACCTGACCAGCTACTTACTGTAACAGCACCACTGCACTCCACCCTGGGTGACAAAGTAATCCTGTCTCAAAAAAACAAAAACAAAAACAAACCCCCCCCCAGTATTACCTAAATGGAACCAGTCAGTATATAATCTGGGATTGGTGTTTTTCACTTAGCGTAATTCCTGATATCCAGCCAAGTTGTTGCATGAATCAATAGTTAATTCCTTTTTATTGCCTAGTGGTGTTCCCAGTCATGTAAGTGCACATTTACTTTTGTAAGAACCTGCCATACTTTGTTCTAGAGTGATCCTGCCCTTGTACATGCCTGCCAGCAGTGTCTGAGTGATCCATTTTCTTTGCATTGCCAGTGTTTGGTGCTATCATTATTTTTGACTTTAACCATATAAGACTTGGTTTTAACTGAAATACACTTTCAATAACATCACACAGATGGCAAATAATGTGTTTATCCTTTGCCCGTGTCTTCTAATTATGGAGCCATCATTTTTTTTTTATAGTAAATGATATTTTATTGGGTAAACGTATTTACATAACAATAAATGCCTTGTCTTTGTATATTCTAAATATAACTTCTTTATCATTTATATGGCTTGCAAATAGTTTCTCCCATTCTGTGTGTGTGGTTTTTTTTTTTTTTTTTTTTTTTTTGGAGATGGAGTCTTGCTGCCTGGGCTTGAGTACAGTGGTGCAGTCTCAGCTCACTGCAACCTCCACCTCTGGAGTTCAAGCAATTCTCCTGCCTCAGCCTCCTGAGTAGCTGTGATTACAGGTGCATGCCACTACATCCAGCTAATTTTTGTATTTTCGGTAGAGACAGGGTTTCACCATGTCGGCCAGGCTGGTCTCAAACTCCTGACCTCAAGTGATCTGCCTGCCTTGGTCTCTCAAAGTGCTGGGATTACGGGCATGAGCCACTGCACCCGGCCCTGTATGTTGCTTTTTCACTTGATTTTTGCGATTATGATCATGAGAGAGATGTGTGGAGGTTTTACTTTGTCTCAAAAAGGCTTTCTAACTCTGAGGTGCTGTGTTTTGGGGGGATGGTGGTGGTAGGAATCCATGTCTGTGTGTGAGTCAAGTTGAATAAGGGGGCCAAATTGCCTTTCTCTCTCATTTCAAGCAGACCAGCTTTGTTTGTGTCATTTTATTCCCTGGAGATCAGTGGAGAAATTTGTTTGAAAAAAGGAATAATTTAGTCATGGTGTATAATTAAGAAAAAATATATATTGCTGAATTTTATTTGTTGACATTTTGTTAAAGATTTTTATACCTATCTTCATAACAAATATTGGTCTGTAATTTTAAAAATATGGTCTTTATCTGGTTTTGGTATGAGGGTAATATTAGTTTCATAAAATAAATTAGGAAGTATTCTCTGAATTTTTTTTGTAAGAGATTTTGTAAAATTGGTGTTTAAACTTTTAAAAACATTTGTCAGAATTCTTGAGGGAAATTATCTGAACCTAGAGATTTCTTTTTTGTGAGTTTTAAAATTACAAATTCAGTTTCTTTAATTCAAATTATCTATTTCATCTTGAATGAGTTGTGGCAGTTTATGTTTCAAGGAATTGGTCCATTTTATCTAAGTTGACATATTTATGTTTGTAGAGTTGTTTCCAGTATTCTCTTATTATCATTTTAATGTTTGAAATATCTATATCTTTATCCCCTCTTTCATTCATGATATTGGTAATTTGTGTCTTTCTGTTTTCTTTTTAGACTTGCTAGAAGTTTATTAATTTTATTAATCTTTTAAAATAATAAACTCTGTTTCATTGATTCTCTACTGTGTTTCTGGTTTCAATTATATTAATTTCTGCTCTTTACTATTTCCTTCCTTCTTTCTGTTTTGGTTTTCTTATATTTATTTATTTTAGAGACAGGGTTTGCTCTGTCATCCAGGCTGGAGTGCATGATTATAGCTCTTCATAACCTTGAACTCCTGGGCTGAAGCAATCCTCCCACCTCATCCTCCTGAGTAGCTAGGACTCCAGGTGCATGCTGCCACACCTGGCTAATGCTCTTTATTTTTTATAGAGATGGAGTCTTGCTATGTTGCCCAGTCTGATCTCAAACTCCTGGGCTCAAGCAATTGTCCCAGTTCTGCCTCCCAAATCACTGGGATTATAGGTGTGAGGCACCCTGTTTTGGTTTTATTTTTATCTTTTTCTAATTTTTAAAGGTGGAAACTTAGATTATTGATTTGAGACTTTTCTGATATAAGCATTTAATGCTATGAATTTTCCTCTTCGCACTGCTTTAGGTACATTTCACAAAATTTTATGTGATAGTTTCATTTTCATTCAATTCTATATATTTTAAAATTTCCTGAGAAATTGAGGACTTTCTTTTTGACCCAGGGATTACTTATAATTGTGTTGTATAGTTTTAAAGTGTTTGAAGATTTTTCATATGTCTTTCTGTTATTGATTTCTAGTTTGATTCCATTATGGCAAGAAAATATACTCTGTATGAGTTCAATTTTAATTTTGTTGAGATTTATTTTATGGCCCCGGATATAGTCTATCTTGATAAATGTTTTGTGGACATTTGAAAAGATAATGTGTGCTGTCTGATGTCATTGGGGGAATGTTCTACAAATCTCAATTAGATTCTTTTCATTGGTACTGTTTTTGTGTTCCTCTAAATCCTTGCTGATTTTCTGCCTAGTTGTTCTTTTTTTAATTATTTTTTTATTTCTTTATTTGATGGTTTTGCCTAGTTGTTCTATCAGTTGTTGAGAGAGAGTGTTGAAATTTCCAGCTATAATGTGATTTCTCTCTTTCTCCTTTTCGTTCTATCAGTTTTTGCTTTACATATTTTGCAGCTCTGTTATTTGGTACATACACATTTAAGATTGCTATGTCTTCCTGGTAGATTGACTCTTATCATTATGTAATATGCCTTTATGTCTCTGATAATCTTCTTGCTCTGAAGTCTTCTTTATCTGATATTAATGTAGCCACTCCTCTTTGTTTTGACTGATACTTACATGGTAACATGGTATATATTTTTCTGATCCGTATATGTTCAACCTACTTATATTCTTATATTTGAAGTTAATTTCATATAGATAGCATATAGCTGGGTCATGATTTTTTAATCCACTCTGCCAGTTTTTTAATAGGTCTATTTAGACAATTTACATTTAATATTAATATTGATATATAAAGGCTAAGTCTGCCATTTTATCTGTCTGTGCTTGTTTGTGTGTTTATCTCTTTGTTTTTTTTCTCTCTTTTATCTTCCTTGTTTTCCTGTGGATTGTTTGAAAATATTTTATAGTTTCATTTTGACTTACAGTGTTTTTCGAGTGTATTTCTTTGTATCAATTTTTTAGTGGTTGCTCTAGGTGTTACATTCTGTACATGTAACTCAGGAAAGTCTATTTGAGTTGATGTCTTATCAGTTCGAATAAAGTATAGAAACTTCATCTCCCTTCAGGTACATTTACCCTGTCACATTTATAATATAATTATCTTAAATAGTTTCTTTCTCTATCTTGAGAAGTGTATTAGACAATGTTATAATTTTTGCATCAACCATCATAGTTTAGAAAACTTGAGAAGCTAAGTGTAGCATATATTTACCCATATTTTTTCTCTTTTTGTCCTTTCTTCCTTTCTGCTGTTAGAAGATTCTATCATTTTCTTTCCATCTCAAGAAATTTCCTTAGTTATTCTTTTAGGGTAGGTCTGCTGGCAATAAATCCTGTTTGTTTTCCTTTATTTGACAATATGTTGATTTCCCCTGCATTCCTAAAGGATATTTGTACTAGATATAGAATTAGGGGTTGACAGGTCTTTTCTTTCATTACTTGAAAAAAATCTGTCACCTCCTCTGCTCTCTGTTGTTTCTGATGAGAAACACATTGTCATTTGAATTGTTTTCCTCTTATAGGTAAAATATCATTTCATTGTTTTCAAGATTTCTTCCTTTAGTTTCAGAATTGTGATTATAATATGTCTTAGCACGGATTCTTTTGAGTTCGGGGTTTGGAATTTGCTCAGCTACTCGAATCTGTAGCTCTTTGCCAAATTTGTCATTTTTCAACCATTGTTTCTTTGAATACTTTTTAAGCCCCATACTCTTTCTCCTCTTTTTCTTGGTTTTTGATCATGCAAATGCTAGACCTTTTAAAAGTAGTCCCAGGGATCCCTGAAGCTCTTTCCTCCTGCCTTAGTATATATTCTTTTTCTGACTCAGATTGGGTTCCTTCTATTTTTCTATATTCAAGTCCATTAGTTCTTTTCTCTATCCTCTTTTTTCTGCTCTTCAGCCATATTGCTAAAATATTTATTTTGTTTATTGTATTTTTTTCAATTCTAAAATTTCTATGTGGTTCTTTTCAGTATCTTTTTTGCTGAGACGTTTTTATTCTTTCGTTTGTTTCAAGCATTTTCATAACTGCTCACTGAAGCTTTTCTATTTTAGTGAGTGTTCTCTGACATTGTGTTGGCAGAGGGGAAAAGGGCATTGCCTTCTTAGTGCCAGATGGGAGTGGAAGTCCAGGTTACCCACGTGGCACCATTGACACCTATACTGGGAAGGGGTTCCTTGCTACTGTTAGGTGGAGGTCAGAGTCTAAGATTTCCATGTAGCTTTCACCAACACTACTGAGGGGAAAGGGCATGCTTCATTAATGCCAGGCATGAATGAAATTCCTGGATCTCATTTGACTTGGTCCAACACCATTCTGGCTGGCATGGGATGAGTAGGGTGCTTTGTTGCAGCCAGGAGAGGGTGTAAGTCTAGATTCTCCACTCAGCCTTTGCTAACAAGTGTGGGACTGGAGTCACTTGTTTTCATGGTGTTTGACTGGCGTGCTTATTTTATAGACAAAAGTTTTCTGCGTTGTTAGGCTGACTTTTTTCTGGTCCTTTGGCTAGGGAGAGCAAGCTTTTCTTGGGCCTTTTTTTTTTTTTGTCTGTGCCTGTTGGTATTTCTAGGTTGCTGGTTTCTCTGGCACCCAGTTTGAGACATAAGAAGCCGAAAAGAGGCCAGGCACAATGGCTCACACCAGTAATCCCAGCACTTTGGGAGACCAAGGTGGGCTGATCACTTGAGGTCAGGAGTTCAAGACCAGCCTGGCCAACATGGTGAAACCCCATCTTTACTATAGACACAAAAATTAGCCAGGCATGGTGGCAGGCACCTGTAATCTCAGCTACTTGAGAGGCTGAGGCAGGAGAATCACTTGAATTCAGGAGGCAGAGATTGGAGTGAGACGAGATCACACCACTGCTGCACTCCAATTGGGCGACGGAGTGAGTGAGACTCTGTCTAAAAAAAAGGAGCCAGTCAGAGAGCTTATGATCATGTCATTCATTTCTTATGTCCTGGGATCCTTATTCAGTTTGTCGTCTTCTTTCTGTAAAGTCTTTCATGCCTCATATATAATGTCCAGTGTTTTCACAGCACTTAGAAGGAGGAATAGAGAGAAATTTATCTACTCCATCTTGTCCATAACCAAAGGTTCAAGAGAGTAATTTTATTTTGCCATTAAATTTTGAGTGTCTAGAGGCCATTACTGTTAGCAAACTTTCTTCAACAGAGGGAGTGTTTCCCCTGAAAGCTGCATTTATATAAAAAATAAGGTACCAACAAATCAGAAAGAAAAATGCAAACTGAGAGTATATGAGAACTTCATGTACACCTCTTTTTTATTTGTTCACTTTTGTACCTAAAAGTTATGAGAATAGAGAATAACATTAATAACGTTCTGACAGTCCTTGAAATTGTAAGAGAATATAAGACATCCCTCTCTCTTTTAAGAAAGCATGGAATACTGATCAGCAAAAAAAGAAATGACTTGGGTGGATCTCAAGGGAATTATTCTGAGTGAAAAAATCTCTGAGGGTTATATGCTGCATGATTCCATTTATATAGCATCATTGAAGTGACACATTTATGGAGATGGAGAACAGATGTGTAGTTGCCAGTTTAGGGAAGAGGGTAGGGAGAGGGATGGCTGTGGCTATGAAAGAAATAGCGTGAGGATTCCTTGTGCTTTGTTGTCTGTGGTCATGTTCATACAAATCTACACATAATAAAACCGTATAGACACACACACACACACACTGGAGTGCATGTAAAAGCGGTGAAATATCAATAGATAAAAGGATTGTATCAACGTCAATTTTGTAGTTGAGGCCACACACTACCCAGAGACGTCAGTGACCCTCCCCTGCTGGTGATATTTCCTATAGTCCTGCAAGTTTTCACCACTGGGGAAACTGGGTGAAGGGTGTATGGGAGTCTCTCTAGTATTTCTTATAACTGTATGTGTCAGTCTACAATGAATTCAAAAGAAAAAAGTTTTAAAAAACAAAGCAAAGCATTTTGCTGTTCTGTACTTTCTTCCTCTGCGGACTGCCCTACTCACTTCCCTGGTGCAAACAAAGAGGAATTGGACAGTCTAATGTGGCTTCTGCTTAATCATCTCTTGTGTGAACAGAGAACCTGTTTTTCCTAATTGTATAAGAGTCAGTTGCTCTTTTCTCCATGAGCTGTTGTTTGGGCTTTGAGTGAGTAAGGGGCGATTTGGTCCTCTTCTGGAGTTACAAGAGGGAGACTCTGACTTATGTAGGCACAATTGCTTTCCACTACTGTCCTTAATGGCCTTCTGAATAATCCAGGTGATTTTCTCTGCACAGTCCTGAGGCTACATCCACTGAGACTGGCTCTGTACAAAGACGCTAAACGCCAGACACTCCCCAGAGAACTCTGTGTCCCCTCCCCTATTGATGGAGAGCAGAAGAGATATGAGGCTTTCATGGACGCTGACATTGCTTGCAGACTTTGGCCTCAAGTCGTTGTCACGTGCCAAGGACAGAAGAAATACTGTGAACTAGAAACCTTTTTTGAGTATAAGGAGGAGAGAAAAATTAAGCCAGAGTTGCAAGATGCTTTATGTTGTTTTAAGTATGTTCCCTTCTCTAAAGGTAAACTATAGGAACCACCTGCTGGGGCAGGTAGGTGAGATTGCTGCATTAGTGAACTGTAGCATCTTTCATAGAGAATGGTTTTCATAGTAGAAATTTAGGTGCAAAAAATGAATGCAGTTATGGGAACTTTGCGATGAGATGCAAAATATCTGCGTAGAAAGCAGATAAATTACCCTCATTATGTGTTTCAGTGTAAAGCGGACATGATTACTAGGTAAAATGCACAGAATTGCTCAATTTTCATTGACTGTATGAAATGTCTCACACTCAAATGTCAGCAAGGGCCACAAGAAAATCTAAATATAAGGAGTTAGTGGATAAATAATAATAGAAAGTATGGGGCATTTTCAGTAAACTGGAGATCTTGGATTCAATATGAATGTTTTCAAATTCCAATTTTTAAACATTGTCATGGCTGGATAATCACGTCTGACTACAAATGGTCAGCAGCTGCTTCAGTATAAGTTGTGCTTGGCTTTTCTACATGATGAACCCAGAAATTAAGCTTTTCTGTATATAACAAAGGCACAAATATCAATGGCTTAAACAAGATTAGGTCACCTGCTTCTCGTTAGGATGTAGAAAGACATGAATGCTTTCCTCCCATGGTGATGACAAGAATGAACCATATAAAAATCATATGTTCATGGGGCTTTCAACGATTGGAAGACGTCAGGAAGCTCTGATGAACTGAATTGCAGAGGGCGCACCCTGTGTAGGTGAGCAGAGACCCTGGAGCTCTCTGGGGCAAGTGCCTGAATGAGTTCAGGTGGGAAAAGTAGCAGCTGCCTCCAGGCAGGAGGCTTTGCAGGGTTAAGAAGGAGCATCCTGCGTCAGGGGCAACATGTGGGTCTGGAGGAATTCCAAATGCAAAAATTCATCTCTCAGCCCAGCAACTCTCTTCCTTCCCTGGAATTTTGCTGGGAAAGTGGCATTGGAGAAGGGGTTGGTAGCAGGGGGAATACAGACAGCCTCATACATCTCTGTGAGGCTTGGGTTCTGGAGCCCAGCAGAAGGTGAACCTAAAGGTGAATCCAAACTGTCTGAAACAACAGCCACTCCCCAGCTTCCGAACACAAAGAAAAGGTAAGAGTCCTTTAGTTACAGCAATGCACGAGGCTGGGGTTGGGCTACCAGCGTTTCTCACATTAGATGTAAAGTGGTATGATATGAATTCAAGGTAGAGATTGCCGGACTGGATAAAAAAGCAAGATCCAACCATATAGCATTTACAAAGACACACTTTAAATATGACACAGATACACTGAAAGTAAATGGATGGAAAAGGAAAAACATGGTAATGTCCAGACTCAATGTGAGAGGGAACTTACACAGAGGTGTGGCTGATTCTGGTACTGGGGGCTGTGACTCATTGGCATTGGGAGACATGGGCCGTTGGCACTGGAAGGCATGGACCATTGGGACTGGGAGGTATTGAGCATTGGGACTGGGAGGTATGGCTCAATGGCACTGGGAAGCATGGACCATTGCTGGGAACCATGGCTCACTGCACTGGGAGACATGGACCATTGGCTGGGAGGTGCAGCTCGTTGCCCTGGGAGGTGTGGATCACTGCACTCTGTGGGCGGGGTGGGGGGGTGCAGCTTATTGCCTGGGAGGTGTGGATCACTGCACCGGGAGGTGTGGACCATTGCACTAGGAAGCATGAACCATTACACTGGGAGGTGCAGCTCATTGCCCTGGGAGGTATGGACCACCGCACTGGGAGGTATGGGCCACTGCACTGGGAGGTGCAGCTCATTGCCCTGGCAGGTGTGGACCACTGCACTGGGAGGTGTGGACCATTGCCCTGGGAGGTGTGGACCATTGCCCTGGGAGGTGTGAACCACTGCACTGGGAGGTATGGACCACTGCACTGGGACGTATGGGCCACCGCACTGGAAGGTGTGGCCCATTGCCCTGGGAGGCGCAGCTTATTGCCCTGGGAGGCATGGATGCTTGAACTGGGATGCATGGACCATTGCACTGGGAGGTGTGGGCTACGGGGGCCATGTGGCATTTGAGTTATGGCAGAAGGGGTCTGGGGAAGAGAATTCTGGGCTCAGAGAATCTTCTGTTCTTGATTGCTTTCTCCTCTGGAAATGGCTGCCTGTTCTTCCCCAAAGGAAGCTGAGGAATGCCTGCAGCAGGCAGGCTGTGTGGGGACCTCTAGACCACAAATGCCTGTCTCTTTCTGTGAACGCTTAGGCCTGGCGGGGTGTTCTAGCCAGCGGAGAGAACATGGCTGTGGTCTTTACCAGCTCTCCATTCCTCTTCCCCTCATAGATCTGAGAGAGAAAAGGAAAACGGATGTGTTCCTTCGTTTTAGATGGAAGGGCTTTGAGGACTGGAGAATACCCAGGGAGAAAGGGGTGATCAAAATATACCATTGTTCCGGGATGTAATTATAAAAAACTTGGGCACTGAATATGAATTCGGGAATCCTTGGTCCCCGTGCCAATGCAGCCAAACGCCTGCACAATGTGGGAGCAACTCCTGGGGTTGGTGGGAGGCCTGGCTGATGCATGATAGGTCTGAAAACCGCCCAGGCTTTGCCAGGTGTATGTCAGGCACTGATGGCCGCGATGGGGCCGGCCTAGGCTGGCTTAGCGCGCCCTCTAGTGGCAGAAGGTCTAAAGAGCAAAATGCGAGCGTCCTTGCCACAGGGCAGAAATGATGCTGGACATACATGCTTAAGGGACTTGTACTTAACAATTATTGTGATTAGTCCGTTCTCACACTGCTCTAAGGACACACCTGAGACTGGGTAATTTATAAAGGAGTTTTAATAGACTCACAGTTCCACATGGCTGGGGAGCCCTTACAATCATGCCTGAAGGCGAAGAAGCAAAGGCACATCTTACATGGTGCGTGCAGGGGAACTGCCCTTTATAAAACCATCAGATCTCGTGAGACTTATTCACTATCATGAGAAGAGCGTGGGAAAACCCCGCCCCCATGGTTCAATTTCCTCCCACGTGGTCCCTCCCATGACATGGGATTGTGGGAGGTACAATTCAAGAGGAGACTTGGGTGGGGATACAGCAAAACCATATCAGTCACCATCTTAAATTGTTGATACATTGGAATTTATTTATGTCTGTGGTATAAAAGGCCAGTCGCTTAGCTATTTCATGGGGGTTTTGAGGAATTACCACCATAACTTATGGGAGAGTGTTTCGGTAAATGGTTATATAAGTATGAGGAGTTTTAATGTTTTCATTAGAAATAATGGGTGGAATTTATAGGACAATTTATTAAGAAGCTTAAATGTATGTATGGTCATTGATTAATCTAGGGCCATTTCTCACTTAGAGAAGTTGCTAAGCATTTTTGATTGCTATCAATAGAGATTGAGTCTATGGTAAGGCTTCCTCCTTGGCGGGCCTTTTGGTGATAGGATGGTCAAGGGAGGAAGGGCTGTGCTCCTGCAGCTCCTAATTCTGAATTACATTTATCGGGCCATGCAGTCTGGTTAGTGCCTGAGTTTATGTATGGGAAATGAATTCCATTTCTACATGCTAGGTTCTTATCAGAGCAGAAAAAATAACCCACGCTATGCAGAAATATAAATGTCACCCATATGAACAAGGCACTGTCTTCAATATGGCAGGAAGGGGGCAGTGGTAGACGGGCAACTGGAGAGGGAAGTGTGTTCAGATGAGGCAGGCTGGTGCAGACATCTGGGGTCGACCACAGCGGATACTAAAATTCAGTGGGGGCTGTGGTGAGGAGGATGGAGGGGATGTGGGAGGTGAATGGGAGCTGAGGGAAGAGGACTGGCTCAGAGTGCAGCAGGGGGTCTGTGAGAGGACCAGAGAGGGAGGAAGCCTCTCCTTGGGAAGAATTGGGGGCAGGTCAGGAGAGGTTCCAGGCAGAGGCAGAGGTGGCTGGGCTGGGGTGGGGAAAGCTGCCCTTATCCTCCTTGTGACTCTCAGGGTCCTTGCACTGCTTTTCTGCTTCCAGATGAGATGGAGTAGCAGGGACGGTGTTTATTCTTCCACCTGATATAATTAACACAGGACAAAATAGATGAGGAAAAAAACAACAAAACGAAACAGTTGTCATCAGACAGTGCAGAGCTGTGGTCCCTGAGAGGGAGAGACTGAGAGGGAGAGGGGCACTAGGATTTCCCCAGACAGTGTGGCCTGGATGCCTTCCAAGCTGTAGCCATGGATGTGGCTGCTGACATGGTGGGGTCCCTTCTGGGAAAGCACTGTATCAGTGAACAGCAACGTTCTTTTCTGATTGTTCTAGTACCACGCATTGTTTTCTCCCACTGTGCAACAAAGGAGGCAAGAATGCAGCGTGCCGCGTTCCTCCTGCAGCAGCGCTTGGGTGGCACACCTGAACCTCGCTTTGGTTTCTCATGTGTTGGCTGAGTCAGCGAGTGTGCTGTGCTGTACCTCTGCCATTTGTAGCTCCTCAAATCTTTTCAGCACCCTCTTCACAGTTTGATAGTTCCCCACGGTGTACATCCTGCCTTCTGATGACTCTCCAAATATTCCATTTCACAGCCATCCTTGCTTTTGAGGTGCAAACATGTGATTTAGATCCAGTGATCATAGGCACCTACTGAAGGCTTTGATCCCAAAGATTTCCTACAGCTGGGGCAGATTGCAGTGGAGGGGCAGGGGCAGGGGCAGGGGCTGACAGCTGTGGCAGTGACGTCCTGATTCAGCAGCCTCCAGATGGGGCTGGAGCGGCTGCCCCTCACTGCATTAGTTCTATGGTGTGGCATTGGGGGTCTCTTTCTCCAGCATTTGATTTGTTTTTTTTTTTTTAAATCAGTTTTTCGTTATCTCTATTCACAAGTCATTATGATATTACTATGTATCAGTTTAATGTAACACATATGATAAAAAGTATCATATTAACAATGAGAACATTATTGGCTGGGCGCAGGGGCTCATGCCTGTAATCCCAGCACTTTGGGAGGCTGAGGCAGGCGGATCACCTGAGGTCAGGAATTCGAGACCAGCCTGACCATCATGGAGAAACCCAGTCTCTACTAAAAATACAAAATTAGCCAGGCGTGGTGGCGCATGCCTGTAATCCCAGCTACTAGGGAGGGTAAGGCAGGAGAATTGCTTGAACCCAGGAGGCGGAGGTTGCGGTGAGCCAAGATCACACCATTGCACTCCAGCCTGGGCAAAAAGATTGAAACTCTGTCTCAAAAAAAAAAAAAAGGCCTTATTTTATATAACTGATTTGCTGAATATACAGCCTTTTGCAGCAATAACTTAGTGGACCCAACTCTACCCTCTGAACGGACCAATTTTATGATTCTCCTAAAAGGTTTTGAGTTGGATATAGTTTCTTGTTGCTTCTTTCTGTGATCTGAGACTTAAGAATGAATCCCTGGAAACCAGCAATTGGAACCAGACCTCCCCAGGATCAAAGAGGACAGGAGTGGGAGAAAGGACACGGGATACGACTCCCACTATCTCCAGCACTGCGCCGTATGCTTGACCTCAGAGCATCCAGGCACTCAAAGTCACGTGTGCAGCCGTGTCTATATCCTGCATCTCAAGTGCCTGCAACTGTGACAATTAGCAGGATATGGGAGAGAGGAGGCATGTTGTGGAGGAATGAGTCAGTCCCAACAATTACATGAACATTTCTGAAATTTCAATACCAAGAGTTAACTTCTAAAACACAAGTGTATAAACAGAAGCCATATAGCTAGCCATAAACTGAAATGCATGTACAATACAGTGAAGGAGCTCCTGTGCATACAAAACCACACACATCTCATTCATCTCTCATTTTAACATAATTCGTTGTCTTGCTGGGTATGCACGTGAGTGGTGGAGAAAGTGGTGCATCTGCAAGGCTGGCTGGGGCGAAGGATTTCAATGCTTCCAAAAGACGTGGGCTACAGAACTTTATTCCTCACTGAAGGGGATTCTCCCTTCTCAGCCAGGATGGTCCCATTTAAATCACTTTTTGAATTTCCTTTCAAGCTTTGATTGTGCAAATTCTAGTTTTTTGAGTTATTCCTTGGATTCTTCCTTTTTCTACTATGTCTTCATGAATAATTCTTGAATCCATGTTTATATCCAGCCCAAGGCTTCTTTCCTGTAGAGGTGTCATTGAGTTGTGAGTTTCAAAGATCTGATCATACTGTTTAAAAACAATAGCCTTGGGAGTCCAGATGTCAGCTTCTCAGATCCGTTTTCACAGTCTGATGGTGTCTGCTAGCAATTACCAGCACCTGATCCAGAAGCAGTCTATTGCACCTCAGCTTGGAGGAAGAAGTGAAGGTACATGCAGTCTGGGAAAAAAAGAAAGAAAGAGAAAGGAAGGAAAAGGCAGGCAGGCAGGAAGGAAGGAAGGAAGGAAGGAAGGAGAGAGAAAGGTGATAGGTTTGTATGTGCTGGGTTGGATTTGTGTACTGTGTTCCCCAGGCAATTCTAATCCAGACTGCATTCCCCTCAATGTCTCTAAAGCTGTCACCTTTTAAAATGCTTGCTGTAGAATTTTCTTTTTCTTTTTTCTTTTTTTGAGATGGAGTCTCACTCTGTCGCCCAGGCTGGAATGCAGTGGCATGATTTCAGCTCACTGCAACCTCCACCCCCAGGGTTCAAGTGTTTCTCCTGCCTCAGCCTCCCGAGTAGCTGGGATTACAGGTACCTGCCACCGCACCCGGCTAATTTTTGTATTTTTTTAGCAGACAGGGTTTCACCATCTTGGCCAGGCTGGTCCTGAACTTGTGGCCTCGTGATCCACCTGCCTCGGCCTCCCAAAGTGTTAGGATTATAGGCATGAGCCACTGCACCTGGCCCAAAGAATTTTCTTAAATGAATTTTTAAGTTGTTCCATATCAAAAAGGTCAACATCTTCACTTGGTCCTTTGCTCATCTGAAAAGCGTCCCAAACTTTCTTGTGCTGATGAAATTGAGTATAAACTGTGTTTCAAAGGGCTGCGTCATAGGAATTTGCATGCTTTTCCTCACACAGCAGGACCAAGTGCTGAGCGAGAGAGTCCTTCCTGTGCTGGAAATTTACCGTCTGCAGTTGATTTTTAGACAAAAAATCCAAGGCTTTTAGGATTGTTGTCATTTCTATCATGGGGATTTTCTTTCTCTCTCTTTCTGTCTCTTTCTTTTCTTTTCTTCCTTTCTTCCATTTCTTTCTTTCTTTCTTTCTTTCTTTCTTTCTTTCTTTCTTTCTTTCTTTCTTTCTTTCCTTTCTTTCTTTTCTTTTCTCTTTCTTTCTTTCTTTCTTTCTTTCTTTCTTTCTTTCTTTCTCTTTCTTTCTTTCTTTCTTTTCTCTCTCTCTCTCTTTCTTTCCCTCCCTCCTCCCTCCCTGTCCTTCCTTCTTTCCTTCCTTCCTTTTTTCTTTCCTCCCTTCCCTTCCCTTCCCCTCCCCTCCCCTCCCCTCCCCTCCGCTTCCCTTCCCTTCCCTTCCCTTCCCTCCCCTCCCCTCCCCTCTTTCACAGGGTCTTGTTCTGTCACTCAGGCTGCAGCTTAGTGGTGCGCTCTCAGCTCCCTGCAACCTCGACCTTGCGGACTCAATCGATCCTCTCACCTCAGCCTTCTGAGTAGCTGGGTCTACAGCATGTGCCACCATGCCTGGCTAATTTCATTTTTTGTAGAGATGGAGTCTCACTATGTTGCGCAGGCTGGCCTTGAACTCCTGGGCTCAAACAGTCTTCCTGCCTTGGCCTCCCAAAGTGCTGGGATTACAGGACTGAGCCATGGCACCGGGCCGTGAGGACATTTGGGATGATCCTCTGAAACTCAGCAACAGTCTCATCCATCTCTCTGTCACGGCCCACATCTTCCGCCACCTCTCTCCTCCTGTGTGCTACCTTTGTCCTATAATAAATTGTTTACTCCTTAAACCTGGTAGAGGGGATTCTGTAGTCTATAACCCCCACCAATGCATTTCTATCTAGCTGTTAGGAAAACCTTGGCTGGGCACGGTAGCTCACACTTGTAATCCCAGCACTTTGGGAGGCCGAGGCAGGCAGATCACTTGAGGCCAGGAGTTTGAGACCAGCCTGACCAACATGGTGAAACCTTGTCTCTACTAAAAATACAAAAAAATTTTAGTTGACTGTGGTGGTGTGTGTCTGTAATCCCAGCTACTTGGGAGGCTGAGGCAGGAGAATTGCTTGAACCTGGGAGGTGGAAGTTGTAGTGAACTGAGATCACACCATTGCACTCCAGCCTGGGCAACAGAGTGAGACTCTGTCTCAAAAAAAAAAAAAAAAAAAAAAAAAAAGTAAAGAAAAGAAAGGAAAGCTCCCAACTAAACACTCAACACCTGCTCGTAACAGGAGACACAGGGGAGGTGGTCCAGGGTGGGCAAGTCAGCCGTTCAGCGGCAACGTGAAGAAGCCAATTCCTTCCACCTTCTACTCATTGTTCTGCGGCTTCTTCCCCTTTGCAATCTGGAGCTGCATTCCGTTTCTAGTCTTCCAGCATCACTACTTTTCCCTGTGGTGTTCAACAGGCCATACAGGGCAGCTCTGATGTTGGCCAAAAATGGAACTGATGTGGTCAGGAGACACAAATCCATTCAGAGGAGGAAGCTTCTCCTTGGAAGCAGAATCTCCCTTTTTATATCCCTGAAAAACAGCCAGGAGAGCAGGAAGCCAAAGGCTTTCTCCTTTTCTGTAGCATGCCAGCGCCCGCTTTGGCTATGAACAGCAGGTCTCTCTCCCTTCACCACTGCGTTTGGATGAGACTCAGAGGCTGCTTTTGCTGTCATCTATTTGGCTTACTTGGTAAGTTTCTGTGATTTGAGGCTTGTCACCACTTGTAAAGTTTTTGCTTGATCGTGTATTGTTTGTCCAGCTTTGGTTAAGGCCGCTTAAAACTCCGACTGTTGGAGACTTTGTGTGCGGGTTTCCCATTTCATCATCATCGTGTTTTGTTGCAAAGTCAGGTTTGCATCTTGGAGAGCTTTCTGGTCCCCCTTCCTGAGTTTTGTGCCCAGTTCTGTTGATGGGTCCATCATAAATCTTGTGGATGGAATCTTCTAGTTGCTTCTGGACTTTTCTGTTCTTTTGCTTTGCCTGGGCAGGGAGAGAGGGAGAAGTCCAACATTAAATGAGCCCTATTTTTACTCAATGTCTCTTTCTCCCTGACCACTCTATGTAAAATGTAATCATAACTCCTCCTTCCTGACCGGCACTTCTAGTCCTCTTTATCCTATTTTTCCTTTCGCCATAGCACTTGTCACCCTTTCCTATGCCATCTCTGCCTCAAGCTCTGGAATATAAAGTCCTCAATGGGAAATACCTTTATCTCTTTTGTTCACTGAGGTATTCTAATTGCTCAGAATGGTACCTGACACATATTAGGTGCCCAAGAAATACTTTGTGAATAAATGAGTGAATAAATACCCAGGATTTTTAACAAAAGCCACCAAAGAAAACCTGCTTAACTTATTCAGGAAGTGGAAATCTTGGGTGAGATTAATTACTTAGGAGACCTGAGAGAAGTGCAGGTGATAGTTTGTGTGTGTGTTCGTTGTGCATTTTTATTGATATAAGACAGAAGCACTGGGAAGTGCACATGTCATGAGGATGCAGGTCCTTTGCTGGCTTGTTTATTTCAGGGGTGGTTAGGCATTGTCACCCTGGGTGGAGGGGTCAGCGATGAGCCCTCTGAGGCCATCCTGTGACATCCCGGGGGCACCTCCTAGTGTTTGTCATTCCCGACACCTCAGCGCCAGTGTCCTTGGCCTTGGAGACCTCAAGCTCTGCTGGTTTCCCCACCTCCCTGGCTGTCCCTTTCTAGTCTTTTCCCACTTCCTGACCAGACACTGAATGTCCTTGGGGCTGGTCTACTTCATTTCTTGCTATATTCTCTCTCTCGCTCTTTTTTTTTTTTTTTTTTTTTACGGAGTCTCGCTCCGTCACGCAGGCTGGAGTGCAGTGGCGTGATCTCGGCTCACTGCAACCTCCGCCTCCTAGGGTCAAGCGAGTCTCCTGGCTCGGCCTCCCAAGTAATTGGGATTACAGGTACGAGCCACCATGCCCGGCTACTTTTTGTATTTTTTAGTATAGACGGGGTTTCGCCATATTGGCCAGGGTGGTCTTGAACTCCTGACCTCAAGTGATCCTCCCGCCTCAGCCTCCCAAAGTGTTGGGATTATAGACGTGAGCCACCTGTGCCCGACTGCTATATTCTCTTTCTATTCAATGTCATTCTTCCCTGTGCCTCTGCTTACCGTGGGGCACCCACTTGCAGAGGATGCCTGATTCCATGCCCTGGCTTCCTCCTTGGTGGTCTCATGCATCTCAAACTCACTATGCCCAACGCTGTGCTCAGACCTTCCAGCTCAAATGCGCCCTGTCTCAGACATGCTGCAACCATCCTCCTGGGAGTTGACACCTCCCCACCGTGTCCCCTCACATCCAGTCTCTCAGCATGTTTCCTTGATCCTAACTTCTAAAGAGTCCTTGAAACTGCTCCCTTCTATCTCCCATGTGCCCACCAGACCCAGCCCCCACCACTTTTCGCCGAGGTAACCTCAGTAGAATTTACACTGGTCTCCCTTCATTCTCTCACGCACACGACAAACCATTCTCTACCCCAAGGCTGGTGTGGTTTTTGAAAAGCTCAAATTTGATTGTGTCTTTAATGAGATCCCATTGCTCTGAGGTCAGTGTGGCATTTTTCATGGAGAAGGTCATGGCCAGCCCCCTTCCCCTTCTCTTCCTATCTTCCAGCCACCATGACCTACTGTCCAGTGGTTATGAGCTGAGTCCCTCATACCCAAGGCTTTTCCAGATGCTTTTTCTCTGCTGGAACACTCTTCTTGCCTTGCATCGCTAGCAAGGATCCGCATGTTCATCAAGTACCTCTTAAATGTGACCTCTCCAGAGAAGCCTCCTCCACTCCCATTGCCCATTGCCCTGGCTCAGTCAGACCTCTCTGTGTCCTCCTTGTTGGTGCTCTCTCCTCTTGTCATTGAATCGCTCCATGTTTAATGTCTGTATCCTCCACTTGACTGTGTGCTCCACAAGGGCAGGGTCTAGGCTGGCTTGGATGTTATGCTGCTGAATCTACAGGGCGAAGCATAGGAGGTGCTCAATGAACTCTGAATAGATTCTGAATAGATGTTTCACTGAGGGTAATACTGAGGAGTGGGGTTGTTCTCAATCCTTACTGTAGACTCCAAATGCCAGTACTGTTGGGCGTTGCTTCCTCTGAAACACTCCTTGAAGCTCCGAGTGTCCTTTGGATGGTTTTACCCAACTCCACTCATGCCTCCATCCCTTGCTGCCTCTCCAAACACCTGCCTTCCCTGTGACTCAGGCCGTCAGCTGCAGTGACTGCGAGTGTGTGCCGCTTGGCTCTCACACTCGCCTCTCACTGTCCTTTCTCTCTCACGGGAGTTTATCATCTACTCTTCTCATTTCCTTGCCTTCGTCTCTGCAGCACCAATAAATGATCAATCTGACCCGAACTTCAGAAAGAAGCCATTCCTTAATTTTGGCAGAAGCACGATGGAGTAGAAAGTGACCAAGGAGATTGACTTCCGATCAGGTCTCTATTGTGGCATGCCTTCATGAGCTCCCATTGTTCTTGGGGTTAAGGCCTTTACTGTACGTTACAAGGGATTGGAATCACTCTGGGGAAATGACTGAAACTCCCTGAGCTTTGTTTCCTCAAGAGGAATGTGAGGGGTTGGATTAGATTCCACCCACAAGCATTTCCATCTCTTACATTGCCGGAATTTGTCCCAGAATCAGAGAAGCAAACCTTGTTCAGAGAGGCCATATCCAGCTTTGCAAAATTAAAAAAAAAAAAAAAAAAAAAAAAAAAATCACTGTGCTGGTGAGATGGGCCTCAGTCCTGGTCACATTTCTCTCTTCCCTCCAGATACCTGTGCTTCCTCCCTACCCTGCCTCTCCAGAACATAAACAGCCCCTGAAGGTTGAGGATGTTCCTTCTCCCCACTCCCAACCTGTCACCCCAACTTCCAGATTTCTTTAAAAGTCAAAGAAAAAGGAAATTTTCAGGAAGGAGATCATGTCTAAGAGCTTTTTATTAGTCTCATCTTCCAATTTCCTGTAGACTCAAGCTTCTTTCTTTCTGTCGTGCGGGGCTTAATATCCAGTGGCTGTTTGACAACAGCACCAGGAAATGGAATTTCCATCCTGATTCTGCCTGGAACCTTGGGCAAACTGCCCAAACCTGCCTCGCTCTCCTCCTGAGAGTAGCAATCCCCACCCTACAGCCTTCTGGGGCGAGCAACAGAGGCCTAATATGAAAATGGAACCAGAGAGCTCTGAGATGGATGTAAAGTGCTCAATAAATGTACGCAGGTATTGTTTATTAATTTCTGCCGTAGGCAGATTGCAGCCCCCAGGCAAACTCTGAGTAGAAGGATCCTATAAAAACAAGCCTCCTGCTTCTCTCTCTCTCTGATTTTTTTTTTTTTTTTTTGAGATGGAGTCTCACTCTGTTGCCCAGGCTGGAGTGCAGTGGCGCGATCTCGGCTCACTGCAAGCTCCGCCTCCCGAGTTCACGCCATTCTCCTGCCTCAGCCTCCCAAGTAGCTGGGACTACAGGCACGCACCACCACGCCTGGCTAATAGTTTTGTATTTTTAGTAGAGACAGCGTTTCACCGTGTTAGCCAGGATGGTCTCGATCTCGTGACCTCGTGATCTGCCCACCTCGGCCTCCCAAAGTACTGGGATTACAAGCGTGAGCCACCGCGCCCGGCCGCCTCCTGCTTCTCTCTTGAAGCCTGGGTTCTGCTGTGGTGTCTCCCCAGCTCATTGCCAGTGGACTGCACACTGGGCCCCGTCTCAGCCAGGCTGGCCACGTGAGGAGGAGTCAGTGTGGCACTGCTTCCTGCCAAACTGAGGCTGCCCTTCGTATAATAAGGAGGTGAGCCTGTCTCAGGGAAGGTTCTTTTCCTAAATTTCAGGGAGGGATTCTAAACAGGATGCCACTGATTTTTAAAAAAATGAACCTAACAAGACATGCTTTTCGTGGGTGTAATCCTGTTTGAAGTGGTCACATTTGGGGTTTTTACGTACTTGCACCTATTACTGGTGAAACTTCTGTGAATGGGCTTCAGAACATGAATAGCCTCAGTGGTGGCAGAGTCTCATGATTTAAAGTTACCTTATAGTTGAGAAATGGCCCCGCAGCGTAGGTGATGGCGTAGTCCCCACTTGCCATTCTATCTGGAACCCGGAAGGTGACCAATCCATATTCACTGAAATGAACCAAGAAACGAGACTGTGGTTATAAGGTAGAGGATATTCATTTGCTTGTGAAGCTTCTAAACGAGATCTTCCAAACGGTTACGAGAACACTTGGATATCTTTATGATGGTGTGTTTGCTTTGAAAAATAAACACGAAAGAGAACCATTATGTTATAGTTCTCTTTCTAGCGAGTACCCCATCAAGGCATCATATCCCTCTGTGTAGCAGTGGAAAGGCATTTAACCCATTGATTGAACCTCTGTGCCTCAGTTTCCTCATCTCTAAAATAATAATAGAACCTAGCTCATATAACTGTTAAGGAGGACCAAAGGAGGCAAAATGTTGTGACAACAGTTGCAGAACACAGTGGAGTGTATTTCATTCATTCCCAAGTCCGAACTCACGTATAGAATAATGCCACAGTCTATGGCCCTGTGTCCTGAAATGCTCTTCGTCCAGGTCCTTTTGGAGCAAGAGCTCCAAGGGGCTGTTCCCTCAGACAATAGCCTAGGTGATTGGAGCCCTTGGCTAGGGAGCACAGACCTGGAGGTCGGTTCCAGTGTGGGACAGTTGGTCATATTTCCCAGTCACCCTCTGCCAAGCAAAGTGGGTGAGCCAGTGGCTCTGGCCAGTTCACTGGCAGGTGGCAAAGCCTTGTCCAGTCTTTGGCATTGGGTGTGTGATACCATCTGTGGCCAGTAGGTGGCACAAGTTGCCCATCACTGCCACCAGCTTCACTCTATTGGGTGCTTTCTCAGAAGGGTGAGATCTATTTCTAATCCAGTCCTGGCTTTATGGCAATACTTAATCACATGGCAGGGAACATGCAATAACTACTGGTATTTCTGTAAACATGCATGCTAAGAAGCAGCTGCCAGTTGGAAATGAGGATGGAGGGAACACTCACTGAGAGGTCTCCCGAGGACAATCTAAAAAAGGAAAACCCTGAGGGTTTTAAAATTGTAGAGCCAGTTAACCTTTGTGACTCATGGAGAGAAACGTTTAGAACCCAGAAGGACAATGAGAATACATCCTGTGGATTGTAACCTGGTCCAAGGTCCACCCTGCCCCCTCCACCTTCCTTCAGCTATGAAGTCGAGGAAGGAGAGACAAGATCACCTTGCAGGGAGCCAGCTTATCCACCTCACGACCCCCAGCAGGGCCAGGCTGCACCTTCTGGGCTGTTTGCTTATTTTTTTACTCTTGTCCTGGCAAGTTGCCTGCTTCTTGGGTTTGTCGTTTCCCTGGAGGAATGTTTATTTGAATCTCATTCTACCATTAATAAAATTGGCACCAGATAAATACGAAGCAGATGAAGAGACACATCACGGCAAAACAAAAAGTGGAATGTGGTCAACAGTGGGGCGATGAGAATTTTAATACATGTGGACACTTTTTAAATAAAACATTTTCATTGTAGTAAAATACACATAACATAACATTTACCATCTTAGCCATTTCTAAGTGTACAGTTCAGTGGTGTCAAATACGTTCACACTGTTGGGCAGCTAATCTCCAGGACTCTTCATCTTGTAAAACAGAAACTCTCTACCCGTTATACAACAACTCCCTATTCTTCTCTCCCCCAACCACTGACAGCCACCATTCTACTTCCTGTCTCTATGAATTTGATTACTGTAGTGTCAATGAAAATAATCAAACTCTGTAAGATATTTGAAGAGATTTATTCTGAGCCAAATATGAGTGACCATGGCCCCTGACACAGCCCTCAGGAGATCCTGAGAACATGTGCCCAAGGTGTTTGGGGCGCAGCTTAGTTTTATACATTTTAAAGAGGCATCAAACATCAATCAAATACATTTAAGAAATACATTGGTTTGGTCCAGAAAGACGGGACAACTCAAAGCTGGGTTGGGTGGGGAGTGGGGCTTCCAGCTTATAGGTAGATTAAACAATTTTCTGGTTTACAATTGGTTGAGTTTATCTAGAGACCTGGGATCAACGGAAAGAAATGTCTGGGTTGAGATAAAGGATTATGGAGACCCGAGTTTTTGTTTTGCAGAGGAAGCCTTCAGGTGGTAGGCTTCAGAGGGAACAGGCTGTAAAATGTTCCTTATCAGACTTAAAGTCTGTATTGACGTCAATGCTGGAGAGGTATCATGAGGCTTGTCTGAACCCTGCTTTCCATCATGGCCTGAAACAGTCTCTCAGGTTAAATATTAAAAGAGCCCTGGCTGAGAAGGAAGCCCTTTCAGATGATTGCGGGGGTATGGGGGGATGGTTAGAATTTTATTTTTTGTTTACACTAGGTACCTCGTATAAGTGGAATCACACTATTTTGTCTTTTAGTGACTGGGATATTTCAGCATAATGTCCACAAAGTTCATCCATGTTGTAGCATGTGTCAGAATTTCCTTCCTGTTTAAGCTGAATAATATTCTATTGCATGTGTGACGGTTAATTTTACGTATCAACTTGACTGGGCTAAGAGGTGTCCAGATAGCTGGTACAACATTATCTTTGGGTTTGTCCGTGAGGGCGTTTCCAGAAGAGATGAACATTTGAATCAGTAGGCTGAGTAAAGAAGGCCCGCCTTCGCCACTGGGTGGGCATCAACCAATCTGTTGAGGGCCCAAGTAGAATTAAAAAAGGCAGAGGAAGGGCGAATCCTCTCTTTCTCTTCTTAGCTGGAGTATCCATCTTCTCCTGCCCTAGGGAATTGGAGCTCCTGGTTCTTGGGCTTTCTGACTCAGGAACTCATCACCCTTAGCCCTCCAGGTTCCCAGGCCTTCAGCTGGGTAGTGGTCACTCCAGTGGCTCCCCTGGTTCCCAGGCCTTCAGATTCAGCCTGAACGACACCACGGCTTTCCTAGTTTTCCAGCTTGCAGATGGTACAGGGTGGGCCCCTTTGGCCTCCTTAATTGGATGAGCCAATGCCTGCAATAAATCTCCTCTTATGTATCTGTATATATTCTACTGGTTTTGTTTTTCTGGAGAACCCCGGCTAATAGCATATGTACATACCACATTTTGTTTATCCACCCGTTCACCAACGGACACTCCAGCTGCTGCCTTCTGGCCATTGTGCATAATACTGCTGTGAACATGTTGTAAAATGCCTCTTCAAGACCCTGCTTCCAATTCCTTTGGGTATATGCCCAGAAGTTGAATTGCTTGTTCATACAGAAATTATTGTTAATTTTTTGTGTGGAAAGCCATACTGTTTTCCATGGTGGTTGCATCATTTTGCATGCCCGTCAGCAGCGCACAAAGGTTCCCGTTTGTCCGCATCCTTGCCAACATTTGTTATTTTCTGTTTTTCTTTTTTCTTGATGGTAGCCATCCTAATGAGTGTGAGATGGTGTGTGGACACTTTAAGTTTGCTCTTTCTAGGACTTCTTCTGGAGCGGGCAATGCTCCCTGATATCTTCCTATGAAAGTGGTGTTACTGTAAAGATGGCATTTTCCTGCTGGTCACGGTGGCATGCACCTGGAATCCCAGCTACTCAGGAGACTGAGGCGGAAGGATTGCTTGAGTTGAGGAGTTTGAGGCTGCAGTGCACTATGATTGGTCCTGGAAATAGTCACTGCACTGGAGTCTGGGTGACATAGCCGGACCTTGTCTCAAAACAAACAAGCAAACAAACAAACCCACCCAGATATTTCCCCTTCTGCCCCCCCCCCCTCAGAGCTCTGCCTAGAGAGCCTGCTGAGTGTGGGCACTTCCGGGTTGGTCTCTCCACCCTGGGAACCCACTTGAGAGTGACTTTATTTGGAACAATCTTCAGTCACAGGAATCTTCTGGGATGTCACCAGACCATTGTTTTGAAGAGTACACAGCCTCGAACCCTCTGTGGACGGAAGCAAGGCAAGCTGATTCATTAACCACACTGCATCACCCTTTTGCCCTAGAGGTTAGATGGTCCCAGGAGCCTCCCTCCCCAAGATGCTCCTCAGCGTGGCGGGAGAGTGGGAAGTTCTAGATCCTCAGCCTGGCCTTCAAATATTCCATTACATTGCCAGGGTCATGGCACACCCACGTTTATCCAAAGGGGACAGGGGTCTCCAGAAATGTCTGCCCACAGTATCCTTTGGTTACCTCGAACACATTCTCTTGAAGCTGTTTAATTGCCATACATGGTTGTGGGCTGACCTGTTATTCCCAGATTCACGTATTTAAACAAAACAAAACAAAACAAAACAAAACTCTCGAGTATCTCTGAAGAGAGAGGTTATGTGGCAGAGGCAAGTCAGCAAAAGGCAGAGATCTGAGAATGATGGGGAGAGAGACACAGGGCTCACGGTGTGACAAGCTTCTTGGTGAGTGGTCAAGTGCGTACTGGCCAGGTAGGCGGGTGGTGGGATGTGCTCAGGCAGATCTGCATCTGAGTCCCAGACTGGTCACTAATTTGCTCTGTGTCCTTGGGCAAGCTCCTTCCCTTCTCTGTGCCTCAGCTTCCTCATATACTAAATGACAGTAGTGAGAGCTAGCTCAGAGCTGTCGGGAGGTTTAAATGAGTGGATGATGTAAGTAGAAGTGTCTGGAATAGCGTAGGTGCTCTTTAGTGTTCACCCACTGCTGTGGTTTGAGTATGTCCAAAGTTCATGTTGGAAACCTAATTGGCAATGTCAAAAGTATTGGGATGGGGGACCTTCAAGAGGTGATTACGCCATGAGGGCTCTGCCATCGTGAATGGATTAATGGTGTTACCTTGGGAGTGGGTTAATCATTGAGGGAGTGGTTTCCTGATTAATGGATAAGTTCAGTCCCCTTTCTGTATTGTTCCCTCCTGCTATTTTGTCCTTCCACCTTCCCCCATGGGATGACACAGCAAGAAAGTCCTTGCCAGATGCAGTCTCCTTAACCTTGGACTTCCCAGCCTTCAGAGCTGTAAGAAATAATTTTTTGTTGTTGTTGTTTTTAAAATAAACCACCAGTATGTGGTATTTTGTTATAGGCTAAGACACTTTCTTTCTCCACTAGCCACTTGCTCAGTACAAGTTGAGAGAAGAGTGCTGTGAAACTCAAGTTTAGGCAGAGAGGAGAAGGTTAGGGCAAGTGAGCAGGCAGGGCTTGTCTTTCATCCACCTGCGTTTAGCCAACAGCCAACAGTGGCAGCTGCTGGACTGGTGGACATGTTCCCTGCCATGGAGAGAGGGGGGTGGTCCTGCTGCAAGACTCTGGTTATGGGATCCTTTCCTCTCCCTGGCAAAGGGATAAGTCCCACACAGTAGCTGCCATGGTGATTCTGACTCCAGAGGGCTCATCTTTGCAAGGGAAGGCCCTACCCAGATTTTTTATTTTTTCGAAATGGAGTTTCGCTCTGTTGCCCAGGCTGCAGCACAGAGGCGTGATCTTGGCTCACTGCAGCCTCCACCTGCCAGGTTCAAGCGATTCTCCTGCCTCAGCCTCCCGAGTAGCTGGGACTACAGGTGCCCACCACCATGCCTGGCTGATTTTTGTATTTTTAGTAGAGACGGGGTTTCCCCATGTTGGCCAGGCTGGTCTGGAACTCCTGACCTCAGGTGATCTGCCTGCCTTAGCCTCCCAAAGTCCTGGGATTACAGGCATGAGCCACTGTGCCCGACCTTTTTCTTTTCTTTTCTTTCTTTTTTCTTTTTTTTTTTTTTTGGAGCCGAGTTTTGCTTTTGTTGCCCCGGGTGGAGTACAATGGTGCGATCTCGGCTCACTGCAAGCTCCACCTCCTGGGTTCAAGCAATTCTCCTGCCTCAGCCTCCCAAGTAGCTGGGATTACAGGCACCTGCCACCACGCCCTGCTGATTTTTTGTATTTTTAGTAGAGACAGGGTTTCACTGTGTTGGCCAGGCTGGTCTCGAATCCAGACCTCAGGCGATCCACCTGCCTCGGCCTCCCAAAGTGCTGGGATTACAGGCGTGAACCACCATGCCCAGCTGAGATTTCTATTTTATTCTTGCAGTCAACCAACAGCCTGGCTGCCCAGAGGCAGGTACAACTTATTCAAGAGCAGGAGAATTCCAATTTTATTATTTAAAAAGTCACATAATTAACTGAGTATCATAAGCTTTGAGAAGGTTGTTGGTTAATAAAGATGAATGGGCTATTTGAGGTAATGGCTTTTGATTAAATGGAAGCTAATAGCTTTGGTGAGGTTGTCCGAGTAGTAATCTTGGCTAACAGTTTGAAGTTTTGTATAATAATCTTGGCTAACAATCCGTAGCTTGCCTTTCACTGATTTTATAGCATTCATTCTTTACAACATGCAGAACACCCACTTTACAGATAGGAAAATGGAGGCTGAGGCTAAGGGCACAGGAAGGCTGTTAGGGGATTGCAGCCCACAGCAGCCCTGGGGGGTGTCAAGGGCATATTCCTTTTAATCATGGCTTCCCACACAACATGCATCCCTAATTCTATTCAGTTGGCCCCCTGACTAAAGCTCAGCTTTAGGGCAGGAGATTGAAAATACCTCATCTGCAGGTGTGGGCTGCAGGGAAGACTTGGAGATGTAAAATCCTCCTTTGATGCCATGTAGAGAGAGGACAGACTGCATGCAGACCTGGCTCTGCTCCTCACAGCCTATACAACCCTGCACATTTTGTCCCAGAGTTTAAATCTTCTCCCTTCTCACAGCTCTTCTTCTGTTAATGGACCTAGAGCAGGACATAATCGTCTGTTCTTATGGAGGGGCTAAGGAATAAGAAAAATGATAAGGAGCAAAAAGTGGGGCCAGGCCATTTGACAAGGAACCCTGGGAAATGCAAAAGTTGTATATTCTTTGCTGAGTTGGAGCATTAGTGACCTTTCTCTATTTTCCTGTGAATTTACAGGAGTTGCAAAGGCCCGGTACCTCCCTGTGGCTTTTAAAACCAGGTATGTGGGCAATGCTCAGCAGAGATGAGGGCCATGGCCGGGGTGCCCTGCAGCCCTTTGGTGCCGGGCAGTTGCAGCCTTTAATTTGGGGGCTATTGTGGTATTGTTGGTGTTATTCAGAGTTTGGGCTTCAAGAGAACCTGTGATGATTTGTTTGTTATTTCACAGAAATTGGTCCAAACGGTTGGCATGTAATGTGGTGGCACTGGTTCTCCTGTGTTTGCCCAATACCTTGCCAGGCGAACCAGGCAGTGGACGGGTGTGTGGTCAGTGTGGTGACCTGCAAACACCACTGTCCACACCTCATGTTCTTGCTCAAGAATTTTCCCAGGCTCCGTGCATGTGTAAATTTGCAAAAATAACAAAACCAACCTTCGTTGTTTGTCCTCTAAATGAGAAGAAGCTTTGTGGTTTGTTTTCGAGTGAATTTTGATCCTGTGGAATCTGGCCAGACCTTACAGGGATGAGGGGTCTCTGCACTCACATTTACCGTGTTCCTGTCCCTCTGCCTCTCACCTTTGAATGTCTCCCTGGGGCAGATGCTCCCAGCTCCTACTCCTCGGATCCTTCGTGTGGTTTCTCGCAAATTTCTTTTTTTTTTTTTTCAGACTGAGTTTCGCTCCTGTTGCCCAGGCTGGAGTGCAATGACGTGATCTCGGCTCACTGCAACCCCCACCTCCCGGGTTCAAGCGATTCTCCTGCCTCAGCCTCCCGAGTAGCTGGGATTACAGGCATGCGCCGTGACCATGCCTGGCTAATTTTATATTTTTGTAGCGACGGGGTTTCTCCATGTTTGGTCAGTCTGGTCTCGAACTCCCGACCTCAGGTGATCTGCCCTCCTTGGCCTCCCAAAGTGCTGGGATTACAGGTGTGAGCCACCACTCCCGGCCGATTTCTCGCAGATTTCTAAAGCTCACATAGACCTTCCTCTCATGGTCCAGGAACCCACAGGGTTGATCCTCAAGGCCTGTGCCGCTCTCTGGCGCCCGTAACACCCTGCACCATCTTTGCTTCACCTTGGAGTGATCACTTACCTCACCTCATTGTCTTCGGGGGCTTATGTTTTGTGGGTGATGGAGCGCATCATCTACGAGGTAAAATCTTTTATGTGTGCTTGCTTATTCCGGGATGCGTTGGTGGCCAGGCTGTGCTCATTCTGGCTTGCTGAAGGTATGTTATCCTGCCAGGGACCAACCTGTTCTAGAAGGAACAGAACATCAGGGACTCCCTCCCAGCCCCCTGTTCCAGGTTACCACAGCATTCTGCAGGAGCAAAGGTGCAGACCAAAAGTAAGGTAAAGGACAGGGCCGGGACCTATACATAGATTTTTCAGAGTAAGGAGGTGGGCCCTTTCGAATATATTGAGATATAATTTACATAAGATAAAATTTATGGCTCGGCAAGGTGGCTCACACTTGTATTTCCAGCACTTTGGGAGGCCGAGGTGGGTGGATCACCTGAGGTCGGGAGTTCAAGAGCAGCCCAACATGAAACCCCGTCTATTAAAAATACAAAAATTAGCCAGGCATGGTGGTATGTGCCTGTAATCCCAGCTACTTGGGAGGCTGAGGCAGGAGAATTGCTTGAACTCGGGAGGCAGAGGTTGCAGTGAGCTGAGATCGCGCCACTGTACTCCAGCCTGGGTGACAAGAGCGAGAGTTTTCAAACTCTGTCTCAAAAAAAAAAAAAAAAGATAAAAAAGATAAAATTTACCTATTTTAAGTGCACACAATGAATTTTGGTAACCGTATGCATTTGTATAACCACCCGACAATGAGATACGTAACACTCCATCATCCCCAATAGTTCCCTTGAGCCTCTTTGCAGTTGCTCGCCTCCCTTTGGCCTCTATAAGTCTAGTTTTGTCTTTCTAGTCTTTCATATAAATGGAATCAATAAGTGTGTACTCTTCTATGTCTGCTTTCTTGCATTCAGCATATTTTGGAGCCTTGTCCATGTCACTGTATGATTCCTCTTTATTACTGAGTAGTAATGCATGGTACAGAGGTAGCACAATTTGGTTTTTCATTATCAGTCGGTGAATATTTGAGTTGTTTCCAGTTTTGGGCAACTAGGAATAAAGTTACTGTAAACATTCATGTACAGGTCTTTGTGGGGAGTTCTATATTCATTTCTTTTTGATTCATATTCAGGAGTGGGTTTGCCAGGTCATAGGATAGACATACGTTAAAACTTTGTAAGATACTGCAAAACTGTTTTCCAAGGTGGCTATACCATTTGTATTCAAAATCAACACTTTTAGCCTAGAGCATGTAACTGGCCTTCCTGAAATCCATGGATATCTATCTGTGCAATGGTTTTAGAGATGTTTTATTGACTCCCACATGTAATTAAGTTACTTGGCTTTTAGGCAAAAGATGATACCACGTCTATGGATGAGATGACGCGAGTTTTGAACTCTGGGTTTTGTAGAAGAGTTTGCATTGTCTTCCTCCTGATACATCCGCCACGACGCATGTGAGTCAGGTCTCCTGCATGTCCTCTGAATCAGTTTTGCGTACGTGCCTCTAATGGCAGTTTCGAGTTCATCCTGTGTTGAGATGATGCCTGAAGGCGAGAGGAAAAAGTATCTGTGGTTGTCAAATGGGGTGGAAAGTGATTAATCATGGAGACATTTACGGCATGCTGAACTGTTTCGTTTCCTGACCTTTATCCCACATGCATCAGGGGCAGGTGAGGTCAAGTTTAAATCCAGGATGACAAGTGTCTGAGTCTAAGGAAGGTTTCAGCTGAATACTTGGCTTAGAGTCAGTGGCTCTGTGTCTCACACCTGGTGAAGACCGACTTTCAATTTAAAGAAACAGCATTAGAGTGAAACACTTGCTGACTTGGCCTTGGGCTAGAGCTTCTTGCAAGGGTTTTAGAACCAACACACCCTTTGGATGTATTGAGGGCATCCTGGTTTTTGGCAGTCCCTGAGTTACAAATCCTGGAATATGTTTGCCTACAGTGTTTCTGTACCATTGGAAGTGCATTATGACTGCTTCTCTCAGAGTCCATTAACCTCTTCCTCAAGAATCAGCTTTGTCAACTTGATATATCTCATGGCAGGCATGGACTCATGCCTGTGTGTCCAAGGTGGCTATACCATTTGTATTCAAGGGCCTCTATTTTTTCATTTAGAGAAGTGACTAGACACTAGAAAATGTCACAGAATAAACGTGTGGACTACAGCTTGCTTTCCGAAAAGGTCTGGGGATCCCGTGTTAGTATTGGAAGACCCTTTGAGGCCTCGTCCCCTCCACTCCAGCCTGGGGACAGAGCAAGACTCCATCTTAAAAAAAAAAAAAAAGAGAGCAGCCTGCAATATTACCTAATTTGTCTTTAATCTGGTACTCCTAGGATAATCCCAGAGAACAGAGTGGCTTACTGTACACACCCTGGATTACTCAGTAAAGAACATGATGGGAAACGGCAGTATTTTTCTCTTCTAAAATAAGTAGGTTTGGAGAGAGCTGGGAAACTGCGGGCTTTAGTTACAAAATGACTATCATTGTGGGAGATATATTTTCTTTCAATGTTGAAATGCATTGGACAGGATATATAACTTAGAAATAATTTACAGTTAGAGAAGGGCTGTTTCATCTGAGAGGGGGCGCATCTCCTGGTTGGAAAGGATGGTCCCAGGGAATGAGGAATCAGGCCTCAGGTGAGCCTAGTCTTTTTCTCTTCCAGCTTCAATGTGGCCAAACAGAGTGGAAAGTCATCACGTACGAGGACAAAGTCCGTGTTTTTTTCCTCTCACGAGAAGCAGGCAAGTGCTGCCTGAGAAGGTGAAGGCTCACCCGTGGCAGGCTTGCTTCAAGCTGGCTGCAGACCAAAGACCACACGGGGGCTTTGATCACTGAGGGTGGCACGATGGGTGGCCTTCTCCTTGCTCATGTTGCACTCATCCGCAAATTTCTACTGAATGCCCACTCTGTGCAAGATACTGTGCCAAGCATGAGAGATGCCAGGACCCAGAAGAAAGAGTCCTGTTAGAGAACCACAGCTGATAGCTGCCAGCCAGCAGTAAAGGTCCAAAGCTTGGCCTGGCCTAGGAGGAGCTATCACCGCGGGCTCTGTGGTGCAGGGTCTTGGATGGCGTAGTGGGAGTGTGTCAGCAGAGTGGAGGGGTTGGGAGAGTGGGCCCAGATATGCAGGGGAATGGGTGGGCCAGGAGCCTTGGGCCTGGCCTGGCTGAAGGCTGTCCTGATGAGGCACTGGCAAGTGGGCTTGGGAGCCAGAGGGATGACCGAACACGGCCCCACAGAGATCAGCCCAAAGTGCTTGGACCCAGGGCATCTGGGATGGTTCTTGAGGTGAGTGCATGAAGCCTTCTTTCAGACATATGCGCTAGAGGGCTCCAGCCTCCCCGCAAGCCCTCCTCCTCTCTCTCTCCTCACTGTTGAGGCAAGTGCTGTGTCTGCCTTAGATTCCTTCTGCAGGCTTCTGTCTGTCTGCCAGCAGATGCCTCTATGTCTGTCAGCTCTCAGTGTGTCGGGCACATGCACTACCCTCTGTGTGTGTGGGGTGTGTGTGTATGTGAACATGTCAGATACCCAAGGCAGGCTCTCCACTGTTCAGTGTATCTTCAGCCCAGGACCTGAAAGTGCAAATAGTCACCGCCTACATCCATCTTCTTCTGCTTCTCCCTTAGGCATCCCCAACTCGACATACACCAGCCTGAACTCTTTATCCGCATCCCTTTCCAGCATGCTCTTCCTCCAGCCCCTACTGACCCCATCACAGGAAAAAGCCATTCCATTCTCCCAGTTACTCAGGGCGACGGCCTCGATGTCTTTTTCCTCTCACACCTGACACCTGACCTGTGGCCATCCTGTTGACTCTCCCTTTGAAATTCATCCAGAATCCAGCCCCTTGTCCCCACTCCAGCACTCACAGTCACAGTGCACCTGGTCTGGACCCTGGCAAGTGCTGCCCAGTAGGACCCCCTGCTTCTCCCCTTGCTCCACACTGTCTATTCTCTGTAGCCTTTAAGAACAAGTCAGGCCATTTCACTGTACTGCTCAAAACCATCAAATCATTTCCCATTTCCTTCAGAATGCCATTCAAAGTCCTTTCCGTCACAGCTCTGCGTGGCCTGTGGTACCTCTGTATCCTCATCTCTGACTTAGTTTACTCCACCCCATTCTCCTCCTTCACCAGACTCCCGGGTACTCCTTCACCAGCAGCATGCACCTGCCCCAGGACCTTGCCACCAGCTACTTTCCCTACCCAGAACGCTGTCCTTCCCACATCTTCATGGCCAGCTCTCTCCTTCCCTCCAAGTCCCTTATCAGAGAGGCTTTTTCAGTCACTTTGAATAAAACAGACATCTACCTTTCCATCGTTCTTGACCCCTTAACTAAACCTGCTTGAGTTTTTGTTGTTGTTGTTTGTTTTTTACTTATTAAAAACTTCTGTGGGATTCCCCTTGTTTTTATGGAAATATGTAAGTGTAAAGAACTTCGTCTTATTGTCTGCTTATCCCCGGGTCCTAGAACAGTGCTGGTATTTGGAAGCTGTTCAGTAAGTATTTACTGAATCAATGAAATGCATTATGCTGTGATTCGTTGTGTGTTTGGAGGTGTTTGGAGGGCCTGGCATGGGAGGATTGGATTTTATGGTGGTAATAGTGACATGGCATGGTAAAGGCATGGAGTAGAGAGGCGGCCACAGAAATGCAAAGGAAGGATGACTGAGGGAGAGGCCTCTAGCTCGGTTGTTGCAGGACAGGGATGCTTGCCTGGCAAGGCTTTGGATGACTCATTATAAGAGCGGTCCTCCAGACTCAGGATCTGCTTTCACCGTAGGTGTTCAGATTCCTCCTGGGGTCCAGTCAACTCCCATGCCAGTCCCTTGTTCCATGATCCCAGGCCCTGCCCCAATTCCTTAACTCTCATTCTAGAACCGTAACCCAAACGGCTAAACCTGAGGTTGCAGGCTGACCTTTAGAGAAAAAGTTGAACTTTCTCTTTAAAGCTAAGTGGGAAAAAAACAATGATGGATAAAATGTAAAGATGTACAAAGGTACCAATTTGTACCTGGGTGTTCGAATTTCTTTAAATTTTGCTCTCAGTGGTACATGGCCGTTTGAAATGAGTAATTTAATATTCTGCTTAGTTTTAAATACGTAGATCATTTTCATGGCACTACATAGTAAATCTATGCTTTGCTTGTCTGCATGTGTTTAGGTTCACATCAGTTTTGGTCATGAAGCTATAGCTCAGGCATTTATCATGGACTTCCTAGAAGTTGCCTTGCCAGCAAGGAGCCTAAGAGGTGTTCGGAAAAATTATCCAAAACTTGGAAATAAGGAAAGAGGATGACTCTGTGTCCTTTAAAGTCCAGATCAGAGCATTGCCTATTAGATCCATTCAAGGATTATTTAAATCTCAAGGGGAATGTAGCTTTGCTTCACATACTGTTTGCTAGTAATTGGCTGCCTGTCAACTTGTGGGAGATAAACTGGATACAATTTTGTCCAGTACAGATGCAAATGATTTCCTTCCTTCCCTTCCCTTTCCCTCCCTTCCTCACCCTTCTCTCTCTCTCTTTTCTCTTTCTTTCTTTCCTTCCTTCCTTCTCTCTCCTTCCTTCCTCTCTCTTTCCTTCTTTTTCTTTCTTTCCTTTCTTTCCTTCCTTTTTTCTCTCTCCTTCCTCCCTCCCTCCCTCTCTCTCTTTCTTTCTTTCTTTTTTTCTTTCTCTCTTTCTCTTTCTTCCTTTCTTTCTTCTCTTTCTTTCTTTCTTTCTTTCTTTCTTTCTTTCTTTCTTTCTTTCTTTCCCCTTTCCTTCCTTTCCTTTCCTTTCCTCTCTCCTCTCCTCTCCTCTCCCCTCCCCTCCCCTCCCCTCCCCTCCCCTCCCCTCTCCCTCCCTTCCTTCCCTCCCTCCCTCTCTCTCTCTCTTTCTTTCCTTTCTTCTTTCTTTTCTGGGTCTCACTTTGTCACCCAGGCTGGAGTGCAGTGGTTTGATCTCAGCTCACTGCAACCTCTGCCTTCCGGATTCAAGTGATTCTCCTGCCTCAGCTTCCCAAGTGGCTGGGACCACTGGTGCGCACCACCACGCCTAGCTAATTTTTGTGTTTTTAATAGAGGTGGGGTTCTGTTATGTTGCACAGGTTGGTCTTGAACTCCTGAGCTCAAGCAATCCACCCACCTCAACTTCCCAAAGTGCTGGGATTATAGTCATGAGCCACCACATCCAGCCAGCTGTTTTATGTTTAAATCGGCGAAGTGTGGTCGATTTCCTTCAGGTTCAAAAGATTACCCAAACATTACAGAGTATTGTGCCATAGAACATTAACCAGTTTTGAATGTAACTTAGCAAACTTTTTTCGGCATTCTTTCTGACATACGATACATCTGTGTTCCTCAAATGCTTTGAGAATCAGCTTTTCCATCCTATGGGTTCCCTCAGTAATGAGTTAAAGAATTGTGCTTGCTACATGTCTGAGGGTATGAGACCCAAGTTCCTAATATTTTGAAAATGATGTTTTGACAGAGGAGATAAAAAGTCTCCTATGTTAGCTATATAAACCCAAACCTACAAAATGATGTCAAGTACCATAGAATGTATACAAAAGATATAACCTACTCCCCCCACCAATTTCTATTTTATTAGCATGCATTTCTCAGGAAAGACTGTTCATTCTACCATTCTACCATTCTGCCAATTCAAGTTAGACCGGCCATTTCTCTCTGCTTATCCACTTCCTGTTTTCTCTTAATAAATTTATTTGAAGACAATTTATTACAGAAAAAGTTGTCTTACAAATGCAAATTGTAAGTTGTCTTACTGATGTGATCCAGCACTACGTCCTGGCCGGCACCCTGCCAGGTCTGTAATTAAGACTGGGGGTTTGCTCTGCAGGGACATGTTCTCCACCTTTGGCTGGGGGCTCTGTACTCAATCTTGCGGTTTGTCTTGGGGCTGAGGTGCTGATTGGGAATCAGGAGACATCAATTCCAGTCTCAGCAAAGCTGCTGCGAGGTGTGAGGCAGAGGCCTGGTTTACCTGGTCTACCACATGCCCTTGACTTCCCTGTGGTAGGTGCCCCTAATTCCGCTCCAGCCGTTGCTTGGCGTGCAATTTACACTCAGGTTGCAAACAACTGCTTGTTTCTGTGGGACTTAGTTTTTTCCTTAGGGCCAATCTGAAAAACTTACCTCCTTAGTTATGTCCTACAGATTTGCAGACAAATAGGGGAAATAAATGGAAGAAATAAGGGAAAATGTTATCCAAAGTTGGAAATAAGAATAGAAGATGACTCTGTGTGCTTTTTATGTCATACTAGAAGGAGCTGCTTTATGTAGCACCATTATTCTGGATGGAGAAATCTGGTGGCTTTGGTCATGGGGACTACATCACAACTAGGGTTGTCCTTTTACTTTTGAGATGGGTGTGATGGGGGAGGATGAGGGTACATCATTCTAGAAATGGCCTCATTTTGCATTTCTTCAGATCCAAAGTTGAAATAGTTTTCTGTTCTAAGAACCTTTAAAAGTGGTTCATGGGCCGGGCGCGGTGGCTCACACCTGTAATCCCAGCACTTTGAGAGGCCGAGGCGGGCGAATCATCTGAGGTCCAGAGATCGAGACCATGCTGGCCAACATGGTGAAACCCCGTCTCTACAAAATATACAAAGAGATCATCTGGGCATGGTGGTGTGTGCCTGTAATCCCAGCTACTTGGGAGGCTGAGGCAGGAGAATCACTTCAACCCGGGAGGCAGAGGTTGCAGTGAGCCGAGATTGTACCACTGCACTCCAGCCTGGTGACAGAGCGAGATTCCATCTCAAAAAAAAAAAAAAAAAAAAGTGATTCATTTCTTTCTAAAATCATTAATTGAACATTAAAAAACATCGATAGGAAAAATGGAAGGTTTTGGGTTATACTCTAGGTCAGTGAGCTTTATGTTTCTGTGGCTCTGAAGCTACATGGTGGACGATAGCAGAAGTCAGTGCTCTGAGTGAAGCTTGAAGAGGAGCTGACGGATTTTTCTGGTGGGGAAGGACTGTGGCTGCACTCAGAGAGTGCTGGGCCAGGCGGGGTGAGGCACAGTCACCCTGAGTTCACAGACCCACTCAGATCCTTGAATGAGTCTGTCCTGAAATAATGCGGAATCCTGGAACATGCTGCTTTGTGTAGAGCCCTTTTTCCTTTTTAACTTGTAAAGGTATTTGTCTCCTGGGTTTCGTTTGAAATGCCTTTTTTTTTTGGCCAGATGCGTTCAATAGGAGCAATATCCAGAAAGTTATGTTTCTAGCCTACCTTGTTGTTTGCCTCTTGGGCAGATGGGTTTGTTTACATTATTGACTCAGTTCAGTGGAAAATATTACCCTGATTGGGATGGAGATGGGGCTGCCGTTCTGAAATAACTACGCAAGTTTACCTGTTCAGGTGGGACACGGCTTCTTGTGTTAGCCACAGATGAATTTTGAACATTTATACTTAGTGCAATAAATGCTGGTTTCTTTCTCCTTCCTCACTCCTTCTGGAGCCTATATGTGTGTCTCTCTTAACACACATACACAAGCAGGCACACACAGGTGCACACACACACAAGAGGATACATTGCATATACAACTCAATGCTACAAAGAAGCCCTTTTAACAGAAGAGCACACAGGAACTCCGCTGAAGTTTGACAGTGTGATTGTCTTGTGGCTACTCTACCCTGAGGCCACTGTCTGAGCACAGTGAGGGCCTCCCTCCTGCCCCCAGCCACACCAGAGAGCGGGCAGGGGGTCACAGGGAGCAGAAGAGGAGCTTTTTGCCATCACCATGAGAGGGTGACCACAGAAACATGGCTCGAAGGTGAGGGTGAGGTGGTGACTCGTGCCTGCGGATTCCGGAGGGGTTGGCATACACAGCCTATTGGGAAGTAGAGCATGGTCCCTGTGGACTCCGAGTGCGCACCATGGTTTGGAAGGTCCACTGAAGGCAGAGTGCTCAGCGACGTTGCCAGCCAGCTGGATGTATGTAAACAGCATTGTGAATGGAGAACATTCTTTCACCTTATTCTAGCACATTCTTCTCTCCTACTTAGCTTCTTATCCTTCCTATCTACTCATCTATCTAGCAGTCCCTAAAATTAAATCATTTATAAATGAGTCCGATGAGGGTCTTTTCTTGAAAACTGGATTTAATGAATAAGGCAGACCCCTGTGTTTGGATAGGGCTTTGCTTCTTGTTATTCGGAAGGCATAACTTGTTTCCAGGTTGGTTGATGACTCCAGCTGAGGAGGAACTAGTGGCAGATGAGTCCCAGGGAAGATCCCTAGGGGGAATGACTGGAGGTGGCTGTACCAGGGATGAAAAGAGGAGGGTGGTGATGAGGGGAACGCAGCCCCTCATGCAAAGAAGTGGGTGTTTGAAATCAGTGGGTGACTTTTTTTTTTTTTTTTTTTTTGGCAACGTTGACTCCTTAGGTCATACATAGTGGCCTTGGAAAGCCAGCCCTGCCTCTCTTCCCTCAACTGATTGTGGATTTGTGTAATGAGAACACAGTCTTCTTGAAAAGCATTTCCAGGGTGGCTCATTACAAAGCTTCGTGCGGTCTTCAGAGCAGGGCGAGCTGCAAGGCCCCGGGCTTTCCATTCTGAAAGAGCTGTGGGTGTCGGGGTGGCTGCCAGTTGTGAGCGCTCCGTGGGTGGGGACTCTGTCCCTCAAAGCCATGCACTCAGGCTTGCCCATTCTGGTGTCTCTGTGGGAGACACAAAGCTGAGGTCTCTCCAGGAATGGGGGGCTCCAGCTGGAAGGACATGGAATTTGAACGCAGGATCTGCCTTTAACTCAGCCCTGAAGGGAGTCAGACAGAATCTGGTGAGAAAGAGGCCACTGAGTGATCTGACATCCCCTCATCTGGCCTGGATCATTTTTAAAGTGAAACTCAGCCCAGCCCTCAGGTTCATCCCCCAGCATCCCAGTCACCTGTGAACTGTGATTCCCTCTCAGGGCTTCAAGTAAGTGATTCAGTGGAGGCAGCCAGCAATTAAAAGAAGCAATTAAAGATCTTTTATTAAAAGATCTTTATGACAGGCCGGGCAAGGTGGCTCACGCCTATAATCCCAGAGCTTTGGGAGGCTGAGGAGGGAGGATCACTTGGGCTCAGGAATTTGAGACCAGCATGAGCAACATACTGAGACCCTGTCTCTACAAAAAATGAAAAAAAATTAGCCAGGTATGGCTAAAAAAAAATCTTTATGACAAATTGTTAAGTAACGAATGTAAGTGATGGAATGATATATGTAGCAGATTTTTATCTGTATGTATGCAAATATATAAAGTTCTGTAAGTTTGCACACTAAACCATTGACACAAATGGAGAGTAAAGAACTTTAATGTTTTACTCTATAGGCTTCCCCCCAACAACACTTCAGATATTCTTTTTTTATTTTTTGAGACAGGGGTTTGCTCTGTTGCCCAAGCTGGATTGCAGTGGTGCCGTCGTAACTCACTGCAGGCTTCGCCTCCCAGGCTCAAGCAATCCTCCCACCTCAGCCTCCCAACTAGCTGGGACTATAGGTGGGCAGTCACCAGGTCTGGCTAATATTTTATTTTTTGTGGAGACAGGGTCTCACTATATTGTCCAGGCTGGTCTCAAACTCCTGGCCTCAAGCGATCCTCCCACCTCGGTCTCCCAAAGTGCTGGGATTACAGGCATGTGCCACTATGCCCAGCCAGCAGATACCCTTGAAAACGTGATTTATCATATAATACAAGCAATATATGCTCTCCTTGCTATTTGAAATGCCTCTGAAAATGAAAACCTAATTCTACACTAAAAAATTCTGTTGTGGCCGGGCGTGGTGGCTCATGCCTGTAATCCCAGCACTTTGGGAGGCTGAGGTGGGCAGATCACGAGGTCAGGAAATTGAGACCACCCTGGCTAACACGGTGAAACCCCATCTCTACTAAAAATACAAAAAGTTAGCTGGGTGTGGTGGTGGGCACCTGTAGTCCCAGCTACTCGGGAGGCTGAGGCAGAAGAATCGCTTGAACCCAGGAGTCGGAGGTTGCAGTGAGCCGAGATCATGCCATTGCACTCCAGCCCAGGAGACAGTGCAAGACTCTGTCTCAAAAAAAACCACAAAAAACAAAAAAAAAAACAAGAGTAACAAAAATAACAACAAACAACAATAACAAAAATAACAACAAAAAACCCAATAAACAATAAAAAACCCAAAAAACAATAACAAACAACAATAACAAAAATAACAACCAAAAAACGCAAAAAACAACAAAAACAAAAACAAACATTTCTATTGCATCTGACATGAAAAGGGCACATAGTCTTCAAATGTCAAGTTTTCTCCGTAGCCTCCCAGTCTTCCTTGGGCTGTAACTCCTTATTCCAACCATCTCCCTTTGCTAATTCCTTCAGTCATCATGGGCTTCATTACTGTCAATTCTTAAGCTTCCATTTTACAAACCCAGCCTTTACATTTTGGTGAAGCAGTTTTGGGAAATTTCCCACAATTCAGGAGAAAGCATGTGGAACCATTCAAACTTGAAGAACAAAGAACGCCAGAGGAGTCTCATGATGTTTTTGATTTTTTCTTATTTCTTTTCTTTGTCATGATAAGCTTTTTTGTTTGTTTGTTTTCAACTGTGCATTGCCTTATTCTCATATACTTGGATGACAAAAGTATCAAGTTACTAGATTTGTATAAGACTGTCCTGACTGCAGAGATTCTCTTGAAGTAGTTTCACTACTTAACCATTCTGTGTTGATAAACTCATCACAGCCAAGTTCTTCTATCAGAGGACTAGTAGCTTCAGACGCAGTCAGAGCTGTAGTCAGTGTTAAAATATCAGAATCATCCTCTGAGGATTTCTGTGTTGTTCGGCATCAAACGCCGCTTCCCTTGCTCTGCAGGCCTCCGCTCATCGCCTGCGGCCTTCTGCAAGTTCCTGCATTCTGCTCGGGGCAATTGGGTAATTAATTCCTAAGATGATGACAAGTGGGTGTTGGAGGCAGAGATTCCGCAACACGGCCAGGCCTGGTCAGTTCAGGGGCCCAGACTTGGGCGTGGCCTCTGCACCCTCCTCCTTGGCTGCTCTGATAACAATCGGATGGCCCCGTCATTGTCATCGGGCCTTCCCTGGCCTGCTCACGCTGTACCACCTGGGCTCCCACCTTCCTTGGCCTCACTCTACCTGCCTGCCCAATGTTAGACCACGGGGTCAGCTGAGCCTCTCCTAGGAAAACTGGAATAACAGCACAGCTGAGTGTGCACACGCCCTCACATATCCTGCAGACTGTTGTCCCCATGTAGACATGTTCCCATGAGTAAGGTCTTATCTATTATCTGAATACTTAATAAATTTATAAAAAGAAAACAATAGTGCAAGAAGAAACAGAGAGTGTGTAGCAGGCCCCAGATGCCTGAGTTCCCTTGGGCAGAACCTCTTCCCAGCCTGGTCTCTGGTATCTGGGAAGGCCACTCTGCCTTAACTTCTGCTGGAGACACTTGGCTCACAGCTGCTGACAATTTGAAGCTCAGTTTTCACTGTGACTGTGGCGGATGTCCTGGATCTCACTGAGGAGTCAGAGGAGGGTTGTTCCCTAAGGCATCTGTCCTTCTCCTCCCCAACTCATCCACCAAAGCAGGGGTGGCCACTCTGAGAACGCAGTGAAAGCATTGGACCTGCTACCAATGCCCACGCAGATACTGCACACCTTGCATGACATCCTAGGGCCAGGGGGTCTGGGTGGGGAGCTTGTGCCATAGGGAGGTGCTTGCTCCTTTAGCAATGAGTTCTATTCCCGGCCCTCCTTCATCTGAGGACATGCAACCATGAGCTGCCAGCAGCCAGCAAATGCAGGACTAATGTTCAGGGGGAAGGCAAGATGGTCCTGGGGCTTGAAGGTGTCAGGGGCTGCAGGTGGCTGCTACGGTAGGACTCTAGGAGACCGCTCAGTCATGAGGGAGCCAAGAGCATAGCTGGGGGCTCTGCGTGTCCAGGCATTTCCTAAATACACTAGTCACTGTTGCGACATCTCCCACACCTGAAGGGGCAACCAGTCGGCTTACCCTGGGCAAATCACAGCTAGGAGCAGACTAGAGATAATGTCTGCCCTGTCCTCACCACCCTTTCCCCTCTCTTTCTCCATTTTCTCTCTCTCCTGCCTAACTGCGGTTGCATCACAGGAGTTATAGCTACTGTTTGTTTTGCACTTAACAAAGTCTATGAGGGTCTCTGTTGACATTTTGGCAAAAGGGGCCTGGAATACACCTTGCGTGGTCCACCTCCATCCTCAGCCACGTCACTGACATTTTGGAGTGAAGAAGCCCTTTGGTGAGATGCCAGTCCAACTTGGATTTTGCACAGTGTTGAGCCTGGGCACTGGGCCCATTCCTGCATTCACTGCACATTAGGATGTGGCTGTCGGCTGAGACATTTCAGGACAGTGGGGGTGATCCTGAATGGAGTCGGCCTGCCTGGGCTCAAATTCCAGCCCTGCCATTGACCTGCTGGGTGACCATGGGCAGGTTTCTTTTTTTTTTTTTTGAGATGGAGTCTCGCTCTCTTCCCCAGGCTGAAGTGCAGTGGCTCAATCTTGGCTCACTGCAACCTCCACCTCCTGGGTTCACGCCATTCTCCTGCCTCAGCCTCCTGAGTAGCTGAGACTACAGGCGCTCGCCACCACACCTGGCTAATTTTTGTATTTTTAGTAGAGACGGGGTTTCACTGTGTTAGCCAGGATGGTCTCAATCTCCTGACCTCGTGATCCGCCTGCCTCGGCCTCCCAAAGTGCTGGGATTACAGGCGTGAGCCACTGCGCCCAGCCTAACCATGGGCAGGTTTCTTAACCTTTTTGGTACACAGGTTCCTCGGCCATCAGTGGGGATAACAGTGGAAACCATGTTACAAAGTCACTGAGAATGAAATGAGATCTTTCTTACAGAGTTTTGTTTGCATTATTTTTTTTTATTTTTTATTTTTTTTGAGACGGAGTCTTGCTCTGTTGCCCAGGCTGGAGTGCAGTGGCCGGATCTCAGCTCACTGCAAGCTCCGCCTTCCGGGTTCAGGCCATTCTCCTGCCTCAGCCTCCCGAGTAGCTGGGACTACAGGCGCCCGCCGCCTCACCCGGCTAGTTTTTTGTATTTTTTAGTAGAGACGGGGTTTCACCGTGTTAGCCAGGATGGTCTCGATCTCCTGACCTTGTGATTCGCCCATCTCGGCCTCCCAAAGTGCTGGGATTACAGGCTTGAGCCACCGCGCCCGGCCTGTTTGCATTATTATGCCAGGCACATGAGAAGTACTTGGGAGTCATGACTTTCAATCGTGTTTGGCACCAGAGAGAGGGATTGTGGTTCTGAACCACTTCTCTGAGTAAAATAATCTGTCAGTGTCTCTCCTTCTTCCACATCACTGTGCACATAGTTTTTCTTTAAAACTTTGAATGTAAAATTCGCCCGGCATGGTGGTGCACACCTGTAGTCCTAGCTACGCAGGAGGCTGAGGCAGGAGAATCGCTTGAACTTGGGAGGTGGAGGTTGAGTGAGCTGAGATCCGAGATCACACCACTGTACTCCAGCCTGGGTGACAGAGCAAGACCCTGTCTCAAAAAAAAAAAAACCCCAAAAAACTTTGAGATGTGTTTTTTGCTATTAGGGACTTGAGTCCAATGGATCAGTAGATGTCTTTGTGACACATAGTGATGGAGAGGAACCACGGTGGTTCATTCATTCATTCATTCATTCATTCATTCATTCATTCATTCAGCAATGACTTCTCTAACTGCACATTGCTGGCTGGGCCTTCACTTCTGCACAGAGTGTGCAGGGGAGCAGATATTTCAGTCCTGAGTGAAACAGGCCTGAGACTTGTGTTCCCTCTGGGGGGAAGTTTGCCTGCCCTTTTCAGCCCCGGCATGGGGTGGGGTGAGTGGTCGCTGCCAGAGGGCCATGTTAGGACTCATTTAGGACTCCTGTGGCCTGGATGGCTGCCCACTCACCTGGGGTATGAGCTTTTCCTTTTCCTGGAAAGTTCTTTTCAAGTGTGAGGGGTGGGATGAAGACTTTGTCCACATGTTTTCTCCCTGCCCTGACTCACTTGTGGTTTTCGTTCCCAGAATCTCCTCTGCCGTGTTTTGGTTTTGAGGGAGTTGTGTGTGCCCCTTGCTTCTCTCCACTGGTCTCGCCCCCTTCACCGCACCAGACCTTCCAAGGAAACATTCTGGATGTGCAGTTTTCTAGCAGTTGAGGGAAGAAATGGTGAGGGACATGCTATTTTGCACCATTTTGTTCTTGAACATTTTTCGTTCAAGAAAAACAATAATGCCACACCCAAACTAGCGTTCCACTGCACTCACCTTTTAGAAACACGAGAGAACCTCTTGAGCTTAGCTGTTGTGGTCCCACCTCCAGCCTCTGCCCATGCAAGCTCTGCTCTCGCCTGGCCCTCAGCTGGTCTTACCTGCACTGTTGCGTCCTCCCCAAGCCGCCAGGCCACAAGGCTTTTTTTCTTCCTGTGTGGCGCTGGTCAGGGTGGGCTTTTCACCTTTTCCTTTTCATTAGCTTCTGGCACATCACCCCAACTTGGTGGTGAACCCCTGAGGACAGGGATTAAGCCGTGACTTTTACAAAAGGTTTCTGTAAAATCAAATCATAATCACTGTAAATTAAAATAATGCAAACAAAACAAAAGTGCAAGGAAGAAAGTCAGTGTCAGTTACAATCCAGCCTCCCAGAAACATCCGCTGCCCATGCCGGCTGCAGCGTCCCTCTGGCTAGCTCTCTCCACACCTATGTCAGGTGCTGATTACGGAGGATGTAACAAGAGTGGGATGGTAATAGGCGTTGCTGCTGTGGGACTGACCAGCACTACACTGGTTATTTATTTATTTATTTATTTATTTATTTATTTATTTTTGAGACGGAGTCTCGCTCTGTCGCCCAGGCTGGAGTGCAGTGGCATGATCTCAGTTCACTGCAACCTCCGCCTCCCGGGTTCAAGCGATTCTCCTGCCTCAGCCTCCCGAGTAGCTGGGATTACAGGCACACGCCACCACGCCCAGCTAATTTTTTGTATTTTTAGTAGAGACAGGGTTTCACTATGTTGGCTAGGCTGGTCTTGAACTCCTGACCTTGTGATTCGCCTGCCTTGGCCTCACAAAGTGTTGGGATTACAGGCGTGAGTCACCACACCTGGCCTGCTTTGTCATTTTTTGCCCTTGCTTTGTCATCTCTTTCCCTTCCTAACCCAGGGGACCCATTTTTAGCATTATATTATGTAAGAAATAAGTCTAGCAAGTCTCGATTGATGGCCTTGACTGATTATTCAACACACATTTCTTAAGAGACAGAATGACACATGGTCAAGAACACAGCCCAGTAGCCAAACTGCCAGGTTTTGAGGCCTGCCTATATCTGGCTGACCCTGGACAAGTGACATAAATTCTCCATGCCTCAGTTTCCATATCTCTAAAATGGGGATTAGAATAGGATCTACCTCATATGTTTATACTAGTACTTGATTGTGTTCTAAACAGCACCTGCCCTGTGGCAAGTGTTTGGTGAGAGTTCTATTGACCATCTATTAATGTGCAAAGTCCTGGGAATATGGGGAGTGAAGGCTATAGCAGCTCTCACAAGTCATGCCATGTATGCAGTGAATGACACCATAAGGGCCGCTGGAGGGCAGTCAACTTGGGATCTCTATCCACGGCAGCATTGAGGAAGGGTGCTTAAGTCATCCTGGGAGGGGCAGGAGAGCATCCTCCTGCAAGGGTGCCCTGGCCTTCCTCACCTCCCTGCCTATGCAGAGAGTAACATTTGCATCACTCACACTGGGGGGTGCTGGTGGGACAAGGCTGCTCATGGCTGAAGGGGACTTGCAGGGCTCTGCATGCTCTGAGCATCCTGGTTTCCCCTGCACAGCCTCCGTGGCAGGGGTGAAGGACTCTGATGGTGTTGTCACACCTGAGCAGCTTGGGTGGTGAGACAGGGTTTCTTGGCCTTGTCTCTTCTCTTCTGTTGCTGTGTCCTTGATTTCAGTCCAGCAATCCTATGGGCCCTGTGTCCCCTCCTCCTGTGTTCTTCACCTCAGTGGCTGGTGATCTCCAGCTTGAGGACCACTGCAGAAGCAACAAGGAGCTTGGAAGTTTATTTCTATCCAACAAGAAAAGATCATGACTCTCTTTGTTTTCTGGTCTGGATGATAGAAATGAGAGATCAGGGAGAGGAGAGGCTACATAGACTTTAATTATTCTCAGGCAAATTTCTAAAAAACATTTACACTAACCTGCTGTCTTCTGAGGATGCTAAACAAACCCCTCTCATCTGAGGCTTGCCCTTGGCCCTGGGCTGCAGCAGAAGGGAGTTCACTCACATCCCCAGTTGTGGGGCTGCCTGAGTCTTGCTGTGAGCCAGGGGTGTGATTGATCTAGGGTTTTGTGAGATGGGAGTGAGAAACGATTCTGCAGGGGTTTCCCAAGTCCACTGTTTTGGTTAGATTCTCTTGTTCTTTCAGTTCCCCAACAGACTGCACCATCACATAAATCAATGCTGAAGTGAGCTGTGGCATGAGTAGTTCCAAGCAATCCATGATCAATATGTACCTTTAGCACTGGGGCAACTGACTCAGTTTCCATTACAAAATTGACCTTCAATCATGTTCAGCTTGGGGTGATATGGAAAGGCAGTCTAACTGAAGAGAGCGTAGTTGGGGTGTTGGTGTAACTGCCTAGTGGGTTCTCCTTGCCCCCTGCCCAGATACAGCCAATTTATCAAGACAGAGGAATTGCAATAGAGAAAGAGTTGAGTTCACACAGAGCCAGCTGAACAGGAGACCAGAGTTTTATTACTCGAGTCAGTCTCCCTGAAAATTTGGAGGCTAGAGTTTTTCAAGGATAGTTTGGTGAGCAGGGGCTAGGGGAATGGGTGCTGCTGATTGGTTGGGGATGCACTCATAGAGGTGTGGAAAATGGTTCTCATGCTTTGAATTTACTTCTGGGTGGGGGCTTCAGGAGTACTTGAGCCAAAAGTCATGGGTCTGGGTGGGCCCACTTGGTCATCAGAAATGCAAAAGCCTGAAAGGACATCCCAAAAGGCCGATCCTGGGCTCCCAAGAGTTATGTTATCTGTGGGACTTGGTAATCATTTACGCCTACATCTTAGCAGAATTCAGCCTCCTCTCATCCCATAACTTTGTGGTCTCTCATCAGTTTTACAAAGGTGGTTTAGTTTTGGGGAAGGGCTATCATCATTGAAACTATAAACTAAATTTCTCCCAAAGGTAGCTTGCTCCAGGTCCAGGAATGACCAAGGAGAGTCTGGAGGTTAAAAGCAAGATGCGGGTGGTTAAATCAGATCACTTTCACTGTCATAATTTTCTCACTGTTAGAATTTTTGCAAAGGCAGTTTCATTGGGAGGTTACCCGGAGGTGGCAGGATACCTGTGCACAGGTGAGTCTGCAGGGGAGCAGGCGTTGGTCTGGAACTGCTTCTGACCTTGCGTACGCAGGTCACGTGACCTCAGACAAATCCCTTGACCTCTTAACTTTTCTTTTTTCTTTTAAATTAAGGTAGTAAATTGTGTTACAGATGCTAGTGGGTGTCTCACCGAGAAGGTTCCATAGGCAAGTACGTCTGGAAAAAGCTGGTCTTCCACGTCCTCTCAATTACAACTTCATTAGCATATTAAAAGCTCTGCCAGTACCTGCAGGAAGAAAACTGTTTGGTGTTCAGCAAGCACTTTCCCCTTGTTTTCTGACCACAAAACCTCCTCTCTGTGGTGATGGTGGTGATGGGGGGATACATTTTGGGAAATATTGATCTAGGGGTTCTTCCTGCTCTCGAACCTTGTGATGTAAAAATGTTTGCCTGCAAAGTGCATGTTGTTGACCTTGGCTTTAGCAGCTTCCGCTGAGGCCTTCTTTAGGAGGGACAGCCTCGGGCAGCAGAGTGATAGAGCTCGGCCCTACCACCAGCTTCCAAAGCATGGCATCCAGAAGAGCTTCAGTTCAAAACCAAACCTCACTGTAAACTTGCAACTGAAATTGTTGTAAGTTTCCTGTGGGTGAGGAACACAGGGCAGCGTGTCTGCATTCTCCCCTGTCATGGAACCTGCCATGTCCCAGCAGCCACCAGGGTGCTGGCCCTCCCCTCCCGTTTCCCCTGGGCCACTGTCATTAGCCCAGCTGACTCCCAGCCCCCTCTCTTCCTCTGTGCCTCGTGCCCTGGTTCTGCTTTTAGAGGAGCCAGGCTTGGCTGAGCAGGTGGCCAGCACTGGGAGGGAGCAGAATGGCTCCTGTTATTCCCTCCCTTCCTCAGCTTGGAGCAGGAAGCAGCCACCTCTTGCCTGTAAGAGTCACCAGTGACTGTATCTAGAGACTTATTACTTTCTGTGGCTTGAAAACAGCTTTTTAAAACATGAAAATCACTTGCATTGACATAGCTTTTTCACTCTTCGAAGGCTTCACTCATGATCTGGTTTAGTTGTCTTCAAGCCCCATGTCTCTGGAAAAGCAGTGGGCAGAGACATATTTTATAGACCCTGTAGCCCACAGAGCAGAAGAGGCTGAGGGAGTCCTTCACGTTATCCTGGCAGTGGCAGGAGTTCGAAGCAGCCTCCCTCAGGACTCCCTGAGCTGTGATGGCCTGGCTCACTCTGTAGATGGAAGCTTCCAGGCTGGCTGGAATGCTGCCCCTTCCTGTGGATTTGGGTTGATTCCTGGGCTGACCACAGAAAGAAACGTCCCTTACTTCCAGAAGCTCAGGAGTGAGGGGTGCAGAACGCCCTTCCTGGGGGCTTCTGTAGCAGCAACAGGGGCTTTCTTGCACTGTTTCGTCAGGATATTTGGGGCATGCATGAGTCTAAGGCCAAATTCCTTGGCCTGCATTGGAGAAGCGATTTCCTTATCTAAACTTGTGAAGGGCAAGTGGAAGCAGCCAGGTGGGAGAGCTCTAGGGGCATGCGCATGATTATGTAGAGTCAAAAGCACCCATGTAAGGGACATGTTGGCAGTGCTGCTGGGCTTCTTACTAGGGAGCACACTCTTTTTTTTTTTTTTTAAGTTTTTAATTTAATTTAATTTACTTATTTTTATTATACTTTAAATTCTAGGGTACGTGTGCACAACATGCAGTTTTGCTACGTATGTATACATGTGTGCCCTGTTGGTGGGGAGCACACTCTTTGCTGCCTCCATCAGGGACATGCTGACCAGTCCCTGGCCTCCTCTCTGCCGCAGCCATGGGGCTTCAGAAGCCTCAACTAGTGCCCCAGGGTGGCCAGAGATGTCCTGTGAGACGGCAGCTGTTGCTTTCCTCAAGCTCCACACTGGGTGGATGAAACGTCAGTAACTTTATGTATCCTGTGGCTTATACCTGACACTTTTTGTTTTCAATCTCTCAGTGTAAACAGAGTAATTATATAACCCTTTCCCGCAACCCATTACAGTGGTTAAAAAAAAAATCTCAAAAGACGCTGTCCTAAGTCAGGTGTACTGAGACACTTTGTTTTGAGTTTCCAGAATTATTGCAATCCTTTGCTGTTCACCCTTGGCCCCTGCCCCATTTTGCTCTTGGGAACAGGAACCAGAGGCTGGCACTGGGTACCAGGCTCAACTCTGCAAGAGCAAAGCCAGACCAGGACAAGAGCTGTTGATTTTTACAGCCACGTTGGACTGAAATTCCACATAGAACATTTTCTAAAAATCCAAACTTTGAACCATTGACTATGGAACATTTTTTTTCTTATAATTTTTGGTAGAAATTTCTTTTCAGTAGCTTTTTAAAATTATAAAGTCAATATATAGAAAATAATAAAGGGGCAAAGAGAAGATAAAAATGAACCATAATCTCACCATCCAGAGATACCCATTTTTGATATTTTGATGTATTTCTTCTCAGTTCTCTGTATATATGTGTACATATATGTGTTATTTTATTGTTGTTTTGGAATCCATTGTTTTTAAATTTTGTACTATAGTTTTTCACTTTGCATCATATAACTATGTTTCTGCATCATTAAATAGTCTTGAAAAACACCATCTTGAAGTTGCTATAATAGATTCCATCTTATAGCAGTGCCATAATTATTTAACTGTTCCCATATTGTGGGACAAATACACCGTTGCCATTTTTTTACAAGTATATATAAAGCTTCAATGAACATCTTTGCAAAGAAGTCCAAGTTTCTGATTCCTTCCTTTCCATGGTTTGCCAGAAGGGTTATTGCCAGGTGGAGGGATATAAACTCCTTTATTATAAAGGCCTCAAATCCAGATTGCCAAATTGTTTTCCAGAATAGTTCTTCCAAAGACAGATGCCCGAGGCTGCCAGCAACTGCCAGCAACCTCAGCTGGGAGCCGTGGAGGTGAGAGGAGGCCATTTATTCATTGCACATTCTTTCTGTGATTTCTGAGATGAAGAGAGAGGTTGAGATTTGACTCGTTGCTTACAGAGCCGTAGGCCAAAACGGAGGAAGGGAATGAATGAGTGCTGAGAAAGCACCTGTGTCAGATCCGGTGGGAGCCATAATGACCCAATGCCTGTCACCCAAGCTGTGGTGAGCTATAGCGTCCAGCAGGTGTGTGGACTCCTGAATTCCCGACGTTTCTTCTGACTTTTCTCTGTAACTAGTTAACAGCCGGCACGTTCTGGGCACGCTTGGGTCAGACTGGACTCTCTCTCTGAAGAACATCAAAATTGTCACTTTGCACATAATTCTAAGTACACAGACTCTGGGAAGGCAGTCCTTAAGGTGTCACAAGAGGAAGTGCTGGCTTTCTGCAGTAATGTTTCTCTTTTGTTCGGGTTCAGAGGCTACTTTTCTTGCTAACTGCTGAGTTCAGAGCCTCTTGAGTGAAGTAGATTCTGAGTGCCAGAGAAGCAGAACAATGATCCTCAAATTTAGGGTTTTTTTTTTTTGTTTGTTTGTTTTTTAAATAACCAAAAAAAAAAAAAAAAGATTTGTAGAAAGGTCTTAGCTAAAAACACGATGCCTGGAGCCAGCCATACACTCAGCCAATGTTCGTGATGCTGAAATGGAATGAAGTGACGAATGTTACCCCAGGAGGTGTCCAAAGAGCACCCTCCAGGGGTCAAAACCTCCGCCAGGCATCCACTGCCACCTCTTCCCAAGACAGCTGAGGGGCTCGGGACCACCAGGACTAGGGCAGAAGGTCAAGCATTAGACCTTCCAGGCGCCTTCTCCCCCAGGCTGGCATCTGCCCGGTGCCAGGTGCCAGTAGGAATGTGAGAAACAGTGTCCTGCTGCAGGTGTGTGATGATACCACAGAGCCATGGGCTGTCATGGCTGATGTCCATGGGCTTGAATCTGGGCTCCAGTGGCTCTGCAGACATTGCTTAATCTCACTCATCATCACATCCTTCATCTATAGAATGGGCTGACAGGCTGTCTGCCTTTTGAATGGTTGGGATCACTGATGGAAAAGTCGATATTGGAAGTGTACCGAAAAACTTAGGAGGGCTGGGCACGGTGGGTCACGCCTGTAATACCAGCACTTTACGAGGCTGAGGTGGGCAGATCACTTGAGGCCAGGAGTTCAAGACCAGCCTGGCCAATATGGCGAAACTCCATCTCTACTAAAAATACAAAAATTAGCTGTGCATTGTGGCACACGCCTGTAATCCCAGCTACTCAGGAGGCTGAGGCAAGAGAATCGCTTGAACCCAGGAGGTCGAGGTTGTAGTGAGCCGAGACTGAGCCACTGCATTCCAAACTGGATGACAGAGCAAGACTTGGTCTCAAAAAAAAAAAAAAAAAAAAGCTGGGGAGGTGCTAAATGAATGTTACCTTCCATGTGCCTCTTCCCACAGACTCAGCAATCCAGGAGCAGAGGCAGCGACCCAGAATCACTAGGGGTGATTCTCTCTTTTTTTTTTTTTTGAGACGCAGCCTCGTTCTGTCACCCAGGCTGGAGTGCAGTGGCCGGATCTCGGCTCACTGCAAGCTCCACCTCCCGGGTTCACACCATTCTCCTGCCTCAGCCTCCCGTGTAGCTGCGACTGCAGGCGCCCGCCACTACGCCCGGCTAATTCTTCTGTATTTTTAGTAGAGACAGGGTTGCACCGTGTTAGCCAGGATGGTCTCGATTTCCTGACCTCATGATCCGCCCGCCTCGGCCTCCCAAAGTGCTGGGATTACAGGCATGAGCTACCCCGCCAGGCCTAGGGTTGATTCTCATAAGAGATTTTCAGTATGCAGGGGGGATCCTGGGGGAGATATTTTCCCTCGAACCGAGGGAGGTCTTCTTGTGTCTTCAGGTGGTGTTTGTCCCAGGGGCAGGATGCACAGTGGCTCCTACACATGCGGTTTGGCAACCCTGTCTCTCCTCACCCTGGTGCCCTGGCAGTCCCTTCATATTTCTGTCCTTTGCATCTTCTCTGAATTCCTGAATTCCTAGCTGCTGCCTTGGCAGCATGGCCTGAACACTGCACCCATTGGCGGGCATTTAGGGGGCAGAGGTGTTCCCTGGACTCTTAGGGAGCCCAGTCAGGCTCAGGGCACAGCACTTGCAGGTGGATGGAGGCTTAGGAGGCACAAGGGTATTGCGGGCAGATGAGGTGGGGCTGCCCCTCCCCTGCCCTTGCTGAGAAGGAGACACTGGTGGGGCAGAGGGTCCCAGTCCCCGGCAGGGCAGCCTAGTGGGTACCATTTGGGAACAGGCAACTCATAGCCTACTGCCGCCTGTGCATGGTTCAGCCTATAGAAGGCAGCCTTGGCTTGCAGCCCAGTCCCAGTTCCTTCCAGGTGTGACCACAAGACCTGAGTTATGTGACACAGAGCGTGACAACTTTCACGCAGGCCACCTCTTCCAGAATGGCTATGGGGCCTGGCAGGTCCCTGTGCCCCTTGGACAGCTAGACTTGTGACAATAAGGGACAGGGACAGGGCCTGGTGTGTGACCATCCCTCTGCCCATAGGAGGTTACCAGGTCTAGGCTGAGCTGGAGCCCCATAGCACATAGTGCAGATGCTGGGCCTATCCTGGAGACTACACTTAAAATGAAAAAAGAACAAAAAATCTTTCTTAGGGTGTAACTCTTCACAGTTATTCCTAGTTCATAGGGGAGCAACCGTTGGCGACGTGTTCTGGAGGCTTCTTAAAGGAAACCTCTCACCCTCTCGGGTGTGGCACTTGGCTGCTGGGAACAGACAGTTTATCTTGCAGAGAAAACTGTTTTGCAAGAGGTTTCCCACCATTATGGTCTTAGGGAGGGTCCCTGCCAGCTTTTCTTAGTCACTTGGGCTTAGAGGGAAGGTGGTTTTCGTTTTTTTTTTCTCTGTTCTTTTTTTTTTTTTTTCTTTTTTCTGAAGGCAAGAGCCATCTGGGGGCAGGGCACACATGGGTAATTACCCTGACTTAGGGAGACAAAAGGACTGCTGATCAGCAGTTCTCAGGGCCGCTGCAGGTGGCTGATGCTTTTGGTGGAATGTCACAAAGTACCCAAGCCGGGGGTGAGTCAGAAATCCTTAGGTCACTTGTGGTTTTCTTTCATGGTTTTGCTGTGACTATTAACTTGTTTTTACTTAACAAGAAAAACAGGTGTTTGGGTGTCTGTTTGAAACAGTGCTGCCCTGCTGTCAGCAACTCACTATAGTCATGAGGCTGTCCTGGCTTGGCGACACTGAATACCTACCTGGAATAAGGAGTGAACCCTGGAGGAAGCCGGAAGCCAGTCCCCTGAGAGGGATGGGGCATCCCTGAGCGCAAATACAGAACCTGGTTGTTGTGAATTTAAATCGAACTTGGAGTCAATCGACCAATTCATTAATCTGAATTGCTTACTTACTGCGCCAGCCCCCAGCACCCTCCTGGACACCTTTGGAGATGAACTTCCACCTTGGAAGGAGCGTGTGTGCTGGGACCATGGCTTTGCTTTTATACATGTAAGCCAGGTGAGCCGGCAGCTCTCACCTGAGTTCTGTTGCTTTCTGGAGGGAAATAGAGGCAGTGCATTTGTCCACATGCTGCTGTGGGCTTTCTTTCCACCTGGCCAGGCAACCAGATGCTGCAGCTTTTTAAGTCTCACTAACGTCAATGTGTGCACTGCCCGTTACCAGCACCAAGACACTGACTGACAAGAATGTCTACCTCCCCAGCTGCAGGTGCTGAAGGCTTCCCTCAAGTCCTCAGGCCTTAAAGGATGAGTTTCAGGCTTTTTGCAAAGAATATCAGAAATGAGAATCTGGCTCAAAGCAAGTCTGTGCAATTCTGCACAGGGATCGAAGGAAATGGAGGCGCTGGTTTGAGTCCTGGGCCTTGGGCCTGGACATGGCTGGGATCTGCCAGAAAAACAGACCAGGAGCTCTTTTATTTTCGTTTTTGTTTTGAGACAGTTTCTTGCTCTGTCACCCAGGCTGGAGTGCAGCAGTACGAACGCACCAGCTCACCGCAGCCTTGACTTCCTGGGCTCAAGTGATTCTCCCACCCCAGCCTCCCAAGTAGCTGAGACAACAGGCATGTGCCGGCTAATTTTTCAATTGTTTGTAGAGATAGGATCACACTGTGTTGCCCAGGCTGATCTCTGACTCCTTGGCTCAAGTGATCCTCCTGCCTCGGCCTCCCAAAGTGCTGGGATTACAGGCATGAGCCACCACGCCCAGCCTGCTGTTTTTTTTTTTTTTTTCTTTTAAAAAATTTTTAAAAAGAAAATTGGGTGGAGAAAAACAAAGTGTTTAAAAAAAACCCAGGAGTTAAAAGTGACCCAAATATCCTCCTTTTACCCTGTGCTTATTGTACTTGCATCATGACTTATGTCTGTGACCTGTAGACACAGGGCTCTGCAGGACTGGGGCTGTATTCTGCAGCTTGGAGCATAGGTGACTGGAATGCTGAATAGCGATTGCTCAGGGCATAGCCTTCCCCATCCCCTGCCACCAAACCAGACCCCAAGGTTGTGGGAATTCCTGGAAATCATGAGGTGCTTGAGCTCCGTCCTGTATGGCCGGGAGCTCCAAAGATTTGCTGCCTTGCTGTGCCACTGTGGCTGGCAGGGAAGAACCAGAGCAGCCGGTGAGTCAGACACTCCGGGTTACTGTCGCTGAAGTCATTTCTGAGGGAGATGGCCAGCACCTCGCTGCAACCAATTGCTCTCCAGGAGGCACCAGTCGCAAAGGTGGGAGAACGCAGTCGTTGCGGGTAGACTTTGCTCTGTATCTTGCTGTATCCGCTGTACCATGGACATGCCCAGATCCCAGCAGACAGTTCATCTGTTGGATTAATCTGTTTTATTCTTTTTGAAGAAGAGGCAGTCCAGGGTGGGAAGCCTGTCAGTGCATCACCCATCACTTCAGGAAACATTTTCGCCTCCTATTCCTTATGGATATCAGATGTGTTCGTGGGCCCTTGCCTGGGCCTCCCTGAGGTGTGGATTGCCTGTATGAAGGGAAGTTGAAACTGATGGCTTGTAGGTCCCCTCACAGTGGCTGCAGGTGACCCCATTCACCCGTGGTGAAGAGACAAAGGTGGCTTATTGCCTGGCTGGGGAAGCCCAGGGCTCAGGGCTCCTGGCACAGGGAAGGTGCTGGGAGCCCACAGGCTTCCAAGGGCCTGAGTGAGGATGGCTGGTGGATGTCTGCCCTGCTGGCCACGCTCATCACTCACCGAGGCAGAGTTGGCTCTGCTCAGCCTCTGAATGCCTAGGAGGCATTTGTTGTCTGTGCAGGGACAATGAGAATCCAGTATTAGAGGGGGACAAGGGTCCTAAAATCCACACAGGCCACTCCTAAGGTTTCTTGATTTCATTAGCATGAATTGAGTGCCTACTGTACACAGGGAACTGTGCCAGGTCCACAGGGATGTATCTGTGGCTGGTAGTGGATGAAATGAGGCATCGTCACAGGAGCTACTGTCAAGCTTCCTGGAGCCTGAAAGTTCTTAGGGAAGTGGAGATGGGGATGACAGGGGCATTCAGGAACTACCAACAGAAGAGAAGCATTTGCTCTTTTCTCTCTTTCTTTCTTTCTTTCTTTCTTCTTTCTCTCTTTCTTTCTTTCTTTCTTTCTTCTTTCTTTCTTTCTTTCTTTCTTTCTTTCTTTCTTTCTTTCTTTCTTTCTTTCTTTCTTTCTTTTTTCTTTCTTCCTTTCTTCCTTTCCTTTCCTTTGTCTCTTTCCCTTTCTCTCTTTCTTTTCTTTTCTTTTCTTTTCTTTTCTTTTCTTTCGAGACAGAGTCTCACTCTGTGGCCCAGGCTACAGTGCAGTGGTGTGATCATAGCTCACTGCAGCCTCCGTCTCCCAGGTTCAAGCGATCCTCCCACCTCAGCCTCCCAAGTAGCTGGGACTACAGATGCGCACCACCACACCCGGTGAGTTTTTGTATTTTTTGTAGAGACAGGGTCTTGCCGTGTTGCCCAGGCTGGCCTCAAATTCCCGAGCTCAAGCGATTCGCTCACCTCAGCCTCCCAAAGTGTTGGGATTACAGGTGTGAGCACTGCTCCCTGCCAGCTTTTATATGTTTAAAATCCAGTCCTTGGTTTTTGTTTATCCATCTGGCTGTGGCTCCAGGAAGACAATCGCCCCAGCATGTCTCCCACTTACCTGCCCAGTCCGATCTTCCCATCTATCAGACTTGGGCACAAAGTGTGGCGGGTTGGTGCCCGGAAGAGAGACCAGGAGGAGGGGAGACCTCACAGAGCAGTCTGGTGCCCCTCCTCCTCTGCTTACCGGCTTCCTTGGAAACCAGGACCATGCTTTACTGCCTGTGCTCCATTGTCCTCTCACTTCCTGGAGATGGACACTGAGTCCCTTTTTCTCTCTCCCGACATCGAATGACCCTGACCTTTCCTTCCTTCACAGTCTGCACTTCCCAGAACACGATCTCGCTCTGTGCGAGGATGCATGTGGTCCGGGGAGGGGGAGCCCGGCCCGGCCTGTCCTCCAAGTCTGCCTTCCGGAGAGAGCGAGAAGTCCGTGGGCTCAAGCTGAGCGCCTCTCCCCGCAGCCACTGGGAGTCCCCCAGTCGTGGACACGTGGGAAGCGTTCTTCATTCTTGGCGTCTCCCTTCCTTTGTGCTCACTCTCTGAGGAGAGAGGGAGCTGTGAAAACTGCTCTAACACAAGTGCCTGGGAGAGAAGGTGGACCGACCGCACCTTTCGCCTGGTGTGGGTGGGGCATTGTCTTGCCTTGCCCTCAGTTCACGTGGAGGGCATTTCCTCTCCCCTACCACGGAGGGGCAGTGTTGGGCTGAACAGTTTGTTTTTCTCCACCCGGTTTTCTGACTTGCCCCCGGGGAGGAGCTGTGTCTTGTCTGACCAGCGAGACTGCTGAGGGCCTGATGCATGTTGGCTCAACTCATGAGCATCCGTGGCCACCATGTTGCTGTCGTGAACTTTTCCCCCTTCTCTCTCCTCCTCTCTGTCTCTCTCACCTACCACGCATCTCGCCACCAGGAAGAAGTGCCAGGGCACTTCTCTGTTTTCTTTCTGAGGGAAAAGGACATCTGTGGCAGAACCAGTCTCTTTTGACAGCCTATTTCTTGCCTGCTGTCTGCTGGACCTTTGGGCCGGGGGCATAACCTTCCAAACGGGACTTGGCAGACTGCATTCTCCCCCTTGGCAGTTCCAAGTCTGAGACTTGAGGGTGATGTTAGGAGCCTCCAGTTTGCCCTCTGGGACCAACCACGTTCTCGAATCCAGCTTTTGCACAGAGTGGTGGGCTTTGCAAGTCTGGGGCTCTCTAGTCCTCATATTCACCAAGTGTTTCTCTTACATGAGTTGTCAGATTTCAGGGAAATGTAAGTTTTCTTGAGCACTGGCTAATCACAAATACTCTTACAAGTGTCTCCACTCATTCATGAGTATCATCCATGTCCTTATTGCAGTCACATTTTACGAGTTGCCCTGATCTCATTGGCCAGTCTCTGCTCCATGGTGTCCAGGACCTCAGCTGGTGAGGCGCAAAGTGTCAGGTGAGGTGCAAAGGCTGAGGCCTGGAGTCCTCCAAGGCTGCCTCGCACTTGTGGCCCTTCATGCCGGTTATCAGCTGGGACTTCGGTTGAAGCAGTCTGCCAGCACACCCGCGTGTGGCCTGAGTTTTCTCTCAGCACTGTAGCCCCAGGGCGGGAGTGGGTGTCAGATTTCTTTCTTTCTTTTTCTTTTTTTTTTTTGAGATGGAGTCTTGCTCTGTCACCCAGGCTGGAGTGCAGTGGCGGAATCTTGGCTCACTGTAAACTCCACCTCACGCCGTTCTCCTGCCTCAGCCTCCTGAGTAGCTGGGACTACAGGCGCCCGCCAACAGGTCTGGCTAATTTTGGTTTTGTATTTTTTAGTAGAGGCGGGGTTTCACCATGTTAGCCAGGATGGTCTCGATCTCCTGACCTCATGATCTGCCCGCCTCGGCCTCCCAAAGTGCTGGGATGACAGGCCTGAACCACCGCGCCTGGCCGGGTGACAGATTTCTTACTTGGGGCTCAAGATTGCAACTATCAAGGAGGAGACTGCGTTTCATTTTATGACTCAACTGTGGAAGACATGCGAGACACTGGCTATATACTTTTGGTTGCAAGCAAGTCCCAAACCTTTCCAGATTCAAGACATAGGGAATTAGACTGTAGCTCTTGGTGGAGGAACGTGAGTTTCTAGAAGAGCATGTGGGATGGGAGGTATTCTGAGGTTACCTTTGGAAACACAATCTGCCATAGACAGACAGGGAGAAGGAAACGATAATGCTTCCTCTTTCATCTGCCCAGTCTTATTGGTAGACACATGGTTGAGAAGGGCAAAGCCTAGGCCAGGTGCGGTGGCTCACACCTGTAATCCCAGCACTTTAGGAGGCCGAGGTGTGCAGATCACTTGAGGTCAGGAGTTCGAGACCAGCCTGGCCAACATGGTGAAACCCTGTCTCTACTGAAAAGATAAAAATTAGCCAGGCATCGTGGCGGGCACCTGTAATCCCAGCTACTTGGGAGGCTGAGGTGAGAGAATGGCTTGAACCCTGGAGGCAGAGGTTGCAGTGAGCCAAGATCACACCACTGCACTCCAGCCTGGGCAACAGAACAAGACTCCATCTCTAAATAAATAAATAAATAAATAAATAAAGCAAAACCTGGCAGGAAAGCTCCCATGAACAACCAGTGATGGAAACGGTTGCAGATTTCTCATGCATTTGACCAGGAAACACCTGCATGGGGGACAGGGCACCTCCACGTGGTTGGCCAGCTCCACGGGCTCTTCTGTACCTTTGAATCTGAGCTCTTGCATTATGCAGTGAAGCAGCTATTTCCTTGTCTTTTTGGGCCAAAAATACTACCACAAAGCGGGGATGATAGCTTTCTGTAAACGTGCTTTATGCAGTGCCTGGGACCTAGTACATGCTCAACAAACAAGAATATTATTATTCTTGTCTGGCTTTCTCATAATCATTAATGCATGCTCCGGGAGGAATAGTGTGTCCTTTGTCTCCTCCTCCTCCTCCTCCTCCTCCTTCCTTCTTTCTTCTTCTTCTTCTTTTTTTTCTTCTTCTTCTTCTTCTTTTTTTTTTTTTTTTTTGAGATGGAGTCTCGCTCTGTTGTCCAGGCTGGAGTGCAGTGGTATGATCTCTGCTCAGTGCAACCTCTGCCTCCCGGGTTCAAGTGATTCTCCTGTCTCAGCCTCCCTAATAGCTGGGATTATAGGCGCCCACCACCACACCCAGCTAACTTTTTTGTATTTTTAGTAGAGACGGGGTTTCACCATGTTGGTCAGGCTGGTCTCAAACTCCTGACCTCAGGTGCTCCACCCACCTTGGCCTCCCAAAGTGCTGGGATTACAGGCGTGAGCCACTGCACCCAGCCTCTCTTCTTTAGTCCAGAAGATGGACTGTGTGAAGAAAGTCTCCATCTAGCCACTGCCCTGAGGGTTTATAAAAGTCCACCTCACCCTTACCAGCTCGAGTTCCCAAGAGGTAAGGAACTCTGTGGTAATAATTTGAACATTACAGTATCTATTCAAATAGGTAGAAAACTGCCTTATTCTATTTATTATTATTATTTTTTAGATGGAGTCTTGCTGTGTCACCCAGGCTGGAGTGCAGTGGCACTATCTCAGCTCACTGAGACCTCTGACTCCCGAGTTAAAGCCTCCCAAGTAGCTGGGTCTACAGGCACCATATTAGCCAGGATGGTCTTGATCTCCTGACCTCGTGATCCACCGCACCTGCCTCAGCCTCCCAAAGTGCTGGAATTACAGGTGTGAGCCACCTCACCCGGCCTAAACTGCCTTATTTTAAAGCTTTTAGATTGTTATGTGTTTTGGGCATCTAGTGCCTATTGAATGAATCTTACGTGTGGTGAACATAATTATTTCAAAACATCTGTGATCCAATAATTCTTTAATATTATCTCCTTGAACGTGCATGGTGGCTGTCTATCACTGTTCAGGTGGAAAAGAAAGTAAATTTCTTCTTTAAATAAGAAAGGATCACAGTAACGTTTGTTGTAGGGCTGTGTGTGTGTGTGTGTGTGTGTGTGTGTCTATCATGTTTTGATATTTAGATGCCTAGACTCAGAGCAGTAGCTCTGCTGGGGACGTAGTGAGTGACGGAATACCAGCAAATGGCCACATGTGGGTGTGCGTTCTCCACGTATGGATCAGAGACCCGGCGCACACGGAGGTTCTGCCAGCTCACACACCAGCATCCGGCAAGCAGATGGTCCTGGCAATATTCGCAGCCATTGAAAATCATGTTTTCCAAGAATATTTAATGACAGAGAGAAATATGATCTAACGTGAAGCGAATTGCATCAAGACTCTGAACTGTGTACCCAGGATGGCCTGATGACTCAGCTATAATAACCACAGGCAGGAAGTGGAGCCAACCAAACCCTGCTGACTTCTTACCATGGAGGGGGAGAAGGGAGGGAAGCTCCTATAGAAGGTGCCGAGTCCTGGGAAGGTCAGTTAACGCCTGACTGACAGGGTCAGAGGAGGGGGAGGAGCCAGCCAGGCAAGTAAAGGGGCGAGGCTGCTGGGAACAGGACAGGGCAGCACCCGTGCAAAGGTCATCATGTGGACCATTTTCCCAGGAGCCAACTCCAAACTGTCCTACCCTTTTCACTAAAGAGTGTTGGCTGCCGAGCTCTTGTTTGGCAGTTCCTTGAGGGTCGGTCCCTTAAAGTCACCTCTACATGGTCTTTAAATTTTAATTTTACAGTACCATTTGAAAGGCAACTTGAAAGTGGTCTAGTCCCGTAACTAGAGGTCCGCTGAAATGAATCTATGTGGCTTCAAAAATAAATTGCAAATGCATCTTTCAGTTGTCAACCCTAATAGTTATCAATAACTTGCTTTGGGAAAGATCTTCCATCTCTGTGTACTTAATATGGGTAGACTCTGTTAATACAGATCTATGTGGCCTTTGCAAAGAGTGGTGTTTATCTATTTGTAACTACTGGTTCAGATAGAACTGAAAAGAAGGGAAAGTGGTTTGTCTTAAGACCGTGAGGAGATGGAAAAGAACAGCTTCTGGTTCTGAAGTGACCGTTTTCCATGTGCCATTTTCCCAGCCCTGCTGCCCCGTGACCTCTCCCAGGATCACCTAACGAAAGAAAGAGGAGCTCAGACTTCCCTTCAGGGGCCTGACACCCTGGGGGCCTGGCTGCCACAGGAGTTTCTTGGCATTCAGGCTGAGGACAACCTAATTCTTGCACCTCAGAGGCCCTGTCTCACTTCCTCCAACAGTTACTGATAGGCATCACGGGGTTAAATTGGTGTGTGTCTAAGTTCCTTCCAAGGGAAAAGTTATATACATCCTTGTTAAGAGGAAAAGGGAAAAAAAAAGGCTTGTTTTTCTTCAGGAGGTATACATGTTTATTGTTGAAAATGTGTACATTGACTCTCTGCTGTGTATCTTCCTGTTTTTTAAAATTTTTATTTTGAAATAATTATAGACTCACATGAAGTTGTAAACATAGTACAGACAGGTCCTGGGTACCCTCCACCCAGGTTCCCTCATTGGTTATATCTTACGTAATTAGAGTACAGTACCCAAACCAGGAAGCTGGCATTGGTATATTGTGTGTATATAGTTTTATGACATTTTATTACACGTGGAGAGCCCCGAAACCACTACCGCAATCAGGACACAGAACTGTTTCATCACCACAAAGGGACCCTGTGCTTCCCCTCTGCAGTCACACCCCCTCCGCCCCCATCATCCCCCACCCCCGGTAACCACTAATCTCTTCTCTATGTCTGTATGTTATGTAAATGGAATCACACAATATATGACCTTTTGAGGCTGGATTTTATTTTATTTATTTATTTATTTGAGACAGAGTCTGGCTCTGTTGCCCAGGTTGGAGTGCAGTGGCGTGATCTCGGCTCACTGCAACCTCTGCCTCCTGGGTTAAAGCAATTCTCTTCCTCAGCCTCCCAAGTAGCTGGGATTACAGGCATGTGCCACCACTCCTGGCTAATTTTTGTATAGTTTTTTCAGTAGAGACGGGGTTTCACCATGTTGGCCAGGCTGATCTCAAACTCCTGGCCTCAAGTGATCTGCCTGCCTTGGCCTCCCAAAGTGCTTGAATTACAGGTGTGAGCCACCATGCCCAGCTGGAGACTGGATTTTTTGTTTTTTGTTTTCACTCAGCAGGATTCCCTAGAGGCCCATCCAAGTTGTGGCATATATCAATAGTCCATTCTTTTTTTGTTGCTGAGTAGTGCTCCATGGTAGTCATTAATTTTATGTGCCAACTTGGCTGGGTCATGGTACCCAGTTATTTGATCATGCATTATTCTGGATGTTTCTGTGAAAATATATATATATATTTTTTTGAGACAGTCTCGCTCTGTGGCCCAGGCTGGAGTGTAGTGGCACAATCTCGGCTCACTGCATTCCATTCTCCCGGGTTCACGCCATTCTCCTGCCTCAGCCTCCCAAGGTAGCTGGGACTACAGGCTCCAACCACCACGTCTGGCTAATTTTTTGTGTTTTTAGTAGAGATGGGGTTTTACCCTGTGAGCCAGGATGGTCTCGATCTCCTGACCTTGTGATCTGCCCGCCCTGGCTTCCCAAAGTGCTGGGATTACAGGTGTGAACCACCGTGCCCGTCCTCTGTGAAAGTATTTTTAAGATGAGATTAACATTTACATCGGTAGACTTTGAGTAAAGCAGATTATTCTCTATAATGTGGGTGGGCCTCATCCAAACATTTGAAGGCCTTAATAGAAAAAAAGACTGATGTTACCCAAGGAAGAGGGAATTCTGCCAACTGACTGCTTTGAGACTGGAGCTGCAACCTCAACTCATTCCCGCCTGGCAGCCTACCCTGCAGATTTTGGGTTTGCCAGCCTCCATAATCATGTGGGCCAATTCTTAAAATAAATCTCTCTCTCTCTTTACACACACACACACACGCACGCACGCACATGCACGCACATGCACACCCTATTGGTTCTGTTTCTCCGGAGAACCCTGACTAATACATCTATGGCATGGAGGTACTACAGTTTGCTCAACTGTTCACTCACTGAAGGATATTTTGGTTGTCTCCAGTTTTTGGCTATTATAAACAAAGTAACAATGAATATTTGTATAAAGGTTTTTGTGCAGATGTAAGTTTTTATTTCTCTGGGATAAATACCCAGAATTGCAGTTACTGGGTTATAAGGTAAGGGTATGTTTAGCTTTTCCAGAAACTGCCAAACTATTCCCCAGAGTGGCTGTAGATTTTTACATTCCTACCAGCAATGTGGGAGACATCCAGCTTCTCCACATCTGTATCAGCATTTGCCATTGTTGCTACTTTTATTTTAGAGGTTCTAATAGGTGCGTCGTGATATATCATCATTGGTTTTAATGTGAATTTCCCTGATGGCTTGTGTGTTAGTTTGCATTGCTATATTTGTAAAGAAAAGAGGTTTATTTTGGCTCATGGTTCTCTGCAGGCTGTACAGGAAGTATGGTGTGGCATTTTCTTCTGGTGAGGCTTTAGGAAGCTTTTAGCCATGGCAGAAAGTGAAAAGGGAGTTAGCGGGTCACATGGCAAGAGAGGAAGCAAGAGAGATGCCAGCCTCTTTTAAACAACCAGCTCTTGTGTGAACTCACAAAACAAGAACTCACCCATCACCCAGCCATTTATGAGGGATCCGCCCCCATGACCCAAACACCTCCCAGCAGGCCCTACCTCCACGAGGAATTGCCTTTCAACATGAGATTTCGAGGGAACAAATATCTAAACCCTATCAGCATGTAATGTGGAACATGTTTTCGCGTGCTTATTCGGAATGTGTACATTGTCCTGCAGTAAAATTTCTCTTCAACTCTTTGCCTGTTTTCTAATTGAATTTTTATCCTGTTTTTCAAGAGTTAAAAAATGTATTTTAGATATAAGCTTTTTGTCACAAATATGGTTTGCAAATTATTTCTCCAAGTCTGTGATAGGAGGAAGTTTTAAATGTTCCCCAAGATTCTTATCCCCTATTCAATCAAACACGAACCTACTGCTGTGAGGGATTTTCAGATGCAATTAAAGTTACTAAGCAGCTGACTTCAAAATAGGAAGATTTTCCTGAATTACCTGAATGAGGAAAACAGGAGAGATGAGGCAGAAGAGGAGGTCAGAGTGATTCCAAGTGTGAGAAAGGACTCAACCCACCACTGATGACTTCAAGATGGAGGAAGTGAGGCAGGAACCAAGGAATGCAGGAAGAGCCTAGAAGCTCAGAATAAACCTGGGCTGCCAGCCAGTAGGAAAATGGGAACCTCAATCCTATAACTGCATGGAACTGAACTCTGCCAACAACCAGAATGAGCCTGAAAGCGTATTAATCACCAGAGCCTCCAGAAAGGCACACAACCTTCCTGCTATGGGAGATTAGGAACAAAGAAACCAGTTGAGCCTGCCAGATTTCTGACCTACAGAAATGTGAGATAATAAATGGGTGTTTCAAGCTGCCAAACTTGTGGCAATTTGTTGTGGAAGCAACAGAGCACTAATACATAGACTGTGGTTTGTCTTTTCATCTTTTTACCAAGGTCTTTGACAGAGCAATAGCTTTAACTTTGATAAAGTCAAATTTGTCATTTATTTCCCTTTATGGGTTATGCTTTGGTGTCAAGTTTAAGGACTGTTTACCAAGCCCTGTGTTCTGAAGATCTCCCCCTAGGTATTCTTCTAAAGGTTTCGTAATTTACATTTTATTTATTTATTTTATTATTTATGTATCTATTTTTTTGAGATGGAGTCTCGCTCTGTTACCCAGGTTGGAGTGCAGTGGCATGATCTCGGCTCACTGCAACCTCTGGCTCTCGGGTTCAAGCAATTCTCCTGCCTCAGCCTCCTGAGTAGAGTAGCTGGGACTACAGGTGCACACCATCACACCTGGCTAATTTTTGTATTTTTAGTAGAGATGGGGTGTTGCCATATTGGCCAGGCTGGTCTCGAACTCCTGACTTCAGGGGATCCACCTGCCTCAGCCTCCCAAAGTGCTGGGATTACAGGCATGAGCCACCATGCCTGGCCTATAGTTTACATTTTATGTTCAAATATATGATCTCTTTTTGAGTTAATTTTTGTGTAAGAAGTGAGGTGTAAGTCAAAAATTTTCCTTCCTTCCTTCTTTCCGTCCGTCCTTCCTTCCTTCCTTCCTTCCTTCCTTCCTTCCTTCCTTCCTTTCTTCCTTCCTTTTGCCATTGAACATCCACTTACTCCAGCATCATTTGTTGAAAAGACTACTCTTCTTCCATAGAATTGCTTTTGAACCATTGTCAAAAATCAGTTGGCTTTCTCTTCTGTTTCATTGGTCTGTGCATTTATTTTCCTGCCAATGCCACACAGTCTTCATTACTGAACTATATAATAACTCTTAAAATTGGGCCAAGGGACTCCTCCCATTTTATTTTTTGAAATGGTTTTAGCTATTCTGGTTTATTTGATTTTCCATATAAGTCTTAGAATAACTTTATTTATATTTAAAAATATCTTTGTAGGATTTCAATAGAAATTATTTAAACCTATATATCTATCTGGGAGAACTGGCAACTTTACTATGTTGTTCATTACAATTCATGAACATAGTATATCTATTTGTTTAGTTCTTTGATTTCTTTCATCACCATTTTTTGGATCTAGGAGTTTTAACTTTTTCGTAGATTTCATAGAGTTTTCCATGGACATCATCATGTCATCTGCAAAGAGCAACACTTTACTTTTTTCCTTTCTGATCTGTACGCCTTTTCCTTTTATTTACTTTTTTTTGCCTTATGGTGCTACTAAAACTTCCAGTACTAAGTTGATAATAGCATGACAGCAGACATCTTTACCTTGTTCTTGATCTTAGGTGGAAAATGTTCACTTTCTTCACGTTTGGTGTTAGTCATAGTTTTTGTAGATGTTGTTTATCAAGTTGAGGATATTCTCACCTATTCCTAGTTTTCTGAGAGATTTTGTCATGAATGGGTATTGAATTCTGTCAAATGTTTTTCTCCACATCAGTTGATATGATCACGTGATTTGTGTTCGTTCTCCTGTTGATGGTGGACTACATTGATTGACTTTCAAGTACTGCACCAACCTTGCATCCCTGAAATAAACCCCACTTGGTCATGTGGTATAATTCTTTTTATATATTACTAAATTTTATTAATTAATATTTTGTTAAAAATCTTAGCATCTATATGAAAGATATTGGTTTCTAAGTTTTTCTTTGTACTGTGTTTGGTTTTCTATCAGGTGATACTAGATTCATAAAATAAATTGAGAAGTATTCCGTTCTTTTATTTTCTGGAAGAAATTGCATAAAATTGGTGTTTTAAACATATTTGTTAGTATTTCCTTCTGTGAAACCATCTAGGCCTGGAGATTTTTTTTAGAGAGTTTTAAAATTCTTAGTTATTTATGAGTTTCAGGGCTATTGATAGTCTCTGTTTCATCTTGGTGAGTTGTGGTAGTTGCTACTTCTCAAGAAATTGGGTTATTTCACTGAAGTTGTCAAATTTATGCATGTGGTGGTGTTTGCAGTATTTCCTTATTATCTATGCAGTGTTTACAACAGCTATGGCTTTATCTCTGATTTCATTTGTGATGCTGGTAATTTGTGTTCTCCCTTTCTTTTTTCTTGCCAGGCTTGCTAGAGATTTGTCAATTTCATTGATCTTTTCAAAGAAGCAGCTTTTGGTTTCACTGATTTTCTGTATTAATTTTTCTGTTTTCAGTTTTATTGATTTTTGCTTTGTTCTGATTTCTGGTGTTCTTCCTCCGCCCTCCAGCAGGAGAAGCTTGACCTGGGCTTAGGAGAAGTGAGTGGGGTGAGGAAGCTATCTCCACTGATGGGAGTGGATGAAAGTGGTGGCCAACAGCCTGAGTAGCTGAGAGGGGGCGCTAGAGTAGGTGTTGTTGATTCACTCTCTTTCTGACTCCAGGTTGCACTGCAGAAGGAGCTGAAGGCGGTGAGGAGGCAGCCCCCACCAGCACTTCCTGACCTCTCTTTAAGGGGACTCTGGCTCTGGCAGGGCTTTGGGTGCTTGAAGGGTACTCTCTAGTTTAAACCTCACAAGCCCTGTCAGGAAGAAATGGGTGAGGAAGCTGAGACTCCCTAAGCCTCTATGTGGGGAGTATGTCCCTCCTTCCCTGCAGATCCTGAGAATTCTGAACTCTTCACTTGCACTTAAGGAAAGTGAATCCTTAAGCGCTTAAGGAAAGAACCCTCAGGAGGATTCTTTCTGAAAACGTTTGCACTGGGCATCCTAGTCTCCTCCCTGGGTCCAAGAGGACTTTCTTGGGTGTGGAGGTGAGGTGGACTGGGTGAGGTGGTGTCCAGTCTGCCCTCCTGCCCTGAAATGGCCTGAGTTGTGTCTGTGCTTTAGTTACCCCAGGTTGTCATGGGGCAGCCAGGGGCAAGAAGAGTGAGTGGGGCCTGGTGGCACAGCAGGGCCTCCATTTAACAGGAGAACCCAGGCTGCTCTCCACATGTAAATACAGGAGGGGAAAGTTTCCCAGGCCTTTTGGAGTTTAGACAGCTCTTATAAAATGGCATTTTGATGAACTGAGCATAAACGAATTGGAAACATTCAGATAACATTTCCCTGGGGTGTATAAACCGAGGACAAAAGTGCTTGGCAAAGAGTTTGAGGGACTGGGCCAAGAGTTTGACAAATGATTTGAGATGTTGTGATGAACCCAAACTACCACCAGCTTCTCCTGGCCCAACTGCTTCAGAGAGCCTGGGAGAGGGGGCCTCAGGCAGGAGAGGAGGGATGCTTTCTTTCCCTGGAAACAGAGAGAGCCGCTTTGAAACCATGCTCACCTACATGTAGCTTCCTACCTGGGCTGTGTTTGCTGCTAGCGACCATCCATCCATCTATCCATTCATTTGTCCATCTGTCCATCCATCCAACCATCCGTCCATCCAGCCATCCAGCCAGCCAGCCATCCATTCGTCCATCCATCTATCCAACTATTCACTGTTTGTCCATCCATCTACCATTTATCCGTCCCTTCATCGGTCTGTCCATTCAACCATCCATTCATCCAACCAACACTTGTTAAACACCTACTGTGTGGATGACTCTGGGAAGACAGAAGGTAACAAGACTCAGCCCTTTCTCTTGCAGAGCTCAGTGTCATGGTGGGAGAATCTTATAAATGAAGATTTGAGGACAGGCAAGTGCTGCAGAATCCCAGGGAGGAGTCACATACCTGTGAAGCTATGAGGGTGACAAGCTTGCCAAATCTTCCAGTGTTACCCCAGCGGGGTGTTAGGATGCCTCTAAGTTGGGCCAGGGACCCTCAAGATGAGATGTTATTTGGGATAGAAGGTAAAGGAAGGGGTTCACCTTGCCCCTGAGCTCAGAGCTGCACCAAACCGACTGTAAGACAGTGGAATTTAGACATCACAGCAATGGGATGGTCATCATTGGTAAGGGAGAGACCTCTTTCTCTTAACATTGACCCCGGGACCACTGCTTTACCCCATGCAGCTCCTAACCCAATCCTATGGGGAAGATACTGCTGTTCTCTCAGGAAGTGAAAGCTAAGGGTGAGGACTCAGTTCAGGACCACCTGGCTGGCAAGTGGAGAACGGAGACTTGAATCTGGGCCCATTGACTCCTGTACTGGGCAATGGGGCTTCTCCTCAGCAGGTGAGAGAAGAACTAGGGGTATACTGGTTGCTGCCAAATCCAGGCTCTGTCACTGGGCTATGGGTGTAGTGTTTGACCTTAGCCAGGTAGGGAAGTTGCTGAGAATGGCAAGGATGTAAGCTGCAAGGATATGCAGGCCCAGGGAGGTCTCTTGTTGAGCCTAGGTCCTTCTTGGTGCAGGAGACAGAATCTTGGAATAGATTTGGAGGTCATATGACCTGATTGCTGATTACACAAATCATTCTGTCCCAAAAGGCGACTTTTATATCATGGGCTTTTTTTTGCTCTTAGATGCAATTATGCTCTGTGTCAGTGGTATATATTTAAGTGTTGGAGAACCTAGGATGAATATTTCAGTCTTCTTTTCCTCACTTAGATCTCTAAGTCACTACCACTAGAAGCCCCTTGACAATGTGCCCTGCTGGTGAGAGGATTCTCTGAATGATGTCTGCACACTGACTTGCTCCTAAACATAGAATCACTGTCACTGACAAATGCAGGCTGGAGCTGGGGTGTGGTGCTGGCAACTGAAATACCTGGAAAGCAATGCTGTTTGTAATCAGATTGTCCAGTCTGGAAAACGGCTCTTAGAAAAGTTCCAAACAAATCGAAATACAGACTTCTCTTGATGGGTACAATGGTTGCATTCCTGGGAAATTCAGTGCATTTTAAGCCATGTAAAAAACACCCCATACAATATTTATATATAAAATGGAATTAGGTTCCAGGCTCGGGTAATTAATAGATTTTTACCCAAGTGGATGTCAACAAGGATGTTTGAAAATCATCTGGGATGTGGGATGATTCTTTGTTGTGAGGGATTGTTCTGGAGTTCTTACTGCATCTGCCAAATTCTGTCAGTGTCCCTTCCCTGGCATGGTGATGACAGAAAAGACCCTACTGATTTTCCAAGTTTCCCTGAGGGGGCCTCTCCGACCCCTTCCCCGAGAAAGCCCACTTGCATGAATGAAACATTTTGTAGACCATCAGAAAGCAGACTGTACCTGCCATGGTCTCTGTTTGCTAAAGAGGTGTTTCTCTCTTTCCCACTGAGAACACCTGACCATTGTAGAAGTCCAGAAACTTCTGAGGGTCATCCAAAAGTAGCCCTCTGAAACACAACATGTTACAATGGTTTTTCTGGACAGGTGATTTTTTCCCCTATGTGGCTTGAAAGGACCAAAACAACCACCATTAAAAATATTCTCTAAAAAATTAATGGGTTCTTTAGAAGGCCCTCTGGTCTTAACCATAGCAACGGCACTGGGAGCATCATTTGCATACACATTGCCAATTCCTAAATATGGGGGTGTGAAGTATCACATGCTTTACAAGGAGCCCCAATTACCATGGGGACTAAAGGCAAAATTCTGTCTTCCGCACCCTTTGTCCACTGTCTCTGGTCATCAAGCTCCTGGGCACAGCTTCTGGTGGGACATGCCCCCACTGGATTGCCAGGGGCTTGAGCCACGGTGTGGGAAATCACTCAGGCTCCTTTGCTGGGTGGCAGAACTTGGAGGCTCTTGGATCCATAGCTGGGACCTGAGTGTGATGTGGTCAGGAGGGCCTGTCCTCAGCCAGGCTGGGATGTCCAGCTGTTGCTGGTGTCCCCAGCTGGGGCTTGGAGTGAAGCTGGGAGGCATACAGCACTTACTGTCCCAAACTCAGTTGCATCCATGATAGGAGCCCCAGGGAAGAATCCAAACCGGCCCATGTCAGGAAGTTTGTTCGTAAAATGAAAGTTCAGAGCTGCTCCTTATGCACACAGCATGGTGATAGGAACCCTGGAGAATAAGAAAGAACTTGAAAGCTTGTTCCTCATGTTGGGAGGGGGAAACAAAACAAAACAAAAAACAAGCAAACAAAAAACAAACCTTAAAGTAACCAACAGTTTCTTGTTGTGACTCCATCAGTGGCGACCGTGCTTTGGAAGTTCGCTCACTAGTTAGTAGCAGCTGCGTATGCTCGGGGCCAGGCAGGGTTCAGAGCACGTCACAGACACAGGCAGCACACAGTGCAGTCCTGCTCCATTTCCTATGCAGAACAGGACGTGAGAGTTTGGACAGGGAGGAATACCAGCTCCCCCCCAAAAACTGCATCCCAATCTATCACTTCCCGAGATGTGACAGCCAGAGTTCTTACGATGAGAGTTTCCGTGGCAAAGGTGGTGCCTTGAGTCCCCCAACTGTTCAGTTTTCTAATTCTTTCAATCCTCTGATGCTTCGAACCCTCCCCACTGCCCTATGAGGGAGATGCTGTTAAGGCCCTTTCATGAAACTGAGGACCAATAAGTGACCCTTTTGGTCACTTTAAGGTCGTGTAACTTGCTCACAGTCACACGACTGTGAGTAAAAGGGACTAGAAGGCAGGCTGCCCAGCCTCAAAGCCTGCAGCAGAGCTGGTGTTCTGACAGATGACAAACTGAGCAGCCAGGCTGTGGGACTTCTTGGCCCAGGGAGGCCCCTCACCAGCATGACAGGTTTGGGTTCTGTTAGGGAAGCCCCATCTCCTTGCAGGGTGAGAGAATAGGAAACCGGAGGGCCGACACAGGCCCCGCAGCGCCGCGGGTGTGGGGGCGAGCCTGGAGACTTCGAGATCGGTCTGTGCTCACCCTGAGAACTGAGTCCACACACACCCCCGCCCCCTGATTATCTGTCAGAAAATGTGCTGTTAGAGAGAGGGCTCCAGGGCGCCTCAGATCGTGTCCTGCCGTCTCAGAATGCTTTGAGAACATGGGAGGCCAAAAGGGGGGTTTTGGAGGCCTTGAGGCCACCCTCACATTCAATGATGGGCCGTGCTCCCTGGACAGTCTGCACTTCCTAGAGTGGCAGCTGGCACCTCCCGCTCCTCGTGGCTGGCTGGAGAGTGTGACCAGTCCTGGCCAATTCGCTGTGAGCTGAAGTGACACCGTTGAGTGCTGATCTGAGACCCCGGAGAGTGTTCCTCTATCAGTCAGTGTCCCTGAGTGACCCCAGTGAGCACCGGAAGTTGGGGCTGCAGTTGAAAACCAAGGCCCTCCTAGCCCTGGGCAGTGGTGGCCACCTGGCAGAGAAAGCCAAACCAAGAAAATTAGGTGCCCAAGGAAAATATCCGTCAGAGAGCTTTAGCACTATGCCAAAACTGTCACATGGCTGGAAAGTGGGGAGGCAGGATTTGAACCCAGGACTGCTTCCAGAGTGCAGGCATCCTGCCTCCCAATAATGGACCTGTGGTTCCTGACGCAGACAGCTGTGGAGTAATGATGACAGGCCCAAGGGGTCAGTGACAGAGGCTGCTTCCCAGAGTACCCGGTTCTCTGGACACATGGTGGGTCCTAGAATTCATTGGGGGCGGAAGATGTCCTGGAAAGAGGAGCTGAATACCAGCCTCAGATGACTTGGAACGCTGGCAAGGTGGCCTTGCCATACTCTCCTTTCTCTCTCTGCCCTGCACTGGGCACTGATTCCATGCCAGCTGCCTCACCTATGACCCTGTGAGGGCAGTGCTTATTATGCTGGGTCACAGAGAAGGTCCCTAAACAGCCCACTGGCCACTGGGTCAGCTCTGTACTCGCCTCACCTCAGTCACCAGCTTCAGGCTTGCAACACAGGACATGGGAACGATTTTAGGGAACTATCGCCTAAGTTAAGAGAGTCCTCTAGCTTGGCTAGATGTCTTAGTTTAGGCCACAGAAATACCACAGACTGGGTAAGTTACAGGTAATAGAAGTTTATTTCTCACAGTCCTGGAGACTGGAAAGTCCAAGATCAAGGTGTCAGCAGGTTCAGTGTCTGGTGAAAGCCTCTTCCTCAGAGATGGCGGCATCTTGGTGTCCTTACAGGGTAGAGGGGCGGAAGAGGGGTGACAGCTGTCTGAGGCCTCGTTTAGAAGGGCATAATCCCATTCATTAGAGTGGAGCCCTCCTGGCCTGATCATTTCCCAAGGACCCCACTTCTTAATACCATCACCTTGCGGATCAGGTTCCAACATATGAATTGTGAAGGGACACATGCATTTAAACCATAACACTAGATATAGGATGGACCTAATCCATTACCAAGGCTTGGCCTGGGCAGGGGTGAATGTGAGTTGTGTGGAGGAGGGGGTGACATGCTGTTTAATCTTCACCGCATCTTCAGTGCATTTTCCAGAGAAAAATGACTTATTTCTGGTCCTTGGGCATGTGGTTGACACCAATGCTCCTCAAACCTGAAAGTGCACAGGCATGCATGTTTATAGCGGCACAATTCACGGTTGCAAAAACGTGGAACCAACCCAAGTGCCCATCAATCAATGAGTGGATAGAGAAACTGTGGTATATGTATATATACAGTGGAATACTACTCAGCCATAAAATGAATGAAGTAATGGCATTTGCAACAACCTGGATGACATTGGAGACTATTATTCCAAGCAAAGTAATTCAGGTATGGAAAACCAAACATCATATGTTCTCACTCATAAGTGGGAGCTAAACTATGAGGATGCAAAGGCATAAGAATGACACAATGGACTTTAGGGACTCAAGGGGAAAGGTTGGGAAGGGAGTGAGGGATAAAAGACTACAAATTGGGTGCAGTGTACACTGCCTGGGTGATGGGTGCACTAAAATCTCACAAATCACCGCTAATGAACTTACTCATGTAACCAAACACCACCTGTTCCCCAATAACCTATGGAAATAAAAAATTAAGAAACCCCCCAAAACCCTTGAAAGTGCATATGAATGATCAGGAATCTTGTTGACAGGCAGATTCTGGAACAGCAGGTCTGGAATGGGGCCTGAATTCTCTGGAGGTGCCCTGCTATTCTGATGATAGCAATAACTGATAAGATACTTTAATATCAGGCCCTGTGCAAACAGGTTTCAGAGTAGGCTAGATCTTATTTGGTCTCTGAAATTTTGCCAATTTGGCCACAGAATAGATTGTCAGCTCCAAAATAAGTTTCATTTTCTAGCATATTGAAATAATTAGAAGAAAGGGAACCTTTCCTGGTCTTTTGGAATAAAGAAGACAATGAGACCTGTGAACCAAGGCTAAACGCTATGGTAGGTGGAATTCTAAGATGGTGCCCAAGATGCCTGCCACCCTGGCTTAGACACAGCTTCTCCCAGCTGTTCAGTCAAACATGGATTGAGATGCTGCCATGAAGGGATTTTGCAGATGTAGTTAAGGTCCCAAATAAGTTGATTGTAAGGAAAAGAGACTATCCTGGGTGAGCCTGACCTAATTGGGTGAGCCCTTAGAAAGGCCTGGGCTCTTGTTGGTGCAAGATATTTGGACCATAAAAGGGGTGGATGTGAGGGAGATTCTCAATTGCTGGGGTAGAAGAAATGGCAGGGAATATGGATGGCTGCCAACAAGGAGCGTTCAGTTTCCTTGTGGTCCTGTAGGGACTTCCGTCCTACAATTCATTCATCCAACAACTTAAATGAGTTTGGAAGAATCTTCCCTTGGGCCTCTAGAAAAAACAACACTGCTCATCTGATGCTTTGAGTTCAGTCTCATGAGACCCTGACAGGAGAATTCAGGCACACCACACCCAGACTTCTGGCCTAATAAACTGTACGTAACAAACGGGTGATGTGTGAAGTTAAGTTTGTGATAATTTGATAGGCACCAACATAAAATGAATACAGTCACAAGAGGGGAACTTTGCAGCCTTAGCAGCACTGGTGGAGGTGCAGGCCTGTGCACGTGGGTTAGCAGGATTCATCTTTTATATTGATATGGTGGGTCGGAATTGTCACAGATAGGGTACTTGGAACCCGAAAGGCATAGGTTTTGTATCTAAAATTCGGTTTCTTCCATTTTTCTTGTAGAAAAAAAGACTGTGTGTTAAGGGAAGAACTATTATTTCCTTAAAACAATTGTGCCTGGTAAAGACAATGGTAGTGTTTTAAGTATGATATTTATGTTTTTCTGGCCAGCTCAGTAGGAAAATTATGGTTTGAAAATATTTGGCTAAACACTTAAGCTCACCAAGGGAGGTGAGGGTGGGGAGTGGGGTAGGAGCTTGGAAGCGGGGTCTGAATGGTGTCATACGTTGCATGTTGGGAGTGGGGTAGGAGCACTGAAGCGGCGTCTGAATGGTGTCATATGTTGCATGTTTACTTTCCTTTTGGTTACATGTTATTTCTGTTGCTAAAGATCTCAGTTGCTTAGCTAAGAGGTGTATGATATTCAGCTTTATTGCCTAGACAGGTTGGAGGTAGCCCTTCTTAGAAGAGTTCTGAAGAAAGACTCCTCAGGGGCACATTCCATTCCTCTGTGCTCCCCAACTCTAGCCACTAGGGGACTCCCACCTGGATGAGATCGGCCTTTATTTTATTTATTTATTTAGTTTTTGAGACGGAGTCTCACTCTGCTGCCCAGGCAGGAGTGCAATGGCATGATCTTGGCTCACTGCAACCTCCGTCTCCCAGGTTCAAGTAATTCTCATGCCTCAGCCTCCCAAATAGCTTGGACTACAGACGCGCACCATCACACCCAGCTAATCTTTGTATTTTTAGTAGAAGCAGGGTTTCTCCTTGTTGGCCAGGCTGGTCTCGAACTCATGACCTCAAGTGATCTGCCCACCTCGGCCTCCCAAAGTGCTGGGATTACAGGCATGAGCCACTGCACCCAGCTGAGAACGGACTTTAAAGACTCTGAAGAGATCTCAGTGATGGTACTTTCCATGGATGATCTTGTAAACCTGCAAGGCTTAACCTCATTTTCAAATAACCCAACATCATTCATTATTATTATTATGCCATAATTATTATGACGAACTTAGTATTTTAACAGGGGAACAGATCTCTGACTTCTGCGAGAATTCATGTCTTATTCTCCAATCTTGAGTTGAAGCTTTTCAACAGAACTAGCTAAATTTGTAGGCACAGTTCACCTCAAGTTGTTTGTAACTTCATCTTTCCTCGCTCTTGCCTATTAGATGGGTTAATGCCTGGACCTAACTTTAGAGTGGATTTAATGGGGCAATTTAAGTGACCCAAGTCACGTTCTTGACTTGTATGTCCTTGAGGGGTCTAGACTTTAACACATTGGTAGGTTAGCGGGTAGTTGGGGTGAGCAGACATGTCTAAGCTGGAGCATATATTCCCATTGGAGGTGTAGCACACACGGTCTGTGGGGGCGTGCAAGAAGCATTGCCAAGTGAGAGACCAGACAGCAGGGACCATGTGGAGGTGATTGCTAAGGCCCATATCAGAGAAGGGAACCTGGAGGCAGAGGTGAGGACTGGGTGATGGGTGTGATGTGGGAGGTGTGAGAGAAAGAGGAGGTGAGCTTGACTGTAAGGCTTCCAGCCTGGACATGTGAGCAGATGGAGAAACAGGAAGGAGGGCTCACAGAGACCGTGGTTGGAAGAGGCATGAGAAGGGTTCTAAACTTGATGTATTTGACATGCTTGAAGACAATTGGTTGGGGAGACTTACAGTCTGTTGGAAAAATGTCCAGTGCTAAGGAGCGATGTGGGGATAGACTGGGAAGAGCCACTGATAGCTATGCTTCTTCCATACTCATTTTTACTAACTTTGCCTTCTGAACCTCCCCTACTGTATGAGGATTTGTAACCAAGCAGCCCTAGGAAGCAAACTGGGTGGCTTATACCAACAGGCATTTATTCTTACACAGTTCTGGAGGCCAGGAATCTGAAATCAAGGTCTTGGCAGAGCTATGCTCCCTCTGAAAGCTGTAAGGGAGGATCCTTCCTTGCCTCTTTTACCTGCTGCTGGCAATTCTTGGTGTTCCTTGGCTTGTAGCTGCATCACTCCGATCTCTCTGCCTTGGTCTTCACAAAGTCTTCTTCTCTGTGTGTCTCTCCACTTCTTATAAAGACACCAGTCATATTGCATTTTAGGGCTCACCCTATTCCAGTATGATCTCATCTGAATGAATTATATCTGTAAAGGCCCTATTTCCAAATGAGGACACATTCTGAGGTTCCAGATAGACCTGAATTTTTGGAGGAACACCTGTGAACTCAGTACACCTTTCTTACAATGTATATTTCAAACTCCAGATGTGCAAAATGTGGATACTAATTTCAGGACCACAATTGCAAGATACATGATAGTATTGAAATTTGCATGCATAGCATCAGGCTATCTTGAAGTTGGGGTTGTCCATTCATGTAATGTAAGTTTGATGCAGGCTAGCTCCAGTATTTGTAGTTTTCTTCATGCAAGAGCTAAGACAGAACTCAGTGCCTTTCTAGCTATCCCCCATAAAACATCACTGAGAGTTTTCTAGGGAGGATGTAAAGGAAGTTGCCCTCATATCATCACAGCCACTGGCTGACACATCCTCGCTGGACTCTGGAGGGCTCTCTTTCTGACGCCTTCCCAGCCCAGCCTAGCCTCAGTGGCTTCTCTCATCCTCCAGGGCTTCCTTCATCCCCACCAGAGGAGGCTGTTGCTCCTCTCCTGTTGTATGGAGTTGTGATGGTTGCAGCTCCCTCGGCAAGGGTCATGTCCCCAGTCTCCCTTCCCTCTAGATGGGGCCCCTTGACCAGTTCCCCCCAGTGAGATGGGATTGGACGTGGTGTGGGTTGCCTTACTTAAGTGGTTGTCTACTGGCCAGAGGCCACCACGAGTTGGAAGGATCCTGGATCCCTGAAACACTGTGTGGAAGGCTGCCTGCTGAACACTCACCTTGGACTGCCTGTGAGCAAGAAAGAACTTTCATCGGGAGAAGTCTCTGAGCGTGGAGGTTTATCAGTCACAGCACTCATGTCCCTGCCCAGACCACCCTCAGCACAACTGGGAAGTCTCCATCCTTGACTACCAGATGCCGTTCAGCCCTGCCCCTGCTCCTATTCCCACCTCACATCCCAGGCCTGCCATGGGGCTCAGTGGAACCCACTGCTGTCCAGGGTGCAGGGCCCTCTTCATAGAGGGTAGTAGGGATGACAAACAACTCAGAATTGTTCAGGTGGGGTGAGGGGTGAGGTATGGGGCTCACACCTATAATCCCAACACTTTGGGAGGTCAAGGCAGGAGATCCGCTTGAGAATAGGAGTTCAAGACCAGCCTGGGAAACATAGTGAGACCCCATCTCTACAAAAATAAAAATAAAAAAATAGCTAGACATGGTAGCAGGTGCCTTTGGTCCCAGCTACTTGGGAGGCTGAGGTGGAGGATTATTTGAGCCCAGGAGTCTGAGGCTGCAGTGAGCTATGATCATGCCACGCACTCCAGTCTGGGTGACAGAGTGAGACCCTGTCTCTAAAAAATGAAAAAAGAATCCTCTGGTGCAGGTTAAACTTAAGCAAATACAGTGCTTGCTGCGGTATCTTTTTGGGGGGGAGAATTTAATTTTTTTCAACTGCTCACCTGAAAAATTCAGTTCTCGGTGCAAGACTAGAACAGCATTGGTGTGACCGATGCATTCTACACCACTGCCATCTCATCTGATACAGGATATATGTCCCGGTGGTTACTGTCACCAAGAAGCCTCTCGTAGGCATTGAATCATCACAAAGGCACATGGCAGCACTCATTTCAACAGATATCTGTGATTTTTAAAACGATGATGCAAGTCTGTGGCTTTTGAGCTTTGTGTCCTTTTCATTTAATGTCTTCTTGAGTGTGATGCTTTCCTTTTGAGGCCTGGGGACCCAGGAGTAAATGATACAGACAAAGCTCACTACTCTCATGAACTGATAGTTAACTGTAAGCCCAAAATTTGGTTTTTGTTCTGCAATCAGTTTTATGCTATTTTTTTTTTTTCTTATCTTAATGTTAACATTCTGCAGCTGCATATAGAGCTGTGACAAGGGGATTGCTTTGGAACCTGGCAGACGTGGGCTGGAATGGTCCCTCTGCCCCCACCCTGGGTTTTCCTGGGGGTGTCGTGGAGCTGCTGCTGCCTGCTGGCTGAGCTACTCTAAGGAATCAAAGTGTCCTTGTAAGCTTGGTGCCTGATCCTGGGGAACCAGTTGGTGGATTACTCATTTTGCATGAATAATGCATGGCTTTTGCATTTTACAAATCATCAAATGTAGTGCACATAGATCACATTGTTTCTGGTTTATCAAATACCTAGAAAATCACTCCATTTCCCAAGGCAACCTTGCCCTGGTCCTTCCACCCCTGATGGTGCTTTCTCCTTCTATTCCTCATCTGCTTACTCCCCTGACTCAGCATCATTAGATCAAAGGAAAACACAGGCTTCCTCGGGGCACTTGAAAATGAGCCGTGACTGCTTAGGAGAAGAGAAGCAAAGGACTAGATTCAGGGAGGAGGTGGGGGAGGCAGGGCAGTTCTGGCTGTTAAGCCCCCACCCAGGAGAATCTTCTGTTTGTCTCCATTTCAGCACAGAACTACAATCAGGACTTTTCTTGAGGCCCATCCTGACTGTTACCAAGCTGCGGCGTGGACAGGCTGGTGTTTTACGTTTGCATCTGCTGATTTAAAACAGGAAAAGGTGCGTCTTTTTAAAGCAATCAGAATGTGACTATTCTAGCTGTGATTGCTATGCACAGCTGAAAACACTTCTTCCCGCGTGGTTCAGGTTCTGTCACCAGGTGCCCCGGTCTGTGGAATGCTTTCTGTAACCTTGAACTGGCCTGGTTTAATTTGCTGCACATAATGATATCCCCCAAGTGCAGTTTTGGAGGCACCTGGTTCTATGCGGTTAATGACGGTTCCAATCCCTATTCTGTGTCAAACTGTTGTGAATGAAAAACAGGTGAAATCTGATCACCACAATTCACTTTGAATGGATAGGCTTTTTAAACCTATATTTTCTAAAGATAAAGGTAATATAAGCTCACATTTGAAAAAAAATGAAAATCAGCAAAGTCCCAAGAAGGAGGTGTACATATATATATGTAAAATCCTACTCAGGATATACATTCTTGCTGGTTTTATTTTGGATTTCCTTAATTTGCTTGTCATTTTCTACCGTCTCCCTCTATCACTTTAAGTCAATGATTCTCCGTGGTCTTCTTTCTTTGAAATTTTCCTGAATACATCTGTGATCTCTCTTAGGATGTTTTTGTTGTTGAAACTCAGATGGAAGTGAGCCCTGGACTTTCCCTTAGAGGTGAGCTTGGGGCTGAGACTGCTACATCGAAACGACTCCAAACCCCCAGGGAAGGCAGACCTTGTTAAAAAGGGGCATTCAGGGTAGCTCCCAAGGACAGGACAAGGACAAGGACAGGGTCCGTGGGGACAGGCCCATAGTAGTAGTTGGAGGCTTCTGTGAGGCAAACACTGGTCTAAGGGCTTGAAGATAATTAGCTGGCTCTCCCTCCGCAGGTGCTCTGATCACCCCATTTGCAGATAACAGGGGGAGGGGGAGGGATGGGTGGGCACCCAGGTGGGGCTCCTATTGCAGGCTTTGGCTGGCTAGGATGATGCCCAGCTGTGTAGCTTGGTATCCGCCACTCTTGTATGGGAGCTGAATACCTGGTAAGGAGCAGGCACTTGCTAAATAGTTATTGAATGGCTAAATGTATGGAGCTTTTATTTTATTTTATTTTTTTTTGAGACGGAGTCTTGCTCTGTCCCCCAGGCTGGACTGCAGTGGCTGGATCTCAGCTCACTGCAAGCTCTGCCTCCCGGGTTCACGCCATTCTCCTGCCTCAGCCTCCCGAGTAGCTGGGACTACAGGCGCCCGCCACCTCGCCCGGCTAGTTTTTTGTATTTTTTAGTAGAGACGGGGTTTCACCGTGTTAGCCAGGATGGTCTCGATCTCCTGACCTCGTGATCCGCCCGCCTCGGCCTCCCAAAGTGCTGGGATTACAGGCTTGAGCCACCGCGCCCGGCTATATGGAGCTTTTAAATAACAATAAATAATCAATGATATTGAAGGAAATGAGCCTATTCCTAAAGAAGAAAGTCCCCATACCAGCCCAGCTTTAGACACTTGACTACGAAACCCATTGTTCAGGTCTGTGGAGGTTGACCAGCAGTCCAGGTTTCTCTCCATTTGTCAAACGTGGCCATATATATTTGTATGTGGTTTGGTGTCCCCAGAGTGCTCCCAAGGCCGTGGTACTCCAGCAGTTAGTGTGGCCAAAGCCGCAGTCACCTGTGTGACCAAATGCTGAGTTTCTGGGCCTTCCTGGTGAGCAGCTCCATGAGCCAAGCGGGTCCCACATCCTCGGCTCCAGGGGCTCTATCTTCCCATGGGTTGCATAAGCTCTTGTTTCATCTTCCTGGTGCCTTCTGTTTTGAAGTTATTTTATCGTGAAAAACTAAAGTAATACACAGAAGCACAGAGAACACACCAGTCCCTGTGCTTGTACTGCAGGGATTTGGTCATCAGTACTGTCTCGTCATTCTTGCCTTGGGTCTTTGTTTTCATGCTATATTAAGGCATTGTATAGAGGTGGGAGTCTCGTTGGCTGTCCCCACTCCCCGGGCTCCTGCCCCAGAGGCAGCCTACTTACTACAGGTGTGTGCTCCTCCAGCCCATTTCTTACACTTGTCCATACGGTTCACACACACAGCCAAAGCAGAGTAGTTTATGCCTACCACTCAGCATCTGTGGTTCTTAGGATGTTACCACATTTGCTTACTTTCCTCCTATCCTCTTTGCTGAAGTGTTTTATCACAGATCCTAGTCATCTTGTCATTTCATCCTAACAGCTGTGTGCAATGCTACAATGTTTACTTTTTTTTTTTTTACATAGCCACAAAGCTACTATCAAATGTAACAAAAACAGTGAGAATTTCTTACCATCTGTAGTCAGATTTCCCTAACTGTCTTAAAAATATCGTTTTTGGTTGGTCTGTGTGAATTGGAGTCCAAATGCTGTGTGTGGAGCATCCTTCCCTCCCCTGTTTTATTTTTATTCCATGAAAGCAAAGGAACCAATCACCTGCCTGGAAAACAGCCCCCATTCAGGGGTCTCCTTTTGCTCTTGGAGTGTTGTAGAGCCCTGATCCTGCATTTCTTTAACTCCAAGAAATGGATATTTATCTAAAGCCTGGACTAGAAGCTGGTTCAACTTGTGGGACAGGACTTCTTTGCAGGTGCAGAAGTTTTTCTTATTTGTGTATTTTAGCTCATCACTGTCATCTGTATCTTCCTGGAGTTTGAACTAGCTTGTTCCCTTTAACTGCTGACCAAGGCGTATTCTACTTCTCCATTCTGCCTGTCTCAATCCATTTGGGTTTCTGTAACAGAATGCCACCTGGGGTGGCTTATAAAACAACAGAAATTTATTCTTCACGGTTCCGGAGGTTGGGAAGTCCAAGATCAAGGTGCTGGCAGATTTGGCGACTGGCGAGGGCCTGCTTCCTGATTCACAGTTGACGCCTTCTTGCTGTGTGCTCACGTGGTGGAAGGAGTGAGCGAGCTCTCTGGGGCCTCTTTTATAAAGGCACTAATCCCTTGTGTGAGGATCTTAGTCTCACGACCTGATCCCCTCCAAAAGGCCCCACCTCCTAAATACCATCATATTGGGGATTGGGTTTCAACACATGGATTCTTGGGGGACACACGCGTTCAGCCTATTGCACTGCTGTCAGTGGATATTCACTTGTCTCCACCGTTCTGCTGTCCATGTGGAGCTGCAGGGCACACCCTGCCTCAGGGACCACGTGCAAGACGATCTCTAGGGGTTTAGTCCAGGTATGTAGTTACTATGCATAACCTTTTTTGGAGGGAAATAGAAATACCTCACTGCTGATGGTGAATATCTGAGCCCACAGCACTGAGTCCAAACATTGATATTTATATAATTTATAGTTTAGGCTTGCATTTAAACTGGTTTCAGTTTATCTCTTGTTTTTCAGACAATGGATTTTTTTTTTGTGTGTGTGTGTTTGCCTTTGGATTTTTTTTTTTTATTACTCAAAAAAGTTTTATTTATTTATTCATCAATTATTTTAAATTTAGCTCTCTGGTTCTGTATTTGGGCCTTTGGGATGTTCCCAACGATTTTCGGCTCCTCAATAAGGAAAGCACACTTGGTACGGTCACAGACACACTCAGCACTCACGGTACCACAATAGGCCTTGCTGACATGTTTTTTTCTTTTTTTTCATTCTAGACAATCTCCTAAGAACTTTGGTTTCACAGCATGAATCCATTTGCCTGGGCACAGGTCACATGCAGATATGAGTGTCTTCCCAGCTGTCTTGGTATAAAGGTAAGCAGTTCTATTATCAGGAGTTCGGGGAAGTCTAGTTTTGTTAGAGGCTGTAGGAAAGCGTATGCCCAATGCAGGACCATTCTGAGGGCTTCCAGACTCCATCCCTGGAAGAGCACAGTGGAGAAGTTTTATGTTTCACTTTCAAATAAAATACACTAGTTACAAAAATAATGAGTCAATCACTTAACTTGTAAAGTAAAAATCACCCTATAACCTACTCTTTCCATAAACGTGGTTCATAATTTGTTGACTGTCCTTCCAGATTTTTTTACATTTGTACACAAACATGCAAATATTCGAGCATTCCATTTAACACAACCGGGGCCCCCATAGGCATATTCTTCTGTGGCTAGTTTAACAAAAACATTCCATGGACATCTTTTCATGTCAATATGCTCAGATCTGAGCCTTTTTTTTTTTTTTTTTTTTTTGACATGGAGTCTCACTCTGTCACTCAGGCTGGAGCGCAGTGGCAAGATCTTGGCTCACTGCAACCTTCACCTCCCAGGATCAAGTGATTCTCCTCCCTCAGCCTCCTGAGTAGCTGGTCCTACAGACATGCACCACCATGCCTGGCTAATTTTTTGTATTTTTAATAGAGACGGGGTTTCACCATGTTGGCCAGGCTGGTCTTGAACTCCTGCCCACCCTCGGCCTCCCAAAGTGTTGGGATTACAGGCGTGAGCCACCGTGCCTGGCACAAGTCATTTCATTTAATGGCTGGGTAGCATTTGATGGCCCAGGGATAGCAGGATTTATTTAAACATCCTTTTATTGAAGGGCGTTTAAATTGTTTTTTTTTTTTCCAATTTTTTATTTCAAAAAACAAACCTGTGGATCATTCTGTGTGTCTATATCTTTGTACCCTTGAGGAAGTGTGTCTTTAGCATAGATTTCCAGGAGTGAGATGGGCGGATAGAAAGATATTTCAGATTTTGATAAATGCTGCCAAACTGTCCTCCCCCAAAAAGTGATGCCAACGTATGGCTCTGCCAGACGTGTACCAGAGCCAAGCCTGGCTCTTAGAAAAACAAAATTATCTGACCTCAACTAGAAATACCACAGAGGTTTAGAATACAGGGTGCAAACGGGGAAAGAGAGGAGCTGCTGGACAAATCTGCCTCTAGATGTGTTCTATTTGGCCAGCAGTGTTTAAATGCTGGAAAAAGTTAGTTGTTAATAGTTCAAAGCAGGAGATTTAAAATCTGGATCTCCTGCCTCTCTTGGAAATTTGCAAGTGGACGAGAGGTGAGTGGTGGCTGCCCCTGGCACATGGGGCAGGGGTCTCTGGGACTGCTGGGCCTCTGTATTTGTCCCTTGAACCACCAGCCCCTGCCTGCGTTTGGGTTTGTGACCTCCGGCAGAGCATACCTAGAATGTTTGCAGGGCTGGGGGTGGAATGGCATAATTTGCTTAGACATGGTAACAGTAGGTTTCTATTTTTATCTTGATCTTTTTTCTCTTGCAGTTTTTAAACTGTTGCAGAATGAAATAGAACCACCAGATTTGTCATAATTTACAGCTTCCTTTCATGTGCGTCTGAGTTGTTTTTATGTTTCTCACTTTTTTTTTTTTTTTTTTTTTTTTTTTTTGAGACGGAGTCTCGCTCTGCCGCCCAGGCTGGAGTGCAGTGGCCGGATCTCAGCTCACTGCAAGCTCCGCCTCCCGGGTTCACGCCATTCTCCTGCCTCAGCCTCCCGAGTAGTTGGGACTACAGGCGCCCGCCACCGCGCCCGGCTATTTTTTTGTATTTTTTTTAGTAGAGACGGGGTTTCACCGTGTTAGCCAGGATGGTCTCGATCTCCTGACCTCGTGATCCGCCCGTCTCGGCCTCCCAAAGTGCTGGGATTACAGGCTTGAGCCACCGCGCCCGGCCTATGTTTCTCACTTTTACAAAAGTTTTTTTCCCTTCTGGAAAGTTGGGGCTATCCCACTCCGCAAAGGCCTCCCACAAAGGACAGGTCCCCAAGAGAGAAGAGGGTCGCCATCCAGGTACCAAGTCTGATTCCTGTGCCTCCTCACCTAGGACCATGCCGATTCCTCCAGGCGGAGGTGCCAGTTGGTCAGAGGAGGTGGGGAGGGCTTGATGCCAAAGAGTTTCCTGGGTAAACTGAGGCTCACTGCCATTTTTTTTTTTTTTTGGTGGGGGCGGGGACTTGCCTGCCAGGGCAGAAGCCTTCTAGTGGCCCTGAACTGAGAGTGGAGGCAGCTGGGTCTCTCCTTTCTTGCCCTGTCACCCCTCCCTCCAGCCTGTGTTGCAATCGTGTGAGGGACAGGTTGGCGAGGGGATGGCGAAGGTTTGATGTCACCAGCCCAGGGAGCATTTGACCGTTACCATGGGAAGGTCAGGCCAGGGCCAGCTCTTCTCGTATTGACTTTGGTTTCCTTCCTCTTGGGTGTCTTTCACTGATCATCCCACTCTTGTTATTCGGGGCTGTCCTCAAGTTTTAATTTACTTACGCTCAAATATCTCGGCTCTGTATTCTTATTGGAATAAGAGACACTCATGGGCCCCCACCCTTCACTTCTCCGTGGCATGTCTAGGTCTTGGAACATTTTGAAACATGACGGTTATTCCATGAATTAAAAAAAGGAAGGAATAGCTGCCACATGGTAAACTCTGCTTCACAAATGAGTCCGTGGAGAAGAGAACGGTATCTTCAAGCCCAGGCAGAGTAATTCTCATCCTACAGCTGACACAAGGGCCAGCACTGAAGGTCAGCAAGGTGAGCCACTCTGACTGGCAGGCAGGTGGCCCCTTCCCTCCGTCCATAGCAGGCCTGAGAGTCACACTGTGGAGGAGAGGGGTAACCTGCCTGCCCTCGTCATCGCCAGTATCACCACTGCTTCTCTCTTTAGCCAAGTTTCTCCCCGTGCCCTGCCTTGTGGAGATCTTCCAATGTGTCCTAAGTCTCTTCCCCAAGAAGACGATGTTGGCTGTTAGCTGCCAAGAGATGGGGGCTGGGAGCTGGGGGCTGGGGTTAGTGTCTGTGCATAAGGCCACAGCTGCATTGTGCAGGTGGCTGGGACCTCCAGTTTAAAGAGTTTATTTATAGATCACTGTGTCGAGTTCAGACTCATCTATAAATGTGAAACGCTCATTCCATGCCCAGGCCCATGCCTGGTTTAGAGCAATTGAAATGAAAAACAAATTTAAAAAATTAATTTAAAAATGTCAGCTTTACTTAAAATTATTGACACGCACAATTTTTAAAAAAATAGAGGTACTCTGGGCATGCTGTCCCAGTTAGCTTTTGAGTTAAGTTGTGCTAATACATAGGTATTTACCTTTTGGGGTGTGAAAAGGTTGATTAGAGAAGCTGCCCCCATAGGTCTGCTAGCCACCTTTGCTCCTGTTAAATTAGATCTCTTCGAAAAATGTTTAGTTCTCAGCACAGGGCCTGGCCTGCAATGTCAGCCCAGGGCACAGTGTCTGCTTTATCATATACTATTATTAATGCCACACAGGCAGGCCCGCCTCTCTGAAGCTGTGTTGCTGAGGATGAAATGTCAGAATTGAGGCTGCACTCAAGCCAGAGCATGTTTCCTGGGTGCTCCGTGTTCACAAATATCAGTGTCCGTCAAGTCACAGAGCACTTCCTGACGGTCACCTCAATGGCATTCTGTGCCGGAGGTGGACATGACCTGAAGGCCCTGCTGCAGCCTCATATGGGCTGTCCCTCCCAGGGAGGACCCGCACCCCAAGACCCCTCCTCTGGCCACAGCCTTTGAGCTGAAGGAGAGTGGTGATGCAGCAGGAGGCATTTTTGTGGGGCTCGTGGTGGTTTTTCAGTGGCTTGATCTGTTGACCAAAACTCTGGAGACATCTTAGATCCCCTTCTGTTACCACAAGAGGGTGTTTTAAAACTACCTTGCAAGTTCTCATAACTAAATACACTTAAATCTCCATTTGCTCTAAAACCAAGGCAGAATGTCACATGCAGAGTGGGCACGGTGCATTTGAAAGGCTGACCTGACAGAGGGTGACCAGCAGCTGCGCACGCAGGACATTTGCCCTCCGTGTGTTCTTGGTTCCCCGACTCAGCCCTCTCGTGGTTTATGGTGAGTGTTTAATGCCCACCTTTACCTCTAGATGTACGGGTGGGACTTCTCTCTCTTGTTTACCTCTGTGTCCCCAGCCGGTGCCTGACAACTAGTAAGTGCCCAACACAAAGTTGTAACAGACTAAATGGATGGGTGCTATTTTATATTTAATGGTTTAGAAATGCTTGTGAATGGAGTTTAAATAAAAAATCAAAATTGATTTAGAGAAGTTGAGCTTGATTATGAAAAAAAAAAAAAATGTAACCCTCCTCATACCCCTCATCAAGCCCACACATCCTCAAAAAGGGCAGGAATGCCAAGATGTTAACTGGGCTTGTTTACTGATGGTCAGATTAGGAATGACTTTTTTCCATGTGTTTTGAAAATAATTTTTAATTTTTCCAAACTGTCATCAATATGTATGTGTTGCCTTTATTCCATGGCAAATAAATGCAAAGTAAACAGAAAAATAAAATACTTCACTTTTGCTTTTCTGAATCACAAAAATCCAGTAAGTCGGGTGGGAGAGTAGGGCCCTCAATGGCGGGGAGCACCTGTCCTAGGTTACCTGTGTTATGTGACTTAGTGGCTGGAGGTGACTTAGGGGATGAATAAATGTATTTTGTTGTGTTTGTTTTGGTCATGCTCTGTAATCAAGTGTGCAGCTTGGAGCAGGCCAGTAAGAAACTCAGCAATGTCAAAAGCGGGCACAGGGATTCCACCAGTGCTGCCTGACCATGCGCTTGGTCTACTCCATTCATGCAAGTTTGGTTCTTTGTTGTCACGATGGTTAGTTTTACATGGTTGTGTGGGTCACGGGACACTCCTGGATGTGTCTGTGGGATGTTTCAGGATGAGGTTGGTATTTGAATCAGTGATTATCTCAGGGAGACCTCCCTCCCCAGTGTGGGTGGTGTCATTCAATCCACTGCGGGCCTGAACAGAACACAAGGCAGAGGAAGGAGGAACTTGCCTCTTCCTACCTCACCACTTTAACTGGGGCATCTCAACTCATTTTCTCCACCCCTTGGTCTGGGATGTATATCATTAGCTCTTTGGGTTCATTATCCCCTTGGTCTGGGATGTATATCATTAGCTCTTTGGGTTCATTATCCCCTTGGTCTGGGATGTATATCATTAGCCTTGGGACTCAGTCTGATTTATACCACTGGCTTCTCTGGGTCTCCAGCTTGTTGATGGCAGATTATGGAGTTTCTCAGGTTCCATAATGTGTGAGCCAATACCTCAGAATAAATCACACATACACGTACACGCACGTGTGTACACGCACATGTACACATATTCACTGTTTCTTTGCATAGCCTCAGATTTGCAATAGAACATAATGAAACACTTGGTGTCTTAGCCACAATCCATTTGGAGTGAAAACCTAAGGCAGATGCAGGGCAGGCAAGGCTCCAAGTTGGGGCTTAGCCCAGGAGGGTTCTTGGTGTCACCCAGGAAAGAATTCATGTGTGAGCTGGAGGTGTTAGATAGCAACTTTTATTGAAGCGGTAGTACACAGCAGCAGCAGAGGGACTGCTCCTCGCAGAGCACGGCTACCTATAGGCAGTGTGCCTGGAGTAGCAGCTCAGGGGCAGTTCAGCAGTCAGATTTAGATCCACTTTTAATTATATGCAAATTAAGGGGAGGATTATGCAGAAATGTCTAGAAAAAGGGTGGCAACTTCCAGGTTATTGCCCTGGAAAGGGATGATAACTTCCAGGTGTTGCCATGGCAATGGTAAACTGACATGGCAGCGGTGGGCGTGTCTTGTGGAGAGGTGTTTAGTCTCTTCCCTGTCTCAGCCAGTGTTTAATCTGGTCTGGAGTCCAAGCCCTGCCTTCAGAGTCAAGTCCCACTGCCTACCTCAAAACTGGATGATGAAGTTTCAAAAATCTGAAGAGAAACAACCCCTGTCAGGCATATTTCATGAATGCCATCAACAGGACCACATTGGATACTACAGCTAAAGTCTTATGGCTGAAGTCCTCAGAGCTTCATGTGCTTCCAAAAGGGCTGTTCCATGGAATTCCTTGGTTCCTCAGGCTGATGGTCTAGAGCTGGTAGTGGAGACAGCTGGGCAGGCTGGCACCCCGTGGGCCTGGGGCTGTGACTTCTGCAGCGCCTTGGCCTCTGCCTATGTGAGCCTTCCTTCTCCTCTGTGGAATGTGGGTCGCAGAGCCTGCCCTGCAAGACTGTTAAGAGTCAGCAAGGGGCTCCGCACTCCATGTTTTTCTTACTTCCTTTTCCTTCCTGGATAGGGCGGTATCCACCTCCCTGATTTTAAGAGGTTTCCTTGTCCCCTCTCCTCTGCTCTCTTTTCCTTTCATTTTGAAGTACCTTTATACCTTTTCAGCAAGTTTTCTTATCACCTCCTAATTTTATCCTTTTGGGCTTAGGGATATCTTAACAGAATTTCCTGGATCAGCTGTTTCTTTTAAGACATAAAAAATGGCAAATTAAATTACATTTATTTAGTACCTACTGTGTGCCTTTGCCTGTAATATGTATACCAGTGAGAAATAGAAAAGAATTAGAAGCTGATGCTGATATGGTTTGGCTCTCTGTCCCCACCCAGATCTTATCTTGCAGCTCCCATAAATCCCACGTGTGTGGGAGGGACCCGGTGGTAGATGATTGAATCACGAGCGTGGGTCTTTCCTGTGCTGTTCTCGTGAGAGTGAATGGGTCTCACGAGATCTGATGGTTTTAAAAACAGGAGTTTCCCTGCACAGTTTCTCCATTTGCCTGCTGCCATTCATGTAAGACGTGACTTGCTCCTCCTTGCCTTCCGCCATGATTGTGAGGCTTCCCCTGCCATGTGGAACCCATAAGTCCAATTAAATCTCTTTCTTTTGTAAATTGCCCAGTCTTGGGTATGTCTTTATCAGCAGTGTGAAAATGGACCAATACAGATGCTTTTCAAAAAAAGGGTTTACTTTTTTATTTTCTTTACCATAGTACCTGAAATTAATAACATTTTAATAAATCTTTGTTTCAATAGAATCTTGTCTATACCTAATACTGTTACCATTATAACCACCACCACCACCACCATCACCACCACCATCAGCTCCACCATCATCACCACTGGTACTGCTAAAGCTCCTGTCACCACCACTGCTGCCACTATCACCAGTACTGCCAGCACTACCACTAACACCACCATCACTACCACCGTCACTACCACCATGACTACTAATATCACCATTACTGCCGTCACTACCAATGGCACCACCATCACCACTACCGTGAATACTGACAACACCATCATGGCCACTGCTACCAGTACTAGCACCATCACCATCACCACCATCATTACAATTATATCACCATCAATGGTCGTCACCACTACTATTACCATTATCAGCACCATCACCTATATCAGTGTAACATTACTACTATCACTACCACCACCACCAAGATCACTGCCATCACCATCACTACCAGCACTAACACTATCACCACTATCACCACCACCACTACCACTAACACCACTGTCACCACTGTCACTTTTACCCCAGTCCCAACCTCACCGTCACCATCATCATCTCTGCTACAATCACTCACCACCACCACAATGATCATCACCACCTCTGTTGCCATCACAACCACTACCATCTCCTCCATCATAATCTCCATCACCACCAGCAGCAGCATCCTCACCACCCTCATCCCACATGTGGACCACATTCAGAGCAGAGGTTTTCAGATTACACTTGTGAAACCCTCTTCAGTCTGGGGCATGCCTCATGATTTGTTTCTCATATTGCGGTTTCTCATAAAATTCCACCTGAAGAAAGAGTTCCAGACCTTAAAGACTCCTTTAAAACCCTGCCCGCACAGTGCTTCATCACACTTTCTCCCACTTGTACATGGGGAGCATTTGTGAAGATGTAAATGTGCTGTCTGAGGAGGGTGCACAGTGAAGGGGGAAGCACCGCAGATTTGTTTCATTAGAGGGCAGGGTCACCTTGGGTGCCATGGGGAGAGGCCGGGCTCCACACTCCTGGGCTGGCTTCACAGAAGGAAGCTGGAAGGAAGTGAAAGGGGGAGAGAAACTGGAAGGCAGCAGAGTCAAATATTGTTTTTATTTCCAAGGCACATTAAGGATGAGATGGCTTAGTCTAAGTTTAGGAAGAGCAGTAGAGGAGGCTGTGAGATTTTTGCAGGGCTCAGTGTGAGGACAGGCATTCCCCACCAGCCTGCAGCCCCCTGCCGGGTGGCTCCACCTGATGCCAGGGCCAGGCGGGCTCTCCTGGGAGACTTCTCTTTCCACACTTATTTCTGGCCCATCTCATCTTTGCAGGCAATGGCATGAGTTTTGTCTTTTTTGGATCAGAAGTGTCAGAGAGCATTATTGGATAATTCTGTCCCTTTAGATTTTACCCTCTGGGGAAGAAGACATATTAATACTTTCACTAGATACATATCATGCTTTGTTAAATCCAGCACTGAAACAGGCCTGAGATGTACCAACAGGTCCAGTACTAATGACACTTCCTTCGTTTATTTACTCAACAATGATTTCTTTGCCCGACTCTGTCAGATGTGGAGACACTGTGAGGCCAGCTTGGCTTTTCCAGTGTTCCAGAAGCTAGCTGAAGTTTGCTTCTCTTTCCTGCTCTGAGGGGCAACTAGATGGGAGTAGGGGTAGGAATGGGGAACCTGAGGCAGGAGAGGGGTGTATTATGAGAGAACCAGGCTCCAAGGAAGACTTCTGGGGCGCGAGCTGACATGCCTGCCGGTGGGCAGGTGGTGCTGGGCACAGAGGGCCAGCTGTGAGGCAGAGGGGAGTGGGGGCTGCAGGGAACGTGGAACACATGCCCATCTCAATGGAACAAAGCACTGAGGTCCAGCCAAGTTTTGCCATGAGAAAAGTTGGGCCTATTGTTGCCAGATTTTCTGATCTTCTTTTTTCTAAGAGAAGCTGGAATCTAAACTTTATAAATGCAAAAATGCCTCATTTTTAAATGTCGATAACTCCTTGCATTAATAAAAATTACAATGCCATGAGGTCAAACAAACACATCTGGGAACAGTATCTGGTCTCCAGATAGCCAGTTTGCCTTCTCTGTTCTATCCGGTAAAGGATTTCCAGTCTCCAAGTGAACATACAGAAAAAAATATTGGAGTATCTATGGCTAAAGAAGACTTATTTAGCAAAGAACCGTTTTCCCTCCATTGGCATAGTTTTGAGAATCTGTTGGGGAAGAGCCCTGGTTTGAGATGGTTCTGGTGGGCTGGGATGTTCAAGGCCCCTTTCCTGGGGCCAGGAAGCAGTTTGTGGTCAGATCACTGGTGGTGGGGTGAGGGGACCTGGATTTTAAGCATGACCAATGCTAATCAATCATTCCTTCCCCAGCCACCCGTTTATTACCTGTGAAATGAGAGAAATGAATTGGGCTTGGAATTTCAAAATGAGTATGTGTGTGTGTGTTTTTAATATTCTTCCTCAAAACTACTCAAAGCTCAAAAAAAAAAAAAAAAAAAAGAAAAAAAGAAAAAAAAAAAGAAAAAAAAAAAAAAGAAAATGCAGCGAAAGAAGCAGATGAGAGAAGATCATCTGCAGTTTAGGGGAAGGGAGGGTCTGCAGCCTCGTGCCTCCACCTCCCCAGGCCCTGGAAGAGTGTGCCAACCCTTGGCCTGTCTTTTCCAGATCGTTTGTGTTGAATCTATTTTTCTTCATGCTCATCTCAGAGCCAAACTTTTGGGGACATAAATTTGGTCAGATGCCTTTAAGGAGGAGAACTTGGCCAGAGCAGATTCTCACTCTAAAAAAGTATAGTGGAAAATCCAGACCTCAAGGCATTTTATGCGCCAAAACATAAAGCGTATTTTTCTGGTGAGTTGGAACTCCCACTTCTACTAAGAAATATAGCCTAAAGGAATCTTCAGAAATAGGAGATACTGTCTTGAAGTAAGCATGGGTCCAGGTACTGCTTGGCTACCGTTAGTTAGTGAAAGATCACAATTTCAGTCCTTAGGGCGCTGATGGAAAAATCGAGATGGATTACGTCCTGCCCAGCGCATGGGACCCTAGGGAGTGATGGATGTCATCTGTCTAGTTCCTCCTGCTCTGTGTTTCGCCTTCATAAGAGCCGCGACCACCAACAATGATGTGGAGTGTGGAGACTACACTTTGGAAGGGTGGAAAGAGCCAGCAGAGGGAGACGGCATTTGGATTGACTTAATGCCGTGTTCTGAGGCAGCATTCTCACAAGGGTGCTGTCTGTCACTCAGTAAACATGCACGTTTGTGGAACTAAAATCCAAGCAAAGAACCTCTGAACAGTTGTAATGGAGATGATAACAGCTATCTTGAGCTGCAGATATATTATCTCATTGAGTCTTCATAATGACCCTTTGAACAAATAATTTGACAGATGTCGCAGATGAGACTCCAGGATCACAGAGCAGCAGAAGTGGCGGGGTTGGAGCCCTTCACCCCTGTCTGTTTTCCAGACCATGCTTAACCCCATTGATGTTCGAAAGAAGCCAGTTCCTGCCTGTCCCACTGATGTCTAGGATTTGCGAAAGGCCCTGGGCATCCTTCTCCTTAGTGCTGCCTACAGAAGCCTTGCTTCCTTGGGGATGAATGTGGAGTCAAAGCATAGCTGAGCTGGCCTCCAAGGTGGCTGCCCTGCCCTTGCTGCTGGTTCTAGGAGAGTCTGTGGTTTGCTCCGTTCCTGGCTGAGATTCATAGAGGTTCCTGGTTTGGCCTCTCGGTTTCACCTTCTCTGGCAGGTTCTGGGTTGACTCAGAAGCTGAGTGACAGGCTGTGAGCAATGGTCTAACTGCCCGGGTGCTGTTCTGCAGGAGAAAAATGCAAAAATGCAAAACAGAGTCCACCCTTTGCTTCCTAAGGGTCCTCTGGGACGTGGCATGTGTTGGAGCTGCAGGAGGTAGCCATATGAGCGACATGGGCTCTCTAGGTGCCAGAGCCGGGAGGAAGGAGAGCCAGGCACTGGTGGGGAGAGGGCCTGGGTCCTACTGGGGGCTCCTGGCACCCACAGTCTGACTGGGACGTGAGGAAAGGAAGAAACTCTGGACAGGGCAAGAAGGGGTTTCCTGGGGCAAGAGGAACCCAAGAAAGGAAGCCAGAGGGCAGGAGGGTCGGTGGCTTGGGGCCTCATCACAGCCTGGATTTGGGGGATGGGTGCACAGCACAAGTCCCATCCAGCAGCTTGTGTCTGCAATTCAAAGCTGGTCTGGGTTTAAGCCTCAGATGTTGCTCTCAGGCCAAAAATACATAATGATTTTCACAAATGAAATAAAGCGAGGCTTAGGCATTATTATCTTTGAAAAGAGATGTTTTTCTCTCCCTCTTCATCCCTTCTTCAGGCACCCTTCCCAGATTACAGTGAAAATCATCTCTGTCCAGGGCTTTGCACAGAGGTTACATGCATTGCCAGGAAGTTCAGTGTGAATCACATCTACTGGCAAAATCTGAGTCTCCGGCCCTGTGATTTTTTTTTTTTTTTGTAGAATGCATGCCACTAACAGAACTCTAGAGAGGACTGCAGGGTTTCTGAGTTGAGATAGGCCTTGGAGATCACCACCTCAATTCCCTTATTTTATAGAAGAGCCCTGGGAGACTGGCAGGGTGGGGACCATGGCTATGGCCGCTTAGTCAGCTACTGGTGCAGACCAGGCAAGGTCTGCGATTGGAGTCATGGCTGTGCTATTTACTAGTTATGTCATCTTGGGAAACCCACCTGACTGCTCTAAAACTCGTCTCTCAAGTGCAAAATGAGAACAAGAATGTCATCTACTGTAGCATTTTGGTGAGAATTCAGTGAGTAGAAGCAAGTTCAATCTGTCTGACTCCTCTATCATTAGTGGTTTCCATGCCTTACTCATTTAAACCATTAGTTACTTCTATTTCTAGGTTTTTTTTTTTTTTTTTGAGAGCCGGAGTCATCTATGCAGGCTGGAGTGCAGTGGCCGGATCTCAGCTCACTGCAAGCTCCGCCTCCCGGAGTTCCACCATTCTCCTGCCTCAGCCTCCCGAGTAGCTGGGACTACAGCGCCCACAGCAGCCCGGCTAATTTTGTATTTTAGTAGAGGCGAGGTTTCACCATGGTCTCGATCTCCTGACCTTGTGATCCGCCCGCCTTGGCCTCCCAAAGTGCTGGGATTACAGGCGTGAGCCACTGCGCCCGGCCTATTTCTAGGTTTATGATTCAATTAAACGAATGTTTATTTCACCCATACTATGCTTCCAGTAATTAGGCAAACATATGACAAATTGAAGGCCTTAGCTCCAGCCTCTGGAAACCTCCATATGGAGGGAACGGTTGAAGGGATGGCAGGGGTGTGGCACTGAGTGTTGAGGGTTGGAGAATGACTGCACCTCAGGGCACGGGAGGTGCCAGGGAAGGAGGCTGGGAAGGAATCATCCTCGCGGCGGGAGACCCAGGAGAAGGGGGTGGGCATGAAAGCAGGAGAGAGATCTGAGATGCAGGAGGTGCCAGGGGTCTGAGGAGTGAGTAGATGTGTGGGTTTTCTGTCCACTGACCTTGACTCCATCAACTTCATAAGGGAGAATATTAGTAGGAAGGGACTGGGGGAGGAAGAAGCTGAAAGAGACAGGGCACATGTGCCCTCATGCCACTGGGTCAAGATCTATTGGATTATCCCAGGGGAACGAGGCCCGGTGGGGCTAGCCTGGAAGCTTACACCCTAGACAGGCACCCGGTGGTAAGAAGACCCAGGCAGGGAACCCACAGAGGTGGCCTTGTATACTCAGGAGTAAGAAGCTGGCTCTGCCACTCACTCTCTGTATGGCCCTAAGTAATCTCTTTGCCTTCTTTGAGTCCAGTTTCCTCCTCTGTAAACTGGGCCACTAATAGCACTGGTGTCATAGGGTGCTGAAAGGATCAATGGGGAAATATATGGAACTGACTTAGGCCCATGCAGAAGAAATGTTGAATACACGCTTGCCATTAGTTTTGAGGCTTTGGTCTTCTCATATTTAAAAAGGAAGATGGCAATAGCTTTTCTGCTCTGGAAAAAAAATGAGACAGGGTAATGTGTGTGAAAGTAATTTGGAAATGAGAATGTGTAATGTAGTATTATTGTTGGAGGAGCCTTCAGTTCACTTTCGTTGAGGAGGTCGAGGGAACATTAGGGACATGGGGAATTTTATGTGTTGAGTTAGGAGAACAAGCTAGAGAATCACATGCTGGGTTTCAAAAGGAAAAATGGTCTTAAATAAAACTGTGTGTTTTCCCAGTGAATTTGTGGAAAGAACATAAAATCCCCCATTACTGGTCTCTGTTTTAATGCAAGAAAGGGAAACTTTATTGAAAGGGCCTGTCGACCATATCAACAATGTGTGGGTAACATCGGTGAGCACAGGAAGGAATCATCTAGGGCAAACTTAACTTTCAAAATGGGCCTAGTGTGGTGGCTCACGACTGTAATCCCAGTGCTTTGGGAGGCTGAGGTGGGAGGATCGCTTGAGCCCAAGAGTTTGAGGCTGCAGTGAGGCACGGTTGTGCCACTGCAGTCCAGCCTGGGTGACAGAGCAAGACTCTCGAGAAAAAAAATAAATAAATAAATAAAAAGGAGAGTAGGCCCTTTGAGTCCCAAATCAATTGCCTAAGTATGCTACCTTATAAGGTGGTCTATTAAACCTTTGTGAAACGATCATGCTAGCACTGTTGGTCCGGCACACACTGCTAAGGGGGTTCCCACGTGTTCTGCCCCATATATTATTGATGATGGGCTTTTCGGAATTGTGTTTCAAAATATTTCCATTTGAGCATGATGCCTTATGCTGGCTGTGTGAACCCTTTATTTAGGGGAAGGAGAGAGAAGTGCATTTTGAGTTTCTCATCATATATTTTCAACCCGCTGAAGGCTAGATTATCTGCCCCTCAGTATTAAAATTACGAGGTTTCAACCCCTCTTGATGAGGATTGATTAACAATCCGGTACCATGTGGAACACAATCAGGAAACCTCTGAGCTGGAGAAAGTGTGTGGTTATAGTTACTGATTGCATCAAAAGACGGGCATGTGATCAGGGAGAAGCTGGTGAGGAGGAAAGACGAGGCTCCTTCCAGGGCCTGGGAGGGGTGAAGGGCATGTCCGTCCAGCACGGATTCTCTGGCATCAACTGGGTGTCCCACACCTCAGTTCGATTCTGATGTTAATTACCCAGAGTTGGCGCAGACCCGACAGGTGAAGGGGCTTGGCAAGACTGCCCTCACTTCAGGCACCAGTTGTAAGTCCCGGGTCTCCAGGCTACTCACACTTCTGTCCCACTTGGCTACAAATTTGAGGGTTCCCAAGACCTCCATTCTGGTTGGATGATTTGCTTGAATGACTCACAGAGCTCAGGAATGTGCTACAGGTTACAATTACAGTTTTAATATAATGGATACAAATGAGCAGCCAGGTGGAGAGATGCAGGGCAGCCAGGTCTGGGGCAGGGGTGGGGGCGGGGACAGTGGCAGGTGCAGGAGCTTCTGCCCCGCTGGAGTCAGGGTACTGCATCTTCCCAGAGCGTCAATTACGTTCACCAGCCAGGAAACCCCCAAGCCTCACTGTTGCAGTGTTTGTCTGGGGTTTCGCTAAGTAGGCATGCATGATGAAATCTTTGGCATGTGATTGAACTCAATTTTCAGCTCCCTCTGCTCCCTGGAGATCAGGGCGTGGGGCTGAAATCTCCAACTCTCTAATCACATGCTTGGCCTTTCTGACATGGCCAGCCTCTCCCTTGAAACTATGCGAGGGCCACCTCCTTTGTGCAAACTCAGGTAGGAGTTATATAAGGGGCTGTTTCTGAATAACAAAGCACACTGGAATCACTCAGGAAATGCGAAGGGTTTGTGAAACTCTGTGCCAGAAACCAGGGGCAAAGACAAACAGGTATTTTGATGAGATCACAGCACAACTTTGCTCATCTCAGAGTCCTGGCTTCAGATCCTGGCTTCTCCTTGCTGCGAGAGGCTCTGCCCTCTCAGAACCTGATACGCTTCCTGAGTAAGGTGAGGGGACTGACAGGACCTGCCTCTCAGGGTTGTTGTCCAAATTCAGTGGATAAGGCTGAGAAAGGCTTGATGGGAGATCAAGAAATGGCAGGATTCAGGATGGCAGTGATGCTGCGGTGAGGGGGACGCACAAACGCCACACTGTGGATACAGACCCCAGACAGTCCTTAAAGCTCTCAACACGTAAGGCTAGGACAGATAACTTGGTCAACATTTGGAATTTACTGTTGTTGTTGTTGTTTTGTTTTGTTTTTGAATCAGAGTCTTGCTCTGTTGCCCAGGCTGGAGTGCAGTGGCACAATCTCGGCTCACTGCAGCCTCTACCTCCTGGGCTCAAGAGATTCTCCTGCCTCAGCTTCCTGAGTAGCTGGGATTACAGGTGAATGCCACCATGCTCCACTAATTTTTGTATTTTTAGTAGAGACAGGGTTTCATCATGTTGGCCAGGCTGGTCTTGAACTCCTGACCTCATGTGGTCTAACCGCCTCAGCCTCCCAAAGTGCTGGGATTACAGGCATGAGCCACTGCGCCCGGCCTTGGAATTTACTGTTTTGAGAGAAGGTCTTGCTTGAAGATCCAAATAGTTTGAAAATTGATGAGAAGGATAGTTGCTGATGCTAAGATTGAGCCCTAATTAGCTATGGAGGAAACATGGGCATTTTAGGGACCACTCTCTTGAAGGTTAGTGGTCAGAACCACTAATCTTTCGGTTCTGAGAGGAAAGGCCTCTCCAAACACCTCATGTCCAGGACTGTGAGTGATACATCCTAGTCTGAACAGCCCATGGGTTTGACCTGATGGCCTTTCCTTTTTTTTATTTTTTATTTTTTGAAACAGGGTCTTGCTCTGTTGCCCAGGCTGGAGTGCAGTGGTGCAATCATGGCTTGCTTCAGCTTCAACTTCCTGGGCTCAGATTACCCTCCCACCCCAACCTCCTGAGTAGCTGGGATTACAGGCACGCACCACCATGCCTGGTTAATTTTTGTCTTTTTTTTTGTAGAGATAGGGTTTCATCATGTCGCCCAGGATGGTCTCGAACTCCTGAACCTGAGCCATCCACCCACCTTGGCCTCCCAAAGTTGATGGCTTTTCTTGAGCCATCAACTTGATTTTAATTGTCTTTATTATACTCATTGTTTCTCAGGAAAAGAAATGAGCTGTGAAAACACTTTTGCAGTCTTGGAAGCTTGGTTGGTAATTGTGATCAGAAGTATCTCTTGGATATAAAGTACATGCCGAGTTGAACCAGGTTTCCTTCCGCTTCACTATCTGGAGTGTTCCAGAAGCAGGCTGACAGATGGGGGTTCCCGTGAGTATTCCTGGGCAGTCTCACTGCTGAGACCCTCGGCATGAGACCTCCAGCTGTTGAAAGTGAAGCACAGTGATAGGCCTCAGGCAGCCTGGTCACAGGGAGAGCATGGGGCATGAGGAGGTACGACTTCCAATCCCAGCTGTGCCTACGCGTGTCTGAGCACCCTTGGGAAACTCATTTCCGATTCTTGGGCCTTGGTTTCCTCATTATAAAGTGAAAAGATTCGACCAGATTCCATGCATCTTTTTGCCCCCAGCTGTCACTGTGCATAGCATCGATGGTCCTAGCACAGCCGGCACTTCCGGAGCTGTTACCGAGCATTGACTACGTGACAGGCCCTGTGCTAACACTTTCCACAGTGTGTCTCACTGCCCCCTCCCAGAAAGTAGGACCTGTATCATCCTTATTTGTCGGGTGGGGAAATCGAGGCTCAGAGGTTGAGTGACTTGTTTTAGGGTCTCAGCTGGTCACTCGGGAGCTGGGTTAGAATCCAGTTGTGCCTGAGTCCACCGAATGAAAGCATTATTGGGAAGTGGCTTTATTAACACTGAGCCCCAGCGGAAAGGTCAGCGTGGATACGGTGTAAGACATCTGGAAAGCTTAAGGAGCGAGAGCTAGAGAGACAGAGAGAGAAACTAGACACACACACACACACAGAAAGAGAGAGAGAGAGAGAGAAATCTCCGATTTCCTCCGTAACAGTCCCACACCCTTCTCTGCCCTGGCTCAGGGCTAGCCATGGCTGTCGTGGCAGCTTTCTGGCCAGCAGAAATGGATACCTTGTCACCGGGGAGTGGCAGTGGCTGACGGCACTCCATGAAGAAACCTTTGCCCTCTGGCTGGTAATAAAATAAGGAGAGCTTCAAGTAAGGTGACACAGAACAGAAGTAAGGATCACGGCAAGGTTATCCTGAGAAAGGCAGAGCAGGTCTGTGTGTCAGCTGTGGGAGGACAGAGTCCTGGCGCTTGCTAACCTGCCCGGCTTGTCCGCCTGGAGTTATCATGAAGGCAGGAGGGAGGATGTTGAGCGGGAGGGGAATTGAAACCATTTGGTCTTGGGGCTGAGATTGTGTTTTACGTATTTGGCAAAGACATTTTCAGTCATTACCTGGATTAACCCTTGCAGGGAGCACAAAGAACAAACTCACAAATGTGGTCCTTTGCTGTGGAAACATGAGGCACTCAAGGAGCAGGCACACTCCCTTTGCACGCCGACCCCAGCAGAGGAGTGGAGACCCTACTTGAGGCCCAGGGCCTCACAGAGCTCCGTTAAGGACACCCAGACATCGTCTTGCCTTTTCAACAGATGACAATACCGTGTCCCCGCAGCTGGAAGGTGGGCTGCAAGTGTGATGGTTGCAGAAGAGGCTGCTCTCCTGTTTGCCTCTCTGAGTGGCTTTCTGCCTTGTCTTGTGTTTCCCCAAAACAGAACCCCCTTTCTGCCCCCACACATATTCTACCTCCTCACCAACAATAAAAACAAACCCAACTGGGAATGGTTGTACTTTGAGGCTCTGTAGGAAGGTTTGGGTCAGAACTGCCTACTCCATGCGGAACTCTGAGTGCCTTCATGGAGGTGGCAGGCCCAGGGTGTCCTAGCTGTGGCAGGGCTGAGAATATCAAGCCCGTTGCGGGGGCACTAGTAATGCCAGCAGCACACACCGTAGCAATTGACAGTGACTTAAAAAGTGAAAAATGGAAATAATACGTTCCCAGAGCAAGACTCTTGGGAGAGTGATTTATCCGTAGCATTGTCAATAAGCATCAATAGAAGAAAGGGAAAATTTTGGGTAGAGATTTTTTTTAAATTTTAATTTTAATTATTTTCTATTTTTAATTTTTTTTTAAAAGAAATCTGATCTTTAATACAATCTGTAAAACTCTTCAACTGAAGACCCTCTGGGACTGAGGGGCTTGCAAAACTCTGTTAAGAGTCTCCCCAGTTACATTCTCGGATTTTCTTTTTTCTTTTCTCTCTTTTGGAACAAAGCCTTTAAAGTTTTTATGATTTGTAACATATATTGATCAGATGTGGGTAAAAATCTCAAAACCGTTCCCTCGGGTTAACTGTCTTGCTTATCTTTCCTTTCTGAAAAATGAAACTTGTGCATACCAAAAGGTTGGGGCAAAATAAATAAGAGTGATATTTCAGAGAAAAACCCAATGACGAATGAAAAACCCAAGGCTGACAGCCAGTGTCTGCAGAGGAGGAAACAGAGCAGATACTGACCATGAAGAAGCATCTGTGGCCTGTGGGCTACTCTGGAAATTGAGTGGAGTGGTCTGAGGCCGGTCACCAAGGGTGCTGCGGCTGGATTAGCAGAGAGCACATCTGTGTGTGTTCTGGGCATTATTTTCTTTTAATTAAGCTGAGGAATTACCTGCATCTTTATTGACAGAGAAACACTGAAACATTATTGTCAAACAGAAATAAATACCAGAGCTCTGGTCTCTTTCTTTGGAGGTGGTGGGGTTGGTGGGTGAGAGGCAGCTGAGGGTGGGCTGTGCAGGCTTGTTAATAGGGAGAAGCGTCACCCGGTAGGGGCCTTCTTCCCACAGCACAGCCATCTGATGCCATTTCTTGGCTACACACTAAAATGTATGACTGGTGTTCTGCGCTAGTCACTGAGCTAGGCTTGGTGTGTGAATTTATTTAAACCTCACAACAGCCCTGTAAATAGATCTAACTATCCTGGCGCTACAGGTGAGAAAAATGAAGTTCAGAAGTGCTGAGCAGCCTCTTTGAGGCCCTGCAGCCTGTGATCAGTGAAGGTGGGATGAGGCTCAGGTGGGCTCTCTACTCCCCTGCTGGGGTTGGCCTGCACAGAGCTCCCCTATCCACAACCTCTCTGTTTTTAAGGCAGGGTCTTCGAAGCCAAACTGAGCGCAGGCAGCCAAGCAGCTGTTCAGCCCTCAGGCTGTGATTCCACAGTTGTCTCAAGAACTTGATGTGTGCCTGGGTCACCAATACCAGAACAGAGGATGTGGGCAGAAGGCCCAAGGGTGAGAATGCAACTTGCCTTCCTTTTCTTTTTTTAGGATTCAAGGGAGTGTGGGGGCTAGAGTTTTTCCAGTGTGGGAGGAAGGTGTTGGGCTCTAAACTAGATTGCGAACATGGAAACTCTGTAGGAGTATGAATATCAGAATGAAATATCATGATTAATAGAACTATTAGAAACCGGAACAATTATTTTGTCCTTGACTTGCATTTTTTGGACAACATTTTCCATTTACACACAAGTTTGTATTGCAATGGATGAGACCTGAAATTTTGTAGAAATGATCTGGAAAGAAGTATGCAGAGCCGTATTCCCTTCCCTGGAAGGCGATCCTTGAGGCAACAGCATCCTTCCACTTAGGCACGGCACCAACAGGCCCACACACTTAGCAACCACATTATCCATTTGTTATTTCTTTTTAGTCTCAGCGGTATTGGTATAGTGGTTTTTGAAGGAGTTGACTCCATCGGTTGTAAACAGAGAGGGGACTGTGAATGACTTGAGAGGGGCATGAATAGATTGTGTGCTAGAAAATAATGGGCTTGTTAACCGTGACCCAGCTGATCTATAACACATTCCAAATTGTGCATTCACTTCTTTGCCAAGATTGGAAGCTGATATTTACAAATCCCCATAAATGATAAAGATGTGGTTCAAAAGAAGCAGCCATGCTATACCTCAATGCAGACCTTCCCAGTGTGGACCGGTTCAGGGTCCAGTGCGTTAGGATGGGATCACTGGGCCAGTGTACATCTGTGCTCCCACATTCCAGCCCTCAGACGCAGCAAGGAATACTCATGGGAACCCCCATCTGTCAGCCTGCTTCTGGAACACTCCAGATAGTGAGGAGGGAGGACAGAGGGAAGGATCTCAGCAGTGCCAGCTCAGGGTACAGCTCTCCTGAAGTGCTGATGTGCTGCTTCTGAAGGCGAGTGCCAAGTGACTTCCAGGGGCTGTGGCATCATTGGGAGGCCACCATCCTACAGGCACTGCCTGGAGTAATGGCTAGAAACCCAATACAGATGGTTTTCTTGACTGACAAGTGTGCCCTTGAGACATTGTCACTAAAGGGAAAACCTTTTTGCTAGGGCCCATTGTCATTCAGTTTTATAGAATAAAGAGCAGGACTTGAGCCTGGGATTGAATCAGACTTTCCATAGCATGTGTGGACCTCTTGAAAAGAACATCATTTATAGTTGAAATTTTGTGTGTGTTGTCATTTCTGTAAAAATTTGAGGTTAGTCTTTTTATTAGCCATGTGATATCTCTGGGGTGGAATCAAACAGCGTCCCAGCGTTTTCCTCTGGAAGGCACATTTTACCTTCTAGGTGCATGGATTTTGTGCATTGGATTTGAATTCCCTAAGAATATTTCTCCAGAAATGAACCCAGTCTTGCAGAAGCTGCCTTTGGTAATATGCAGAGGCAATCTGGGTCTGTGTTAGTAGGAGGCGGTATCTTGCAGAGGTGGAGAGCGCAGGCCAAATGCCAGCTCTGCTATTAACCGGCAGCGGGAGCTTGTCAAGGTGTCTACAGTTTTGTACTTTAATATCCTCATCTGTCAAATGGAATGATGATACTAAACTACGCTTCATAGGTTTGTTGTGAGGATTAAACAAGTTAATACATATCAAGGGCGTAGAGCACATCCTGACACGTGGCAGGCACTCAACTGTGCTTGTTAGCAGTGCTGCTGAAGGAGCTATGAGTTCTGACATACAGGAGAATTGTGTGCTGGACTTCCAGTACTGCACACTTGCCTTCTGAAATCTGCCTAATATTGTTCCCTGGTCATCTTCAGAGACACTTTTTTTTTTTCCCCAGTCAGCTCTGTGCAAGCACATTTCTTCCTTTTGTGCTATCAGGAAGGAATTGAAGATGGTTCAAAACTATGAGAGGAGGCAAGTGTGATAAAGTTTTCCATGAGGACCAAGTCAGCCTTTCTAAATGTCTCTCTCTCATACTCAGAATAGCAGCTGCTCCATTTCAGCTAGACGAAGCACTTGATTCCTGGAAAATGTGATAAGAGAGTAATCCGGTCTTGCTTTTTGACTTTGCTTGCAGATTCTGCTCAGACTCACTTTCACCTGGACTGCTTTTTATGTACACTTCTTCTGGCAGTTTCTGGATGACCTCTCTTGCCTTGCCTTCCAAACGCCTTCTTTGGTAAAACTTTTGACATACACAATGAACAGTGCACACACCATGATGAATTATTACATAATCAACATGCTTGTCTATATCCCACCTAAATACAGATATTGAACATTGCAAGCACTCAATACGCTTCCTCATGCCTCCTCATAAGCATTACTTCCTTCAACATTAGCCAGTATCCTGACTTTTCTCACAGTAGATTAATTTTTGGGTGTTTTAAAACTATGTATAAATGTAACTGCATGGTTTCATTCTTTTGAGCTTGGCTTCTTTTGCTTAATATTCTGCCTGTGAGATTCCTCTACATTGTTGACAGTAGTAGCGCTTTCTTTTCCATTGTTGTATAGGGCTCCATTGTATAAATTTTATCCATACATTTGATTTATTCATCCACTCTTTTTTAATGGACATTTGGGTTGTTTTCAGTTTTTGACTACCATGAATAATGCTACTATGAACATGCCTTTTGGTGACTACATGTAGGCATTTCTGTTGAGTCTGTGCCTAGGAGTGGAACTGATGAGTCATAAGGCATGCAACTGTTCAGCTTCAGTAAATGCTGTCTAATAGTTGTCAAAAGTGCTTGAACCAACTTATATTCTACTAGCAGTATATGAGTATTCCTTTGCTGAACATCCTCACCAACACTTGGTATTATTAGTTTATTTTCTGGAGTGTGTGTAGTAGTATCTCATTGTGGCCTCAATTGTATTTCTTTGATGATTAATAATGTCCTGTACGTTTTCATATTTTTTTTTTTTGCCATTTGGATATCTCCTTTTTTGAAGGGCCTATTTACATTATTTGCTCAATTTTTAAATTGGGTTATCAGACCTTGTCTGATTTATAGATGTTCTTTATATATCCTGTATAGGAATCCCTTGTTGGATACCTATGCTACGGTTACTTTGTCCTACTAGATTATTTGCTTTTTTGCTTTCTGAATAGTGTCTTTTTTCCTCCCCCAACCTCATCAATAACCTCTAATTTATCTTCTGTCTGTATAAATGTAACTATTATTTGTTCTTTTGTTCCGGTTTTTTTTTTTTTTTTTTTTTTTTTTTTTTTTTTTTTTTTTTTTTTTTTTTTTTTTTTTTTTTTTTTTTTTTTTTTTTTTTTCTGAGATGGAGTTTTGCTCTTGTTGCCCAGGCTGGAGTGCAATGGCACAATCTCAGCTCACCACAACCTCCACCTCCCAGGTTCAAGCAATTCTCCTGCCTCAGCCTCCCAAATAGCTGGGATAATAGAGATGCACCACCACGCCCGGCTAATTCTGTATTTTTAGTAGAGATGGGGTTTCTCCATGTTGGTCAGGCTGGTCTCAAATTCCAGACCTCAGGTGATCCGCCTGCCTCAGACTCCCAAAGTGCTGGGTTTACAGATGTGAGCCACCACACCCGGCCTTGTTTCTGTTTTTTAAACTTAGTATCATGTCTTCAAGGTTTACCCATGTTGTAGCATGTATTAAAACTTCATTCCTTTTTGTGGCTGAATAATATTCCATTGTATGTGTACAACTTATTTTATTCACTCATTTGTCTGTTGATGAGCAATTAAGTTGTTTGTAACTTTTGGCTATTGTGAATAATGCTGCAATGAACATTGACATAAAAATATCTGTTCAAGTTTCTGTTTTTAATTCCTTTTGATTTATACCTAGGATTGAATTGCTGGATCATATGGTAATTTAATGTTTAGCTTTTTGAGAAACTGCCAAACTGCTTTTATAGTAGCTGGAGCTCTTTACATTCCCACCAGAAATGTATGAGAGTTCCAACTCTCCACAGCTTTACCAATGATTATCTTCCTTAGCATTTTTTTTTAAATAAAAACTATCTTAAAGGTTGTAAAGTAGTATCTCATTGTGGTTTTGATATGCATATCTCTGATGATGTTCAACATTTTTTCATGTGCTTAGTGGCATTTATGTATCTTCCTTGGAAAAATTTTTATTCAAATCATGTTTTTCACTTTAAAATTGTGTGACTTGTCTTTTTAGCTATGTAAGTGTTATTTATATATTCTAAATAATAGACTCTTATTAGATATGTAATTTTTTCCTACTATGTGCATTGTTTTTCATTTTCTTGATAGTGTACTTTGACACACAAAATTTTTAATTTTAATAAATTCTGATTAATTTATTTTTTCTTCAGTTGCTTGCGTTTTCAGTGTCATAGTCAATAAGCCATTGCTTAATCCAATATTATGAAGACTTGCACCTATGTTTTTGTCTAGTTTTATCATTCATTTCTTATATTCAAGTTGATACATTTTGAATTAATTTTTTTATATTGAGTGAGGAAAGGGTCCAACTTTATTCTTTTTCATGTGTATATCTTGCTATCCCAATACCATTTGATGAAGGGAGTATTCTTTTTTTTTTTTTTTTTTATTGAGATGGAGTCTTGCTCTGTTGCCCAGGCTGGAATGCAATGGCATGATCTCAGCTCACTGCAACCTCTGCTTCCTGAGTCTAAGCAATTCTCCTACCTCAGTCCCTCCCAGGGATTACAGGCACCTGCCACCATGCCTGGCTAATGTTTGTATTTTTAGTAGAGATCGGGTTTCAGCATGTTGGTCAGACTGGTCTCAAACTCCTGGCCTCAGGTGATCCACCTGCTTTGGCCTCCCAAAGTGCTGGGATTATAGGCATAAGCCACCGCACCCAGCCGAAGGGAGTATTCTTTAGTTATTGAATGCATGGAGTGCTTTATAGACATAAGACTAGTTTGCTTATACCGTTGTTAATGTCTTATATTTCTTTGAAGATCTTCTGTCTGGTTTTCTACACATTATTGAAACTGGATTTTTAAAAAAATTCGGGTTGAAATAGATATAGGTTCAGGTTGCAATATACATAGTTCTACCTCATTGTAAGCTATTGTTGGATCTTGAATCTTACTGTGATTGGAAAAAAAAAAGAAAGTGGAGTATTGAACTTTCTATTATTATGGAATTGTCTATTTCTCCCTTCAATTCAATCATTTCTTGCTTCATGTATTTTATGGGTATATTGTTAGATGCATATACATATATAATTGTTGTATCTTCTTGGTTGATTGACACTTTTATCTTTCTAAATGTTCTATCACTACAGTAACAACAATTTTTTTCTTGAAGATTATTTAAAAAATATTAGTATAGCCACTCAGCTTTCTTTTGGTTACTGTTTGCATGGTGTATCTTTTTCCATTCTTTTATTTTCAACCTATTTGTGTCTTTAACTCTAAAGAATGGATCTCATATTCAACATATATTTGGTTCATTGAAAAAACAGTTCTGCCAATCTCAACCTAATAGGAGAGATTAACCCATTTATATTTAATATAATTGCTAATAAGATAGTATTTAGGTTTGCCATTTTTGCTATTTGCTTTCTATATGTCTTATGTATTTTTGCCCCTCAGTTTCTCCATTGCTGCATTCCCCTCTTGTTACATAAATATTTTCTAGAGTACCAATTTAACACACTTGTTATTTCTTTTAATATGTGTGTGTGTTTCTAGTGAACATATATACATATGTATTTACAAATGCATAGTGGGAGTCCCACAAATATAAATAAATACATATTTATTTATATATAAAATGTTTGTGTATATATACACATATATAATTATATTTATAAATATATAATATACAGACTTATTTATAAATATAATTATATATATATGCACATATATATATATCTATATAATTTTCTTAGTGGTTGTCCTGGGGATTAACATTAACATCTTAATTTATAACAATCTAATTTATAAAAATTAGATTAATAACTACTCAATTTCAGTGGTATGCAATACCTTTGCTCCTATATAGTTTCATTTGCTTCTTTGTGCTCTTATTGCCACAAATTACATCTTTATACATTGTATGTCCATCAACTTAGATTTATAATTATTGCGTTAGGCAGTTGTTTCTCAAATCAGATAGAAAAAAGGAATTATCCGCAAACATTCAATTATACTCTCTTTTACATTTATCTGTGTATTTACCTTTGCCAGTACTCTTTATTTCTGCCTGTGGACTCAAGCTACTTTAATTTCATTTCAGCCTGTAGAACTCCATTTAATATTTCTTATAGACCAGGCGCTCTGGGCACAAGCCCTGTCAGTTTTGGTTTATGTTGGATATCTTAATTTCTTCTTTTTTAAAGGATAGTTTTGCTAGATATAGAATTCTTGGTTGCCAATTTTTTTCTTTCAGCTCTTTGAACATGTAATCTCACTGCCTTTTGGCCTCCATGGTTTCTGATGAGAAATTAGCTATTATTCTTACTGGCAAATCTTTGTATATGATAAGTCACTTCTCTCTTGCTGCTTTTAAGATTTCTATCTGTCTTGAGCTTTCAACCATGTCTTGGTTGGGGTATAGTTGAGTTTATCTTTTTTGTAGTTCTTGTAGCTTCTCATATGTGTAGATTAAAATTTTTCATAAAATTTGGGAGGCCTTTGGCCTGTTTGTTTAAATATTGTTTTTACACATTCTCTTTATCCTGTCCTTCTGGGGCACCCACTGTACATTTGATAGTATGCTTGATGGTGTCCCAGAAGTCACTGCACTCTGTTCATTTTTCTTTATTCTTTTCTCCTTCTGTTCCTCATATTGGATTATCTCAATTGACATATCTTCAAATTTGCAGATTCTTTTTTTTTTCTGCCTGCTCATTTTGCTCTTTATTTCTTGTAATCATTTTTCATTTCAGTTATTGTACTTTTCAACTCCAGTGTTTCTATTTAATTTCTTTTAATAATTAATAATAAAATAATCTCTTTATTGATATTATCTATTTGTTAAAGCATTGTTTTTATACTTTCTTTAGTTATTTAACCATAACTATTTTGATTTTTAAGAGAGGATAGCTGATTTAAAATAGCTGATTGTCTAGTAATTCCAATGCCCGGGTTTCCACGTGGACAGTTTGTATTAATTTCTATTTTTTCTGCATACCAGTTATTCTTTTTTTGTGTGTTTTTGAATGTCTCTCCCCCCTCCTTTTTTTGTTTTGAAAATTGGACATTTCAAATGATACAGTGTGGCAACTCTGGAAATAATATTTTCTTTTGTTTTGTTGTTGTTGCTTCTTGTCTTAGTAGTTGTTGTTTGTTTAGTGATTTTTATGAATTGATTAGTTAAAGTCTGTGCTTTGTACTATGTGACCACTGAAGTCTCTACTTGCTTTACACGGTGGCTGGTTAATAACTTGACAAAGATTTCTTTAAATGATTAACCAGTAAGTCTCCCAGTCTTTGTGTTTCTGCCGAGCATTCCTCTGTGGGTGCTGGGATGCTGCTTAACGATCAGCCAGCTAGTTGACCACTATGCCTTAGCTTTCACTTCTTGCTTGGAGAGTCTTAAGGTCAGTAAGAGACTGGAGCTTTCTCAGGTATTTTCCTGAGCACACTCACACTCCTTGTAGATTCCCAGGACTGTGCGGGAGCTCTTCAAAGCCCATGTAGATATCTCGCTTCTCAGCTTTTCCTTTTAAGTGTTTTGGTTAGCCTATTGTTTGGCCCAACTATTATCTATTACCTCAGGTAGCTGTAATTAAAAGATATTCAACAAAGGCCTCTGAAGAGAAGAAAGTTAGAGTGACACCTTTCCAGTATCTGCCAGGGAAACACCAAATAGGCCAAATAATAACTTTTTGTTGGGATTAAGGCTTTTAAAAGTACTCTACACCCATAATACTCTGTCAGGCGCTGGGAATGTGGCTGTTAATCTTCCCAGCCACAGAGCTGGGAAGTCAAGGATGAGACTAGAGTATGTTCAGTTGCCACAAAGCTGGCTTTTGGCTTTTCTTTATGAGATTCAGCAATGTTTCTTGATTAAATTCTCCCTGGGTTGCTGGGAGCTTTTGATTAATTTTCAGACTTCTGGAAAAAGTTGATTTTGAGAATTTTTACCCATTTTTTATTGCTTTTATGGAGGGGAAGTTTTTGGAATTCATTACTCTTCTGTTTTTGCTGATGTCTTCTCAGCATTTTAATTGATTTATTTATCTCCTATATAATTATGCCTATTCTAATATATATATATTCATATATATATATTCATATATATATTCATATATATATTCATATATATATATTCATATATATATTCATATATATATATTCATATATATATATATATGTATTTTTTTTTTTTTAGATGGAGTCTCTCACTCTGTCACCCAGGCTGGAGTGCAGTGGCGTGATCTTGGCTTACTGTAACCTCCGCCTCCTGGGTTCAAGTGATGCTCCTGCCTCAGCCTCCCAAGTAGCTGGGACTACAGGTGCATGCCACCATGCCTGGCTAACTTTTATATTTTTAATAGAGATGGGGTTTTGCCATCTTGGCCAGGCTGGTCTTGAACTCCTGATCTCAGATGATCCACCCACCCTGGCTGCCCAAAGTGCTGGGATTATAGGCATGAGCCACCGCCTAGAATAGATAAATTCTGTTATATTTTTATCTCTATAACAAAAGGACCTAGGATTCATATGGAAATGAGCTTCATTACTGCTATTTCAAATGTACAAGTCATCAAAAGTGTCGCAATGTTTTTGTCACGTGGTATTTCCCTGCTTTGATCTCAAAATAACTACCTGCTGTCAAAAGGATCCAAGAGAATACACGTGAAACACAGACACGTCTTATTTTCCTATGCATATAATCTGTTTTACCTTTCTTTTTCTCTCTCTTCCTGCCTCTTTTTGTATTAATAAAGTGTTTTTATCATTTGATTTCCACTTTGCATTAAGTCATTAGTTTTTTAAACCTTGGCCAATTACATCCAAATACAAATGAATATTTTTACCATTTCTCAGTCAATGTTATAACCTTAGAACACTTTAACTCTATTTACCCCTCTCATGCCTTTGTGCTCTTACAGTAATCATCAATTTTAATTCTACATCTATTTTAGTTTCTGTAAGCCATCATCATTATCGTTTTGTACAACCAATGTTTGTCTACATTTACCCAATATACAATGTTTTCCTATGTTGTGAGCTGTTTTCTTTCAGCCTTAAAGAAAAACCATTCCACTGTTCCTACTGGAAAGTTAACCATAAGACTCACTGTTGCTCCTTTGAAGATAATATCGTTTCCTCCCTCTAGGTACTTTTAATATTTTCTTTTGTCTTTAGTTTTCTCTGATTTTATTATAGTACACTGCAGAAGGTGCTGTCTGTGTTCCACGTGCATTCCCTTGGATCCTTTTGACAATAGGTAGTTGTATTGAGATCAAAGCAGGGAAATACCAAGTGACAAAAAATTGCAACACTTTTGATGTTTTATAAATTTGAAATAGCAGTAATGAAGTTCATTACCATATGAACTTCAGGTTTTTTTGTTATACAGATAAAAATACAAAACAAGCCTAATTCTCAGCATGTCATGTGTACTCTGTAAATGTTACAAATAAATATTTCAGTAATCTTTTCAATGAGGGAATAAACGAATGAATCAGCCCAAATTAATGACCAGGCCAAATTAAAGATATATGGGCCTCAGTTTTGATCTGGCACTCATTTCATTTTGTTGAACACATCCCTGAAACTCTCTTGGGGCCACTTTCTTCAGTTTATTTATTCATCTGTAACAGGAGGGTACTGGTGTGGAACATCTTTAGGTTATCTTTTAGCTCTACTAGTCTGTGCAATATCTGAAACAAAGTATCTCTATGCGCTGCAGCCAACCCCCGTTGGTGGCTTCTCAGTCTGTCCCAGGGCTTCCACACAAAATGGACTTGCCTAACTCATACATTTTTCTCTGTGGGTGCCTCACTTCAGTGCAGGAATAAGAAGATGATGAGGGTTGCTCTGTTCTACCCCAGATGAGACATTTCCTGTGCTCCCTCTAGCTCTGTGTCACCACCTTTGCTTTGCTTCGTGCCTGCACATCCATCTTTATGTCTGCTGCCTTCTTCCTGTCTATGTGTCTACCCAGTGCCTGGTGTAACATCTGACCCATGGCAGGCTCTCACTGAATCACGAAGGGGGTTCCTCTGCTTCTAATGGCACAGTCTTCTTCCTATCAAGTGGAAACATTTTTTTCCTCCTCCAGATGAAATTTATATTTAATGGTGGGAAAGAGATTGTTTTAAAAAAAGTGTGAACCAGAACTGCTCAGAAGCTTTTCCTTCAGTGCAAGTTACTCACCTGTGGGAAGAGCAAATTAGGAGAAGGAGGGAAGGTGCTTGACTCAGCTTCCCTCTTCTGGCTGTGCTTCCCGTTTCCCCTGCTCACCCTTCATTGCCCACTAACAGAGGCACCTTGGGACAGAAACCTGTCTTGGTCTCTGCTTCTCCTTCTGCATATTAGGCGCTTATGACATCTCTGTGAGAAATATCAGATGAGATGATGCTTGTAATAGCCATAGCAGAGTTTCTAACTGAATATGTGTTCATGATTGTTTCTTCCACAGCCTCTGAGACATGGTAGATAGTCAAGATCAATTTCCTCCTTTCTTCTTGGCTCAGCGGTGTTTGAGCACCAAGTCAAATCCTGACTTCTCTCTCTACTTCAGGAATCATAGGAAGACTGTAAAGTGGGAATGTTGCCTCTTCTGATGCTTTATGGTTCCCAGCTGAGGTTGCAGGTGTGGGCTTCCTGGAAAACACTGTTGTACTCTTGAAGGAACTCTTTCCCAGTTAGTTAGTTTGCTGAACTGAATGGTCCTTCATTCATGGGCTTGCCTACATTTCACAAAATTGCAGATTTACTTCTTTTAAATAAAAAGAGGAGTTTCCTTTGGAGACGTCAGCAAAGTCCTGTGAGAAGGCATAAATCTGCCAGGGATGACACATGGGTGCCCACCCTGGGTCACGGTTGCTCTGTCATAACTGCCCTTTGCAAATAGAGGCAATAACATCAGATACGAAAGAAAGAAAAGTCATTGAGGGGTTAACATTGGGTGAAACCCCTCTAGTAATTCAATAAGTCACAGTCCACAAAACCACAGTTTATTGTGATGATTGTTGTTCCATGTTAGAATTCTGAGAATTAGCGACAGAGCAATGTCAGATATTGTGCCTCCTTAGTGTGAATTCACTATTTTTATAACATTCATCATCTTGATCTTCATCAGATAGTAAAAGAAACCACATCATCTGTTGAGGATTCGTTTTTTTCTCCCTTTATTAACCAAAGTCTTTTATTCTAGATTTATATCTGGTTTCCTTGACTTTTAACAAAAGGATTCTTAAGATGATTAATTTTGTTGAAGCCTCTGGGTTTGATTTTCTATGGTAGGGAGTGGCAGGGGTGTGGACTTTGGTTCTCACCCTTTCTTAAGCAGCACACCAACCTTCCACATGATGTTTTTTCCTGTTGGAGTAGCTGCTGAACTTGGAAACTCTCTTTTCTAGTTTATGTCAAGTGTTATAAGAACCTAGACAACAAAAAGTTCTGAGTGATTTTATAATCAAACAACACAAGCAGACATTCCTGTGAAAAGGCACCTGGATGAGCACGGCAATGGAGTAGGAAAAGATGGCCGGGATGTTACTACTGTGTGTGTATGCATGCATGCCTGTGTGTGCTTCAGGGGACTAGGAGTTATTCAGGGGCTCTGTACTGGGACCCGGGACCTGGGGAGGCATCATTGCATAGTGGCTAATGGACAACCTCTGGGGTCCAACCAATTTGGGATCCCATCCCTACTTTCCATTTAGGGGCTGTGGCTGTATGACCTTGCAAAAGGGACACAGCTTCTCTATGACGCTGTATCCCTGTTATGGGCTGAATTGTGTCCTCCCAAATCTATATGTTGAAGTCCTAACCTCCAGTACCTCAGAATGTAGCTGTACTTGGAGACAAGGTCTGCAGTCGTTTGCTATGACAGCCCTAGCAAATGAATACACTCCCATTCCATATAATGGAGATGATAACACTAATAGTTACCTAACAGGACTGTAGAGAAGACTGAACAAGACCAGGCATGTAAAGCTCTCAGCAGAGGCCTGATGCAATGCATGCATTATGACCGTATGTATTACTTTCTATTGTTGCAGTAACAAATCATCACAAACTCTGTGACATAAAACAACACAAATCTACCATCTTAACATTCTGGAGGTCAGAAGTACAACATGGATCTCACTATGTGAAAATCAAGGTGTTGACAGACCTGTGTTTCTTTCTGGAGACTCTAAGGGAGAATCTCTTTCCTTGTTTATCTGGGTTATTTGCAGAACTCAGTTCCAAGTGGTTGTGGGACTGAATTCTCCATTTTCTTGCTGGCTGTAGACTAAGGGCCATTCCTAGCTTCTGGAGGCCATCACATTTCTTGGCTTGTGGCTTCTTTCCCCCATCTTCAAAGCCAACAATGGTGGGTTGAACCCTACTCATCACATCTCTGACTAACTCTTCTGCTGCTCTATCTTTTTTTTATTTTTTATTTTTTTCATAGAAATGGGGTCTTGCTATGGGGTTGCCTAGACTGGCCTTGAATTCCTGGCCTCAAGGAGTTCTTCTGCCTTGGCCTCCCTTGGCCCTGGGATTACAGGCAGGAGCCAGCATGACTGACCCCTCTTTTGTTTTTAATAGCTCACGTGATTCAGTTGGGCCCACTAGATAATCCAGGATAATCACTTTAGCAGCTGTTTAACAACCTTAATTCCTTCTGCAACCTTAATTCCTTTTTGCCATATAACCAGTAATCTGTAATACTGGAACCTGTAACATCTTTATACTCAGGTTCCAGGAATTATTAGGCAGACATCTTTGTAGGGCAGCTATTCTTCCTACCATGCCATCACAATCATCATCCTCATTCAGAATGCACTGGACTTGGGTTTGAGAACCCCCTTTCTTGAGGAAAGCCTTGCCCCAAAGGTGAAGAGAAAGACAGGGGAGAGGCTGGCTGAAATTCTCCTCCTTCAGCACTAGCCAAGGGGGAGTTTCTGGATGTTTAGGTGGTGAGATGTAGAGAGATGTGGGTCCTCGAGGTGGCTGAAATTATGCTAATCTGTGCCCTCAGACAGACTGGTTCTGACAGCATGGCCCTGCATCTCAGCTCTGAGACAGCCTGTGGAAGGAAGAGAGAATGGATGCCTCAGCCGGCATCTCTGTGTGAAAGTGGCTCAGTGGCAACACACACATGTGTCCGTGTACACACACACACACACACACACACACACCCACCCCTGGGGGCTTGATTAGAAAACTGAAAGAGTTCAAAGAACTTAGATTAAGTACAGAAGATTCATAACTTTTAAATCTATAAAACATGCTTCTTTCCGTGTGATACCAATATCGCACCCCTACTATGTGTCAGGCCCAGGGCCAGGTGCTGTCGGTGCATTAGCTCTCTTAGGATTGCCCAAAGCTCTGCGAGGATTTCCCCTTTTACTAATGACAGAACTAAGGTGTAGAAAGGTGGAGGGCGAAGGCTATTACTCAAGGCCCTCAACTGGTAAGTGGTGGAGCCAGGCAGTGCCTTCAGTGAACACAAGGAATAGACGGCCTTACGACACAACACAGAGGACTTAGGTTAGACATGAGACTAACTTGGGGAAAACAAAGCTTACTGCAAGGCTTTGCAATGAATTACTAGGAGCCTGTGGAATCTTCTGAATGCCATGGGAAATAGGATGGTTTCTTAATAGCCAGAAAGGTGGAAGCAACACAAGTGTCCATAGAAGGATAAATGGATAAACAATGTGGTATGTCCATAAAATGGAAAACAATTAAGCTTTAAAAAGAAAAGACCTTTTGGACATATGCAACAACATGGATGAACCTTGAGGATATTATGCTGAGTGAGATAAGCCAGTCACAAAAAGACAAATACCGTATGCTTCCACTTATTTGAGGTATCTAGAGTTGTCAAATTCATAGAGACAGAAAGTAGAATGGTGGTTGCCAGGGGCAGGCAGGGAGAGGGGAGCAGGGAGCCAATGTTTAATGGGTATGGAGTTTCAAACGAGATGATGAAACTCATCATAGATGGTGGTGATGGTTACACAATAATGTGAATGTACTTCATGCCACTGAACAGTACACTTATGGTGAATTTTAGGTTACGTGTATTTTACCACAGTTAAAACAATAGGATGGTTAAATGTGGTAATTCATGAAGGTGAGTGCTCGTCTTTAAGACAGGCTGTCATGCCCTCGGGTGCCATGTGACTTGCTGTGAATACTGATATAACTATCGTGTCATCCCCCATCCTGGTCCATGTTCCCTGATGTTCTCTTGATTGTTAGCTGGTAATTCTGCCCCTTATGCTTAGCTTTTAATGCATCACATGGTTGAGAGCTCTCCACCAGGGCTCTACTGGCTTGGGCCCCCCGGGGTGGTGTTTTTGTGGGTAAGCCTGGGTTTGTGGTTTCTAAGACATTGACTAGGTTTTATGTTGCATGCCTGGGAAGAAGACCTGGGTACTTTTTGCAAGAAAAAAGCCTTGTGCCTGATTCACAGGTGGGTGAGTTTTGAAGAATATTAGGTATACTTAGGTGTACTTAGGAATCTTAGATAGATTGACTGCAGAATGTGTGATCCAAAAAGGAAAACAACGTGTGATCTTGTTTTTGGTGCAGATGGAAACATAAAAGAATTTGTGCTTCTCTCAAAGTTCCAGAAATTTTGAGGCACAACTGTTGGTAAATCAAAGAGGACCTTTAAGATTAGATTTTGGTGGTAGATATCTTTGCATAATGCCTCCTTTTAGCCCACTGAAGTTCTTTTCCTTCATGACTATTTTGCAGTTCTCCTAAAAGAGTTCAAGTCCAAAACTTTGTGATTGCCTCTTCCTTCTTTCTTCCCCACAGCCAGTTGGAGGTGGTAGCCGTTAGTGCAGGGACTAGTAAGGTTGGGTATCCTTTTAGCTACTTTGTGCCTGTTTCTCTTTGTGTAAATTGCCTATTTTAAAAAATCCTCCTATTTTAAAAAAAGGATTATTACTGTTTTCTTATGAAATTGCTTATAAATTCTGGACACTAATTCTTTTTTTTTTTTTGAGACAGAGTCTCACTCTGTCGCCCAGGCTGGAGTGCAGTGGCGGGATCTCAGCTCACTGCAAGCTCCGCCTCCCGGGTTCACGCCATTCTCCTGCCTCAGTCTCCCGAGTAGCTGGGACTACAGGCGCCCGCCACCTCGCCCGGCTAGTTTTTTGTATTTTTTAGTAGAGACGGGGTTTCACCGTGTTAGCCAGGATGGTCTCGATCTCCTGACCTCGTGATCCGCCCGTCTCAGCCTCCCAAAGTGCTAGGATTACAGGCTTGAGCCACCACGCCCGGCCTGGACACTAATTCTTTATTGGCACAGTGTGTTACCATTTTTTTCGTTCCAATCTGTTGTTTTCAAACTGTATTTTTACTGTTGTACATAATTGAGATATGTATGTGGTCCTTTTCTTTATAGCTGTTGCATTTCATTTCTACTCTACTCTAGATTTACCAAAATGTGATCTTACAGTTTTTTTTAATGCTTCTATAGTGTGTATTTTATGTTTGTTCTTTAATTCACTTGGAATTCATTTTTGTGTGTATAATGTGAGGTAGGAATCTAAACTTTATTTTGTCCCACATAGATACTGGATTGAATCCCCAAATTTTATTTTTATTTTTTAATTTTAGAACGAGATGTTACTTTGTCACCAGGCTGAGGTTTAGCGGCATGATCATAGCTCACTGTAGCCTCGAACTACTGGGCTCAAGCTATCCTCCTGCCTCAGCCTCCCAAGTAGTTAGGACTACAGGTGTGCATCACCGTGCCTGGTTACTGCTCATTTTTCTTATTTTTTTTTTTTCCTTTTTCTTGGTAGAGATGGGGTCTTTCTATGTTGTCCAGGCTGGTCTCAAACCCCTGTGCTCAAGCAATCCTACTGCCTCAGCCTCCCAAAGTGCTGGGATTACTGGTGTGAGCCACTGTGTCCCGCCAAAATTGAATTTCCCAGTGATCTGAGATCCTATCACTTTCATATTCAGTGGCCTACATACCCATATCTACACCCACACACTCTCCTAAATTATACATTATTGACTCCTCTCTTGTATTTAGAGTTATTTATCTAGTTTTTGATCTAGTTTTCAAGAAAAGCATTTTTTATTTTATTGAGCAACTCTACTGCTTTATTACCTCAACTTCATGTATGCTTTTTATATTTATTAATTCTACACTTCCTTGTTTTTCTTTTTGAGTTGAATGTTCTATGCATTTATTTTCACTTTCAGAATTATCTAATATTTGCATTAAAGACTATGTTTTTTTCAGAATATCTTTCTGACTGCAATTTATGGGTTTCGATATGCAGTACCCTGTGTTTGTTTTCAAATAGTTTGTAATCCTCTTTGAGTTTTACTGTTTTTTAAAAGGTTGTTTTAAAGTTCTCAAATGAATTGGATTTTTGTTTCTTCTTTTGCTATTAATTTATATTTTATGAAATTGTGTTTGGTGAAGGTGCCCTGTGAGGTTTCTGCTTTGAGAAACCTGCCGAGGTTTTCTTTGAAGCTGATAGTGATCAATTTTTGGACAGGTTTTTTTGGTATTTGCAATGAATGTGTATTTTCTGCTTGTTGGATACAAAGTTCTCTATTAAATAATTTCTGTTGGTAATATTTTTAAAATCTTCTAAATTATTACTTTTCTTGGATCTATTCAATCTGTTGATTTTTGAAAGAAGTGGATTAAAGTATTCATTGTGAGATGGACTCATCTATTTCTTGTCTATCAGTTTTTAAATTAAATATTTTGGGATTAGTTGTTAGCTGCATAAAGATAGATGATTTTTATATAGGTTCTACCTTTTTTAAAATTAGAAATATTTTTATTTGTCTCCTTTGATGCTTTTATCTTTGAACTCTGTTGTCTGAAATTAACATTATTGATCTGGTATCTATTTGTTAGTGTTTGTCTGCGATGCCTTTTGTTGTGTTTTGCTTTAGCCTTCTTGCATTATTTTATTTCAGGAGTGTCCCTTATTCTCGGAATTTCTGCCTTTACAGAGAAATTCAACCTTGAATTTGTACTGGTCACCGATCTGTTAGAATTTATTTTTGCCATGTTACTTTATCTCTAAAATGCTACTGGTTCTTCTCCTTTTTGATTAAAAAAAACCAAACAACTTCTTACCTTCTGTTGGATATTCTTCTTTTTGTTGCTTTCATTTTTATTCTAATGGTTTGAAAGCAATATATCTCAATTATACATTTTTGTCTAGTGATTATTCCTAAAACTGCAATTTCTACATTGACACTTATTTTCCCTATCAATGTCAATTTAATTTCATCGATATTCCTCATTGTTTACTGTATTATCTGAATAAAACAAGAAACTTAACTTTTATTTCCCCTGCCATCACCACCTCTCATTTAAGATTATATGGAATGATCATCAAGAGTATTATCTTTTCTTGTGATTGATAGTTGTTTAGATGTAAGTATATATTGCTCTTTTCTTACCACCTAAAAAAAAATTCCCTGACAGTCTCTTGGATCATACCGCATTTTGCTGTAGGATATCCTTTAGTAATTCTTTCAGAGAAGGTGTCTGAATATTAAACTTCCTATTTCCTTATTAATCAGGTGTTGCTGCATTAATGCCATCTAATAATTAATACATGACTTTGTGACTTATAATGGCAAACATATATTGTCCTTGTTTGTGGATCTTTGGGTCAGCTGGAATTTGTCTGCTTCTGGTTGGGCTTGGCTGGACTTAGCTCCAGCTGTAAGCTGAATTTGAGTCTGTTCCATGTGTCTGGTTCTGGGAGCAGTGGCTCCCTGGGGCATATTCTTCTCGTGGCAAATCGCAGGAGCTCAAGAGGCCAGGAAAACCATGCAGACGCATCCCAATTTTTGCTCACATATCATTGGCCAAAGCAAATCATCTGGCCAAGCCCAAAATCAATGGGGTGGGGTGATAGGGTCCCATATTCGAGGGAGAAAGTGAGTAACTGGAAGCAATAATCCAATTTGCCATGACATAACTGGAAACAGTTTTCTTTTTCCTCACACTTGAATGATAGTTTGGTTGAGTATAGGATTTTATGTTCCTTTAATTTCTTTTCTTTTTCTTTTTCTTAAAAAATTAATCCTGTCCTCTCTTATGCCTTGAAGATTTTACTTGTTCTCTTTTTAGTAGTTTTTACTTTAAAAATTTTAAATTTCTATTCTTAAAAGAGTGTATACCTATGATTGGTATCAAATTAATTATGTCTATTTAAAGATTGTCTTCTGTTTCTTCCTGATTCTTTTTCTGGATAATTTATTTTTCTATTCGTGTGTTTGAAGCTTTTTTTTTTTTGATGGATGATAGTCTTCTTTAAATACTCATGCTTTTGTTGATGTCCTTTTCAGTTTGTATTGAAGGTTATCTGACTGATATTTTCCCTTTATTACAGTCTAATGACAGGGATGGTATGGGGCAGGCAAGGCTGTGCAGTGAGTAGGGCGTCTGTGTGTTATGGTTCGAATGTGTCCCCCAAAAGAGATGTGTTGGAAACATAATCCCCAATGCAACAGTGTTGAGAGATAGAAACTTTAAGAAGTGATTATGGCATGAGGGGTCTACCCTCATGAATAGATTAATGTTGTTATTTGGGGAATGGGTTTATTATCTCAAGAGTGGGCCCTTATGAAGAGTGAGTTTGGCGCCTTCTCTCACACTCTCTCTCACTCATGTGATGGCTTCCATCTGGTTATGACACAGCAAAAAGACCCTCACCAGATGCAGCTCCTTGATCTTGGACTTCCCAGCCTCCAGATCATGAGTGAAACAAACTTCTAGTGTTTATAAAGCAGCCAGTCTGTGGTATTTTGTTGCAGCAACACAGAATAGACAAAGACACTGTGGATGTGGGCTCAGTCACCGTCTGACCTCATCCCTCATGGTGTCTTATAAGTTTTGGATCCTTTAAGCCTCCTTTCTGGTTATCTGACCCAGGTCGGGATTGTTTTCTTTTTACTTTATTCTTGTCTCCGGAGATTTGGGATGAGAGGGAAGGAAGATTTGGGATGTGTGCTCTGGCTAGTGTCTGTTCTGATGCTTTTTTGAGAACCCAAGAACTCAGGGGAGAGAGACTAGGAAAGGGGGTCTCTTCCTACAGCACAGGCCTTTCTCAGGCTCTGGGAAGCAGCACTGGGCAGGGTTGCAGATAAGGTTTACTCTTTCCTTCCTCCTCCTTTGGCCTCCCCCTGTGTCCGGCACCCCTGTGCTCAGGCAGGCCAAAGGGAGAAGCTGGCTATGGCTCTGGCCCTTCTCCGCTGGTCTTTTCTGGCCCTAAGCACCCTCTGCCTGGTTGCCATCCACATGATGGGTCTCTTGGGAGGTACGTGTGTATTCTTTGGAGGACCCAGCAGGCTCCCACTGCACAGTTCCCTGATGTGGGAGATCTCCTTAGCCTCACACTTTTCTTTTTGATGTATCCTTTATTCAATTCAGATAACGGCCTGGAATTCTCTGCCAGCTGCAAGATGCGTTCATTCACTTGCCCAACATTTGTCAAGTGCTGTTATGGGCTAGGTACTTTGTAGGGGCTTTTTATCCAATAGAAACCTCTGTGTAGGATGATAGTGCTTACAGAATAGATGATGTGGCGTTGTTTCTGTGTGCGGAGGTGGGGAGATGGATGGACCGGTTGGAAAATGTTCTACAGAGGATATGAGTCCTAACTGAATCTTGAAAGGTGAGTGGGCAGCATAAAGGGAGAGGAGTGGGGAAAGTCAGGCTTCGAGGTAGACAGTGGGTCCACAGCCCAGTTCCAGGCAGGGAGGCAGTAAGTTCCCAAATGGTTCTGAACAGGGAGGGGAGATATGTCTCCCCTTGGTTTTGGGTTTCAGGAAGACCCAGATGGTAGGAGTAAGGAGGAGGGATTGGATGGGGCAGGTCGGATTGGATGGAGACACTGCTAAGAGGCTGTTGGGAGTTCTGAGAGCTGAAAAAAGTACCCATGAGGATGTTTATGTTTGGGAAACTGTGCATTTGTGTGCACACTTGCCACACACACACATACACAAACACCCTCATGCACAACCAGATGCAGAAGCTGCTGCTCCCAAATCATTGCTCAAACTGGTGCCAGGCTGCACTTGCCGTGGAAGGATAGAGTCCAAAGAAACAATAGCTCCTGGGGGCCAGTTTTCTTAAAAAGCTGCTTTTCTCTGAGCCCTGGGGTGAAAGCTGAGCCTGAGAAAGGAAGTAGGGCCCCAGGGTGATGTCATTGCCCACATCATTCAGTGCAAGGTGGGAAAGGGAAGCTTCAGCACAGCTCTACAGTCACCTGACAGCTCAGGGTATCTGGAGGGGGATGCCGCATCTCCAAATAACTCTTCTCACTATACCTCAGCGGGAGACAGAAGTGTGGAGAGAAAGGGTGGTTTGTCTGGTCCTTACATGTGCTGCTAATGAAGTTTCAGCAACTTTGGCAAAGGTTGTTAGGAAATCAGGCTATGTGATTATTTTAGGAACCTGTCTTGCCTCTAAATGAGTGAGATTAGAAATCTGTGACCATCTATTATGTTTGTCTCCTGAAGTCACACAGGTCTGTGTACCAGCTGGGCCTGATTCCAGGACCTGTGCTGTGGACTTTCAGGGCTGATCGTCAATGATGGAAGGTCCCTGGCACTGAGACTCAGAATGAAAATCTGAGTCTAGGAGAGGAGGGTTCTACATTTTGGAAATGGCATTATCCAACACACATTTAATACTAATTATAATTGGATTTAATTTCCCACAAAGCTCAGCTGAAACCCCCCTTTGCCTCCATACTATTTTTCTTATAGAAAAGCTGTAATTAAGTTACCCATGACATTGTCAGATTTCATTTTGGGATGAAATGTCTCATGCTTGATTTTGGCACAGAAACACTTTCTTTTGGAAAGTGTTGTAAAATACTCTTTCAATTGCTTTCTTGTAATAAAAAGTAGAAAAAACCCTATCTTTACTCTTGTGTATTCTTCCGAAAAAGGACTTGAGTCTGTGTCTTGAGCTTAGAACTGTTCAGTGTTGTTTTTTGGGGATGGAGCGGGGTTGTGGGGAGAGGGTGTTTACAAAGTAAATGCAAAAATTCTCCAGTTATCTAGAGGCCACTATTCTAGCAGCCTTGATTGTTTGTAACACAGCCAAGAACACGAATGTAGTAAAAGCAGCTACTGAACTGCCAAAATATTATCAAAACTCCAAGAACCCAAGCTCTGGCTCACAATATATATGTCTCTTAGATGCGCCTTCCTAGTCAACTTACTCTTCATTTAGATTACAATAATATCATCCCGGTTATTTGATTTCCTTGACCCTCAGCAAGTTAGAAGTAAGGATGGAAATGAGAGCCTTCGAGAAGTAGGTACCCTGATGTCAGAGTGACAGTTGGCAGGCTGACAGCAAGGCTAGGGAGAGAAGAGGTATAAAAAAGGAAAGAAGAGAGATCCACTTATTGAGCTGGACCATGAGCAGGAGACAGAAACACAGCAAACGATGGAGGATACCCAGAGGAGTTTAGATTTTGACCCATTTAGTGACTGTGCAATACATCGAGAAAACTTTTCATCCTGTGAAATTAAATAAAGCAACTTTGAAACTTTGGGTTAAAGGAACATTCATATTTGTGAAACTTCACCTTTCTCAAAGGCTACCGCTGAGAAGCCAATAGCCTTACAGCAGAGGTGACCAAAGTCCCTGCGGGTCTGCTGTTGGGTAGCTGTGGAAGCTGAGCGCAGTGCCTGGTACAAAGTGGCATCAAAAATAAATGCCAGCTCTTCCAGTTCCAGAATCAGATGGCATAGACTCAGTTTCCACTCTCCAAATATATCTAAATCCCCTGGAAATTATTCAACAGACAGTTATAAAAGGACCCTAAAAACTGAAAAGAAGGAGGATTTGGTATGGGCTTCAGGACTTGAGGAATGATGATGAGGTGAGTTCTTGGGTTTTCTTTATATCTCTCAGATTGGGTACAGGAGGGATCTGCAACCTGGGAGCGACAACAGACATAGATTAAAAACAGACAGACAAAAGAAGCCTGATCTCCCTGGCCAAAGGACTAGAGAAAGGAAAGCCCACCAGAGACCTAGTGGGGACCTCCAGCCTCAGGTCTGTAACCAGGTTCCCTGGGGGTGGTCTTATCTGTTTGGAGGAGGAGAAATGAAGCCTTGATCAGTCCAGGCCCCACTCACAAGAAGCCCAGATCCGTGGGCGATCCCATCTGCACATAGTGGCAGCAGCCAGGCGACCTGTGTCGGTGTGAAACTAAAGAAAATATTAGAACTAATGGCTGAAAACTTCCCAAGTTCGGCAAAATACATAAATCTTCAGATTCCTGAAGCTAATAAAATCCCAAATAGGATAAACCAAAGAAATCTACACCCAGACACATCATAGCCAAACTTATGAAAACTAAAGACAAAGAAAAAATCTTCAAAATAGTCAGACAGAGGCTGGGCGTGGGGGCCCACGCCTGTAAGCCCAGCACTTTGGGAGGCTGAGGTGAGTGGATCACCTGAGGTCAGGAGTTTGAGACCAGCCTGGCCAACATGGTGAAAACCCATCCCTACTAAATAATAATAAAAAAATTAGCTAGGCATGGTGGCACGTGCCTGTAGTCCCAGCTACTTGGGAGGCTGAGACAGGAGAATCACTAGAACCCAGGAGGCAGAGGTTACAGTGAGCTGAGATTGCGCCACTGCACTCCAGCCTGGGTGACAGAGCAAGACTCCATCTTAAAAGAAAAAAAATAGTCAGAGAGAAATGATACATTATCTAGATAAGAACACCAGTTTTACTGACAGTGGATTTCTCATTTGAAACCATGGCTATTTGAACGAAGTGGAACAATGTTTTTCAAGTGCTGAAAGAAAAGAACAGCCCCAATTCACATATCCAGTGAAACTATGCTTCAGGGTTGAAAGAGAAATAAACACCTTCACAGAGGAAGAAAAACTAAGATAATTTATTGCTAGCATAGCTACCCTTAAAGAATGTCTAAGGAAGCTCTCCATACAGAAAGAAAATGATAGAAGAAAAAGGCTAGAACCTTCTGAAAGGAAAAAACAAACAACAACAACAACAACAAAACAATGGAATGGATAGAATTAGAAGTAAACAGACTGTCCTTCATCTCATGAATTTCTTTGATTATATTTTATGGTTTTATGGTTGAAGCAAAAGCTGTAACACCATTTGATGTAGTGCTCAATGTCTGCAGAGAGAATACTTTTAAGGGGATTACATTTAATAAGCAGAGACAATAAAAGGATCTAAATGAAAGTAAGATTTCTACACTTCACTTGTGTTATTGATTTTCTGCCTTGTCTTTATTTTAATGTCATTGATTTCTGTTCTTCTATCTACTATTTCTTTTTTTTTTCTGTTTGTTTTGAGCATATTTATTTTATTTATTTTTTTGAGGTGAAGTCTTGCTCTTGTTACCCAGGCTGGAGTGCAGTGGTTTGATCTTGGCTCACTGCAACCTCTGCCTCCCGGGTTCAAGCCATTCTTCTGTCTCAGCCTCCTGAGTAGCTGGGATTACAGGCATGCACCACCATGCCTGGCTAATTTTTATATTTTTGGTAGAGATGGGGTTTCACCATGTTGACCAGGCTGGTCTTGAACTCCTGACCTCACGTGATCTGCCCTCCTCGGCCTCCCAAAGTGCTGGGGTTACAGGCGTGAGCCCCCATACCTGGACTGTTTTGAGCATATTTTGTTCTTTTTTTCCCTAGGTTCCTTAGGTAGAAGTTTAGGTTCACTTGAAACTTACTTTCTTCCAATGTATGCATTTAATGCTATAAATATCCCCCTCAGTACAGCTTTAACTGTATCTCACGACTTTTGATATGTTGTATTTTCATTATCATTCAGTTGAATGTATTTTTTAAAAAACTCTTGAGACTTCTTCTTTGACCTATGGATAATTTAGAAATATGTTGTTTAGTTTCCAAGTGTTTTGAGATTTTTCTTATTGATGTCTAATTTTATTCCATTGTGGCTGGAGGAACACACTGTATGATTTCAATTCTCGTGAATTTGTTGAAGTTTGTTTGGCTCAGGATAGTCTGTCTTGGTATAAGCTCTGTAGGCAACTCTAAAGAATGTATATTCTGCTGTTGTTGGGTGGATTGTTCTATAAATGTTGATTAGATCCTGTTGGTCGACGGTATTGTTCCATTCTTCTATACCCTTGCCAATGTTCTGTCTGGTTATTCTATCAACTGTTGAGAGGGAGGTATTGAAGTCTCCAGCAGTAATTGTGGATTGATCTATTTCTCCTTTCAGGTCCATCGGTTTTTGTTTTGCCTATTTTGCAGCTCTGTTGTAGCATATACATTTATGATTGTTAAATCATTTGGTGGATTGTTTCTTTTATCATTATACCATGTCCCTCTGTCCCTCTGGGTCTCTGATAATTTTCTTTGCTCTGAAGTCTACTTTATCTGAGATATACAATATATATATAATCTCAATTTGTTTACCTTCAACCTGCCTATATTATTATGTTTCAAATTGGTTTTTATAGATATTATAAAGTTGGATCATGTTTTTTTAACCCACTGTGCCAATCTCTGTATTTTAATTGTCATATTGTAACCATTTACACTTAATGTAATTATTGATATGACTTAAATCTGACTTTTTTTCTCTCTTCTCTTTGTTTGCATTTTTCTCTTTTTTCCTTTCTTTCCTGTGGGTTATTTAAACATTTTTTAAGAATGTAGTGTTTGTTTACCTATGGCATTTTTGAATGTCCCTATATTAGTCTGTTCTCATGCTCCTAATAAAGACATAGCTGAGACTGGGTAATTTATAAAGGAAAGGGGATTAATTGACTCACAGTTCCACATGGCTGGGGAGGCCTCATAATCATAGCATATGGTGAATGAGGAGCAAAGTCATGTCTTATATGGCAGCAGGCAAGAGATAACTTGTGTAGGGGAACTCCCCTTTATAAAACCATAAGATTCATGAGACTTATTCACTATCATTAGAACAGCACAGGAAAGACCTGCCCCCATGATTCAATTACCTCCCACAACACATGGGAATTATGGGAACTGCAATTCAAGATGAGATTTGGGTGGGCACACAGTCAAACCATATCAGTCCCTCTTTGCATGGCATTTTAGTTGCTGTAGGTATTACATTATATGTTCATAATTTATCACAGTCTACAGGTGTCATTATTTTACCAATTTTAGTGAAGCATAGAAATCTTATTTGCCTTCATGACCCCTTACTATCCTCATTTATAATATAATTGTTTTAAATATTTCTACTACATAATTAGAGCTATATCAGAGGGTGCCATAATTTTTACTTCAAATGTCAAACATAATTTAGAAAACTTAAGAGTCTTAAGGAAAGTGATATGATTTGGCTACGTGTTCTCACCCAGATCTTATCTCAAATTGTAATCCCCATGTATTGAGGGAGGGACCTGGTGAGAGGTAATTGGATCATGGGGCAGTTTTCTCCAAGCTCTTCTCATGACAGTGAGTCCTCATGAGATCTGATGGTTTAAAAGTCTGTGGCTTTTTTGCATTCTCTCTTTTGGTCCTGTTTTGCCGTGGTAAGACATGCTTGTTCCCCCTTTGCTTTCTGCCATGATTGAAAGTGTCCTGAGGCCTCCCCAGCCATGTGGAACTGTGAGTCAATTAAACCTCTTTTAATTATAAATTATCCAGTCTCAGGTATGACTTTACAGCAGTGTGAAAACCGACTAATATATAAAGTGTATTGTACTTATCCACATTTGTGTTTGCTGTTTTCTTCCTTCCTTTCTGATTATCCAAGGTCTGATTTTCTTCTTTTGTCATTTCTTTTGTATTTATAGAACTTCTTTTAGACTTTCTTTTATTATAGGTCTATTTGCTACAAATTCTCTTAGTTTTCTTTCATTTGAGAATGTCTTAATTTCCCTTTAATTTCTGATATTTTTGTTAGATATAGGATTCTGAGTGGACAGTTATTTTCTTTCAACACTTGAAAAATATGCCATTTCCTTCTAGAGTCCATGGTTTCTGATGAGAAATATGCTGTTATCTGAATTGGTTTTTATCTGTAGGTAAGGTGTCCTTTCTTACTGTTTTAGGTTTTTTCCTTTGTTTTAATTTTCAGAAGTGTGATTATGATAGATTTTTGCATAGATTTATTTGGTTTGACCCTGTTTTTGGTTTTCTCAGCTTGCTGAATCTTTAGGTATTGCCAGATTTGGAAGATTTTAGTCATTATTTCCTTTACCAGTTTGTCAGCCCTGTGCCCTTTCTCCTCTCCTTCAAGAACTCTGATAATACAAAAGGCGTATCTTTTGTTACAGTCTCGCAAATCCCTATGGCTCTGTTTATCATTCTTTTTCAGTCTGCTTTCTCTCTGTTGGTCACACTGAGTAATTTCTATTGTTCTATGTTCCAGCTCACTGATTCTTCCCTGTCCCCTCCATTCTGCTGCTAAGCCACCCACTGAGCCTGTTATTTTAATTATTGTATTTTTCACTTCTAAAATTTCAATTTGGTTCTTTTCTTTGTATATCTTCTTTTTCTTTGCTGAGAGTTTCAGTTTATTTGCTGAGAGTTTCAATTTTTTTTATTGGTTTCTAGTGTGCTTATAATTGTTCATCGAAGCATTTTTATGACAGCTACTTTAGAATCTTTGTCAGATAATCTAACATCTCTGTTCTTTCAGGGTTGGTATCTACTGATACCTCCCTGGCTGAAAAAGATGTGAGTGACTCATTTCTGCTCTCCATGCAGCCTCAACTGACACCACTGATATGGGGTGTGGCCCTTCTTATACTGGGCTGTGGTGAAATCCTGGTTCTCCATTCTCCTTTGAGACTACACTAGCAGAGATGGGGAGGCCTTATAACTCTGATTTAGGGGTGAAAATCCAGACTGACCAGGTGGTCCCTAAAGGCACCATGTAGTGATGGGAGATGCTTGTTACTGCTTGGTAGGAATAGAAGTCCTGGCTCCCTACTCAGCTTTCTCTGACACCACCTGACAGGTGATTGGGACACATTCCTGCAAGTTTAGGCTCCCACTTGACCTTGGCTGGTGTGAGTAGTGGCTGAGCCAGAGTTTTTCTTTGGTGTTTGGCTGGAGTAGGATGATTATTGTCTGAAAGTTTTCTGTCTTGCTAGGCTGACTTTTGTTGTCCCTTTGACTGTGGGGAGCAGGCTTTTGTCAGGGCTATTTTTGTCTGTTCCCACTGGTGTTTGCAGTTTGCTGGCTTGTTCAGCTCCAACTCTGGCATATGTGAGACAAAACTTAACTTGGAACTCCTTATCATTTTGTGACTTGTGTATTGGGGTTCCTAGCCTTCTGTCTGCCTTCTCTCCACCTCTCAGAATCTTCTTACCTAGTTATTGATTTTACATATAATGTGCAGGGATTTAGTTGTACTTTCCAGGAGGAATAGGGAAAAGTACATCTCCTTCATCTTCTCATAAGCTCAAATTCTGGCATCACATTTTAAATTATAAGAAACATGCTCATTTTTACTAACTTGTCATAGATTCTGGCCTGATGGATTATAATGTTGAAAACATGAATAAGATCCAAAGACAACAAAAGCCTCATCAAAGGGACTGTGTTCTATATACCATGCACCAAGTGTGCTGATTTTTACAACTGTGACTCGCTTCTGTGAGCAAATCTTGTAATTGGAACCCTCACTGTAGCTTTCTTCTTAGAAATCCATGTTGAGAAATGCACTGATATGCTGGGCTTAAGTGAGATTAGCATCTGAACATGTTGCTTAACATAGCTAGTATTTCCACACAAACTCATAGCTACTATTTCCACACAAACTGTGATTTATATCAGGAAATGGGCTCTTGACAGTTCTTAAAGAAACACAACCAGTTAATTCGTGGCAAACACATATTTGGCAGACTTGGGTTATTGGAGCAGGAAAAATAATTTCTTAAAAACAGTAGGTGCCCCCATTAAAAAGTAGGCAAAGGACATGAACAGACACTTCTCAAAAGAAGACATTCATGCAGCCAACAAACATATGACGAAAAGCTCAACATCACTGATCATTAGAGAAATGCAAATCAAAACCACAGTGAGATACCATCTCATACCAGTCAGAATGGCGATTATTAAAAAGTCAAGAAACAACAGGTGCTGGCAAGGCTGTGAAGAAAAAGGAATGCTTCCACACTGTTGGTGAGAGTGTAAGTTAGTTCAACCATTGTTTAAGACAGTGTGACAATTCCTTGGAGATCTAGAAGCAGAAGTACCATTTGATCCAGCAACATCCAGCAATCCCATTATTGGGCATATACCCAAAGGAATATACATCATTCTATTATAAAGATTCTTGCACGTGTATGTTAATTGCGACACTGTTCACAATAGCAAAGTTATGGAATCAACCCAAATGCCCATCAACAGTAGACTGGATAAAGAAAAGGTGGTACATGTACACCATGGAATACTGTGGCAGCCATAAAAAGGAATGAGATCATGTCCTTTGCAGGGACATGGATGGAACTGGGAGCCATTATCCTCAGCAAACTAAGGCAGGAACAGAAAACCAAACACTGCATGTTCTCACTTATAAGTGGGAGCTACACAATGAGAACACATGGACACATGGTGGGGAAGCAACACACATTGGGGCCTATCGGAAGGTGCATGGGAGGGAAAGCATCAGGAAGAACAGCTAATGGGTAATGGGTTTAATACCTACCCGATGGGTTGATCTGTGCAGCAAACTACCATGGCACATGTATGTAACAAATCTGTAAATCCCGCACATGAACCCTGGAACTTAAAATAAAAGTTGATTAAAAAAAAATAGTAGGTGCATGATTGTGCCTGCTGCAGTCCAGCCTACGTAACACAGGGAGACCTGTTTCTAAACATAAATAAATAAATAGTAGGTGTAACAGGTGTGAGAAGGCTGGAAGGTGCTGGAAGATGAGACACAATGCTTGGTTTCTGATCCAAGCATTCAGTGTCTGGTGGGAGAGAGAAATACAAAGAAATGATCCCGGGGCGGTGGTATAGTAGGGAAGAGACTCCTTGAGACACCACAGAGGGAGAAGCAAACTGCCAGGGAGGATAGTGAGGCACAGATAGACATGGTATGGCCTCATAGTGAAGTGAGAAGCAGCATCTGAGCTGAAATTGTGCGGGCGATGATGGGATGCAGGGAGCAGCATGCAGAGTCTTGGAGGAAGATCCGTTACTGCTGAAGGAGAGAGTGGATGTGGGGCAGCATCAGAAGACAAGACTGGAAGAATAGGCAGAGACAGATTTCAAGAGATCTGGATGCCATGAACTGCAGAAAGCATTTTTTTTTTTTTGAAGAAAAAGTTGGCTTTGAAGGGAAAAGGCTTTTTAGGCCTTGTTTTGGTACCTCTGCAATAGTTAAAAATGCAAAGGCAGACTAGAAAGATGAAGAAATGGGAAATTGTGACATGTGGAAGAAACAAAGGTGCTACCCTCTGAAGGCATGGCTGAGCCTAGGAAATGGGAGGGCGGGGCAGGTGGAAGGTGTTTGCACAGATGGGGAATGTTTCATGGAAGAGGTGTCTTTCTGATGTCATTGGGTAATCCCGAGGCGTAGACCAGACCCACGGGGGAGCCATGGCCAGGCTGATTTGTCTTTGCCATAGGAATGTTTCCACGCAGCTATGCACGGATGCCATGGCTGCCTATGAAGGAGTGAGCTCCCTGTTCCTGGAACGTGTTGTCCAGTGTGTTGGACGTACTGGCCGGCCAACCACTGAGCTAGTGAAATTTGAGAATTTCAGCTTCCAGTGGGCCATTGGATGAAACAGTTTCCTGGGTCCCTTTTAGGTCTGAGGATCTGTGATTCATATTTACTGATAGACTGGGTGGAAATCATGTTGGGATCAAAGTGTGAAACATTCGATTCTAACACAATCCACTCAGAGAAATGGAAACTTTGCAGTTTTCATTATTTATGTGTTCTGTGAGGATCTTTCTCAGTGCAAGGCACTTCTATAAGCCTTTGTCAGAATTTTCAGCCCTTCCACAATTGGTATGATTCCTTCAGAGCTGAACTGTGAACCTGCTATGGGCTTAGCTGGGAAAAATGTGTCCTCCATGTGAATCTAGATTGGACCATGTCCCCAGATGTGCCCCAGAATCAAACTTGCTCCAAGTTGGGGTCATTTGACCCAGGACCATTCTAAACCACTGCAGATTCAATATTTTCAGAGTTAGGAGGGAGCTCAGCCAGCCACGGGGAGAGAACAGAGCCATACACACATCGGGCAGGAATGGTGTTCTTGCTTTCACTGGCTGTGTTCTCAAATATGCGTTCTTCTTCTCGTTCCCTTCTCCTACCCACCTGTGGAGCTGAGTAATAATAATAATAGCCAATATATTGGACATTTGTAGTATTAATGTGTGACACATATTTAATCTCCTCAACAACCCTAGAAGTAGAAGGTTTTTTTTTGTTTTTTGTTTTTTTTCTTGCCATGGAGTTTCACTCTTGTTGCCCAGGCTGGAGTGCAAATGTAATCTCAGTTTACTGCAACCTCTATCTCCTGGGTCAAGCAGTTCTGCCTCAGCCTCCCAAATAACTGGGATTACAGGCATGCGCCACCACACCTGGCTAATTTTGTGTTTTTAGTAGAGACGGGGTTTCTCCATGTTGGTCAGACTGGTCTTGAACTCCCGACTTCAGGTGATCCACCCACCTCGGCCTCTGAAAGTGCTGGGATTACAGGCATGAGCCACCATGCCTGGCCAGAAGTAGAAGTTTTTATCTCCACTTAGGAAGAAACTGAAGGCCAGAGTGATTAGAACTTGCCCAAGTTTGCGGAGCTGGATGGAGCCGCTGACTCTGGCTCCTGATCCTGAAGTATTCAAGAGTCCCGTGTATGACCACATTTGATCTCTTTTAAAGGTTCAGTCAGTGATCTTTTTTCTCATGAAAGGGAATAGAGGGTCCTCATTTTCCTCTCCACTACCAATATGCATAGAAATGTTATGAGACTGTGTCTATGAAAAACATTCTATCATAAATGTGAAGCACAAAGAAATAGAAATCATTCTATTATAAAGATACATGCATGCGTACGTTCATTGTAGCACTATTTTCACACACTGACCATGCCCATGAAACCACCACCAAGATCAAGACTCAGAGCACAACCAGCTCCCCGAATGCCCTGCCATACCCGTGGCTTCCATCACCATAGCTCAGCTTTGCTGTCCTTGACCTCCTCCTGTGGGTCATGCCTCGTGTCCTCTTTTGTATCTGGCTGCTTTTGCTCAGCATTTGTAAAAGCCATCCAGTGGTGTTCTGGTCAATTGGTTCACAGAAGACAAAAAACAAAACCAACCAAAAAAAATCCAAAAACAAAACAAGACCTCATTTTTAGCATTTACCAATGTCCACACCTCCACCATGGCTGATGGCAAGCTACCAATGATTTAAATTCCAGACTATTTCATGATCAAGTCTTGTGAGCTGATATGGGCCAGCCCTGCCATCTGCAGGACTCGTTCACCTGCTGACGTGTGGTTGCATGTCATGCATTTTCAGTGTCCCAGGTGTACAGATATGTGGGCTCTTTTTATTGTGGCCTTTGGGCAAGTCACTGGTTTCGAAAGCAGCCTCTTTGGGAAATTTCATTTCTGTAGCTCTGCGATGCTGTTGCAGAGATGCGAACACTGGCACCAGAAACCCGCGGTCCTGGTCTTGTCTCTACCAGTAACCCTCTTGACTCCCATACTCAACCTCATCCATGCAGATGGGAAGCCGCATACCTCCTCACAGGCTTGTGAGGTCACTTACCACTCATTGGGTGCTTAGTAAAGGTTTCCTCCCTCCCTTTCTCTCTCTTTTTCATCTCAGAGAAGGTGACTGTACCTTGAGTGAAGTTGTATGGAGATGTAGGGATCTTTGGAGTGTTTTACTCTGACACCCAGAGCCTCTGCAGGATCCTCTGAAGGGAAGGAAAGGAAGGAGGGAGGAAGGAGAGAAGGATGAAAGGAGTGGAAGGTGGGAAAGGAGAGAAGGAAGGAAGAGAAGGAAGAGAAGGAAGAGAAGGAAGAGAAGGAAGGAAGAGAAGGAAGGAAGGAAGGAAGGAAATAAGGAAGGAATGAAGGAAGGAAGGAAGGATGGAAGGAAGGAAGGATGGAAGGAAGGAAGGAAGGAAGGAAGGAAGGAAGGAAGGAAGGAAGGAAGGAAAGAAGTTGAGCCTATCAGTTCTGTCCCTGTGAGCCTGGAAGAAGAGTTCTGTTGACAGATGGACCGTTTGAATTGGCTGCCTGTGATGGACCCAGAAGACCTACTCACACATGGAAATGATGTTCTTTTTGCACCAGAGTCTCCTTGTTCCTGAATACAGTCAGTCATGTGTCACTTAATAATGGGGATACATTCCGAGAAATGCATCGTTAGGTGATGTCGTCCTTTTGTGAACATCACAGGGTGTACTTACACAAGCTTAGATGGCATAGCCTACTACACACCTAGGTGTATGGTGTAGCCAATTGTTCTTAGGTTAAAACCTGTACAGCATGTTACTCTACTGAATACTGCAGGCAATTGTAACACAATGGCAAGAATTTGTGTATCTAAACCTTAAAAAGACACAGGAAAAACACAGTATGAAAGATTAAAAATGGCACACCTGTGTAGGGCACTTCCCATGAATGGAGCTTGCAGGATTGGAAGTTTCTCTGGGTGAGTCGGTGAGTGGGTGGTGAGAGAATGTGAAGGTTTAGGACATTGCTGTACACTGCCGTAGACTTTGGAAACACTGTACTCTCAGGCTAAATTTATTTCAACATTTTTTTCTTTAATAATAAATTAACATTAGCGTAATGTAACATTTTTACTTTATAGATCTTTTCAGTTTTAAAATTTTTTGCTCTTTTCTGATAACAACTTAAAACACAAACACATTTTACAGCTATACAAAAATATTTTCTTTCTGTATGTTCTTATTGAACAAGAGTTTTTTCTGTTGTAATTTTTTTTTTTTTTTTTAACATTTTACACGTTTTTGTTCAAAACTAAGACACAAACACACACATTAGCCCGAGCCTCTGCAGGGTCAGGATCGTCACTATCACTGCCTTCTTGTCCACATCTTGTGCTGCTGGAGGGACATCGGGGCAATAAGACGCATGGAGCTGTCATCTCCTAGGATAACAGTGCCTTCTTCTGGATACCTCCTGAGGGACCTGCCTGAGGCTGTTTTACAGGTAACTATTATTTCCTAAGTAGGAATACACGCTAAAATAACCATTAAAAATATAGTAGTAAATACATAAGCCAGCAATCTAATTGTTTATTATTATTATCAAATATTATGTATTGTATGAAATTGTGCTATTCTTTTACAGGCCTGGCAGTGCAGGAGGTATGTTGACATCAGCACCACCACAAACATGTGGGTAATGCGTTGTGCTATAATGTTATGTGCTATGGCTGGAAGAAGTCCCTGTGAGCTTGGAAGAAGAGTTCTGTTGACAGATGGACCACTTTGAATTGGCTGCCTGTGATGGACCCAGAAGACCTACTTACACAAGGAAATGACATTCTTTTTGCACCGGAGCCTCCTTGTTCCTGAATACAGTCAAGTGTCACTGTATTTGCGACATGTGGAAGAAACGAAGGTGCTACCCTTCAAAGGCATGACTGAGCCTAGGAAATGGGAGGGTGGGGCAGGTGGAAGCTGTTTGCACCTTCTCCCAAACCCAATTACTTAACAACGGGGATGCGTTCTGAGAAATGCATCATTAGGTGATTTTGTCATTGTGTGAACATCATAGGATGTACTTACACAAGCTTAGATGGTATAAGCCCTGCCACTTGGTGATAGGAATTATTCGGCTCCTTTATAATCTGAGGGAGTCACTGTGGTGTATGTAATCTGTCATTGACCAAAATGTTGTTCTGATCGTAGATCCTCACAACCCAGGTGTCCTCTGGAGAGATGTCCCATCGTTGGGGGATTGTGAAAGGAAACTGGAGAAAGGCAGTCAAGAGACCAAAGAATGACAGTCTGTGAAGACATTTTTCAGGGTGAAGAGAAAGTAAAGACTTGGCTGCAGAGGGGGACCCAGGGCCTTTGCAGCCAGGAGCCTGAGGCCTCAGCAAGGCAGACAGTGCCTGCTGACCCTGCGTCGCCACCAGCTGCGGTTGTGCCTCCACCACAGGAGCTCCTCCTGGAAGCGGGGTGGGGAACATCTTCCATGGAGTTGGCCCAAGGGCACTTTCTCTCTGCCACAGGCTGGAGAGTCATCTCCTGCTCTCTCAACTGTGAAAACATGCTGATGTGGCCAAGGGAAACAAAATGCCCCTCCCTGCCTGCGAGTTCAATCCATGTCCCTTTAACAGCTGGCCGAGATGGAGAACAGCATCTCCTTCCAAACCAATGACTGTTTTTTTTGGATCCCCCTCCAGCACCCCAATCCCAGGACTCGGGGCTTCCTGGTGAAAGCTGCTGATTTTTGTGACCTCTTGGATGGATGCCTTGTGTCCCAAGGGCAAAGACCACGTTCAGATCCCTGGCTGGGGCCTCACTTCTTGGCCGCCTGTCTGCAGCTCATGCTGCTGCCGCCTCCCCCGGGCTTTTTGGAGGATAATCTAGAAAGACTCAGCCTGGTATGCATAGGGAACGGAAAAACTAATGATTCTGGAACTGGCTGGATCTAATTTAAAATCCTGGCTCTGCAACATGCTGGCTGGGTGACTGTGGGCAGAGGCTCGCTCCCATGTGTCAGGCACCCTATAACTTCTCCAAGAGCCCTGCAGATTCAGAATATCAACCCCACTGGGTTGGGGGAGGCGGAAGAGCTGCCCAGGCTACCCAGCCAAGGCAAGACCAAGCTGGATTTGAGCCCTTGCTGTTCTGACCACAAAGCCACCCTCTGTTGTCCACATGACACTCTAGTGCCACAGGCTGGGAGTGCCCCAGGAGCACTGGAGTTCCTGTAGGTCCCATAGCTCTTCCTGTGGGTGGGGGTGAGGGGTGCACAGGAAACTCTTCCTGCCTGGAGAAGGTGCATGCGCACGTGCGTAAGGTACGCATTCTACTCATGGGTGGCACATTTATTTAACTGTTCCTTTACAGTCAGACATGGCGATCACTTCCAGTTGTTTACTGTTCATCAGCAAAGCTGTGTAAAATATTCAAAATCCCAAGTCTTTTCTCCATTCCTACTTCCTTATGAGACATACCTGGAAGCCGAATCACTGTGTCTCTGTGTGAAAAATTCAGGCCTTAAATAAAATACCTGTTGTTAAATTGCCATCAATAAGGGCTCTGGTGGGACTTACACTCCCCCTACTCAGAGGCTTTTTCCCTGTAGCTGGAGGCTGTTTGTGAGTTAAGGTCAAGGCTATGTTGTTTTGATCTTTGGTTAAGACTGACAAAATACCCAGTGTGTGTATGTGCGTGCGTATGGGGGGAGGGGAGGGCTGCAAAATCAATTTCTACTACAAAAGGGCACCCTCAGTGCCCTCTCCTCTGTTTTCCCAATCTATTGTTTAAATCCCATGGTGCATAGGCAAATGCACAGAGAATGTAAGGAAATGAAAAAAAAAACCAAACCAAACCAAAACAAAAAAAAACAGAGAGGAAAAAGAAAAAAGAAGAATCTTGCCTGGGATAGTGAGTATATAAGAGGTTTTCTTTTTCTAGTCAAAATTTTTTTTTAGTAAAAATGGGAGGGGAGGGAGAGGATATCCTCAGCCAGACTATGAACCCAACTCTCTTAGATGTTAGACACTTGGGAAGAGACAGGCCCTGTCAATTAATTTTTAAGGTAAAAAATACGCAAATCTTTTTGTTCTACCTGGTAACTGAAGTCCAAGTGTGGTCTGTCTATCCTCTGGCAAGGCAGGCTGCTGACTTTTCTCTCTGGCTGTGCACCTGTGTGCAGGTGCCTCTCAGGTGTCATGCATTGAAGTGAAGTTACTCTGACCCAGCCTCTGAAGAGGACAAAGTGGCTCTGATGCTGCTCCAGTGAACACTCCGTCGGCCGAAGCACGGATGCTCAGGCTCTGGCTGACCAGGGCAAGTGTGGGGTAAGAAAGAGCAGCCGTATCTGGGTGTGCAGGCCAACGATGCCCAGTAAGGCTGCATTCCTCAAACCCCAGGGACAGGGAGCCATGAACTCCACCTGGTGACCTTCAGATTCTGCCCTGCACTTAGCACGGTACACGGGGAGGGCAGATTTCATCTTCATTTTACTTCTGGCCTCCTCAGTCACTGGGAATGGTGATGCCAGGACTTGACTGTAATTGGAGATAGGCCCTTTAAAGAAGTAATTAAGTTAAAATGAAGCTGGTAAGATGGACCCTGATCCAAACTGATGGGAGCTCTTATAAAAAGAGGAAATTTGGATGAAGAAGAAATACCAGGAGGTCTTGTTCATAGAGGGACAACCACGTGGAGAGACAGCGAGAGGGCAGCCATCTGCAAGCCAAGGCGAGAGGCCTCAGCAGAAACCAATTCTACTGACACCTTGATCAGGACTTTGAGCCTCTAGAATTGTGAGACATAAATTTCTGTTAAGCCACCCAATTCATGGTATTTTGTTTTGGCCATCCTAGCAAACTAATACAACTACCCTCTCTCATGTCACACACGATTTAATAAAATTGGAGTCATTCTGCATTCCAGTTCGGTATCATGCTTTATTCACTTTACCTCTGCATTGCTAGCCCTTTCCTGTGTTCATGGTTCCCTGCTGAACAGGAGGATAAGGTTTGAATGCCACAGCCCAGCACTCATGATCATCATGGACAGCCCTTCTCCTACCCAGCCATGCTGATTTGCTCTCTGTTTCCCAAATTCTCTCCGTCTTTTCCGCTCCTGCCAGCCCCTGGCATCCATTAAAAGTGATTTTCCCTACTGTCATTCAGGGCGTGGCTCATACTGAAACCTGTCTTGCCATGTATCCCTCGTCATGGCAGGGCATTTATAAATCAACCTGTGTCTCCAGCATTTACCATACTCCCTTGTAACACATGTTACGTCTTCACCCAGCCTTAGGAGACGGTGATTATTTTAAAAGGAGGATTGAGAATTGTTAGCCTGTTCTGGCATTGCTATAAATAAATACCTGAGACTGGGTAATTTATAAAGGAAAGAGTTTTAATTGGCTCATGGTTCTGCAGGCTGTACAGGAAGCATGATGCTGGCATCTACTGCACTTCTGGGGAGGCCTCAGGAAACTTACAGTCATGGTGGAAGGTGAAGGGGGAGCAGGGATCTTACATGGTAGGAGCAAGAGAGAGTGAGGGAGGCAGTGCTACACACTTTTGAAAAACTAGATCCCCCAATAACTCACTACCACAAGAATAGCACCAAGAAGATGGTGCTAAACCATTCATGAAGGACCACCCCCATGATCCAATCGCCTCCCACCAGGCCCCACTTCCAAAACTGGGGATTACAATTCAACATGAGATTTGGGTGGGGACAAAAATCCAAATCATATCGAGAATTACAGGCATAATTAAATTACTCCTTGGTCCCTGTCTCTGACTGCCATTAACATTAGAGAAAGGGTAATACGTCTTCATTAAGTTGGGTTTATCCCAGGAATGCAGCTTGGTTAAGCATTAGAAACCCAATCAATGTAATTTACTCTATTAACAGAATGAAGGATTAAAATAATAAAATCTTTTCAAGGAATGCAAAAAGCATTTATCAAAATTCAATATCCATTCATGATAAAAACTCTCAGCAAACTAGGAACAGTAGGAAACTTCCTTAAAATAATAAAGGCATTTACAAAATTCCTGCAGGTTGCATCATACTTAATGGTGAAAGCCTGAACTATCTCCTAAATCCATTTACTCCTCCTCAGGAAAGGCTTCCCTGACCCCATGTTTAAGTCAAACCCTCACTATACATTCCCTTAGGACCAGCCTCTCATCCAAAGAAGTGATCATAATTGCAATTTAAAATGTATTTGTGGTCGGGCGCAGTGGCTCATGCCTGTAATCCCAGCACTTTGGGGGGCAAGGCAGGTGGATCTCTTGAGGTCAGGAGTTGAAGACCAGCCTGGACAACATGGTGAAACCTCATCTTGACTAAAAATACAAAAATTAGTTAGGTATAGTGGTGCGTGCCTGTAATCTCAGCTACTTGGGAGGCCAAGGTGGAAGGATCACTTGAGTCTGGGAGGTGGAGGCTGCAGTGAGCCAAGATCATCCCACTTCTCTCCAGCCTGGGTGACATGGTGAGACTTGGTCTAAAAAAAACATATTTCTGCCACTATTTGCTTAATGTTTGTTTTCTGGTGTAGGCATTCAGCTCTGTGAACAACAGCATTCTGCTGATTTCTGCTGCCCTGTATCCAGATGGCAGGAACGAGTGAGTGAATGACAGGCACCTGTTCTGCTTACAGTCAGTAAAGTAAACACAATGCTACACATGTGAACTTCACTGGAAAGATGAATACTTGTGGTATATTTGGGGCCACTGTCCCAGGGAGAGTAGAAGTACAGGGTTTTGTTCTTCTGATTTGAGAAATTTTTGTGCTAGAAGGGCCACTGAGGGTCATCCAGGCCTATCGTTGCCCACCCCAAATTTATAGATGAGAGTCACCCAGCGCCTGAGAGTCTCAATGGCGTGCATCTCGGCTCACATGCAACCTCCACCTTCTGGGTTCCAGCAATTCTCCCACCAGTAGCAACTCCCCAGGATGAGCTGGGATTACAGGCTGACCCGCTCATGCGTGCCTGGCTAACTTTTTAATTTATACCCTGTAGACTGACTGCTGCTGTTTCACACATGTTGGCCAGGCTGGTCTCAAACTCCTGACCTTAGGTGATCCGCCTGCCTCAGTCTCCCAAAGTGCTGGGATTACAGGTGTGAGCCACTGCGCCCAGCCTCTTTGGGTCTTTTTTCCTGATGTCTCATATGTCACATAAAATTTAAATTAAATAAGTTTGATGTTTCTCTTGTTAATCTGTATTTTGCCATAGGTGCCTCAGCTATGGACCTAGTAATGGGTGAGAAAAAAAATTTTTTTTCTTTCCTGCATCTGCTTGGCCACCTGCCTTTTGCTTGGATTGGCAGAACATACTGGCTTTGTCCAATCTGGCTTCTCCACTATGATCCTCTGCTCCATCAAACTGGCCAGGAGTTAGCCCTTGGTCTAACCCCTTCTCATGTTTGGAAGCAGACTTTCACTTTCTTTCTAAGGACTGGTAGGCAGCTTCCCATGGATGGAGTGATAGCTCCAGAATGTCTTCATGTGATGGCTGTTGGAGCGAGAAGTGGGCTGGTAGATTGTGCTGGCATCGACCTTGTGTAGGGCTGAGAAGACAATACTGGTGTGAAGATCAGGCAGGAGTCAGGAAGACAGCTGAGAGTGGCCAAGGGGAGGCCAGAGCCTCTTCAAATCATCTCTTGATGGGTGTGAAAGGGAGAGAAGAGGCCAAGAAACCATGAGATTAAAAGGTGGAGGTGAGAGCATAGAGATCCCAGCTGCTCTAGGGGAGCCTCCCAGGCATGTGCTGTGTGCATGTGCTTCTCCACTGTTCCTTTTGCAATGCGTTCCATCCAACTGCTAGATACGGTAAAGGGAATGAAAGGCAGGAAAGGCACAGGGTGTATTTAATCCACGCTTCAGCTGTGAATTCTCTAGAGGATAGGCTAGCCCTTGTGTTTGTTGATGCAGCTGCCTCTCTTCTGAGACCTGTAAAAGGACTTTTTTTTTTTTTTAAGTAAAATCATGACTCTTACCCACATGTAGAATGAACACATGTCAAAGATTTTATTTAAGTCATTAATTAATGAGGGAACCAGTAAGATGCTCCAACCCGTCCAAAGGAGAATTAAAAATGCCACGAATAGCTGGGACAATAGGAATGCTGACATAGAATTTACAAATAGATGCAAAATTGATGATAGCCACTGAACCATCTGTCCACATGTCCATGGACAAGGATAGTTGGCCTTCCATGGGTCTTTTACAACTTACAAACTGAGGAAAGTATAGGTCCTCCTTCTTCCTTGCTGACCATTCATGGGTCAGCCTCCATCTGGATGTCAACACTCCAGAGACATGTGGCCACTGCAATAATTGACTGACATCGGTAAACACACAATTTCTCCCTATGTTTGCTGGTCTGTGTTCTTGTCTAGAGAGTTGCTTTCCTCTTCAAATAAAAGTTGTTAAAGAGCTTAAAGGCAATGAAGGGCAGAGAGAGCCAGGATGTGAAGACTTTCCCATTTTACCATCTTTCACAGATCCATGTTGCAGCTGGGAGCGAGGGGAAACCTGGACACTCACTTCACCAAAATGAGACAACTGCAGCAGGAGACAGGCTAAGGCGAGTGGGGAAAAATCAATGTGCTGGATGCCTCAGTGTACCTGTGAGGAAGAAGCAGGAGCTGGAAAGAGAGAGGAAAAGGAAATAGATACGTGAATAAATAAATAAGAGTTCAGAAACCCTGTCTCTACTGAAAATACAAAAAATTAGCCGGGCGTGGTGGCTGGCGCCTGTAGTCCCAGCTACTCAGGAGGCTGAGGCAGGAAAATGACGTGAACCCGGGAGGCGGAGCTTCCAGTGAGCTGAGATTGTGCCACTGAACTCCAGCCTGGGTGACAGAGCAAACTCCATCTCAAAAAAAAAAAAAAAAAAATTCAAAGGAAGCATAGAAGAGGCGAGGGAAGAACTCTATTTGCACATTCACTCTTCAGTTCATTTCCTCATTCATTTTCTGAACAATGAATCTGGCTCTGTGCTGGATCCTGGAGCATAAAGACTAAATCAGCTGCACAAAGACCCTGATCACTAATATCCTAGTGGGAAAGGCACGTTGTGTATTAAGCTGAGTAATCACCACCTCCCCACCATGTCCACATCCTGTTCCCTGGAACATGTGAATATTATTGTGTATGGCAAAATGGACTTTGCAGATGTGATTGAGTTAAGGATCTTGAGCTGGAGAGATTATTCTGCATTGGCCTAATGTAATCACAGGGGTTTTTATAAGGAGGAGGCAGGTGATCAGCATAGGAGAAGGCGATGTGATGACGGAAGTAAATGTGGGAGTGATGCAGCTACAAACTGAGGAATGCTGGCAGCTCTGGAAACTGGAAGAGGCAAGGGACAGGTTCTCTGCTGGAGCCTTCCAAAGGAGCCAACCCTCTGACACCTTCCTTTCAGCCTTGAAAGACCCACTTTGGACTTCTGACCACCAGAACTGTAAGAGAATAGATCTGGGTTGTTTGAAGCCACTGAGTTTGTGGTAATTTGCTACAGAAGTCATAGGAAACTAATATACATGCTGAACAATTGTATGGTCGCATGACTGCAATGTAGAGTGTTTTGATGAAGGAAATTAAGGCAGCTGGGGGGCTGATGACAGGTGTCCTGGAGGAAGAGGTTTCCTGCGGAAAGCTGAGGGCTTCGAAGGAGGCCGCCCACGGTGTGGTGGATTGGGGATGTGGTGGTTTCAAAGCATACACCGCGTGAAGGAAGGACCCTGCAGAAGTCCCAAATCAATGCTTTCTTGCTTATCCCTGGTGGACAATGGAGGCTGGTGGCAGGGGCATTAATGTGTGGCCATGGTGGTCCACGTGATGCAGTAAAAATGCAAAGGAGATGAACTCCCAAGACTTTTGGGAGACATTTATAGGAAGATGGGTGCTAAATAAATCCAAGGCAGTCTTTTCAGACAGAGGGCTTTATGCCATTAATTAGGCAACTTGGATGAGGAGCACCATGGAACTGGCTGGTGGTTTTCTTGTGAAAATAGCCACAAACTCCCTTCTCTCCATGTCCTTAGAAGATGTGAATTTAGAGGTCTCCACATTGACTGGCAAAGTCTGTTTTTAACAGGGTAAAATTTAAAAAATTACCATGGCATTGCTCCTGAACCTTGCCTAAAATTCCCTTTAAAGATCTACAAAAGGGTTTTGCTCATTTGTACAATCTCAAAGGTCACAAAATTAAAAGCTTAGCAGCCACATGCCAACTGCACACAGCATTTGAAATCTTTGACACAGATCATTCCAGAAGTCACAACTGGCCAAGCTGCGCTTCTCGTGACACTCAGTAGCCTTCACACCCATCTGCTGGCTTGTAAGCATGTGTCTTTTTGTCCAGCCAGCTAAGGTACTTGGTTCCTGATTGTTTTTTTGTTTGCTTTTTAATGCTCAGATATTCTCCTGTGGTGAATATTTGTGAGCCAAATTATTTGGCAGCAGCGTTTGATGCCATGGCCAAATGGGGAGCCCAGAGTCAGCATCTTTTTAAAGCTAACTCTTATTTGTCAGCTTCTGTTTCTGCCCACATACTTGCCTCTGTACCAGGCAGGCCCGGTGGTTGTTGCACAGACAAAAATCAAGCTGTCCTGCAAACCCTGTTTGCTACCTTCTGGGCTTGATGCTGCCTAGGAGTGGGCTTCTCCCTGGGTGGTATGTAGGAGTTTTCCTTACGTTTTCATTTCTTATCAGCTTACCGTTTGCAACTGATGCAGGACAGACAAGACCCCACACTGGGGCTTAGCCCAGGAGGATTCTTGGCTTTGCCCAGGAGAGAGTTCAAGCACAAGTGGTGGTGTTAGACAGCAACTTTTATTGAAGCAGCGGCAGCGGTACTGCTCCCTGTGGAGCGGGGATACCCCACAGGCAGTGCGCCCAGAGTAGCAGCTCAGGGGCAGTTCAGCAGTCATATCTGTACCCACTTTTAATTACATGCAAGTTAAAAGGCAGTTGATGCAGGCATTTCTAGGACAAAGGTGGTAACTTCCAGGTCACTGGGTCACTGCCATGGAAAGCGGTGGTAACGCTCAGGTGTTGCCACGGCGATGGTAAACTGACATGGCACACTGGTGGGCATGTCTTATGGAAAGCTGCTTCTGCCGTGGCCCTGTTTTAGCTAGCTCACCATTTGGTCCAGTGTCTGAGTCCTGCCTCTGGAGTTGAGTCCCGCCCCCTACCTCACTATCTTTATTCTATTTGGGGATGCCCTGAAAGGCTGTGTCCAGTCTCATAGTGAGTGAGGAATCTATGCTGAGGTTCCTTTGGAGGTGAATTTTGGATGACGTATAACCCAGTACAGTGGAAAAGTCCAGCACTGAGGGATGCAGGCTAATATTAAAAACTCATAGTTTTGGGGGCTGTCTGTCCAAAGGCTCATGCATGGATAGAAAGAGTTTACATGACCTGTGCTATGGGAAGTTTGCTGTAAACATTCTGATAAACATTTAACTTTAGTCCCTTTTAGTACCAGTGCCATGCCCTGCAGTGTTTACTAAGCGCCCACAGGCATCTGCTCTCTGTGACCTGCTCACATGACGAGCTAGAGTCGAGCATGCTTCATTCACAGCCAGGCCTCCTCCTTCCTTGTTGGCCTCAGTGTGTTGCTGACCATTCATGGGGCAGCCTCGACCTGGACGTCAACACTCCTGAGAAACGTGGCAACTGCAATAATTGACTCAAATCAGTAAACACACAATTTCTCTCCCTGTTTGCTGGTCCATGTTCTTGTCTAGAGAGTTGTTTTCTTCACCAAGAAGGTGGAATCGATTTTTCCACCTTTTGTTCCCCTCACCTCAATAATGATGAGACACCAAGAGGGAAATTTCTGACTTTCCGCAGGCATTTATGTTTTGCCTCACGTCATCATAGTATTTATTCCTTTCACGTAGGGGAACCTTAAATGAAGCTTGTTGGAAACAGGCCATCCTCCGTAACCAGGTTTTGTTGGAGCCCATGTATAGAAATGATTTCTTGAACTCTAGTTCTCTTGAGCATGTGTGCTGTGGTTAAGGAGGCAGAAGGGCACAAGGATTTTAGTACCCTGAGGACTGAAAACCTTCGTAGAACCAGCATACATATTGTTTTATAAATAAGGAGTATTCTTGGGGTTTAGTTGTTTGCCAAAAAAGTGAGCTCCTTAAGATTTACGACCCAGCTCACAATAACCAGATGACCTGAATCGAGGGTGTATGTCAGGAAATAGGATCCCGGAGGGGTCAGCTGACAGTGTCAATCTGTGGCCTCAAAGAGCCCGTTCCAGACTCTCCTGCCTTTTGACAGAAGGTCTGTCTGGTTATGGCTTTAGGGAGCCAGATGACTTCCATATAGTCACAGGAAGGGCCCGTGTGCCTGGAGCTGTGGACTGGAAGGGAGGTGAGAGACGCTGGCCTCTCCAAGGCCTCATCCACGTGCCCCACCTCCAGACAGGAGCAGCCAGGGCTCCATTAGGCTGCAAATAATTCAGGAAAACCTGAATAGCAGAGACTTAAAAAACATGGGGTTTGCTTGTCCCACCTGAAAGAAGTCTCAAAGTTGGAAGTCCAGGGCTGGGTTAGAGGTTCAGGGATGCTGGGGCTGAGGCCTAGATGGTTTTTTGGCCTTTTCCCCAGGGAAAAGCATAATCAGTCAGAAGGTGGCTGACGTAGGTCGGATGGGCTGGGGCTGGAGGGGATGGTAGGCTGTGAGTCTGGCGCTCCCTCTTGCTGGTGTGGGGATGGGTACTGGGAGGGCTTCTCTCCTTCACCTTGCTCTGTTGCTCTGTTGCTCAGGCACCCATTGCCAAGAAGTCAGACTGGAATTCCCAATGGGATGGGGCAGTCCCAAGGCACATGGAATCTTTGGTGGGACTCATACACCCTGGATTCCTGTGAACTCCTCAGTCACTCTGGTAAAAAACTCCAATATTGTTCCTTTTAACACAGTCATCACCCAGTACCCTGTTAAACACACAAATGCACCTGGGGCAGCCCTTGACCTTACGGAGCCCACTTTCTTTGCAAACAACACAAATGTTGAGATGGAGCAGGAAGGAACGGTTACACAGGAGCATCCAGAATCCCCAACCCTGAGGAGTTTGACATGGGAAAATGCCTCTGAGTAGGGCAGAGGAATGCTCAGAGGGCTGCAGGGTCCTGGGAAGTGTCTGTGCCTCAAAGTGTGCCCCGTATTCATACCCTGTCTTTCCCCACTGCTTTTATTTGCTTTGCTTTCAAATCTGTGATTCACCTTCTTTGCTCTCACCTCTTTCTTGGGCCCTTTGGTTAAGGGCAGGCTGAGTTACTGCATATGGCTGTGTCCTAGCCCTTTGCTTTACCTGGTGACTAAGGAGAAGCCTACACCAATTCAACAAGGCTCGCATTTTAGGAGCCGACAAAAATCTTAGACCCAGAAGCCAGGTGTGCATTAAATGCATGTTAGCTTCCCTTTAGCATAATCTAATTTCCCAGGCTCCATTCTGTCTAGGTAAAGGAACATTATTCTTGGTTAGCTGAAGTCTCCTGCTTCTCCTGCAGATGTGTCTGATGCTGGGGGCCGGCATTGCTCCCCTTGGGGGCTGGGAGATGCTTTCCTTTCTGTTCTTTGGTTGTCAGAGCCTGCTGTTCGCTGCTGTTGTCTCTTATTCTCACTCCACCCCAGCTCTGCTTCAATCCTACGCTCTCCAGGCCACAGCCACTCACTTGGACCTCCCATGAGGCTCTTGGGAGCTCCCACCCATCCTGGAGGCAACCCATGTGAAACCGGGCCTGGCTTGTTGATTCTGAATCACCAAATAGGCATCTGCGCAGCCTGCCTCTCCAAGGGAACCTCAGGGTTTTGCTCTCACTCTGGCATTTGTCTGAAGCTATCTTTCTGCACAAACCGCACAAAGTGGGGATGAAGCCCACTTCATGGGCACAGGCCCTTCCCAGGACACTGCAGCCTCTGCATACCCCTCCACCCTACTCAGGAGGCCTCTGTGCTGCTGAGGCCAAAGATTTACTTTGAAAGACCAAATATTCTTCCTGAGCCCTGGTCTTAACCTGGGGCTGAAGCTTTGCTCTCAAAGGTAAAGGTGAAGGCCTCCATTTTCCTCTGCTCTCTGCAAATTGCCTTTGGCTGAAGCAGGGAACAGGAAATGAATGACCAAGTTATGTGGCCTGGGAGAGGGAGAAGAGCTCAGTCAACAGCTCAGGAAATCCCGCCATACCTACTTAAGGGGAAGAAGAGAGAAAGGAGGATAAAGAGAGATTGTTTTCCTTTTAATATAATGCAGATTAAATTTTAGATTAGTGGTTTTTTTTTTTCTACATTAGGTCCCTTACGTGGCAGAAAATTCCAAAATATATTAGTAGAAATGAACCCGTCTTACATACTCTTGGGGTTTCATTGAAATGTTGAGAAGTTAAGAAACTTTGTTAGATTTTTTTTAACTTAATTTTTAAAAAATAGCCTATCAAGGAGTTTTCAAAACTTTTTAGGTGTATAAACACCCTATTTCGGAAACCACCGTATTTTACACTTTCACTTCCCACCTACACCAGATCAGTGACAAGAAAGTGTCTGAAACAAGGTGCAAAATCAAGGTTCTCAGAAACATGCTTGGGACCTCTCGTTCCGCAGCATCTGCTTGGCTGCTCTTTCCGCCTGGAGTGTCCTTAGCCCGTGCCCCTTTCGAACTCCGGCCCTTTGTCTGTGGACTAGCTCTAGCGCAGTCTCCCAGTGTTACCGGCAGCCTCCTCCTTCCTGGAGCAGGAGAAGTGGCTCTCTCTTCTGTGTTCCATCGTCCATTACGACTGCTCTCACACCGGATTAGAAAGATTTGGTCACCCGAGTGCCTCCCTCCTCTGTGCTGTTGGACTCCATGCTTTACATACTCCTAGATGCTGTTTTTCACATACTCCTAAATTTTCAACCTGAGAAATCTGAAGCCATCCCCTAACCTTGCCTGGTTACCTGTTGTAAAATGTGTTATTCCAGTGGTAGAGTCTTTGGATCCTAGGCATCTGGACTTGCAAGAGTCTCATGTCAATTTCATGTGCTTACAAAAGTTAATAACAGAGAGGGACACAGCTGTGAGTTTTTCCCAATGGCCAGTGAATGCTTCATTCCCCATATCATGTTTTATTTATTTATCTGTCCCCAGGGCTAGTGCAGTTTGGACATAGGTTGCTATGGGTTGAATTGCATACCTGCCAAATCCATATGTTGAAATCTTAACCCCTAGTACTTCAGAATGTGACATTATTTGGAGAGAGAGTATTTATAGAGGTAATCAAGGTAAAAGGAGGTCTTTAGAGTGAGTCCTAATTCAATATGAGCAATGTCCTTATACAGAGGGAAAATCTGGACACAGAGCTGTATACATCCAGGGAGAACGTCATGTGGAGATGAAAGCAGAGATCAGAGTGATGCATCTCCAAGCCATGGAATGCTGAAGATGGTGAGCAACCCACCAGAAGTCAGGAGAGAGGTATACACGGTTTCTCCCTCACAGCCCTTAGAAGGCACCAACCCTGCTGAGGCCTTGATCTCTGATCCTCAAGGATGTGGAGTAACTGTGTGAGAAGCTGTCTGAGGGCTCTTCAGAAAGTTCATAGAGAATGCTTATTATGAAAAAAACTATGCTGGATTTCAATTTTTTTTGCACCAAAATTGATTTGTACTAACTTTTTATAACATGTTTGTACACAATCTAGGTTGAGGCACTAAGAAGGATAATATGTCAGTTTGAAAAGAGCCCCTATCACAGCAGTGTCAATTTCTGCTAAATTTGAAGTAAGAACAAACATCAAATTTATAGTGAAGCTTGAGGGGAAGTATGGTGAACTCACTGATGCTTTGTGAAAAGCTTATTGGGACAATACCCCCTTCCCCCGAATCAGCAGTTTACGAATAGATAACTTCTTTAAGAAGGGAGAAGTTGAGGCTGGGCACAGTGGCTAATGCCTGTAATCCCAACACTTTGGGAGGCTGGAGCAGGTGAATCACTTGAGGTCGGGAATTCAAGACCAGCCTGGTCAATATGTGAAACCCCGTCTCTACTAAAAATACCAAAAAAAAAAAAAAAAAAAAAATAGCCAGGTGTGGTGACAGGCACCTATAATCCCAGCTACCTGGGAGGCTGAGGCAGGAGAACCACTTCTGGAACCTGGGAGGCAGAGGTTGCAGTTAGCCAAGATCATGCCACTGCACTCCACCCTGGGTGACAGAGCAAGACTCTGTCTCAAAAAGGAAGGAAAGAAAGAAGGAAGGAAGGGAGGGAGGGAGGCAGGGAGGGAGGGAGAAGTTGCTGTTGAAGATGAAGCCTGTAGTGGCAGACCATTCATGTCAATTGGCAAGGAAAAAATTAACCATGCCCTAATTGAAGAGACCTGATAATTAACAGACATTTCAATTGGTTCAGCTTTTGCAATTCTGACTGAAAAATTAAAGTTAAGTAAGTTTTCCACTCAATGGGTGTCAAAACCATTGCACCCAGATCAGCTGCAGACAAGAACAGATCTTTCAATGAAAATTAAACAAGTAGGATGAAGATCTTGAAGGATTTATTCAAGCAATTGTAATAGGAGGTGAAACATGGCTTTACCAGTACAATCCTGAAGACAAAGCACAATCAAAGCAATGGCTACCAAGAGGTGGACATTTTCCAGTCAAAGCAGAAGTGGACCAGTCAAAGCAGAAGCAGACCAGTCAAGAGCACAGGTCATAGCAAGAGTTTTTTGGGATACTCCAGGAATTTGCTGTTGACTGTCTGTAGAGCCAAAGAATGATAACATCTGTTTATTATGAGAGTGTTTTGAGAAAGTTAACCAAAGCTTTAGCAGACAAATGCCACTGAAACCTTCAGCAGAGAGTCCTTCTCCACCCTGACAAGACTCTGCTCATTCCTCTCATTAAATAAGGTCAATTTTGTGAATTTCAATAGAAAATCATTGGGTATCCAACTTGCAGTTCTGATATTGCTGCTTCTGACTTCTTTTTGTTTCCTAATTAAGACCAAATACTTAAAAGGCAACCATCTTTTTCAGTTAATAATGTACAAAGACTTTATTGATATGGTTAAATTCTCAGGACCCTCAATATTTTAAGAATGGACTAAATGGGTGGTATCATCACTTACAAAAGTGTTTCGAACTTGATGGAGCTTATATTGAGTAATACAGTTTATAAAGTTTATATTTTTCATTTTTGTCTTTTGATTCCATTTTCCATGAACTTCCTAAAGTCCTCTTGTACTTCTAGGAGGGTCTTGGATTAAAAAAAATAGGAGGAAGGGGCCAGGTGCCATGGCTCATGCCTGTAAGCCCAGCACTTTGGGAGGCTGAGGCTGGTGGATCGTGAGGTCAGGAGATCGAGACCATCCTGGCTAACACGGTGAAACCCCATCTCTACTAAAAATACAAAAAATTAGCCAGGCATGGTGGCAGGCGCCTATAGTCCCAGCTACGTGGGAGGCTGAGGCAGGAGAATGGCGTGAACCCGGGAGGCAGAGCTTGCAGTGAGCCGAGATCACGCCACTGCACTCCAGCCTGGGCAACAGAGCAAGTCTGCCTAAAAAAAAAAAAAAAAAAAAAAAAAGGAGGAAGGAACAAATGAGAAATTATTCTCATAGTTTATGGCATGTCTTAACATCAAGTTACTTTTAAGTCTTTTATTCTTTTAGGAAGATATTTTCTCTTTCAGGGAAAATTAACTAAGAAACATCAGGGTCTGAGTTATGTTGGAAAATCTCTCCCCTACTCTGACTGTCTGGCTTTATTCTGAGCTTTATTCCCCAAGCTATAACAGTGGCACTTGGGTGGGATGAAAGTGGGGTGGGGCTCACATCTACATGATTGAAGACCAAGGCAGACTCTCACACCCAAGTCTTGATTCTTTGTGCTGCTTAGCTGTTGCTCACACCATTTTTCCTGCTTGTGTCCAGATCTGAATGAAACTGATGACTGTTGGAGAAGCCCTTGTCATCTGACTCTATCTGTTCCTCTGCCAAATAATACCATCAATGATGCTATTCGTAGAAACATTTCATGTTTGAGGCCTGTTAGGAGTTGAATTGCCTTCCCCCAGAAGCTGTTGAATTCCTAACCCTTTATATCTGTGAATGTGACTTTATTTGGATATAGGTAGGGTCTTTGCAGATGATCAAATTAAGATGAGGCCAGTAGGGTGGGCCTTAATCCATATTACTACTGGTCCTTCTGAAAAGGGAAAATGCAGATACAGACAGATGCACTCAGGAGAATTCTGTGTGAAAATGAAGGTGGAGATCAGAGTGATGCATCTCCACACCAAGGAACACTAAAGGTCACCAGCAAACCACCAGAAATGAGATGAGAGGCATCTAAAGGGTTTTCCTTGCAGCTTCGGAAGGAACCAACCCTGTTGACACTTTGTTCCTGGACTTCTAGCCTGCAGGTGGTTGTGTAAGCATTTCTGTGGTCGAAGCCACCCAGTTTGCAGTAGACTAACGCAAGAGATCATTGAAAGTGCATATCCAGAACAGTGTGCCATTTGCGGGAGGGAAGTCCAGTTGGCCCATTCACATACACGAATATCTCACATTTAAAGACACAATTCCAGGCTGTCTGTGGACACTCACAAGTGCCCATGAAAGCCACCTCAGCCATAGGCTTCTTGGAATCACATTGTGAAGTATTTATTTTTGATTACAGATTTTCTTTGATGATCCTCTGCTCTTCTCTTTTTGTTTCCTTGGCATGTCACTCATCTGTTCTGGTGAGTAGACTGCCTGCTGTTTACGACGAGAAGTAGCCTGTGCTTTGGTCTGGGCTCCTGACGCCCGGTCGCCGGCAGTCCTTGCTGTCTCTGGGTTGGAAGCCGTGATGCCTGCTCGTGGGCTTGCTCTCTCCTCAAGCATGAAAGTGGAGGCGTCCTTCTGGCTCTATTTTCAGCTTAGCTTGGTGAGGCCACAAGACTCTATTGACACGTGAAGGGGAAGCACAGAGCCAAAGAGGGTTTTACTTTTCCTCTTCAACAGGGCTAGCACTCAGGGATTGAGCGGAGAGAGCTGTGGATCCTGGGTTTTGAAACTGGCCACAAATGATTGGCTCCTGGAATCAGAGAAGGAACAACCAACCGTGCCTAAAATAAACAGTGTTTTCCAGCCTTGCTGGGAGGCTTTAAAAACCCGAATACATATGCATTCTCATTAGCCCATAGCACTCAGCCATCTTCACCCCCATTAGAGAAAGCCAGTCTGCTGCTTGCCCTCCTCAAGTCGCTGCTGAGCTCATAGCACATGCGGGGGTTCTGGAACCTCGCAGATGTATTGCTGCAGACACCCTGTAGACGAGAGGTGTAGGTTAGGGGCACAGGCAAAGGAGCGGTCACTCCTAGACCCGAAGCATCTCTTCCATAGACGTCACAGGATATATCTTCCCAGCCAACTCCTCCCCAGCCTTTCAGGGAAGGTGAACACAATTCCACACTAGAGTGGCTTTTAAAGAAAAATGACATGTGTGAACTCTTCCCAGAATTCTATGAAGTGAATGAGTTTGCATTACTTTTTCTAGCTTATGACCTGAGTCTTTTATTTTTTCACATACATTTAATTGTGTCTTTTAAAACCTATTTTTGCAGAACCTCCCCTTTGTTAGCACTGGGCTGGATCTCGGGAAGGATAATTATGGGTGGGACTTGGTAGCCGCCCTCAGGTGTACCATCCCATGAAGGAGAGATGCCATATGCAGAATGATGAAATGCAGCATGAGGCTAAGTGTCCAGCATGGGTTATGGAGGGTAGATTAGGGAGAGATTGGTACCCAGAGGACAGCTGTGCTGCCTTGGGCCTGTATGTCTGCAGAGGTTCACAGGAGTGGGGCAGTCTTGTTCAGGGAGGGCTGAGGGGTTCTCCGAATCTTATCAGGTAGGACAGGGAGACTTTAGAAAGGATTGGGGCATTCTGTTTGTGGGGATGTTATAAGCAAAGTCTGGAGCAGCTGTGCGTTGGATTTCACTGGGCTGCATGGAGCAGATGTCTCTTGCTGGGGAATGATGGGATGTAAGACTAGTGACAGAACAGACAGAGGCGATGTCTGCCTTGAGGCAGACAGATTTCAACTTGGTCTTCCGGGCCTAGGCAGTGAGAAGCCTGGAAGGTGTCTGAGCTTGGAGGTGACCTTATAGAGCCAACTTTAAGGAAGCTTGGTTGGGTGGCAGAGTACACTGTATGAAGGCACAGGAGAGAGAAAGGACAAATGCACAAAGGAAGGATCCAGAACTCCGGGGCAGGCTGGACAAGTGGGCCTGAAGGAAGGGGAGGGGTGAAGGGAGACCTGACCATGGCTTCTGCCTGCTTGACCAAGTTTGGCGTGTACATTAGAATATAGGGAGTTTGAGGCCTGAGGACCCTTGCTCTTTTTCAATAAGTAATGATATTTTAAAAACCATCTCTGGGTTTTATCATGAACAGAGGCTGAATTCCATGCACAGTGAGGACTGTTTTATTTACTTATACTTGTTGAATAGTAAACAGCATTGAAGAATGTTTGTAAAGAAACCCAAATTTCCTTTTCCATTTCTCAGTATTAACTTTCTTTTTATCAACTAGAGACACAATTGAATACTATTTTCTTAAACCTCCCTGACAGAGCAGAGGTATACGCTGGGGAGCGTGGGAGCCTCTATTTGGCAAAGGGAACTTCTCCTCTTATTCCCATATGAAAAGGGACATAAATTTGGGGAGAGCTTGCTCCTTGCCTGTCTTTCTGTGATCCACGGTTAACAGTCTCCTCAAGCGAATTTCAAATTCTCTTTCCAATAAGCTGCAGAAGTACTTAAATCATTTATTCGTTCTGGTCCTGAAATGACAGTTACTCACTAAAGTCCCAAAGTGTCCCAAACCATGAGGTGTCCACAGTAAAATGACATGTTTAAAAGTTGCCATAAATGCTGGTAACTGCACATGATAATAAATCTGAGTCATTTCACATGGCCAGTTGGGTCGGTAATGCAAGACATGTACTTAAAATATATATCTTCTTGCCTTTCAGGCTATAAAGATTAATAAATTTTGTGAATTTTCAAGATAAAGTGTGAGACATTCTGAATTTTATGTGACTATCTTGCATGGTGACAGTAACCATGTTCTGGCCCTTGGAACAGGAGGTAATTTACTGTTGATGGTTTCTTGGCATAATATATATACGTATTTGGGGGGTAATAATTTAAAATCACCCAGCACATGGTCTCTGATAAGGTGCATAACTCAGGTACTCAGAGTTGTTTTATAGGAAAAGAGATGCATGCACACCGTGCGATTGCAATCCGGGCACGTTCTCCTTCCTCAGGAATGACAAGGGATGGAAACCTGGCTCCCCACGGGGAACCATAAAGCATGCCTGTGAAAAATGAATCCTGGACCTGAGCTCAGGGCCAGAGTGCTCCAACATTCGGAGCTTTCCCAGGACTTAGTCCAGATTTGCTTCTGTCCAGGCCAGTGACCACTTGAAGCTGTAGAGGGAAGGGGAGGGAGGGTCCCCTTCCTGAAAGGGAAGTGCTGTGAGATGTGGCTGCACTGACACCAGTGGGCACCTCTGTGCCCCAGCCTTTAATCATGCTTGAAGGTTTACTCTCTGAGCATGGCTTGAGAAGACAAGGGAAAGCAATGGAGATTAGCCATCACAGCCAAATTCTGCCTGATGTGGAGGCCTGAGTCCTTTTGTGCAGGTGACTCACTGCCCTGCTGAATGGGTGGAAGGAACAGTGATCAGACTCAAACACTCTGGTTTTCTTCCCACCTGTTTCTCAGAAGTAGTAAGTGCAGGGCTCAGTTCTACCTGTGCGTGCGTGTGTGTGTGTGTGTGTGTGTGTGTGTGTGTGTGTGTGTCTTTCTCTCTGTGTGTCCTGTGTGTTTCTCTCTGTGTGTGTCCCTCTTTCTCTGTGTTTGCTGTGTCTGTGTGTGTGCACATGTGTGTATGTCTCTCTGTGTGTCTCTTTGTGTGCATGTGTGCCTCTCTGTGTGTTGGTCTCTGTGTGTGTCTCTGTGTGTGTGTGTGTGCACGCGTGCATGCATGTATCTCTGTGTTTATGTGTGTGCATGTGTGCCTCTGTGTGTTTCTGTGTGTGTGTGTGTTGTGGAGGGGCTGCTAATGTGTTCTCACAGTGATTGTGCTGCCCTGCCCCTCCTTGGAACAACCTTATTTTTGGGTGCAGTAGGTGGGCGAGCCTGGAAGCTGTCAGATGCAGCACATGACGGAGGAGAGGGGCCTGGAAACTTTTGCAGTTGTTACTCAAAAACACTCACGCAGCTCCTCCTGTGTGCCAGGCCAGGTGCCAGGAGCTGGAAGGAATACAGAGAATGAGCCTGCCGCTTTGGAATCTCATCTCCTGGAGGAAGAATAAGTTATCTACTTAGGTATTCAATTTTAACTGGTATTTAATTACAGCCATACAAGTGGTTCCATTATTAGTCAGGATGAACTAAGTTTTGCTACAATAACAAATTTTCCCAGAATCTCAGTAGCTTAATGGAACAAAGGTTGGTGGCTTGTGAATGCTGTCTGTCCAACAAGGTGGTGCTCTGCTCCATATAGTCACTCAGGATTCAAGGCTTAGGCAATGCATTCTGGAACATGAGGCTTCTTTAGCCTCTGTAGTGGGAAAGAGAGACAAGAGACTCACTCACAAGCTTCTCTATCATACTACCTTATAATGGAAGTGTTGTTATTAGCCTTTTTACATCTGAGGAAACGGAGGCACAGAGGAGTCAAGAAACATGTCCAAAGTTTCACAGCAAGTGAGTAGCAGAACCAGGATTATGAGCTCCAGCCATCTGGCTCCAGAACCCCTGTTCTTGTCATGCTCTGCCATCTAATTAAACAGTGTTTCTTGGGAAGGGAATGAAGAGATGTCAGACAGGCCAGGGGCTCAAGGCACTAGAAAAATAATTTATCAGAAGAAGGAAAGTATGTCAGGGAATGACAGGGAAGGATAAATGAGCAAGGCTAGAATCCCAGAAAAATAAAGAGACTTCATCTTGGCTGGCAGAATAGCTTTTTCAAATTCTGGATTAGAAGCCTGGTTTAATCAGTTTGGGATAAAAGCTATAGAAAATGCAGACACAGGGTGAATCTTATGGATTGTGAAGTCAGGGAGGTCTGAAATAAAATAGAAATGGCCCAAGGAAACCTTTCATATTCCTTTTTGTTTCCATATACATCTGGCCACGAAAGCTCTTTGGTGGTTTATCCCAGCTCACTGCTTCCTTAAGGCTCTTTCAAACTCCTCGTATCTGTGGAAGCATGGATAAAGAGTACAGCAGACATGGGACACACCCGTGTTGCTTTCTGGGCATGCTGTAGAACGCCACTTTTTGGCTGTGCACCTGGAGCAGGAGGCAGCAGAGCAGCACCTAGCCCCCTGCAGGTGAAGCTGAAGACTGCAGCTGCAGCTCAGGAATTCCCCAGTAGGACAGGAAAGCAACCACAGGCAAGATAAAGTCAGAGAGAGCCAACTGTTTATAGCGTCCAAGCTCTTCCTGGGTTTGGTCCAGCCTATTAAAAGATAATAACCTCTTAAAGTATTTCAAAGGATGTGTTAGCAATGTTTAAGAGGAAACATAATTGTCACCACAGCCTGGGTAGTGCACAATTGAGTAGGAGAACATCTTCAGGATAGGATGGGTTATGGGCAAGATTGTGCTGGGAGAGGAGCTGGTTTGAACTGCAGACTCCAGAAGCTACAGTGGCTGCCCAACCCATGAAAACACCCACAGATGCTATAACTGCTGGGTATAGGTCACCTATGAAATAAACCACTCATGCTGGGGTCTCACTTTCTAAGCCATTACCAGCTGCAAGGGTTGGCTTTGTGAAGACAAAGGGAAGTTTACTTTATAAGGATGTAGGCCATGTGGAGATATAGAATTATAGGAGCACAAAGTGCATTACTGACCTCACTGTTTTGCTGCCCGTAGAGTAGCTCGTCCTGCTTTGTGAGGCATTGCTGTGAGTTGCCTTGAGGCAGGTTGGGAGGAAGAGCTGCCTGAAACCCTTTCTTGAGTCTTCTTTAAGGATGCTGATCAGGACCCATCTACCATGGGAGGACAGTGGGGATTCCTCCATGAGTCAGTGCTGAGCTGATCTGGCTCATTAAGAGATGCTTCTTACCACTGGGTTTGGTGGCTCACGCCTGTTATCCCAGCACTTCGGGAGGCTGAGGCAGGCAGATCACCTGAGGTTGGGAGTTTGAGACCAGCCTGACCAACATGGAGAAACCCCATCTCTAATGAAAAAATACAAAATTAGCTGGGTGTGGTGGCACATGCCTGTAATCCCAGCTACTCGGGAGGCTGAGGAAGGAGAATCACTTGAACCTGGGAGGCAGAGGTTGCAGTGAGCCGAGATCGCGCCATTGCACTCCAGTCTGGGCAACAAGAGCAAAACTCCATCTCAAAAAAAAAAAAAAAAAAAAAAAAAAAGATGCTTCTCACAAAGAACTCTTTCTTTGCATCTCATGGATAATCTTGAATCGCATAGCCAGTTGACTACCTCTTGCCACTCTGTGCTGCTGGGGTGCCCAGAGCAAATGGCCATGGCATGCATGCTGTCACCCCATTTTTCTTATAATTTCCTCCTTTGTTACTTATTCTGTTGTATTGTTTATATTTTGATAAGCTCACTTAAATTCATTTTGGGACAAGGTATCTAAACCAAGAAGTAGATAAATATGTGTGCTTCCAGAGCGTAGTCATTGCAGAGTCTATCCAAAGAAGGCTCCTTTGTTTGGGATGCCTTTCTGGGTATGAGGGATGGGTTCAATTCCTTCCATCCCTTGCTAGAAGTATGTAGTCTTTGACTGATGGATTCACTGAGTCACTGATTTGTTCTATGGACACTTATTATGTACCAGGCCCTGTGCTAGGCCTGGGAGGAGGGTGACGGTGACCTCAGAGCTATGTTCCAGTTGTGGGAGATAGGCAAAGACTATGTAAGTGGGCAGAGACACTAATTACACGTAAGAACCACTGCCTTGAAGGGAGAATGAGGATGAGGGTGTGTCTTTGGTGGGCTGCCATAGCAAAATACCATCTACTGGGAGACTGAAACAACAGACACTGATTTCACATGCTCTTGGTGGCTGGAGGTCAGAAGATCAAGGTGTCAGCAAGTTTTATTCTGAAGCCTCTTCTCTTAGCTTGTAGGCAACCACATCTCACTGTATGCTAACATGACCTCTTCTCTGTGTTTGAACAGAGAGAGAGAGAGAGAGAGAGAGCGCTTTGGTGTCTTTTCTTACAAGGATGTTGATCTTATTGGACCCCATCCTTATGACCTCATTTGACCTTAATTATCTCCACGAAAGCTTCATCTCCAAATCACATCACACTGAGGCTTGGGGCTTCAACATAGGCATTTTGGGGTGGGCACAAACATTCGGCCATGACAGGGAGGGAGAAGATCTACTTCCAATAGGGTGACGCAGGAGGGCAACATGCATGCTGGAATGGAAAGGATGAGAATGAGGGGGCTGTGGGAGAGGAGGGTGGGGAGGAATGAGAGGGCACGAGGCAGAGAGAACAGCCAGCACAAAGGCCCTGAGGCTCCCTGAGCAGCTGGTGTGGTTGGAGCTTACTCAGCTGTGGAGAGTAGCACAGGGGAGGATGCGAGATGGGTGGGGCACGAGTGTGCAGGGCCTTGTAAACCAGCTATGGTGAGGGTTTCGGGTTTCCTACCACATCCAGTGCAGCGTTACTGAAAGATTGTAAGCAGAGGGATGTCATGATCTGGCTTAGGCTTAAGGAGCTGTGTGGACAGTGAGTTGGAGGGATTGGGAATGGAGGCAGGAGACTGCTTGTCAGTTTTGGTAAGAGGCTGGGACCGTGGTGATGGCCATGGTCTAGAAGAGAGAGTGGAATCTGTTGATGGAGGAAATGTGAGTGACAGGGAGAGGGAGCACTCAAGGGCGACTCCTAGGCTCTAGGCAGAACATTTAGGTGCATGGCGATGCTGTTTACTGAGCTGAGGGAGTGTGGAAGGGAACAGAGACAATGTGTATGTAATGGGTAATTGCATATGTCAATTTGGCTGGGCTAAGGGATGCCCAGATAGCTGGTAAACATCGCTTTGGGGTGTGTCTGTGAGGGCACTTCCAGATACTAGCATGTGAATCAGTAGACTGAGTAAAGAAGATTACCCTCACCAATATGGGTGGGCATTATCCAACTGAGGACCTGAATAGAACAAAAGGGCAGAGACAGGACAAACTCACTCTCCCTGCTTGATTGAACATCTTCTCCTGCCCTCAGACATTGGTGTCCCTGGTTCTCTGGCCTTTGGGCTCAGACAAGGTGATATGGTTTGGCTGTGTCCCCACCCAAATCTCATCTTGAATTATGGCTCCCAAAATCCCCACGTGTCATGGGAGGGACACAGTGGGAGGTAATTAAATAATGGGGGCTGGTTTTCCCATGCTGTTTTCCCATGCTGATAGTGAATAAGTCCCATGAGATTTGATAGTTTTATAAAAGGCAGTTCCGCTGCACATGCTCTCTTGCCTGCCACCATGTAAGACATGCCTTTCCTCCTCCTTTGCCTTTCTCCATGATTGTGAGGCCTCCTCAGCCATGTGGAGCTGTGAGTCCACTAAACCTCTTTTTCTTTATAAGTTACCCAGTCTCAGGTATTTCCTCATCGCCATATGAAAATGGACTAACACAACAGGGGTTATACATCACCTCCCCTTCAGACTTGAACTGAGTTACACCGGTTCACTGTCTGCAAGCTGGAGGCTTTCCTGGGCCTCCAGCTTGCAGACAGCAGATTGTAGAACTTCTCAGCCTGGGTAACTGGGTGAGCAAAGTCCCATAATAAATCTTCTCTTATGTTTCTCTCTATGTCCTGTTGTTTCTGTTTCTCTGGAGAACCCTGACTAATGTAGCGTGTAAGGCACCCAGTCATAAGGGCAGACTATCCCTCCATTAATGACCTCATTCCAGGTATATCTGTAGCCTAGACCACTCTTCTAGGAAAATTCTATTCCCTTCTTGTCTCTTCCATGTGGAAATCTCACAGACATCGCAACCCAACTCATCCAAATCAGATGGTAACCAGGGGTTTAATGTTAACAGGTGTTATCTGCTGCTGCTGGTCCGCCATTGTCCTAAGCATTTTATACACATTTTCTTATCTTAGAAAGCCCCTGTAAGATAGGTGTGCTAACAAGTCTCATTTTGCAGCTGAAGAAATGGAGGTGCAACTGGCTCAAAGAACCTGGCTTCATTTAGAGAGTGTGCCTGGGATGAGACGTGTGGAAAGCCTGGCCTGAGCCAACACTGAGGCTCCTGGACAGGAGGCGAGTAAGGAAGAAGGGGCAGGGAAAGAGGGACACCGGGGGAAAGGAGGTGGGTGTAGGAGGAAGGAGATCACAACTGTGTTGAAAGTCCTAGCACCCTGACAGACGAGGGAAGAAGGCCCTGCAATGAACCTTGTGACCTTGGAAAGGACAAGTCCTCTTGCCCCTGGGGCCCACTGTCTGAGTCCCTAGGAAGTATATACACAAAGGGTTTCAGAATGCAGAGTTTGCAGATGTGGGCTGCAGCTGCTGCACTCTCTGTGTGATTGGATGGAATTCACAGCTAGAAGTGGTTATGTCCGCGGCTGCTGAATGTATCAGCTGTTGGTGCCACTTTAGTTTTATTGAGTGGGAAGGATGTAGACCCTGAGTCTGGAGAATGGGACTGGGCTGGCTGTGGAACCTGGGGAAGAGAATGAGACCACACAAAACCTTTATTCCTTGTTCTTGGCTTCTTGTTAAACAGGCCCAGTGCCACCAGATTAAGGAGGTGAGGGGGCGGTTGTAAGAAAGTAAGAGATCAGTCTGAAGATTATAAACATGGGCCAGTGCAACAAAGGGAAATTCTTGTGTCAATATTTTTCTGAGCCAGCACTTGAGAGATCCTGATTTCCTTAATAAAATGATAACAAACTTTTTTTGTGTTAATAATGTAAGGTGAACATTTCCTTCATGTTTAAGCCACTGAATGTACAATGAACAAACGACGTTTAGATACAGGCATACTTTGAGGATATGGCAGGTTGGGTTCCACGCCACTGCAATAAAGCAAATATCACCATAGAGTAATTTATACAATTTCTTTGGTTTTCCAGTGCATGTAAAAGTCATGTTTACATTATACTGTAGCCTATTAAGTGTGCAATAACCACTCCTCATCTGTCTAGGAAATGTACATACTTCAATTAAAAGATACCTTATTGCTAAAAGATGCTAAAGGTCATCTGAGCCTTTAGTGAGTGGTAATCTTTTTGCTGATGGAGAGTCCTGCCTCCATGTTGATGGCTGCTGACTGATCAGGGTAGTGGTTGCTGAAGCTTGGGGTGGCCATGGCAATTTCTTAAAATGAGACAACAATGAAGTTTGACACATCAGTTGACTCCTACTGTCATGAAAGATTTGTTTGTAGCATGCAATGCTGTTTGGGATAGCATTTTACCTACAGAACTTCTCTCAAAAAATGGAATCAAGCCTCTCAAATGCTGCTGCTGCTTTATCAACTAAATTTATGGAATATTCTAAATCCTTTGTTGTCATTTCAACAATGTTCACAGCATCTTCACCAGGAGGAAATTCCATCTCAAGAAACCACTTTATTTGCTCACTCATAAGAAGCTACTCCTCGTCTGTTCAAGTTTTAATATGAGATTGCAGCAGTTCAGTCACATCTTCAGGTTCTACTTCTCATTCTAGTTCTCTTGCTGTTTCCACCACATCTGCAGTTACTTCCTCCACCAAAGTCACAAACCTCACAAAGTCACCTATGAAGGTTGGAATCAATTTCTTCCAATCTTATGCTAATGTTGATATTTTGACCTCCTCCCATGAATCAATGTTTTTAATGACATATAGCATGGTGAATCCTTTCCAGAAGGTTTTCAGTTGACTTTGCCCACATCCATTAGAGGAATCACTGTTAATGGCAGCTATAGCCTTACAAAATGTATTTTTTAAATAATAAAACTTGGAAGTCAAAATTGTGCCTTGATTCATGGGCTGCAGAATGGATGTTGTATTAGCAGGCATAAAAACAACATTCATCTCCTTGTACATCTCCCTCAGAGCTGATGGGTTGACCAGGTGTATTATCAGTGAAGAGTGCTATTTTTGAAAGGAATCTTTTCTTCTGAGCAACAGGTTTCAACAATGGGCTTAAACTATTCCATAAACCATACTGTAAATAGATACGCTATCATCCAGGCTCTGTTATTCCATTTTTAGAACACAGCCAGAGTATGTAATTCTTAAAAGCCCTAGGAGTTTTGGAATGAGCATTGGCTCCAATTTAAAGTCACCAGGTGCATTAGGCCCTGATAAAAGAGTCAGCTTGTCCTTTGGAACCAGGCATTGACTTCTCCTCTCCAGCTATGAAAGTCCTAGATGGCATCTTCTTCCAATAGAAGGCTGTTTTGCCTACATTGAAAATCTGTTGTTTAGTGTGGTCACCTTCATCAATGATCTTAGCAAGATCTTCTGGATAAGTTGCTGTAGCTTCTATATCATCACTTGCTGCTTCACCTTTTTTTTTTTTTTTTTTTTTTTTTTGACGTTCCACTCTTGTTGCCCAGACTGGAGTGCAATGGTGTGATCTTGACTCACTGCAACCTCCATCTCCTGGGTACAAGCGATTCTCCTGTCTCAGCCTCCTAAGTAGCTGGGATCATAGGCGCCCACCAGTGCTCCTGGCTAATTTTTGGTATTTTTAGTAGAGACGGGGTTTCACCATGCCTGCTGGCCAGGCTGGTTTCGGACTCCTGACCTCAGTTGATTTGCTCGCCTCGGCCTCCCAAAGTGCTGGGATTACAGGCGTGAGCCACCGCACCTGGCCCACCTTGCATTTTTATGTGATGGGGACAGCTTTTTTTCCATAAGCCTCAAGAACCAGCCTCTGCTAGCTTCAACCTTTTCTTCTGCAGCTTCTTCACCTCTTTCAGCCTTCATTGTATTGAAGAGAGTTAGTGTCTTGCTCTGGATTAGGTTTTGGCTTAAGGCAGCATGGCTGATTTGATCTTCTATTCAGATCACTTACACTTTCTCCATATCAGCAATAAGGCTATTTCACTTTCTCATTCATGTGTTCACTGCAGGACCACTTTTAACTTCCTTCAAGAACTTTTCCTTTGCATTCACAAGTTGGCTGTTTGGTGCAATAGCAACAGATAGCTTTCAGCCTATCTTGGCTTTTGACATGCCTTTCACTAAGCTTGATCATTTTCAGCTTTTGATTTAAAGTGACAGATGTGCGACTCCTCCTTTCACTTGAACACTTAGAGCCCATTGTAGGGTTATTATGGACCTAATTTTAATATTGTTGTGTCTCAAGGAACAGTGAGGCTTGAGGAGAGGGAGAGATGGGAGAGCAGCCGGTCAGCAGAGCAGTCAGAACATACAAAACCTTTATCAATTAAATTTGCCATCTTATATGGGCATGGTACCACAAACAGTTATAATAGTAACATCAAAGATCACCGATTGTATGTCATATGTCACCATAACAGACATAACGATGAAAAAGTTGAAAATATTGTGAGAATTGCCAAAACTTAACAGAGACAGGAAGCAGCACATGCTCTTGATACAATTGCTTGACACAGGGTTATCACAAACTTTCAATTTGTAAAAGATGCAATGTCTGGGAAGTGTGATAAAACAAGGTATGCCTTTAACTGACATTAATTTTAGTAAATGACTTCATAAGGAAAAGGAAAAAATGTCACTGGGAGGGCACTGTGTTTGTTATAGACTAGCTAGGTCATCAACGGGGTGCTTTTGATGATACTAGCAGAGTCCTCCATGTGCTAGGACACTGTTTGAAATTCTGGTCATAGCTTTAAAATTCATAGTTTTATCAACTAAATCCCTATTAGTTACTGTAATTGAATATTCATGTTAGCTTCCACTAGTAGCAAGTTTTTGAGTCAAGATGGCCCTTGGGTTTTATTGCTAACCCTGGCAGCAGGATCCTAGACGGGGTCGCTTTGCTCTTGAAGCCTCTGATGTCCAGTAGCAAAGTGGGTATAATTGCTTCTCTCTCAGATCTGTGTTGAGGAGCTCAAGAAATAACATATGTGGAAGCACTCAGATCAATTACTTTTTTTTGTTTGTTTCTACCTTATCTAGTTTCCTAGGTCAAAAGTTTGCTTGGCTAATGGAAGAAAGGAGTCCCAACCTTTCCAAGTGGGACAGATTCCCTAGCTGTGCTCTGTATATTGAATCTGCTTCTTATCATTTGTCCGCGGTCTGTGTGAGTGCTGAAAAGGAGGAGATAGTTTAATGCACTAGGGAAATGGAAACGACTCCTACTTGGCAGGGACCAGGGTGGCAAGAGAATCCAGGATGTGGCCACGCACAGCTTAAAGACTACATTTCCCAGCTGCCTTTGCAGTGAATGCCATCAGTGAGACTTAATTGAGAGTATAGTGTGGGGAGTCTGGGAATGTTGCCTAAGAAAGGCTGATTTTGCTGGTGGTGCAACTCCCTTTTTGCCTCCCTCTTTCTCTCTTTCTGGAATGTGGATATGATGGCAGAACCAAAGATGACCTTGAATGAGGAGGTCACATGCTGAGGATGGTGCAGCAGAAAGATGGAAGCTCAATCCCTGATGAGCTTGTAGACCTACTGTGTTAGTCCTGGATTACTCACTTCCTATCTTTTATGGAGAGAATAAACCATCCTCTTTTTAAGTTGCTCCTCCCTCTTTTTTGTGATCCCTTTTACTACTATAAACCAAACTTAATTCCTAATGAATAGATCTGCCAAATTGTTTATATCAGAGATGACAACAGGAATACATCTGTTTACATTTTCCTTTCTCCTGAAGCCCCACCTAGTCCCAGAAGATGGTGTGTTTCTTCACTGCTATTGTGGGCAGAAGCTACCTGGCTGTGGTGGTTAAAGTCAGCACTGCTGTTAGCCCTTGTGGGGCCTTTGTGCAAATTGAAAAAAGGCATTTCCATCCTAAGACACCTTCCTGTTCTCTGCCAGAAAAATGTCTCAATGCAAATTGACAATGTGTGGACAGGAATGGAACATGCCCTTGAGAAGCAGCCCCTGCACGGGATGCCACTGCTCAGCTTTGGGTCAATGTCCAGGCCAGTATCTGACCTTGAACTTCTCTCTAGGTCTTCCACCTTTACTTAGCACAGGCCTCAGAACAGCCCAGCCAGGGGTCGGGGAGAGAAAGTGGCTGAGACTGTGTGAGATGGGGATGGGGCATAAGATGGATGGGGTAAGTTTCTGGCTATTAACTGCTTTCACATGAGCAGCTCATTTCTGTGCCAACCATTTGACTAGTAAGTTGGTAGAAGCCCTGCCTGTTGGTCACATTCTGGCCTGTGCTACAAGGCCACCTGGCAGGCTCAGGCTGCAGCATGGCAGGTTGTGTGCTGAGGGTCATCTACCCTAGTCCGTCCCCAGAGCTGTCTGTGCAGTCCTGAGCTCCCGTGTAAGCCAATGCTACTTTTCTGCGAAGAAGGTGGACGAAACCATCAGCAACTCTTGCTTATATAGAATATGACCTGAGCAATGAAAAGAGAAAACCCAGATCTTGGTTTTGTACTGGCTTGTGAGAAATCCTTCTTTTCCTCTCTAGCAATTTCCCTACACCCATCCCTGCCTACCCACATTGGATTAAAGGGAAGAGAGAAAAATGCCCTAAGCCCCAGAAAGGTGAAAGGTGGCAGAGGTGAAAGGTGGCAGAAAGGGAAAGGTGGCAGAGCCATGATATTGCTGCTCTTGATTTTGTAAGATGGTCAACATCAGCCCATAGAAATCCGATCTGAAATAGAAGGAGCTCACCTGACTTCAAAATTTACCAAATTTGTCGTGAGGCAATCACTTACCCTAAAAAGTAATCAGGCTCTGTCATAGTTTACATTTTTGTGTGTGTGTCCTTTTCTGTCCTTCCTTCCTTCCTTCCTTCCTTCCTTCCTTCCTTCCTTCCTTCCTTCCTTCTTTCTTTCTTTCTTTCTGTCTTGCTTGCTGTCTTGCTTGCTGTCTTGCTTTCTTTCTTGCTTTTTTGTAGCTTTGACTTGTTCTGCAAACAAAGAATATAACAGAACAATGTACGTTTCTTTGAAATGGCACCATTAATCTTGATAGCAAGTTTCTCATTCTGAAGGATAGAGACCTTTGGCTGCTTCATGGAACTGTCTCCTGGTGACTTTTTTCAGATCCCTTTTTCTTGCTTTCTCTGTCTCCGGTAGCTTCCTTGAGAGTTGTGGTTTCTCAGTGTTAGATATTCAAAAGCACAGCAGCCTACAGGCCATGGCTAAATCTTCTTTACAACCAGGTGCATATGAGATCTTAGCAAGAAGTAAGAAAAGTAAATGCATTATTAATAAACACACTTAAATGCGTACAATAAAATGAATGCTGTTTCCTTCAAAGTAACCCTCCCTTGCGAATATAGTCTAACCAAGCCTCCATTTCCCCACTCAGCATGGTTCTGAAACTCTCCTCCATAAATTCTCTAGAACTCTAGGACCCCCTCCCCCGCCAAAGGCCCACAAGAATCCCAACTGACTGAGGGCAAAGACACACCTTATTTCTGGTTCCCTTTTGCTTCACCACTTGACTTCAAATGACGTCAGGCTGATTCCAGAAAGCTAAGACACCCTCAGAGGAGAATGCGCCTTCATTTAGCTCACTTAGGACAGAGGCCATAGTCTTGAGGTGAGGCAGTCTCCAAGGCATAGCTCAAAAATTGTTTCTAGCAATGGAATCTTCACGTGAATGGGCACATGGCCTCCCACAGCAAGGATGCTGGCTAATGGGGAAGAATCACTGGAAATCCGAATTGAGACATGTTTCAAAAAGCAACTTCAAAGTCTGTGACTGATCTTCCCAGTCCTGGGAAGAACAGAATTGGCCTTTAGAACCGTTGAGAGTCAGATTGTGAAACAGAGAGTTCTTGTTCCCCATATGTTTCACTCTAAATGGAACTTGAGTCCGAGCTGGAAGAGGAACTTCCAACTTCTGTCAATAATAAAAGCCTTCTTATGAGTCAAGTGCTTGGTAAATAATTTGATTGGTAGAGGGAAAAGAAATTGCATATTGAAAGGACTGTATTTCCATTAAAATGCAAGTGTCTAAAGTAAAGAAGGGCAGGAAACATTGAGCCCAAGACTTTCTGAGTTTGAGTGAACCAACCTGTTGGAGTGGTTTCTGGCCATCACTTTGTGCTGCCATGTTTCAGCCTGTGCTAAGTCCGGGGGATCTGGGGTTCTGATATTTGCAAGAATAAGCAAGGACAACAGGTTTGAAGTCAAGCAATGGGAAGCCTCCCAGAGACCTGGAGTAGGAGGGACGAGTGCCTTAGCTGCTTCTGTCTGTCCATCTTCCATCTGTCCCGTGATCAGGGTGTTTTCTGGGGCCCATTCAATGCTTCTCTGTTGGCTGGGGGCTCACATCAGCTGCCAGGGGTTCCACCTGTTTTCAGTGCTCCATGTGCAGTACTCAGAGAAATGCCTCCTGAGGGAATGAGTCCAGGGGGTGAGCACCTTTTAAGAAATGCGGTGGCTCACGCCTGTAATCCCAGGACTTTGGGAGGCCGAGGCAGGCAGATCACCGGAGGTCAGGAGTTCCAAACCAGCCTGGTCAACATGGTGAAGCCCTATCTCTATTAAAAATACCAAAAATAGCTGGGTGTGGTGGTAGGCGCCTGTAATCCCAGCTAATCAGGAGGCGGAGGTGGTAGAATCGCTTGAACCTAGGAGACGGAGGCTGCAGTGAGCCAAATTGTGCCACTGTACTCCAGCCTGGGTGACAGAGCAAGATTCCACTTCAAAAAACAAGGAATACGAAAATGCTTTCCAGTCCTGTGCAATAGGGCCTGTCTCACGGGGTGCAGCCTGGCAGTTATGCAAGCCCCTACACAGAAGGGCCTCTGCTTGGCCCAATGCTCTGCTCCTGCTGTCTTGTCATACTTAATACCTTTTTTTTTAGCAAGAGGCCCTGAGTGCCATTTGCATTAGGCAAATTCTAGAGCTGATCCTGATGAGGCTATTCTGTGTGGGGACCTGCACAACTGCAGAGCTGCACCCTACGATGCAGGCCCTATTGTGAAGGGCTGGAAAGCGTTTTTTGTATTTCTTAAAGGGTGTTCACTCCCTGGACTCAGTCGCCCCCAAAATAACGTCTTGGATGTCTTATTTAGGTGGTGGCTGCTTGGTCTGAAAGAGCTCATGTGACTTCAGGAAATACCAAATTTGTTCTGAGAAAGCCACTTGCCCTTAAAAAAAACATGTGAGGGGAGTGCTCCTAGTCTGTCATAGTTCAAGTTCAAAGGTTATTTACAGCGTGTTGCATCCGCTGTGGCGACTCCTGGCAGATCCCGAACTTAAGCAGACGTGTGTTAGAGATCTTAATGAGTGTGTTGATGCCGATGGGAGTCGCCAGGATGACAGCAAGTGGGTGATAGGTGGGTGAGAGGAGAGACATTCTTTTTGTAAACCCCTCATTTCCACAGTCAGTCTCAGATGGTCATTACAAACTTCTGCTGAATCTGGACCTTAACAAGCCCCACTCACCCCAGGGACAAAGTAAGGGTCATGCGATGGCCTCTGAGCTGACCTTCGAGTTCAGAGCCGCCGTGTGCCGGTGCTGTGATCACTAAACTGACTGCTTTGAAAGGTCAGCACCCAAGGCTATAGATTTATATCTCTCTTTTATTCTACAACTAGAATATGCCACAACCAGGCAACTGTGGTGCCTCACTCAGGTGGTCTGCTTTCTGCAGTTGAAGGCGGGTCTTTTTCTTCCATCCATTCAGATTGAATCCAGGGGGTCCTCCCTGGAAGACATGTATTCCACAGAAGACTCCCCTGGAGCTTCTCCTCTCTGCACCTCAACTTTCTTGTGGGTGCAGCAGGCCACCCAGGCCCAGCCCCTGCTCACGACAGTGACTTTGGACACAGCCCCAGGCCTTCCAGGGTCTTTCTCATGCATTCTCAACCATTAGACTCCCCAGTCCTCACTCTATTGTTTCCCCTTATTTAGTAAATATTTATTGAAGATCCATTACTTGCACAAAAGACAGCAGGCCGCAAGGAAAGGGGTTTATAGTGGGAGATATGATGAAAAGATGATTAAGATGGCAAGTTCTCAAAAGTTTAGATGTTGAAGTATTATTTTCCAAAATGAGTTACCCAGGGTATTAACGGGTGTCGCTCAAAGAAAGGGTTCTAGAGTGAATATGAAACATTGGTTTAAACACAGTTAAACATTTTAAATTACTGCACAGCTTCTCAAAAGTTTTAATATGCTAATGTGTCATCTAAATTCCCAAAAGGAGAAACATAATATATTGGACTTTTTAAAAGTATTTATGAAATTTTTTCTTGCATTGAACTAGTCCCAGATAGAAGACTTAGCCTTAAAGGGCAAAATAAAAAGATGAGTTCTTTTTCTTTTTAACTGACAAATAAAAATTTTATACATTAATGGCTTATAATATGATGTGTTGCAATATGTATACTTTGTGGGATGGCTAAATTGAGCTACTAACATGTGCATCACCTCCTATTTTTTGTGTGGTGAGAACACTTAAAATCGACTCTCAGTGAGTCTCAAAATACATTATTAACTATAGTCACCATGTTGTACAGTAGATCTCTTGAACTTATTCCTCCTGTCTAACTGAACTTTTGTATCCTTTGACCAATATCTCCCCAACCTTCCCCATACCCCTGACTCCAGCCCCTGCTATCACCACTCTTACTTTCTACTTCTGAGTTTGACTTTTTATAATAGATTCCATAGATGAATGAGATCATGCGGTATTTGTCTTCCGCGTCTGGCTCATTTCACTTAGCACAATGTCTTCAAATGTCCTCAGGGTCTGCCCCTCTTTCTGCCTCTGTGGGGGCTCCAAGTTGGAATTCACAGTTACTGTAATTGGCAGGGGGCAGAGATTTGGAGCTGGAACCTCTAGAGTCTGAGCTCTACCATGGAAAGGCTGTATGATGCTCAGCAAGTCATTTAACTCCTTGGTGTCTCTGTTTTCTCATTGATAAATGCAAAGATAATAGTGCACCTTCCCTGAGCTTCACTGAAGTGATGCCTGGCTCTGGCAGGCTTGAATGTTGGCCATTGGCTCTGGTTCTCCCATGTGGAAACAAAGCCTGCGTCTCACACCCAGCAGCATGAGCAGCAGGGTCTCGGCCCAGCCAGTGTGTCCTGAGTGGCACAGGGTCAGATACAACCAGGTCCATGAACATTTGTGTCTTTGTATAAGGTCAGACTTTTATTGATGCAATTTCAGTCATAAACGCCACTAGCTGCATGGAGTTCCCAAGGAGGTGATTTTCTTTAGTGCTACCTGTTTACTTGGTAGTTAAAGCTGCAGGCACACTTTACAAATCAGTCAGTATTGCAAACAAGACATAGTATACTTAATCAATATACAAATGCTATAAATTAAATCTTCTACATCAGGAAACATTCATAGAGTAATATTTAACATTAAGAGAAAGGGGGATAGGAAAGCGGGTTAATGAACCAGTCCAAGAGGGTAACATGAACAAGGAGAATGCCCTGGTCTGATCTGGATGGACATCAGCATTTTGTAAGAAAGAGACTTTGGTGGCAGATGCTGGGTGCCGGTCATGAGTGACAGCAGGATGGGGTCTATGAAGATGGCCATCTGGAGCTGGTGAATTCTTCCTCTTTTTATAGCCCCCGAGTCCTCTGGTGAGGACTGATAAAGTAAATCTTATCTGATTGGGTATAGTCACTATTGATTAGACAAACATCTAGTTCTTGTTGGCATGATGTCTTTTAAAATGTAAGATGGAGTCTTCTTCTAAGATGGAGTCACTTATGTCAAAGGTCCTGTATACACAGGGGCTGCCCACATTTCAACACAAGGTGCCATAAGACTGCCCAGGAGGACCTGAATGCCTGGAGTGCTCCAGCCATGCTCATGCTAATGGATTTTGTCCCTCCGTCTGTCTGTGGACACCCCTGGTGTGCAGTTGGAGATGAGGAAGAGGCTTGGGTTCCTATCAGCAGCATGGAATGAGTGGAGGTGCGGGTAGAAAGAAGCTCTGTGTTTAAACTCTATTTACAGAATATGGATGTTGAGAGAGAGTGTGGGGTACTTAAGGAAAAGTTTGATTGCATTGTAGAAAACAGCTTCCGAAACTTAGACTATTTCTGAAGAAATCAAATTTTAATTCTTTTGAATTTATACAGCAACTCATCTCACAATAATTATTAAATGATAATAACAATAATAATGATACTCTTCCTCCTCCTATTATCACCAAATAGCATTTACTGGGTGTTGGCAAAATGCTGGGCATTGGTCAGGAATACTGGACTTGTATTTCTCATTTGGCCCTTTAAAAATCTTTGTGATCAATCAATTACTATGTTATATAATTAAAATATTAAAATAATTAGAAATTTTATTTAATAATAGCAATAATATGTTAGTGTAAATACTTTTTCGAATAATGAAATATACAATAATATATTACGCACAAACACAAATGTGTTAAGTAAACGCATTAGAGCTTGTTGCCAGCCAGGATATAATGTGCATTATCATATGCTATACCGACATTCCCATTTGACATCGGAGGATATGAGCTCTGGGTTGCTAAGTGTCGTTTCCCAGGTTACAGCTCCCTGGAGGAGGCAGCTGGACTCCAGGCCCCCATGTTTCCTGAGACCTCCATAGCCTGCCTCCCACTTTGCTATGCGGCTTCTATGAGAAGATAAAGTAATTTAATTAATAGCAGCTGTCGATATGCAGGGCCACCTCTCAAGTGCTTGAAATAGTTCTCTTAAGCAGGAAATACTTTTTTTTTTTTCTTTCAAAATAATGTATTGTGTTTCAAAAGTATTTCCTCTAATTGCAGGGAATCCAAATCAAGCGCTTGCATTTCTCATAAACAAACACCTCTGTATACTTTCCCCTGACCATGGCTGACTTCAAAAGCAGGCTGGCCTGCACCAGAGCCTCAGGGCCAGAGGAGATCGCCCCAGGTAGAACCACAGACTATGCAGGGCACCTCTGCACCCCTCTGCACCCATCTTCCTGAAGTGCTGGGCTTGACTTCCCTGGCAGCATCCTTCATTTCAACAGCTAAATACGCGGTCAACAACGGGTTGGTGAAAATGGGGGCGCCCAGGAGCCATTCCATGCCTTCAGATAGGGTCTGGGGTCAATGTGCAATGCATCATTTCACACAGGTTAAAAGGAAAAGCAGTCGCCAGTGCCTGTTGTTCATTTAAGGAGATTAAAATGATAGAAAAAGCGGATTTTGCATTTTAGACAGTGAGCAGTGGAATTTAAAAAGCAGTGCCAGAAATCATTCAGTATGCGTTACATTTTTTTTTTTTCCCCAGACAGAGTCTCACTGTGTCATGCAGGCTGGAGTGCAGTGGCGTCATCTTGATTCACTGCAACCTCAGCCTCCCCCAAGTTCAAGTGATTCTCCTGCCTCAGCCTCCCAAGTAGCTTGGATTACAGGCGCCTGTCACCAAGCCCAGCTAATTTTTGTATTTTTAGTAGAGACGGGGTTTCGCCATTTGGCCAGGCTGGTCTTGAACTCCTGACCGCAAGTGATCCGCCCGCCTCAGCCTCCCAAAGTGCTGGGATTACAGGCGCGAGCCACTGTGCTCGGCCTTAGTAGGTGTTACATTAAAAAATCACATGTACTCTATAAAGATGTACAATTATGTATTAATAAAAAATTAAAATAAAAAGACCATGTAAACTGCTACGTATTCCCACCGGAGAGCTGGTGAGTCTCTCCATGGGTCGTACCATTACCACAAGAGTCCTCTGGCCCACGCACACCCTGCTCCGCCCATCAGCAGCGCTCCCCCTCCTCTCCGCCATTTGCTTCTCATATCTTCCTGGGCTGATGTATCCATGCTGTGTACTCAACACTGCCTCTGGCTGATGGAAGCCTGGAAGGGAGGTAGACGGTATGGATGGCTAAGCAGACGAGCTGGGCTGAGTGCAGCCTCGGCTGTCTATCACGTTACTACCCAGCCTCGGATTCAGGTCAAACCTGCTTGCACTTTCTGAACACCAGGAAAGATGCAGCCCGGGTCCAGATGGTTCACTTCTCACTCAGCAAATGGGAAAAAATATGGACAAGGTGCTGCGTCCTTTGAGGTTCCTGCCCTGCAGCCATCTTATCTACTATGTCCCTCTGGGCTCAAATGGCGCTTTCCTCCAGGGCTCTCCTGGCTTCTCACCCCCCCACCTCCACAGGGTTTGGTACCTTCCTGGGTTCTTGTGGTTCCCACTGCACAACTGGATCTCTGTTCTCACTGCCTGAAATTAACATTCCTGTTTCTGCTTCTCTTGCCTTCCTGACTTCCAGGAGGTGGTGGTACTCACTCAGCTGTGCTTCCACACCCTGGCCTTGTCTTCCTCAATAGACTCAACCTTTTGTCCTGCTACTTTCCTAGTCCTCAGGTTACAGGCAGTGGAACTTGTCTTCGGCATTTACTGAGAGACGGCCTTTCTGATTTTTTTTTTTTTTTTTGATTTAATAAAGTTTTATTTTTCCAAATGTACAATTGGTTGGACCTATTCATGCATCTTCACCAGCAGCTGGAGCATCTCCGCCCTTGGTATTTCTGGTGTAAATTACTTGAGCTCTGTGCTTTGAAACCAGTTTGATAAGTCCTTTACTAAGGAGCTCCTGAAGGGCTGCCCTGGCCAGGGAGCCTCGAATCTTCAGTCTCTCAGAGACTACAGCTGGGGTTATAAGTTTATAGTTGGGAACTTCCTTACAGAGTTTGTCGTAGGTAGCTTTGTCAAATAAGACTAAGTTATTGAGCTTGTCCCGAACTTTGCCTTTGGACCACTTCTTCTTTTTGGCCTTGCCCCCAGATTTGTTCACTGGGTCTTTGTCTTTCTTGGCCGACTTTCCGGCGTCCTTCTTCTTCTTGTCGTCCTTGGGCGGCATTGCGAAGCTCGGGGAGCAGCAGCAGACACCGCAGGCTTGCTAAGATGTCGGACAAAAAGGAAGCGCTGCTCAGAAACGGGCCCAGAAACCTCTGTCCGCTGTAAGTACTTCCGGGGCAAGAGGCCTTTCTGATTTTGTGCCCCAGTCACGGTGCCAGTCTTCTGGATCTTTCCCAACAGTGTCGACACTGTGAGTGCTGCCTGTGCACGCATTCATTGCATTCTTGCTCCAGATGGCAGTCTGTGACCAGCACGACTCAACTCCCCTCCCGTTCTGTCCCTTTCTAGCAAAATTTCCTGTATGTTACCCCAACCTCTGCTGACTCACAGGTGACTGCTGTCCTGATTTTTAACCCCACAGAATAATTCTGTCTGTTCTTGAGATTCCCATAAATGGAATTGTATAGTACACACTATTTGGTGCCTAGTGGCTTGAATTGAGTCCAGTGTTTTAGAAACACATCCCTGCCGTTGTGTCTGTCAGTAGTGTATTTGTTTGCTGGGTGATGTTCCATTATATAATTATCCTATAATTTCTTCATTCATTCTCCCGTTGTTGTGCCCTTGTTTATTTCCAGTTTTTGGCTACTGTGAGAGACAGCATTTGTAGCAGTAGCGCTAGCTAGGCGTGGACATTAGTCTTTCTCCAGAACTTGGGACAGGCCATTAAGGTCAGGACCCATGGATGTGACCCAGAGCTTGCTGACCCTCGGCTGCTTGGGACAGCAGGGGCAGTCTGACCCTAGGGGAGTCAGAGGAGGGCCACGTGGTGACCATTACACCCCAGGAGATATGGACTCAATGAACAACCCCTGTGGAAAGGGGTCAAGGAATTTCCCTTGTAGAGAACTATAGGGTTTTGTGATTTTCTTTGCTTCATTGTCAAGAGAATCAAGTTGAGGGAAATGCTAGAACCCTCCTCAACTCAGTGCACTGAGTCCCTAAATGCTCACTCAAGGAGACAGGAAAGGTGGAGTGCAGCCCTGCACAGCAGCTGCTGAGCTCTGGACCAGGGAGGGCATCGTACAATATCCAAGGAGAGAGCAAGGGAAGGAAACACCAGTTAACTCAGTTAAACCTCACAATCACATGTCATCTCCATTTCATATATAGGAAAACTGAGGTTCAGATATGTTAAATAAATTATCCCGGGGCAGCAGCTGGTGTGAGAGTCATTTCTTAATAACTGACCAGATGACTAGAGATCTTCTCAAAAGATAAAATGCAAATTAAGTGACTAATAGAAAACATTGATTATATATCAGTTTTATGCCAAATGCTATTCTTGCCAGGGTATTACAGTTAAAAAGGCAGACAGAAGTTCTTGCCCTGATGGTGCCCCAGGGTGAGATGCATGATGAACAAAGCGAACACATAGAGTATTCTAGAAGGTGGTAAGTGCCATGGAGAAAAATAAAACAGAGAAGAAACAAGGGTTGTGGTTACAGGGGTATTTGCAAGAGTAAATATCTTGACCAGGAAAAGCCTATGAGAAAATGGCATTTGAGGACGGACTTGAAAGAGATGAGAGCATGACCCTGGGGTGGGATTGAGCATTAAAGGTGAGGAAATGGCCATGCAAAGGCCCTGTGACGGCAGTGTGCCAAGACTGAGAAACTGCAGAGAGGGCAGGGTGACTGGAGTGAGTGAGTGAGGGGGAGTCCTAGGAGCTGACGTCAGAGGGGGGTTTCTCGGGATGAGCTCAGGTGGACCTCATAGGCCACGGTGAGGAATGACTGTTTGCTGAGTGAGGTGGGAAACCATGGAGGGTTTGGAAAGGGGAGTCACATGTCTTGAGTTGTGTTTAACAGGATCTCTCTGGCTCCTCAGTTGACAACAGATAATTGTGGGCAAGGACAGAAACATGAAGACCCATTTGGACATTATTGCAATAATTCAAGCAATAATTCAGAAGGTGACTTTGACCAGAGTGGCTGTTCCACAGATGGTGAAAAGTACTCACAATAAGGTTCAGTTGGGAAAGTGAGACCCAAAGATTTGCTCAGGGATTGGATGAGGGGTGTGAACGAATTGATTCTGACTCCAAGGATGGTGACATTACTATTCACCGAGGTGGGGCAGGTGACAGGAAAGCAGGTTTGCAAGGAAGAACAGGAACTCATTTTTGGATACATTACACTGGGAAATGCCAAGGGCAGATGTTAGACAGTTGGATACCTGCATGTGGAGTTGAGGGAGGGGTCCAGCCTGGAAATATAAACATGGGCGTCATCAGCATACAGACTGTATTTCAAACATGAGAGTGGATGGGGTTACCTAGGGAGTGCCTCTGATATTTTGAGGTTGGGCTAGACTCAGGGCAGGAGACAGAGGAGGGGCATTCAGTGAGGGGAGAGGAAAGCAGGAAAGCAGTGGTGAACTGGAGGGGGTGTCTGGCTGCGTCACGGCAGCTCTTAGGTCAGGTAATCTGGGGGCTTGGCAATTTGGAGCTCATTTGAGTGGAGATTTTGCAGCAAAAGCCTGAGTGGGGTGGGTTCAAGGGAATTGGGGACTGTGGACACAGACAACCGCAAAGGGTTGGATGGAGAGGATGTGGGTCAAGAGAGGCTCTGTCCAGCCTGACCAACATGGAGAAACCCCATCTCTACTAAAAATACAAAGTTAGCTGGGCGTGGTGGTGCACGCATGTAATCCCAGCTACTCAGGAGGCTGAGGCAGGAGAATCTTTTGAACCCGGGGAGGTGGGTGGAGGTTGCGGTGAGCTGAGATCATGACATTGCACTCCAGCCTGGGCAACAAGAACGAAACTCTGTCTCAAAAAAAAAAAAAAAAAAAAAGGCTGTCTTGTCTTCTAACTCTTTTTCATGGTAGATTTCAAACATGTGCAAACATAGAGTGAAAGAACAAATGCTTAAATGCTTGTGTCTCCACTACCCGCTTCAACAACAATCTTGACCAACCTTGCTTGCTCCATCTATACCATTCCTTCCCCTGCAAACCCCAAACATGTATATTAAATTAATTGATATTGCCCCACAGCTCACTGAGGCCCTGTAAAAGGTTTTTTTTTTTTTTTTTTTTTAACTTCTCCCCTCTCTGCTTCATTTGGGATAGGTCCCATGGACCTGCCTTCTAGAATCATCTGAGGTCAGGAGTTACAGACCAGCCTGGCCAACAAGGTGAAACCCCTTTTCTACCAAAAATGCAAAAAATTAGCTGGGCGTGGTAGCGCATGCCTGTAATCCCAGCTACTCGGGAGGCTGAGGCAGGAGAATCACTTGAACCCGGGAGGCAGAGGTTGCAGTGAGCCGAGATCGTACCACTGCACTCTGGCTTGGACAACAAGAGCAAAACTCCGTCTCAAAAAAAAAAAGAAAAGAAAAAAGAAAATATTTGTAAGATTAAAAATAGCTGTTTTAAAGTTCTTATCAGATAGTTTAATCATCTCTGTAATTTCTATTGACTGTCTTTTTTAAAAATCCAGTTTATGGGTTATAGTTTTCTTGCTTTGTATGCCTAGCAGTTTTTTATTAGATGCTCTATATAGTGCATTTTTCATTGTCGAGGTCTAGATTTTATTGCATTTCTATAAAGAGTGTTGGACTTTCTTTTGGAACACACTTAAGTTACTTGGGATCAGGTTGACCACTTCAAAGCTTACTTTTATGTGTTTTACGGCAGGCCCAGAGCAGCATTTAGTTTAGGACTAATTTAGCCCTACTGCTGCAATGTCCACAACTAGGGCATGGCATGGATGGGGTGGCCCACACAGAGTAGGGAGGGGCAAAGCGCATTCAAGAGATGAGAGGCCGTTATAGGAAAGATCATCTTGTGACTATTAAAGTGGCCAAGGTACTAAATCTTTTTCCTTCCCTCCCTCCCTCCCTCCATCCCTCCCTTCCTTCCCCTTCCTCCCTTCCTCCCTCCCTCCCTCCCTCCCTCCCTCCCTCCCTCCCTCCCTCCCTTCCTTCCTTCCTTCCTTCCTTCCTTCCTTCATTCCTTCCTTCCTCCTTCCTTCCTTCCCCCCTCTCTCCTTCCCTCCCTCCTTCTTTCCTTCGTTCCTTTCTGAAAGTTGGAAAAATAAATAACTAAATCCCATGCATGATCCTAGATTGGATCCTGAATTGGGGGTGGGGTCTTATAAAATATATTATCAGGACAATTTGATGACATTTAAATTTGTACGCTATATTAAATAATAATACACAAATAATAAGTTTTCTGAATTGGGCGAGGTGTGATGGTTCATGCCTGTAATCTCAGCACTTTGGGAGGCTGAGGCGAGTGGATCACTTGCAGCCATGAGTTTGAGACCAGCCTGGCCAACATGGTGAACCCCGTCTCTACTAAAAATACAAAAATTAGCTGGGCATGGTGGCGGGTGCCTGTAATCTCAGCTACCTGGGAGGTTGAGGCACGATAATTGCTTGAACCCTCCAAGCTTCCGCCCTCCACCTGCTGTTCCACGTGGTGGGTCTGCACAGCCTGGCTTGTGAGCAAATCCATTTTTCTTTCTCTTTGGGACCAACATGGGCTTAGAGATGACATAGCCTTGGGCATCCAAGAAATTAAAATTTGAGACAGAGGTTGCAGTGAGCAGAGATCACGCCACTGCACTCCAGCCTGAATGACAGAGTGAGACTCCGTCTCAAAAGTAAAAATAAAGCATAAAATGAGTAAATTTTCTGAATTTGATCATTGCATTGTGATTATATAAGCTAATTCCTTGTTGTTAGGAAGTACGTGCTGAGGTATTGAGATGTGAATGGTCAATTTACTCTCAAATGGTTCAACAGCAACATAAAGAGAGATAAAAGAAAAAAGAGAAAGAGAGCAAAAGGTGATAAAATGTTAACAAAGAGTGAATCACTGTACTATAATTCCCGGGATCCCAGGGATATGTACTCACTAGGACAGTCATTTGTCAAATTGTTTAGGAAGCAGGTTTGTAGTCTTGTGTGGGGAATTCGTCGACACCACCAGTCCCGAGTTTACGTGCAGTGGAAAATGGAGCAGTGTGGTCAGCAGTGGGAGAGCCAACTTCCGCCCTCCACCTGCTGTTCCACGTGGTGGGTCTGCACAGCCTGGCTTGTGAGCAAATCCATTTTTCTCTCTCTTTAGGACCAACATGGGCTTAGAGATGACATAGCCTTGGGCATCCAAGAAATTAAAATTTGAGGATCTCAATGATTCAAAATTGCTGCTCTCAATTAATACATGATGAAGTCATGTTGTTTTGAAAAAAGAATGATTGAGGTGACCAACAGAAGGCTTTAATGTTTGTCCCCAAGTAGGTAGGCCACCCCAGATTTCCAACCCTGGGTACATTGCATTGGCAACCTAAATCCCAAGGACTATGAACTCGGTGGTCATTCTGCAGTTTCCTCTGAGAGTATTCGTGGGTTTGGGAATCTCCTGCTGAATAGGATATTGGGTAAAATTGCTTTATGTGAGCACTAGTAAACATTTAGCTTATATTACCAAGAAAAGCAACACTGTAAGCCCAGGAAACTTAGAGCTTATCAAACGGAAGGGGATGATGGAGCAAACAGGTGAAAAGTCTGGCAGGCAGGATGAAGATCAATCAAAAAAGGGCAGCTGGCTACAGGGAAATATCATTTCACCCCCACTAGCATGGCTGAAAAAAATACATGTTGGTGAGGATACGGAGACCTTGCTGATGGTATTTTAAAATGGCATAGCTGCCTTGGAAAACAGTCTAGCAATTCCTTGAAAAGTTAAATGTAGAGTTTCCATAAGACCCAGCAATTCCATTCCTAGGTATATACTCAAGAGAAATAAAAACATATGCCCCCACAAAAACAAAACGTGTACACAAATGTTCGTTGCAGCATTATTCATGATAGCCCAAAGTGGAAACAGTCCAAGTGTCTACAAACTGATGAACCAATAAATAAAATGCAGCATATTCATACCAAGAACTTTCCTTTGGCAAGACAAAGAAATGAAATACTGATAAATGGGACAATAGGGGTAAGCGTTGAAAATGCGCTGAGTAAAAAAAAGCCAGACACAAAAGGCCACATATTGTATGATTCCGTTTATCCGAAACATCCATTAACAGGCAAATCTGTAGAGACAGAAAGTAGAAGCCGGGCGCGGTGGCTTATGCCTGTAATCCCAGCACTTTGGGAGGCTGAGGCGGGCAGATCACGAGGTCAGGAGGTGGAGAACATCCTGGCTAACATGGTGAAACCCGTCTCTACTAAAAACACAAAAAATTAGCCAGGCATGGTGATGGGTGCCTATAGTACCAGGTACTCCGGAGGCTGAGGCAGGAGAATGGCGTGAACTCGGGAGGCGGAGCTTGCAGTGAGCCGAGATTGCACCACTGCACTCCAGCCTGGGCGACAGAGCGAGACTCCATCTCAAAAAAAAAAAAAAAAAAAAAGAAAGAAAGAAAGTAGATTACTGGCTGGCAGAGCTAGAGGGAGAGGGGTCTAGGGAGTGACTACTCATGGGTGTGTGTTTTCTTTTTGGGGTGGTGAAAATGTTCTGAAATTAGATAGTAGTGATGATTGTATAACTCTGTGAATACACTAAAACTACCTGAATTGTACTTTCTAGAAGGATGAATTTTATGGCATATGCACATATGCACGGCACCTAAAAAAAACCAAAAGAGGGCAGCTGGGTGTCCTGGGTTGTTCCTTGCTTCTTGTATGTGTGTTTCTGCAGTCCAGTTGAGCAGCTGTGCCTCAACCCTCAGGTCTATCCTGGTCTTGAATGCTCCTGACTGTTGCCTTCAGCCTTGGAACCACACAGCACCACAGCACAGCCTGCAAGCCTTCCTGGGAAGATTTACACCTCTAGACTGAGTCTCTGCTGCTGCACTTTCTCCTCCCTCTCAAATGAAACCGCAGTGCCTCTCTGTGTGACCTTCTCTGTCATGCAATGACTTCTCTTTCATTTCCTATAAGCCTCTGAGCCCTGCCTTCTCCTTGCCAATTTCCCTTAGTTCCATCTTCCTTTGGCCTTCCCCATTTGTGTAAATCTGTAGGGAAATGTTATTTAAAGACAAAACCCACTACTTACTCTTCTTTCTTAATTGCTCCTTGGGAAATGTTTGCTTCTGTGTTCTTGGTGAAGGAAAGCTTAATTTTGTCTGCTTTTATATCACTAGTCTTTTCAGATTGCACATTCTAATCAGTCACCTCTTGAATCAGGTAATTAGTTTTATTGTATCAGTCTATCCTTCAGAATTTCATTATGCAAATATAAACATGCATAAATACATTCATGTTTCCCCCCTTTTACACAAAAGGAAGCATACTGTTTTGTGCCTTGCTTTGTTTCACTTATTATGTCTGAGAACTTTTCATATCATTTTATGGAAAGCTTCCCCTTTCTTTATCAGCTGTGTGAGAGTCCAGTGTCAAGATGGACTGTGTTTGGTTTCATCAGTCTCTGTGGAAGGATCCTGGCTGACCTGCGTCTTTTGCTCTTACAAACCTTGCTGGATGACCTTACAGTCACCTTGTTGCATGCACACATAGGTAGAGCTGTAGAATAGATTCCCAGTGGGGGAGTTGCTGGGCAAAGGGTAAATCCCTTTATAATTTTGGCACACATTGCCAGAGTGCCTTCCACAGGGTTCTATCAACTGCTGGGCACTCCTGTCAGCTATAAGAATGGCTGCTTCTCCAAGCCTTTCCAATAAAATATGTTACCAACATTTGAAGCCAGGTGCAGTGGCTCATGCCTGTAATCCCAGCACCTTTGTTACTAACATTTGGGATTTCTGCAATGGTGTGCTGGTAAATGTTTAACAACCACGTCTCCAAACATAACAAAACAAAACAAATCCCAAAACCAGAAAAACAAGAAGCCCTAATTGTAGTGTCTGCTGATTTCCATGGTGTAAATACTTCCACCCAGGACAACTGCAAGCTATCAACATGATGTCCCTGAACATGGAGTTGGGAAGAGATGGGCCATAGCACCTGCTGTATAGTATTTCTACCACACAGATGCAAGAGATACAAGTAACAGGGATCATTGTGAAACATAGTAAAATAATGAGGAATTTAAGAGTTTTTATTTCCTTTGTATTTCTATGATTTATTTAGTTATAAATGTATATAATTAAATTTTAGCAACAATCTGCATATAACGACCTACTCATAAATCCAGCTTCTGAAAATTTGGTAATTATTCATGGTCAGCTGTCAAGAGTCAGCTCTAGCACACTACTACAATTTTGCCAATCTGAAAGGTAGTGAATGCCATCCCAATGTAGTTGTCGTTTTTATTGTGCTTGTTTTACTTGTTTAAGGACCATTTGCATTTCCTTTTCTGTGAAATATGTGTCTGTTCTTCGCACATTTATCTACTGAGTTTTATTCTCTTGTTGATATCTGGGAGATCCTTACACATGAAGCTCCTTCTGCATATCTTTGGTCTGTGTTATAAACTGCAGTGTTTTTTCCTGGTGTAGTTATTTATCTTTTGTGCTTGCCCATGGCATTTTTCTTTTTTTTTTTTCTTTTTCTTTTTTTTTTGCCATGAAGTTGTTGTTGTTGTTATTGTTTCAAAATGTAGTTGAATTGTTTTTTTTATTTTTTCTGTTTTTTTTTTTTTCTCTCTTCTTTTTTCTTTTTTTTGACACGGAGTCTCACTCTGTCACCCAGGCTGGAGTGGCATGTGTGACATGCAGTGGCATGCTATCTCGGCTTACCACAACCTCCACCTCCCAGGTTCAAGCGATTCTCCTGCCTTAGCCTCCCGAGTAGCTGGGATTAGAGGTGTGTGCCACCATGCCCAGCTAATTGTTTTTGTTTGTTTTGTGTTTTTAGTAGAGACAGGATTTCACCATGTTGACCAGGCTGGTCTCGAACTCCTGACCTCAAATGATCTGCCTGCCTTGGTCTCCCAAAGTTCTGGGATTACAGGTGTGAGCCACTGTGCCCAGTCCATTTTTTCTTTTATGGTGTCCAAATGTTGAATAACTAGGAACAACAGGATTAAATAACTAAATTTTTTTCTAATCACAATCAAGTTTCACATATTTAAGCAAGTTTCTTTTATTATTATTATTATTATTATTATTATTATTATTATTTTTTTTTTTGTTGTTGTTGTTGAGACGGAGTCTCGCTCTGTCGCCCAGGCTGGAGTGCAGTGGCCGGATCTCAGCTCACTGCAAGCTCCGCCTCCCGGGTTTACGCCATTCTCCTGCCTCAGCCTCCCGAGTAGCTGGGACTACAGGCGTCCGCCACCTCGCCCGGCTAGGTTTTTGTATTTTTTAGTAGAGACGGGGTTTCACCGTGTTAGCCAGGATGGTCTCGATCTCCTGACCTAGTGATCCGCCCGTCTCGGCCTCCCAAAGTGCTGGGATTACAGGCTTGAGCCACCGCGCCCGGCCTTATTATTATTATTATTATTATACTTTAAGTTCTAGGGTACATGTGCATAACGTGCAGGTTTGTTACATATGTATACTTGTGCCATGTTGGTGTGCTGCACCCATCAACTCGTCAGCACCCATCAACTAGTCATTTACATCAGGTATAACTCCCAATGCAATCCCTCCCCCCTCCCCCCTTCCCATGATAGGCCCCGGTGTGTGATGTTCCCCTTCCCGAGTCCAAGTGATCTCATTGTTCAGTTCCCACCTATGAGTGAGAACATGCGGTGTTTGGTTTTCTGTTCTTGTGATAGTTTGCTAAGAATGATGGTTTCCAGCTGCATCCATGTCCCTACAAAGGACACAAACTCATCCTTTTTTATGGCGGCATAGTATTCCATGGTGTATATGTGCCACATTTTCTTAATCCAGTCTGTCACTGATGGACATTTGGGTTGATTCCAAGTCTTTGGTATTGTGAATAGTGCCGCAATAAACATACGTGTGCATGTGTCTTTATAGCAGCATGATTTATAATCCTTTGGGTATATACCCAGTAATGGGATGGCTGGGTCTATACTCTAAGCAATCTGTACAGTTCCCGTATCTTCTTGGAGTTCATTATATTCAATTTTGTCTTTTTCTTTTGAGTCAGATTATTATTTAAAAACCCTCTACACTTAATGATATCACAAACATGCAAAATATGTTAGAGATAGGCCTGGCACACTTCAGCTAAAAAGAAGTATGCATAGAGGTTATAAAATATTTATCAAGCGTTCCATCACTAGTTCAGTGGTGGCTAACCCCACCACTTTTCTCTGACTAGTATTATTTCCAGCTGGGGAGTTTCCTCACTTATATTTGACTTCCCATGTGGGCATTGTCTTAGTAATTTTGTGTTGCTATAACAGAATAGCACAGACTAGGTAATTCATAATGAATAGATATTTATTTGGCTTATGGTTCTGGAGGCTGGGAAGTCCAATATTGAGGGACTGCATCTGATAAGGGAAGCTCTCATAGCGCAAGAAAGTTTACAGGAGAGAGAAAGAGAGGGCTGACCTTGCTTTTATAACAAATCCACTCTCAAGATAAAGAATCCACTCCCTCAATAATGACATTAATCCATTCCTGATGGCAGAGCCCTCATGAAATAATTGCTTAAAGATGCTATTTCTCAGCACAGTTGCACTGGGGACTAAGTTCCCAATGCATGAACTTTGGGGAACACATTCAAAGCATAGTAGGCATGTACTGGCTTAGTCTTGCGTTGCTCTCTCCATTAGACTTCAAGGCCCAAAGCTCTAAGAATGATTCTGGAGTGTGGTTTGTGTTCAAGAAATATTAGTTGAGACACCACATTCAAAGGTGTGAACCCCTCAGATAGACTTTCCTCTGCATCTCCACCATCCCTGACAATCTCCGTTAACATTTAGTCATCAGCCACATTTCCAGCATCACTTGAGAAAGCTGTGCATGTGGTCTACATGGTGTAGTCTCAGAATACCGTCATGTGGAAAGTTCTAACTCGGTGTATCTAAAAGCCACTTGACCACTTACAGTGAGCTTTTATTTCTAGCATCTCATTTTTGGTTCTGACTTTAGAAATGTGAAAACCAGATCTCAGATATGATATGCAATTTACCCACAGTTACCTCATTGCGACTCTGGCTTCTAGTAGTGCATCTGGCACATAGTAAGTCCTCAGTAAAATGAAGAGCATTTGTGATGACATGATTTTTCCAACTCCCAATCCAGGGCTCATGTCACTGTCCTATTACAGGCATGACCCGAGATGGTGGTGGCTGGATAGTTTCCTTCCAAGGTACTCTTTACGGGGTAGACATGAAAGGCAGTGATCACTCATGCCAACACCCTATGCTTGTAACCTGGTCTCTCCCTGGCTGGTAGGCCTTATTGTGTCAACAGTTACCATTAGAAAAGCATATGATAAGTATAACAACTACAAAATGTTGAGGGCATATTATATACCAGTTAATGTGCTATGTGTTCAATCCTCATCCAACTCTGTCTGATGTTAATATTATTACTGTCATTTTATAGGGATAGGGATGAAAATTGAGGTGCAGAGAGGTTATAAGACTTGTCCAAGACCAGACAGAGGCAACAGTAGAGCCAGGTGGAAATTCATGATCACAATGCTCTTTGTCTGTGGGGCATGGAGTTGCCCAATATATTATTGTTTTACAATCTTCAGACACAGTGTCCTTGCTTGACAGGAGGCCTGTTCCTTTATGTTGCAGGAAATGCATTGAACCTGAATAACTCTATAGGAGAGCTCTCATCCCTCCTTCTAGGCCATCCCTGCTCTCAGTCTGCACCTCCCGTTTTTTGATCAAGACAGCCTTGGAGTTCTCTGTGTCTGCGGAAGGAAGGAGACGGAGCTTGTTTTTCACTTTTGCTGCCATTATTAATTATTTTTAGGAAAGCATTGTGTCTTTTGAGAGAAGATTGTAAGCGCTGGGAGAATAAATGGACCTTAGAGTGAGCCGTGTATGCTCCAGACTTCCCCAGCTTGATGAACAGCTTCCTGACCAGTGGCTGGCAGTCCCTGGTCTTATTGGACGGACACTGGCTGGGGGCCAATGTCTGAGTTGAATGGTGAGGACCGGACAGTGCTTCTTCCCAGCCAGTGTGGCAATGAGCCCACTGTTGAAAAGGCGCCTTGGCTTGGGAAAACACATCGCACTTTAGCTGTTGGCATCTGCAGCAGGGACCTGAGGCTGGAGTCACTGCCAGGCACTTTCTGGGAGGCCTGGCTTTCCAGCAAGGCCTGCTTCACGTTCTCAGGAGAACCAGACCCAGCACAGGAAATGCCCTATTGCCCAAGAGGAAACTCCATGTCTAAGAACTGATATAATTAGAAGACTGATAAAAATTAGAATGAGAAGGGGAGGGCCTAAATGAAGGGTCATGGGGTTTACTTTTTTTTTTTTTTTTTAAAAAACCCTTCTTCCTGCCCTTCTCTGAATATGAATATACTACATGCTCATCCAAGAAAACTTTGACAAGCAAATACAAATTTCTTCCAATCATTTCACCCAGAAATTTAACTTCTAGTATTTTTAAAGGAGTGTCTTTTGTATGCCAAACTTCTCCTATTTTTAAATAATATATCATGACAATCATTTTATTTTGTAAATTGGACCTCAGGTGCAGGAAACTGGTTTAATTGTGACCTATGATTCATAGTGCATGTATTAGTCCATTTTCATGCTGCTGATAAAGTCATACCCGAGACTGGAAAGAAAAAGAGGATTAATTGGACTTACAGTTCCACATGGCTGGGGAGGCCTCAGAATCATGGTGGGAAGCAAAAGGCACTTCTTACATGGTGGCAGCAAGAGAAAATGAGGAAGAAGCAAAAGCAGAAGCCCCTGATAAACCCATCAGATCTCATGAGACTTATTAACTATCAGAAGAATTGCATGGGAAAGACTGGCCCCCATGATTCAATTACCTCCCTGCTGGGTCCCTCCCTCAACATGTGGGAATTCTAGAACTTACAATTCAAGTTGAGATTTGGGTGGGGACACAGCCAAACCATATCATTCTCCCCTTAGCCCCTCCCAAATCTCATGTCCTCACATTTCAAAACCAGTCATGCCTTCCCAACAGCTCCCCAAAGTCTTAACTCATTTCAGCATTAACCCGAAAGTCCACAGTCCAAAGTTTCATCTGAGACAAGGCAAGTCCCTTCTGTCTATAAGCCTGTAAAATCAAAGGCAAGCTAGTTACTTCATTGATACAATGGCAGTACAGGTATTGGGTAAATATAGCAGTTCCAAATGGGAGAAATTGGCCAAAACAAAGGGGTTACAGGGCCCATGCAAGCCTGAAATCCAGTGGGGCAGTCAAATTCTAAAGCTCCAAAATGATCTTCTTTAACTCCAGGTCTCACATCCAAGTTATGCTGGTGTAAGAGGTGGGTTCCCATGGTTTGGGGAACCTGTGATTTTACAAGGTACAGCCTCCCTTCAGGCTACTTTCACAGGCTTGCATTGAGTGTCTGCAGCTTTTCCAGGTGCATGGTGCAAGCTGTCAGTGGATCTACCATTTTGGGGTCTGGAGGACGGTGGCTTTCTTCTCACAGCTCCACTAGGTAGTGCCCCAGTAAGGACTCTGTGTGGGGGCTCCAATCCCACATTTCCCTTCTGCACTGCCCTAGCAGAGGTTCTCCATGAGTGCCCCACCCCTGCAGCAAACTTCTGCCTGAGGATACAGGCATTTCCATATATCTTAAAGATCTAGGTGGAGGTTCTCACACCTCAGTTCTTGACTTCTGTGCACCCACAGGCTCAACATCACATGGAAGCTGCCAAGGTTTGGGACTTCCACCCTCTGAAGCCACGGCCTGAGCTGTATCTTTGCCCCTTTCAGCCATGGCTGGAGTGGCTGGGTCACAGTGCACCAAGTCCCTAGGCTGCACACAGCACAGGGACCCTGGACCCAGCCCAAGAAACCACTTTTTCCTCCTAGGCCTCCAGGCCTGTGATGGCAGGGGCTGCCATGAAGGTCTCTGACATGGCCTGGAGACATTTCTCCAAGGTCTTGGGGATTAACATTAGGCTCCTTGCCACTTAGGCAAATTTCTGCAGGTGGCTTGAATTTCTCTCCAGAAAATGGATTTTTCTTTTTTATTGCATAGTCAGCCTGCAAGTTTTCCAAACTTTATGCTCTGCTTCCTTTATAAAGTTGAATGCCCTTAACAGCACCACAGTCACCTGCTCAGTGCTTTGCTGCTTAAAAATTTCTTTTTCCAGATACCCTAAATCATCCTTCTCAAGGTCAAAGTTCCAGAAATTTCTAAGGCAGGGGCAAAATGCCATCAGTCTCTTTGCTAAAACACAACAAGAGTCACCTTTACTCCAATTCCCCAAAATTTCCTCATCTCCATCTGAGACCACCTCAGCCTGGACCTTATTGTCCATATCGCTACAGCATTTTGGGCAAAGCCATTCAACAAGTCTCCAGGAAGTTCCAAGCTTTCCCACATTTTCCTATCTTCTTCTGAGCCCTCCAAACTGTTCCAACCTCTGCCTGTTACCCAGTTCCAAAGTCGTTTCCATATTTTGGGGTGTCTTTTCAGCAATGCCACACTCTACTGGTACCAATTTGCTATATTACTCCATTTTCACACTGCTGATAAAGACATACCTGAGACTGGGAAGAAAAAGAGGTTTAACTGGACTTACAGTTCCACAGGGCTTGGGAGGCCTCAGAATCATGGCAGGAGGCAAAATGCACTTCTTACGTGGCCGCGGCAAGAGAAAATGGGGAAGATGCAAAAGCGGAAACCCCTGAGAAACCTGTCAGATCTTGTGAGACTTATTAACTATCATGAGAATAGCATGGGAAAGACCAGCCCCCATGATTCAATTACCTCCCTCTGGGGTCCCTCCCACAACAAGTGAGAATGCTGGGAGAGACAATTCAAGTTGAGATTTGGGTGGGGACACAGCCAAACCATATCAGTGCACTCTCATCATTTGACCATGCAATGCATATTTTTAATAATAAACATCTCCATCCAATATGAAAACTCAGTCTGTAACTGTGATTTATAAAACCTTTGGCTCAATCTTTTTCCTACAACTACACTTATCTTTATCTACCTTTTATTTTTATTTTTTGCTAACTTGAGCACATTCTATACATGCCCCCTCTGTATGCCTCTCAGGAGGTTTACGGTGGTGGAATTTCATCACTCAGATAGCTTTCCACTACACTGCCCTTTGGATCCCGAAGTGGACTGCCCATTTATCTCTTTCTGTGTGAGGGAAGTCAGGGTTAGGAGAGTCATCTGTATATGCCTCCTCATTTATCTCTGGTTCTTTAGCAAAACCACCCTGAAACCCAGGCGGATGTCAAATCAGCTTGTCCTTGAGGGTCTCTGCTAAAGGAGAGGCCACAGTGGCCACTGCAGCCTCCATAAATCGCTGTGGTCAAGAATGCATCTTGCCATCAGACCAACCACCACCTGATATGTGAAATTCACATTTGTTAATTATTTGCTAGAAATCTAAGAAGCTGTTATTTATTGTCATGTAGTTGAAAGCCTCTTTCTGCCTTCTCCAGAATTCACTTTTCTTTCTATCTTGCTTCTGATCATTGTTTTTATCCTTTGACTGTTCTTTTGTAGTTCTTTTCTCTATTCCTGAGTTTCTTTTAAGTTGTAGATGAGGATTTTGGCTATGTCCACACCCCAGAATTCACCAGGAAGGTAACTTATGGCTTCCCCAAATCCAACAAAACTGTTCTCAAATGCAGGAGGAGAACTCTCCCTTTCCCCTCTACCCCCACCCCCTCATTTCTTCTCTTACAGGCTTTTCTAGCTCTTTTCCACCCCATACCCCTTCTGTCTCTCCTTCCATCCTGGGGTTTGTGGTAGAGGACTACCCAGTTGCAGATGAGTCACATGCCTTATCCAGTGAAAATATTGTCTTATGGATGCCAAGAACAACTCGTGAATGTACAAACTATTTTTGATGCTCATTTGAGATTGATAGATATCAGGCGAATAATAAAAGTTTCACAAGATTGCTACAAATAAATAATTTTAAAAACAAAACAAACCAAAGCAAAAAACAAACAAACAAAAACAATATTTGCTGTTATGATTAGCATTTTTGCTAAAGTCAGCTTGGGCTTTTGGCTTTCCAGACACTCTCATTGCAGGTGCTTGGAGCTCAGTTCTGTTCCTCCAGGCGTGTGCGCTCTCCTTGACCCCACCTTTTGTGCATGTGCTGTCCTTGTCTGAAACCAGCCTGGAGCTCCCTACACAGATGTGTCAAGGTCAGGCCAGGTCAAGGCTGAGCACAGAGAAAGGAGCTGCTGTAGGAGGCCCACAAGGAATTTTGTTGGATCTGTGAGCTCAGTGTATGCTCCAGCCCCTCTGACATATCCAGAGGAGACAGACTTGAGTGTGGGCCCAGTGCTGCCACTTATTAGCTGTGTAAACTTGGAAAAGTCAATTAATTTTGCATAAGTCTAGTGCAATAAAATAAGAGTCTCCAAGTCATTACCCTGTTGTCATGGATTACATGAGATCAAGCATGTAATATGTCACCATGATAACTGGCAAAAATAAGTGCTTAGTAAATGCTGATCATTCTTCTTCTTAACAACATCATCATCATCATCATCATCATCATCAACAACAACAACACTAGGTCCAAGCACCAGCCCTGGCCAGGGCCAATAGGCACTGTGTAGGTTGCGGGCTACCCACTCAGTCTGGATGCTGGTTTCCTGTTCTCCTGCTCCTGTCTTTGCTCTTGACCTGTTTTCTCCTTGCCTCTGCAAAGGACTCTGCTGCTGCTTGTGCCGTCTCCTCAAGGTTGGACCCCAGGATGCTGACTTATAGCTGGTACCTTCCAGCTACCTCTTCAACACCCCTGCGTAACTTGAACTCTGGTGACCTGCTCTGCTGCAGGCTCCGAGTCCCCCAGGTGCATTTTCCTGTCCTTGCTCCTACCATGGGCTCAGACAGTGAGTGCCTTGAAGGCAGGAATAGGGGGTCCTCAACCAACTCCCTGGCCCCTGACAGGCAGCTGGCTGCAGGAGGTCCTCCACTACTTGTTAGTCAAATGCATGAAACATTGAATGAAGGTAAGAAGGTGAGATAGCCAGCTGTGGTGGCTCAGCCTGTAATCTCAACACTTTGTGAGGCGGAGGTAGGCAGATTGCTTGAGCCCAGGGGTTCAAGACCAGCCTGGGCAATGTGGCAAAACTCTGTCTCTACAAAAAAAATTAAAAATTAGCCAGGCATAGTGGTGTATGTCTACAGTCCCAGCTACTCCGGAGGCTGAGGTGGGAGGATTGCTTGAGCCTGGGAGGCAGAGGTTACAGTGAGCTGAGATCTCACCATTGCTCTTCAGCCTGGGTGACAAAAAAGAGACCCTGTCTCAATAAATAAATAAATAAATAAAGAGATAGACAGGAACCTTTTCCTTTGTTGAATTCAGGTTGAGTAGGATGTTCCTTTCTTTTTTCTTTTTCGTTCTCTTTTTCTTTCTTTCTTTTTTTCTTTTTCTTTCTTTTTTCTTTCTTTCTCTCTCTCTCTTTCCCTCCCTCCGTCCCTCCCTCCCTCCCTCCGTCCCTCCCTTCCTTCCTTCCTTCCTTCCTTCCTTCCTTCCTTCCTTCCTTCCTTCCTTTTTCCTTTCTTTCTTGACAAGATCTCACCCTGTCATCCAGGCTGCAGTGCAGTGGCACAATCATAGCTCACTGCAGCCTTCAGCTCTCAAGCTTAAACTAACCTCCCACCTCAGCTTTCCAAGTACCTGGGACTCTAGGAGCAAGTCACCATGCCTGGTGGATGTTCTTTTCTATTGAAAGTCTAGAGTAATTCATGGCCAATACTTAATTTTAGCAGCTTTGTTTCTTTTGAATGAGCCCTCAAGCCAAAAATGTATCCATCTTTTAATAGTTTCATTTATTTCCTTTGAAATCACTTCAACTGGATTCAATGCAATGCATTTGAACAGATATTTACACAGTGTGTTGGGCATTGTTATGGGCACATGACTGAGAAGAGAACAGTCAAGGTTCCTGCCCTGGACAGAACTAAAATTTTACCAAGAAGAGAGATGCTGAGCACCTAACTAATAAATACACAGGGTGATTTCATTTTAATAAGAGTTTCCAAAGCAATTATCATCGCCACCAAAGAATCAGGGTAGGTTCCTGGGCCTTGACTAGTGTGTGTGTGGGGGTGGTGGTGGGGAGGAGTGCATGTGTGTATCTTGGGGAGGAGATGAGGCCTGAATAAGAAGGGGGAAAGGCATTGGCCAGCTTTAAAGGCACTGCAGTATCAGTTGAGCAAGTGCTTTTGATAAATTACTCTCTTCTGGAGCTCTGTACTTTTTCTGGTGTGGATAAGCTATCTAACATCCAAAGCAAACTCATCTTAAACCAAGAATTCAAACAAATGATAATAAAGATGGTAGAATGCCAATTCCACTCCATTTGAAAGAGATGAACAAAAGAAAATGGTAGGTGTTGCTTGCAGGAGTGTGATAATAGTGTTGCTCTTCTAAACTGGCAACTTTATGCATAGATTATCAGAGCCACAAAATTTTACTTTGTGGAATAAGAAACGATCGCACTGAAAATAATAAAATTCAGCATTGGAGGTTTTCTGTCCTTTATAAATGTTTTTCAAAGACTGAACCACAAGAACAGCTTGAGTGATAACAAGCTTTTCAGAAGGAACTCTGGAAATGAATATGGTGCAGATGATAGAGCAAGACTTTCAGCAGGAAGAAGCCCAGGAACTGGGAAAACGCAAGTCTTTACTTCAGAATCACCCCATAGCCTCCAAGTAGTGTGTTGCAGGTTGAATCTAGCTGAAAATGGCATAAAACAGAATATTAATAGCTATATCCACATATCACTAAAGAGGACATTCCTGATGTTTCTGAATATAAGGAGATTATAAATTAAAAGGATTCTGAAAAACTACAGACATTGATGCAAGTTTCTAGTTTCGATCAGGATAATATCACATCTCACCTCAAACAAAAGGCATTTTCTTCAGAAAGGAACTAAAAAAAATGGCCTTTATTCTATACTTGCTTATGGTTCTGGTTTAAAAACAAAAACAGGTTCCAGAAAACTATTTATTCAGACAAAGACCCAGCCCCACATTCCTCTTGAGGATCCCAATGAATGTGGCACTGACAATATGAATGGTTTACTGTCCATGAGATTGCATTGAGGGGGGAAATATTCTTAGAAATAAAAATTTAAAAAAAGAAAATCTGATGTAAATTGACCAAGGGTTTAAAAAAATCTGTCAATCTCATATCCTATATCTAGCAAAAATATCCTTCAGAAATGAATGAAAAATTAAGGCATTCTCAGATAAAAGGAAAATAAGAAAATTTGTCACCAGCATTAAAGAATGACTAAAGGAATGTCTCTAAACAGAAAGTGAATAATAACAAAGGGAAGTTGGAACTTCAGGAAGGAAGTAAAACAATGCAATGGTTAAGAATTCTCCTCAAGAGTTTAAAAAAATATGTTGAAGCAAAAACATATAACATCATCTGGTGAGGTGTTCAGTGTCTGTAGTGGAAATATTTATTTAACACATTTGTATTTTAAAGGGGGAGGGTAAACAACTTAAATGAAAGTCAGGTTTCTATACTTCACTTGAAGAGGTAAAATGCTGATACAGTTAGCTGTGACATATTATGTATATAATTATAATATCTAGGGAAACCAGTAAAAAAACTATGTGAAGAGATATATCAAACATGTACTATACATATTTATGTATGGGTTATATATGTATATACATATATATGTATGGGTTAGTATACATACATAGCTTTCCTTACTCTGTCACCTGAGATGACAAAGAAGCAATGACATCCTGCTAACAATTAGCACACTGGGCACACAGATCTTGGTTTCTAACACCATTCACCAATAAAACAAATCAGGGCTCCTTGAAGAAATGACTGATTCCAGGCCTCGGAGGGAAAATATATGAGATGAACCTGGAGCATTTTGTAGTGCCAGAATGTAAGGAAATGGGGTGTGTGTGTGTGTGAAGGGACACAGGAGCCAACCAAAAGAGCTCTCAATGGTCAAACTTGGAATAATTAGAGCAAGAAAATAATAAAGTAGTAACATATTGTCACCCAAAATAAATATCCATGAGTTCACAGTGATATAAACAAATACTTGAATAAATAAATGGGGGAGAAGAGACAACTCTCCCTTATGAAGAATTGGAAATAGTTAATACAGATACTACAGCCTGAAGGAGAAGTGTAAGTTCTCAGTCCTTAGGTATGGGCCTACATAGTGTTTTTCTTCCAAAGAGTATAGAATAGATAGGGGGTGGGGGAAAGTAACTTTACGCTGGAGACACCGGACAAGCACTACTTCAACCAGGTGATCACGGTCAACACCTGCTGTGATAAATCATGGTGTGAGTATGTACCCTGGATACGATGTGAGGAAAATGACACTTCACCTCTTTACCCATTACCCTTGCCAAATCATGAAAAAAGCCTCAGGCGAATTTCAGTAAGGGGGCATCATAGAATACATTGAATATAGAATAATACCTAACCAGGACTCTTCAAAATTGTCAAGGTCATAAAAATCAGGAAAAGTTTGGGAAACTGTCACAACCAAGAGGAGCCTGAGGAGATGTGATGACTAAACACAGTAAGTATCCTGGATGGGATCCTGGAACACAGAAAGATGTTAGGTAAAACTAAGGAAATCTAAATAAGATATAGACTTTGGTTAATAATAATGTATAAATATTGGTTCATTAATGGAAACAGTCATACTAATTAATATAAGATGTTAATAAAATGGGACACTGAGTGAGCATATATATGGGAACTTTCTGTTCTACCGTCTCATTTTTTTTAAACTTAAAAAAATAAAGTATGTTAAAACATTATAGATAAATCAAATCAAAGTAGAAGTCTAAAAATGTTCGAGAATGCAAGTAAGGGAAAAATAGGAATGAGAAACTGAATGAACAAACAGAAAATAAAGAATAAAATGGCAGACGTAAGCCCACCTAACATATCGGTAATTGCTTCATATCTTATGGTACAAGGCTAAAAAGTAAGCTCCAATATTATATATGCCTATGTGGGAAAACGGAGAGGGCTTCACATGGTCTAACTGCAAGTTCCATACCCCGATGCCCCTGTAGATAAGGTCCCTTAGCCAAACCACATTCCTGATTGTGGAAACCAGGCGTGGAGCCTGCTTATCCCTGAATAGCGGGCTTCATTCAGATCCTTGCCAGCTCACAGGATGATTCAAACAAGCTGATCACATCCTTCTGCAGAAACCAGGAGTCACCCCGTCCTCTTGTTATTACAGAGCCTGCCTCCCGCAGCGCTTGCTTGTTCCCTCTGCTCCTGAGTGCAACCCCTGTGGCCCTGCGTGACATGCTGTCCCCTTCCCCAGACTGTGAATGTCTGTGATTAACAAACTGCACTTGATCTCATCTGTCCAATGTTGTGTGTCATATGTTCAGCCATTCCCATGACCCTAGAATAGGAATCTCTCACCAGTGGGCTTAAGGGTCTAAATTAAACACAATTCAGTACAAATGGTCTAAATTCAACAACTAAAAGACAGAAATTGACAAGATAGATAAAGAACAAAAAACATGAAACAACTATATGCTTTTCGTAAGATAATTGTATTAAATTTAACTGTATAGGAAAGTTGAAAGTAAAAGGATGAAGAAATATATTATGGAAACATTAAATTTTAAAAAGAAAATATGTTAATATCAGATAAAGTAGGCTTCAGAGCAAAGATTACCATGGATAAAGAGGGATATTGCATAATAAGAAAAGGGTCAATACACCAAGAACTTAGGAATTCTAAAGGTAAATGTACCAAACAATAGAGCTTTTAAATAAATAAAGCAAAACTGATAAGGCCGAAAAGATAATAGACAAATACATGATTATAGTAGAGGTCTTCAACATCCTACTTTTATCTCAGCAATTTGTAAAAGTACTATACAGACATTCAACAAGTGTATGGAACTGCACAACACCGTCAACCAACAGAATCACATTGACATTTATATTTCATTCAATAAAAGCAGAATACATATTTTTCCCAAGTACCCAGGGAATGTCCACTCAGATCAGATTATGGGTCATGAAACAAATGTCAACACACTTAAATCAATTGAGATCATACGGAGTGTGTTCTCTGACCACAATGGAATAAAACTAGAAATCTGTAAGAAAACAGTGAAATCTCAGGACACTTGGAAACTCACTGGTCAAATAGATAGTCTCAAGGGAAATTTAAAAGAATCTTACTTTTTAATGAAAATAAAAAACACAAAATATCAAAATTTGTGGGATACTATTGAAGCAGTGCTGAGAGGGAAATTTATAACAAGAATGTTTATAATAGAAAAGGGGAAAGATTTCAAACCAGTCATCTAAGTTCTTATCATCCACAGAAAAAGAACAGCAAATAAACCCAAAGCAAGCAGAAAGAAGAAAATAATAAAGATAAGAGCAGAAATAAAGTTGAAGACAGAGAAATAATAAAGAAAAATCAGTGAAACAAAAGCTAATTATTTGAAAAGATCGATAAAATTGTTAAACTTCTGGCAAGACTTACGAAGATAGAAATAAAGAAGACACATATTATACATATTGGAAATAAAACAGTGGATTTAGCTACAACTCTTGCCGTTATAAGAAGGGGACATTAAGAATAAATTTACATAACCAGTTCAACAACTTAGATGAAACAAGCTGCTTCTTCAAAATACATGAGCTACTTCAGCTTACCAGTATGAAATAGAAAACTTGAATATTTCTGTAACCATTAAAGAAATGGAACCTATAGTTTAAAAGCTTCACTCCTTGGTTTCACTCAAGAATCCTACTGAACATTTAAATCATGAGTTTAGGCTGGGTGTGGTGGCTCCCGTCTGTCATCTCAGCATTTTGGGAGGCTGAGGTGGGTGGATCATCTGAGGTCAAGAGTTCGAGATCAGCCCGGCCAACATGGCGAAACCCTGTCTCTACTAAAAATACAAAAATTAGCTGGGTGTGGTGGCAAGTACCTATAATCACAGCTACTCGGGAGGCTGAGGCAGGAGACTTGAATTTGGTGGGGTGGAGGATGCAGTGAGCTGAGATCACACCACTTTACTCCAGCCTGAGGGAAAGAGCAAAACTCTGTCAAACAAAACAAAACAAAACAAAACATGAGTTTAAACATAAAACTTAAAAATATACAATGTTTAGAAAGAAACACAGGAGAAAATCTTTGGGACCTAAGGCTAGACAGAGTTCTTAGACATGACACCAGCAGCACCATCCATAAAGAGAGAAGAAAAAGTCAATATACTACACTTCATTATAATTAAAAACTTTTGTGGTCTAAAAGACTCAGTGAAGAGGATGAAAAGACAAACTGCAGACTGGGAGAAATTATTTTCAAATCTGTATCTTTTTTTGTTGTTGTTTTTTGTTTTTTTAGATGGAGTCTTGCTCTGTTGCCAGGCTGGAGTGCAATGGCACAGTCTTGGCTCACTGCAACCTCTGCCTCCTGGGTTCAAGCGATTCTCCTGCCTCAGCCTCTGGAGTAGCTGGGACTATAGGGGCGCACCACCAAGCCCAGCTAATTTTTGTATTTTTAGTAGAGACAGGGTTTCACCGTGTTGGCCAGGATAATCTCGATCTCTTGACCTCGTGATCCACCTACCTTGGCCTCCCAACGTGCTGGGATTACAGGCGTGAGCCACCATGTCCAGCCTCAAATCCGTATCTTACAAAGACCTTATACCTACAATATGTAAAAATTTATCAGATCGAACAGTAAAAAGACAAGAACAAAAATGAAGAATCCCATCAGAAAATGAGGGGAAAATATGCACAAGAATTTCACCAAAAAGACTATACCGATGGTAAAGAAGTGCAGGAAAGAATGTTCGATATCACTAGCCTTTGGCCTTTTAAAACCACCATGAGATATTGCTACACACCAATCAGAGTTGCTAAAATTAAAAAAAAAAAAAATTATAACACAAAATGCTGGCAAGGATGTGGAGAAACTGGATCACACCTACATTGCTGGTTAGAACAAAAAATATAGTCATTCAGAGAACAGTTTGGCAGTTTCTTTAAAAACTAAATATACAATTGCTGTTTGACCTGGAAATTGCATTCCTGTGCATTTATTGCAGTGAAATGAAAATGTATGTTCACATGAAAACCTGTACAAGAATGTTTATAGGAGCTCTATTCATAATAGCTAAAAACTGAAAAGAAGCCAGAGCCCTTTAGTGGGTTAAACAATACATATCATGGAATACTACTCAGCAATAAAAAGGAACCAACGATTGATACAAAACTCTGGTTAATCTTGAGAATTACGTTAAGTGAAAAAAAGCCAATCCTCAAAAGTTACATACTATATTACTCTATTTATATAACATTTTTAAAAAGGACAAAGTTACAGAAATGAAGAACAGATTAGTGGTTGCCAGGGGTTGAGAACAGATTAGTGGTTGGTGGGACAGGAGTGAAGTGGGGTGGTGGCAAAAGGGCCACATGAGGGATGCTTGTGGGGATGTAACTGATTCATAGCTTGACTTTCTTTTTGTTTGTTTGTTTGTTTGTTTGTTTTAGATGGAGTCTTGCTCTGTCACCCAGGATGGAGTGCAGTAGTGCAATCTCAGCTCACTGCAACCTCCGCCTCCCAGGTTCAAGTGGTTCTCCTGCCTTAGGCCTCCCGAGTAGCTGGGGTTACAGGCGCCCACTACAACTCCTGGCTAATTTTTTGTATTTTTAGTAGAGACAGAGTGTCACCATGTTGGCCAGGCTGGTCTCAGACTCCTGATCTCAGGTGATCCACCCGCCTCAGCCTCCCAAAGTTCAGGGATTACAGGCATGAGCCACTGCACCTGGCCAATAGCGTGACTTTCAATAATAGTATTCTTGCTGTGGTATTGTACTACAGTTTTGCAAGCTATTACCAGTAGGGGAAATTTGGTTAAGAACATGTGGCATTTCAATTATTTCTTACAACTGCCTATGAATCTACAGTTACCCCAAATTAAGTGTAATTTAAAAAAAATACTGGAAAAGAACAACCCCTTCGCCCCATGCAGATATTTTCATCTATTTTGGTTGTATTTATTTGGTATTGACTTCCACATCTTATATAGTATGTTTTGATTGCTAATCTATGATTTATTTATTTATTGAAGACAATTTTAGCTAGATCTGTATCTATTGACAGTCTTTATGGTAGAGTTTACTTATTGTAGCGGCATTTTAATTTAAAATTTAATTACTGTTGCTTTGTTTCCTTCTGGTTTCTGCATGATTTCCGCTGCGTCTTTTGTGTTCTCTTTGTTTGTTTTGGAGTTTCTCACATTGAGAGATTTTTCTCATTGTTGGGTAACCATGACTCTATCTTCTTGTTTAAGAATTAGGGGCTGGGCACGGTGGCTAACGCCTATAATCCCAGCACTTTGGGAGGCCGAGGCGGGCAGATTATCTTAGGTCAGGAGTTTGAGACCAGCCTGGAGGGTGGAGAAACTGGCTGTTGCATTAGTCCGTTCTCACACTGCTATAAAGAATTAACTGAGACTGGGTAATTTATGCAGAAAAGAGGTTTAATTGACTCAGAGTTCTGGAGGCTGTACAGGAAGCATAGCTGGGAGGCCTCAGGAAACTTACACTCGTGGCAGAAGGACAAAGGGGAAGCAAGCACATCTTCATGCTGTGGCAGGAGACGGTGAAAGAGAAAGCACTACACACTTTTAAACAACCAGATCTCGTGAGGACTCTCTCACTATCATGAGAACAGCAAGGAGGAATTCCGCCCCCATGATCCAGTCACCTCCCACCAGGCTCTCCCCCAGTATTGGGGATTGCAATTCAACATGAGATTTGGGTGGGGACACACAGCCAAACCATACCAGCTGTTACCTCATGTTCCTCATTTCATGGAAGGTCAGATAACAACTTAGTTCCAGTTTGGTGGAATTGTAGCATAGATACTTCTGTTTTGATTTTTAGTCTGGCTGTTGGGGCATAGTGAGGGGGCTTAGTGGGGGCCCTGTGTGTTTTATCTGGTGACGCTCCAGTTTCTCAGCGCCATGCATTTGCTTCTCCTAGCCTCTGCAGTCACCTTTGCTGGCTGTGGCAGTGTGAGGGTGTGAAGGCTGCAGATTCTTAGAGGGGGATTATTCCAGGCTTTCCTGTGTTCATGACTCTCACATCCCGTCTTGGGCAAGGCCAGGCTAGAGTCCACTGGCTCCACTCGGGCTCTCTTTTCCAGACCCCGACACCTCTGTCAGCCTTGTTGTAGGTCCTCTTTTGATTGCTATTGCCTTGGGCCTGGACAGTTTATAAACCAAGCTTGCCAAGAGGCAAGAGTGAAGAGGTCTGCTAAATAGGGAAAGAGCTTGGAGTCTCCTGGGCCATGTGCTCAGTGCACGAGTTCCTACAGGTGGGTAGTCCTGTTTGGGATAGTTCAGACACAGCAGAGTAGGAAGTGAGGGTCCCATGCTGGCCACCTTTCTTCTTCATCTCCCTCTTCTCATGCCTCCCTGCCACCACCCAACATTTTCAGCCTTGAGAAATTCCAAGTAAACCCCTTGCTCAGGGCTGGGAATCCAGTTGGCAGTTCGGGAGGCGGTGGGGTCAGAGTTACTGCTTCTTTCCAGGCCTTTCCAGAGGTTCTGCTGCTCCCCCAGTACCCCTTCCATTGTGCTCCAGTGCTGGCCTTCCAGCACATTCCCATAGTTAGATTCTTTTGGGGACTGTTGTAGGCACATCCCTGAAATTCCCGAGGGATCTCCCCCTGGCTAGTGTACTTCCTTTTCTCAAGGTATGTGGGAACAGGAGCTGTCTGCTGGGATTAGCAGCCCACATGATTTCCCAGTCTCTCTCAGGACCTGTTTCCTGTTGGGAGCCCCTGAGCTCTGAGACATGTAGTTCCCAAGTGCTTGCAGCGGTGGGTGTGGTGGAGGCCCAGGCTGACTCTCCTAGGTGGCGGGCTCTCGGGGGCAGGCTCTTCCCAGGCCGGGGACAGGCTGGGGGTGGTGGGCTCTTGGGGGTGGGCAGGATCTCCTTGGGTAAGGGGGGTTTCCTGGGGGTTCGGCTCTGAGGAAGGAGTTCTGAGGAGGGGGCAGACTGTCCGAGGGAGGTGGGCTCTGGGGGTGGGGAGCAGGTTCTCCTGGGTGGGTCTCTCCTGGAGCCGGTTGTCCCGGGGGGCAGCACTCTTGGCCACAGTTCTTTCCTCCACAGCAACATCCAGGTGCAGAGGTGCTGGAGCTGCCAGTACCAGTTTGCCAGAGCTGGCTTCAAGATCTTCAGGAACTTTTTTGGCCTGGTTGTTAACCGGAGCAATTATTAAAAATTGTATAAACCTCAGGTAAAAAATTAAATCACACACAAAAGTAATGGATGCACAAAATTTATACTACCTTTTTATGGCATTTTACCATTTCCTGTGCCCTTGAGGCTCTTTACGTTATGGTACCCGTGTGGTGGAAACACCGTACTGGGTGACGGGGTGGCTGTGCTTCTCTCCCCAGTTCCTACTTCTGTGGGAGTATTTTACCATGGAAATCAGCAAATCATGCTTAGTTATTTGGACAGCTGGTTATTAAACATTTACCAGCACACCATTACCTGAGTTCTATCAGCTTATTAAATTAAAAAATAAATGGAGTCCTTTAATCACATTGTTCTCATTTTATTTTATTTTTTATTATTTTTTAGAGACAGGCTCTTGCTGTGTTGCCCCGGCTGGAGTGCAGTGGTACAATCATAGCTTACTGTAGCCTGGAAATTCTGGGCTCAAGTGATCCTCTTGTCTTAGCCTCCTAAGTAGCAGGGACTACTGATGCTTTCACCATGTCTGGCTAATTTTTTTTTTTTTTTTTTTAATGCTTTTTTGTGGAGATGGGTCCTTTGTTTATTGCCCAGGCTGGTGTTGAACTCCTGGCAAGAGATGCAAGTGACCCTTGCATCTCAGCCTCCGGAAGTGCTGGGATACAGGAATGAGTCATCGTGTCCGGCCTAATCACATTGTCTAAGCATTGTGCAAATCAATGGAAGCTTAGCTCACAACACTCCTGGTTTAAATGCAGGCACACTTCCCCTCTGCCTGGCCCTGACTCCTGCTGCCGTCTCCTCCTCAGTTCTCTGGCAGCTCATCCCCCTCACCCACTCTACTCCATTCCCCACCTGCTTTCCAGTGTCTCGACCTCGACAGGTTTTCTGCCCCTCTCCCCATCGCTTCTTTCAAGTACTATGTACCTTCCTTTATCCTCTCAGCTAAGGGGTTTCCCTTTTCTTGCCAAGGTTTGTGATCTATCTCTGTCTTCTCATTCTCCTGATTCTGAATTTATCAGAGCATTTCCTGGGCACAATTTAAATATGCTCATTTGACCTTCCCAGGCTGTGCTAACAGCACCACCACCGCTGCTGCTGCTGCTGAAAAGAGTGAGTGACATTTATCTATACCTGTACCTGTGCCACCTGAGTACCATATCAGAGACCCCAGAGCACTCCATGGGCAGGTCCCATTTAATGCTGATACCTCCATGAGAAATGAGTGTTTGGTTGAATATAAGTACTGTAAGGGAACTTTTTAGACTGCCCTAGGTGGTATGTGAAACCTGAGGGCTTTGTGGTTGTGCTAAGGGGCTTCTGAGTAGAGAAGAAGAAGTAGAGAAGAAGAAGGGATACCAGAGAAGATGAGACTCACCCAGAGCCCTTCTAACTCCAGACCTAGCGGAGCATTTCACTGTCCAGAAATAGGAGTTGAAACTGTGGCCTTCAGAGCAACGTTTTAACCTGGCTTTACTATTCTTCCTAGCTGAGTGACCTTGGGCACTCTGTGCCTCAATTTCCTCATCTGAAAAACGGGGATAATACTATTACCTTATAAGGTTTTTATGAGGTTTAAATGAGTTAATGCACATAAAGCTCTTAGAAAAGTGTTCAACTAATAAATATTAGCCGTTGTCATTAATGAGGTTATGTGCAAAATTGTATTTAACAAAATAATGCTGTCAGTAAGAGGTTGAAGACCACATATGTAGCTCTATGGCCTTTATTTTATAGTTGAGAAAACTGAAGCTCAGAGCTAAGGACTGGACACAGCCAGTGAGCAGCAGAGTCAGGACTAAATCCCTTTCTGCTCTGAATTTTTCAACAAATGGTATTAATCCTCTTCTTTGACCTGGAAGGGGCATGACACCTACAACATTTGACACCCATGGCATTTGACACCCACACCACTCAACACCCTTGTGCCTTTATTTTGATTAAAGGCATGTCTTTAAAGTGATGAGAAGAGTGTCCAAATAAATATGACAGAACCCTTCTATCCACTTTTTCTGGAAAGAAATGGAAGTCCCAAGGCCTTTGATCCTCGGCCAAGGCCTTGCAGCTAGTAATGATTGTGAACCGTGTTTTACGTTGAGCTGCTCTTGTGATCACAGCTGGCTGCCCCTATTGGCAGCTCCCTTGGCTGTGAAAATTTGGGGTCTAGCAGTGGCCATCCACTGTGGCCATCCCAGGCCCACAGGAAACTTTTATCAAACCCATGTCCCTTTTCTGTCCTGATCTCTGTGTACAAATGCCACATTACTCAGGCACAGCCATAATTGTCATGTGGGCTCGGTTTTGGTTCTGGGAATTCCTGAGCTCACTTGCCAGGCCCAGGATCAGAAGTCAGCCCAGAGGCTGGAGATTCCCTGCCGGCTCCTCACTGATCTCGTTCTCCATCTGTCTCCCCGCCTCCTCCCCATGGATGGGAGTTAAAGTGGCGCTCGCGTGTGCTCCTGCTGGCTGGATCTCTGACCTGCCCAACCATGTGCTCTGCTGTAGTTCCCTAGAGCTTTTGTGGTGAGGGGCACAGAAGCTGTGAGCAGAGAGTGTCCAAGGTGAAGAGGCAGCCACCATGCCTTGGGAACCATCACGGGTCATCTCTGTGGGTGCTAATCAGCCCAGAGAGAAGCTGGGCTGGTCAACATTTCCCTAAACATAAGGAGCTTTTTCACCCCAAGATGCCCTAAGCCAAACCTGCGCCCTTTAAACCCAACCCTCTCTTCCCTTAAGAACTTGACCCCTGCTGTCGGTGCCACATCCTGTCAGCCTGCAGGGCTAACCCTGGGGCCACTTTCATTCTGCCTCCCAGCCCCATACCTTCTGGGGGGCCCCAGGACTCTGGGGGCTGCCTCCCCACTTCAGCCTCACTCTGCTCAGCTGCCGCTGGGCTGTGACCACACAGCCCTGGGCCAGGCTCCCAGCTCTGCTCTTTTGTGTCTCACCTCTCGCCTGTAAAGTCAGAATGACCCTGTATACCAACGGTTTCTCTTGAGGATTATCTGAGGTGGCACACCAAGAAGTCACCAGGATAGGGACTGGCATGTGGCAGGGCTGAATTAATGTCAGTTCCCTGCCCCTCTTTCCTTTCAAGTGCAGATTACCTACGCAGCAGAGGAGAATGACTGAGGAATGTGAGGGGGAAGATGTGTTACTTGTCTCCTCCACTATCTTCTTCAAGATTTGCTTGCTCTGTGGGGAGAGAGGTGTGGGCATGTGGTGGGTCTGAGTGGGGTGTGTGGGGTGGGTGGAGGTGGAGAGGCCAGAGAGGCCAGAGGGGTCAAGAGCCAGCTTGACGGGAGAGCAGCAGCATTTCACAAAAGGTCTTCATGTAGCTTTTCAGGTGCTGTGCCCACCTTCCTGTACCTTGAGGAGCTCTCAGGAACATCCACATAATTCACAAGAGTTGGGCTTGAATCCCAGCTCAGCCTCTTCTCAGCTGTGGGACCTGGAATTTTCCCTCTGTAACTAGGGGTGATGGTCACTCAGAGTGCAGGGTTGGGGGAGATTAGGAGGGCACCCCTGTGGGAAGGATGACACAGTGCCGGCCCCTACGGAACACTGCGGTGGCCAGGCCACAATGGATGGTGACGTTGACGGGGACTGTCGTGTGGGGTGTCAATCTGTGTGAGTGTGTGAGGCTGTGTCCTCACTGAACTATTATTCTACTAGGGGACAGCGACAACAAACGAGCAATCATGATATCACAAACTATCAGGTGGCAATTGGGATATCAAGAAAATTTATACCCTGGCCAGGAGCTGCAGTGTGGCAGTTGGTGGGGCCAGGCATGTCTGAGGGGCTCTCTCATCATGGAGGCTTGCTATGCTGGGCCCAGTGCCCTGCAGAGGGGATCAGTAGCTGTGGCTGATTGGCTGTTCCCTCGCCTATTTCCTCTCTTCCCTAGAAATGCCTCATTCGGCTCTGTTCATAGCACTTTCCTGGGCAGGAAGTTGAATGTCCATTTAAGGTCAAAAGCCCACCAGTCCTAGTCAGTTCTTTCTTGTATGGCAGCCCCTCCAGCCACACGCTGTGTGTGCTAGTGTCAGAAGACAAAATCACAACTGACAGTTATAGGTCTAGTTGTCTGATGTTCATAATTCATGAATTGGGGCAGCCTTCATTCTATAGAATAGAATGGGAACTCCCACTGGACAGTGGCAGAACAGTGGGTTTTGTAAGGCAGAACAAGGATACAGAACAATAGAAAAAATACTGATGGGTTAACATCTGATTTCTTCAGGTTACTTTTTTTTTTTTTTTTGAGATGGAGTTCGGCCTTGTCACCAGGTTGGAGTGCAGTGGCCGATCTCAGCTCTACTGCAAGCTCCTCACTCCAGGCTTCCACGCCATTCTCCCGCCCTCAGCCTCCCAGTAGTTGGGACTACAGGCTCACCACCGCCTCGCTAGCTTTTGCATTTTTGCAGTAGAGACGGGTTTCACCGCAGCTCGGCCAGGATGGTCTGAATTTCCCTGACCTCAGATCCTATCTTGGCCTCCCAAAGTGTTGGGATTACAGGCTTGAGCCACCGCCACCAGCCTCAGGTTAGCCTTTGCTGCCAGCAGAGAGGACTTCGTTATTAGGCTGACTTAGGTAGACTGGAATCTTCTGTTTCCAGGAAAAGCTGGTCTGTTTGGGGATCTACCTGTTTCCTTAAAGTTTCAGTTGGTTATGTGGCATTTAGCATGAGTGACTTCATTTTAGTTGGGTGTGGTCTTTTGAAGCCTAGTGCAGGAGCTCGGTCCAAAACAACAGCCTCTCATAATTTCATTTAACGTTAGTGAGCATTTCCTTAGGGTATACTCTATGGAACGCCTCTTTGAGTAATGTGACAATTTACAATGATACCTCTAATGTTCAATGGCATACAACTTTTAAAGAAAGTATCATTTTATAGTATTTCTTTTTCATTCATTCATTGGTGCGTGTCTTCATGGTATTATTAAAAAAAAAAAAAATGTGGGCCAGGCGAGGTAATATGCATCTGTAATTCCAGCTACTCAGGAGGCTGAGGTCAGAGGATCCCTTGAGCTCATGGGTTTAAGGCCGCAGTGAGCTATGGTGGCACCACTGCATTCTAGCCTGGGTGACAGAACGAGACTCTGTCTCTAAATATACATATATATGGTACTGGCAGAGAAAAGGATATAATTTGGAAGTTCATGAGGACGATTGCAGCCGGTTTTAACATACCATATGATGCTATCTTCCCCCTCAATGACTCTGATGCTATAGTTAGGACCAGCTTTATAAAAATGATCCTACGATGTGAAAGTTTCTGCTGTAAAGGGCCTAAGTTATGGTGGCCATGATGAAAGGGGACACTTGCCCGGTGGCTCTGGCTTTCCTGCCTATCTCCCGTGCTGATGGCCATGATGGATTGTGAAGTGCCCCAACTCAGACCCAGATGAGGGCTACTCAAGGCCATATAAATCACCTTGACTGTGGAGTGACCCTCCTGCCCAAGCCTCCCCATCGACAGCTGTTTCCTGGACACCCCACTGGCTCCAGAGCTCAAGTGTTTTCTTCAGAAGCCCCCTACCCACTAACTAGTCTCCTTACCCTCTCCCTACCTCCTCCCTCTGCTCCCATTGACTCTCCTCCTGCCCCTTGTCCCCCACCATCCTACATGCTGCGTGTTTCCTGTGCAGCATCCCCACCTCCACGCCCCACCAGGTTCCTGCATTCTAAACCACTTTGCCAGTTCTTCCAGTTGTCTGCCCCATCTGGAGCTGCCAACAGGTATCTGTTAGGCACAGGCCTCTCTGGCCGTGGCTTGCGGCGATGTGAGTTTCCAGGGGTTCACATGTGCCCCACACATGACAGAGAACCTCAGGGCTGCTGCCAGGGGCTCAGCACTCTGTGGGGCATGGAAAGCTGACTCCTGAAGGGTGCCATTTCCATGAGAGAATTTCTCATGGCTGATTGTTATTTGCAGAAAGTTTTGGTGGTAAGATTTGAATATTAAACAAAGAGAAAGAACTAGCCCCCTGAGTGGATGTAACATGATCTGGGGAACAAAGAGACAGCCCAGATGGGAGCACGTTGTTGGAGAGGGATAAGGAAGGTGCAAGGTAAGGTATCGGTGAACAAAAGTTCTCTGTGAAAGAATTTGAAGGGAAGATACTTTATTCCGCTGAGCAGTTTGCAAAATGGAGAGATGTGGCCTCTGGTCTAACATGAAGGTTTGTTCCAGGAAACAAAAGGAGGGTTCAGTTTTGACAGCAAAAGTTCCTGTCCGGGTTCCCAATCAAGTCCACTTATGCAAATGAAGGATTCAAACTTGCTTAGTTCTAATTGCTTGATGAAACTGAGTTCTGATTGGTTGGTTCAGGTGAGTTCTGAAAGTCCCAAAGTTGAACTGAGGTATGGGTTTTCTGAGAACACAGAGTACATCTGTGATGTCTAGTCAATAAATGACCACTAGGCTCAATGTTAAATTTAGGCCCAGTTAGCCACTAGGGATCCATCTTGAAGGACTGGCTCTTTCAGTTTCATATTCATTCCCATGACCCAGGCAGGACCCATCCTGCAGCTTTTTGCCCAGCAGGTAGGAGACCAGGCTTGGAAGGCCATTAATACAACTTCAGACACTGTTTTTTACTGCCCAGGGTGGAGGAAGGTCTCTAAACTAAATGCCTACAGTATCCACAGCTAAAGCTGGCTGGCAGGTAAAGAACCAGCTGTAAGCGATGTGCCTGGTGTGCTGTGGCACACGAATGGAGGTGGGCCGGGCCCTGTAGTGAGAGTCAGTTTCACTGGGGCTACCCTACTCCAGACAGGAAGTCCTCATTGCTGACAGTACTTAGGAGCAGTGCCTCTCCACCAGAGTCGTATTCTCAGCAGGGATGGATCTGAGAGCAGGATACCTGGTGGGGAAGAGGGGTTTCCACTTGTGGGGTGGAGCTCTTTCAAGCACCCGGGCCACATTCAGAGAAGTTCCCCTGCACTGGGCTAAATGAGTCAGGTGGCCTCACTTCGCTCAGACACACCTGGCAACCTGGGCAGCTTTTGGGGTGACACTGCAGGACCACAGGAGGGACTCCTTCTCTCTGGCATTCTGAGAGGTGAAGGGCTTCACATCCCAATGATGGAAATCTTGGCAACACTAGGGAAAGGAGTGCAGCTCCTACCTAACCAGTGAGAGAATATTATACATGATTTTGTATAATCTGATTTGAAACTTGAAATAATGCAAAATTTTCTTAGTTGAAAAACAACAACAAAAAAAATACATAATTTCAAAGCTGTTATTGGGGGTGAAGTGCCGAGCGTGAACTGTCTCCCACTTCAGGGGGTAAGCAGATAGACAGGAATGTCACCATCCTTTGTTTTGTGGGTGTGAATCACACAGTTATATGCTTCTGGACTCCTAATAATTTTGTTAATTATTGCAAAGTAATTTCAATTTTGCTGTGTTATGATCTTTAAAACAAATAGTGTATTCTACTGCAAGATCGGCTAATTGTCATCAAGAGATGATTCCTGTGGTATTGTTAAAAAAAATACACCCACAATCGGTAAATTCAGAAGGAAAGTTAGGTGAGATAAAATATCATGAAGATTTAAAAACACCAAGAAATAAATACCAGTCTGCTGATTTTAGGACAAGCGTCCTAAGAAATACTGGAGATGATGCTGAGAAAATAAAAATAGCATTAAAGATCCTCAAACAGCCCCTGTTCCTCTTACTTTGCAGCATTCGGAGGGGAAAGCACTCTTACATTATGAGGGCTTCTGGAGCCCCATCTGAATCCTTAAGTGAAAACTCCCAGGGAGCATCATTTTCTGACAGTTGCAGCTGGATTGGCACCATGTGGGCCAGTAGCCTTGGAGAAGGGATTGTGCAACATCAGCTTTCTCCAGAAAGAGGCTGATGCATCCATTCTGGGCCCCTGTTTCCATACCCGTAGCCTCTTAGGGGACACAGAACGACTGGGAAGTGCTGCCTACTCGCCTGTGGACTGTGGGCACTTCTGGGGTCTGACTTTTTACCTATATATCTCTGTAGCTTTTGAACACCTGTAATAATTATGTACTGTATTAATTTTTAAAAATCTATTAAAAAGAAAAAATAAATAAAGGAAGAGGGGCTGAGTTCTGCTGTGGAAATCAGATCTATTTAGAAAGCAAGAAGGTCTGTGGACAATCCCATGCAAGGTGGCTCAGCCTCCATACCACCTCCAGCTGTGCCCAGGCTGCTTTGCAGTCACAACCTATGGGCAAATGGCAGCGTGTGCCTCCCTCTTTCTGCCCTATATGCCCGAACTCACAGCAGTCCTTCAGGAGTGATATAACTCATTCCATGGGGAGGTTGGGGCATGGTAGGTGTCTTAGTCCATTGTGTGTGTTCTCATAAAATACCATAGACTGAGGGGCTTAAACAATAGGCATTTATTTCTTACAGTTCTGGAGGCTGGAAGTCCAAGATCAAGGTGCAGCAGATCTGGTGTCTGCTGAGGGCTCCCTTTCCAATTTGCAGGTGGCCGCCTTCTCTCTGTGTCCACACATGGTGGAGACAGGGAGCGTTCTGATCCTTTCCTTTTCTTATGAGGGCACTAATCTGTCATGAGAGCCCCACCCCCATGACCTCATTTAAACCTAATGATCTCCAAAGGTTAGAGCTTCAACATGTGTATTTGGCAGGGATAGAGGGTAGGGAACATGAACATCCAGTCCATTACCATAGAGATATTCAAGTGGGGGTAAATGCTTCTGTGGAAAATCCCCCCATGGGAGGCTGCTCTGGGCTGTGTGTCCACCCCAACTTGCTGCTCCCACGAGACTGTGGGACAGGGTGGCAGCCCTCTGTCACCAGTACGGCCCTCAGCATGTGCAGTCCCTGGCCTGGCTACCTGCAGAAGCCCACAAGAAAGAGGAAGCCAGGGGTTGAAGGAAGAAGGAGAGAGGATTGGGGATGACACACTCCCTTCCAACACTCCATTCTGAGGAGAGGTCCCCAGGAGGAGGTTACGCAGATTCTTTGGAACTGGAATTGCCTGAGGAGGCTCAGGACAGCACTGCCCATTAGACCACTGCCTGGGAAATGGCCATCAGCTGAGAATGTGAGACCTTAGTGTTCCTGTGCCTGGGGGAGTCCAAGAGAGATAGGTGGATATTGATTTTGCAAAGTGGCATGGCTGGGTGAGTGGGTCCTCCACCAGGAGACACTGAATACAGGTGCTTGCTGGGCATAACTGAAGGAGGGCCTGGCAGAATCCAGACCCTGCTCATCACTGTGAGAGACTCAGGAGGCTATCTTATGAGAAAGAGAGCTAAAAACTAGAGGACACATTCCGAGGATACAGAATGCACAATGAGCCCTCATTTAGATGAGGAGTAGGGTCTTAACCGAACTCAAGCATTACACCCCAGACTTTCCTTGTGGTTCTATGTTGTCATGTACCATGTGCTTAGCTACAGCTCTGCTGGGTGCTGCCTTCTAGAGATGGGACCACCTCAGTGACAGTGAAGAGATGAAGTGTGAGAGCTGGGAACAGCGAGCACATGGTTAACACTTCCTGACTCTGACCAGTGCTTTGCAGGGTGATGCTGCGTACAGCCCATCATAAGCACGATCATGGCCCAATCTCTCTGAAAGTGAAATCACTTCTCCCCACTGAGCTGCATCTGGAATTTTAGCAGATTAGAGCAATGCAAAATAATGGTGCTTAAACTCAGACCAGCCTCCTCAATTTTGAGTTGGCTGATCCATTACACACACATTTTAGACAGAATGGGATCCTGGTAAATTTGCTATCTGTGTATGTGGCCCACAAATTTCCATTCGTTGAACTGTTGTCATTTTTAAGGGCTGCAAGGTAAAAAGGTTATTTGTTGACTTTTTGTTTTTTTGCAAATGATATTACCCTGCAAAAGAGCTTACCCTGAAACTGAAAAGAATGATTCGTGTTACCTTGCTTTTATAGACTTAGCTCTTGTCTGTGGGAAGTTTGCAAGCATTCCCTCCTCTCCTCCCCATTCATTTATAAAGAAACCTCCTACATGGTGCTCTTAAAATAAAAACTTACTCATATGCTTAGTCAATGCTGAGCAGAATTTCTTTCATAGATTCCGTATGAATGAGTTCTGAAGTAACAGGTTTAGAAAATGAAACTGCTCAAAAAGAATATGAAAATGACTTGAAAAGGTGCCAGAAAATACTTTGACTGTGTGTGCATGTGTGTGCACGGGGGTGGGGGAACTATCAGATCATGGGAGCGTTCCAAGGCCTTCAGGTTATAACGGCGTGTGAACAACCTCAGGAGTTGGTGTGGGAATAAACGATTCAGGCTTAAAATGAGAAACTCCTATTTTGGACACCACAGGATGTTCTGGTCAACAGATCTGAACACGTGGCCCCATGGCTACCTGTTTATGTGGGTGTAATCAATTCCCAGCCCTGCTATTTACCAGCTGTGTGGCCTGGGACAAGTTGCTCCACCAACCTGATCCTCAGTTCCCTTGCCTGTAACATGCTGATAATAACAGCATTTATTCCATAGGACATAGGATCCCTGCAACCCCAAATCCTTGGAGCTCAAGAATGAGATGAATCTTGATCCTTGTTCACAGTACTTTCCACCACTGATCTGTCCACGACTTTGTCATTTATTTAGTTACATAACTAGTTATTTCCAATATTGTAATGAGGACCCATGAATCTACCCCCCAAAACAAAAGCTAAGTCTAGGACAATAACCTACATCTTGCCAGCTAGTCCCCAGTATATCATTAATCTCTTCTCCCCACTTCTAAGGTCTACACTCTCATGAGTCTTCTGTTCCTGATACCCTTGCTTCCCATTTTATTTGGTTTTATGCTTCTACATGTATTTCTAGAAAGTAGGTACATTTTTATCTTACTTGTTTTTTAACTTTATAAAACTTTTAGGGACTTACTTTTTTTCCATTTAATGTTATATTGCTAAGAGTCATTCATAGTATTGTGTGCCATTGTAATTTCTTTGTTCTGACTGCTGCATAGTAGTGTATACAAATAAACCATAGTGTAATCATCCATGCTGCCATTGAGGGGTATTTGGGAAAGGAGAGGGTCCAGACTTTTGCTAGTCAGAACAGTGCTGTTATAATCCTACTGGTACATGTCAGCCTTTGTACAAGTATAAGAGTTTCTCTTGGGTATGGACCTTGAAGGAGAATCATGTCAGAGAACATGTGAACGTTCAACTTTAGGAGATAATGCCAAAACATTCTCTGAAGACTCTGTGCTAATCTACAGCACCTCAAGCTTCATCCTCTCCAGCACTTAATTGTGTTAGGCTTTTTACTTTTTGCTAATTGAATGAGTATAAAATGTTATTTCATTGTGATTTTAATTTTCACTTCTTTTCTTTTTAAATTTTTTTATTTTTAATTTTTGTGGGTACATAATAGGTACATATATTTATGGGGTACATGAGATGTTTTGATAGAGGCACACAATGCATAATAATCACATCATGAGAAATGGGGTATCCATCCCCTCAAGCATTTATCTTTTGTGTTACAAACAATCCAATTATACTCTTTTAGGTATTTTAAAATGTACAGTTAAATTATTTTGACTATAGTCACCCTTTGTGGTATCGTATACTAGGTTTTCATAATTCTTTTCACATTTCTTTATGAATCTTTTCAAAAGTTTATTGGACATATATGTTTCCTCTTCTGTGAAATGCCATTGGTACTTTTTTCCCCATTATCATACTGGTTATTTGTGCATTTTTAACAAAATTGATTTGTAGCAGTTCTACATATATTGTTGGTACTAAACCTTTCTGGTTGATCTTATGAATATCTTGTCCCAGTTTTTACTTTGTCTTTTTACTTTTTAAAAATATCTCTATGGCATGAACCCAGGAGGTGGTGCTTGCAGTGAGCGGAGATCACGCCATTGAACTGCAGCCTGGGTGACAGAGCGAGACTTTGTCTCAAAAACAAAAAACAAAAAACAAACAAGCAAAAAAACAAATAAAGATATCTGTTGGTGAACACAAGTTCTTTATTTTGACATAGTTAAATTTATCATTTTATAGTTAACAATTTATGTGCTTAAGAAAAACTTTAGCTACCTGTATTAGTCCATTCTTGCATTGCTATAAAGAACTCCTTGAGAATGGGTAATTTATAAAGAAAAGAGGTTAAATGACTCACAGTTCTGCAGGCTGTACAGGAAACATGGCTGGGAAGGCCTCAGGAAACACAATTATGGCGGAAGGCGAAGGGGAAGCAGGCACATATTCATTGGCCAGCAGGAGAGAGAGAGAGAAGGGGAAGGTGCTACACACTTTAAAGACAGAACTAGTGGGATGGTGCTAAACCACTAGAAACCACCTCCATGATCCAAATCATATCACTACCCCAAGGTATAAAATAGTTACCTGTATTTTACTATAAATTATAAAGTTTCTTTTTGACATTTAATTCCTGAATCTACCTAGGTTTATTTTTCAGATATAGTTTAAGGGAGATACTCAAGTTCATTTTTTCCCATATGAATAACTATTTTTTCCACCTCCATTTGTTTATCAGCCTCCTCTCCTCACTGACATCCTGTATCCTCTTTAATAAACCAACATTCTTTATTTGCATGCATCTTTTTCTGAGATCTTATTCATACCCCATGGTCTATTTTTCTGTCTCTGCACCAAAACTACAAAGGTTTTTAATTACTCCAGCTTCTTAAAAGTCCAGACGTCAATAAGGCAAACCCCTGATCACTACCTTTTCAGAAACATCCTATTTTTGGTCTTTTATGCTTTCAAATAAGTTTAGAATCATTTTTTCAGGTTCTATTTTTTAAAAAGTATTAGGGATTTGACAAGAATTGCACTGAATATATAGATCAAATTACAATATTAAATTATAAAATCCATGAACACAGTATCTCTCTCCGATTACTTAGCCGTTTTTAATATCTCTTAAAGTTTTATACTTTTCCTTCTAGAGGTCTTGAAAATATGTTCATTGTTAGATTTATTCCGGGAGACTTGATATTTTAATTTTTTTTTTTTTTTTTTTTTTTGAGGCAGGGTCTTACTTTGTCATCCAGACTGGACTGCAGTGGTACGATTATAGCTGACTGTAGCTTCAAACTCCCAGGTTCAAGTGATCCTCTTACCTCACCTTCCTGAGTAGCTGGGACTATAGGCACATGCCACTGTGCCCCACTAGATACTTGATGTTTTCTAATGCTGTTGTAAAGAATATTGTCTTGTAACCGGGGCATGGTGGCTAATGCCTATAATCCCAGCACCTTGGGAGGCTGAGGTGGGCAGATCACTTGAGATCAGGAGTTCTAGACCAGCCTGGCCAACATGGTGAAACCCCGTCCCTACTAAAAAAAAAAAAATACAAAAATTAGCCGTGTGTGGTGGTTCACACCTGTAATCCTAGCTACTCAGGGGCTGAGGCATGAGAATTGCTTGAACCTGGAAGGCGGAGGAGGTTGCAGTGAGCTGAGATAGCACCACTTCACTCCAGCCTGGGTGACAGAGTGAGAGTCTATCTCAAAATAATAATAATAAAAAAAAGAATATTATCTTTTAATTAAACTTTCTAGCTGTTTGATGTATGTAAATTTTATATCTTCACTAAATTTATTTATTCTTATTCATTTGTTTATGGATTTTGGGCATTTTCTACATAAGCAGTCATACCTTATGCAGATGATAATGGTTTGTTTCCTTCATAAGATGATTTTAAAAGTGAATGGGGTTATGTAGACAAAGCAAGCAACACAGTGGTTGGCAGCTAGTCAGTGCTCAATAAATGCCTGTGACTACCGATATTATTATCATTACTCATTAACAGAAGAATTTTAGAAATTTCTTTAACAAATTCGTTTATGTTGAAGAAAGAAACAGAGGCCCAGAACAAGTTCAAGATATGCCTGGGATGACATGACATCTCAATGCCAGGACTGGACCTGGAAAACCTGGGTCTCTGGGCTACAAAGTCAAGTGCCCTTTCTTTTAATCCCCAACCAATGCAGGCTTCTGCCTGGCATAAACTTTTGCAATTGTAGTGTTTACATGAGTGGAGCTTTCTGGCACATCTATGAAAAAAAAATCTATTAAATCAGCAGCATGAATTAAGCTCTTTCTGTGTGCTGGGCTTGCCACATTGCACACGCTTCTAGCAGAGGAAAAATGTATACCCTGCAACTCAGAGGGGCAGAAAATGATAATTTATCTCCTTTTAAATATTCTCTATGTGGATCTCATCATTTCCTGTTGATGGCAAAAGAAGGAGGGAGAACCTTAAACTTGCCCATTGAAAGAAACTTAGACTCTTTTGGTCTAACTCACTTTCTTTTGGGTAAGCACACAGTTAAATAGAAATTAAGATTTCCCTCTCAAAGGATGTCTCTTCACTCTCTGTGTCCCAGGTTGGCAGCTGGAGGAAGGAAACAATTATGAATTCTCACAGTGTGGGGTGGCGCCTCTGAACTCGTCCTGCCTTTGAGACATAGCAGGTGCTAATTGAGCTGGGGCTGGCCTGATCATGTCTTTGAGCATCCAGTTCTGGGGTCAATAGGTCTAGCTGGTTCTCCTGGTGCTTTGGGACCACCACTACTCAGATTTTCCTGGCCCCAAAGATCTCTAAATCTCAGCTTTGTCTGTTATCTGTCTCTGGGCTTTGCAATGGTGACCTCTCAGCAGTCTGGCTCGCAGCTACACCCTCTGGGTGCACATAGAACACTGAGGCCCCTTTCTGGCCACAGTGAAGCGGAGGAAAAGGCAGGCTGTGGAGCACATGTGAGATATTCTCAGATACTAGCTCAGCCTTAACTTCTCTCATCTTTTCTTCTCCCTGCATCCCTCCCTCCCCAACTTGCCTCTTGGCCAGAAGGGTGTCTCCTTCCTGTTGGGTGGCGTTTCCCTAACTTGATGTCCTCTGTCTTCTCTTAATTCAGGCTTATAGCAAACTCCAGTCACACTGGCAAGGCCTAGCTCTTTGAAGATGAAGGGAACTTTTGGAATCTAGAATAATGTGTGTCCTCTTTCAACAAAATTTGACATTGGAAACCTGTTTCTCCATGGCCTCTAAACATGCCAGTTTTGGCATGCAAATATTTTCCAAATGTTATCCCAATTACCCATGGTTATGGCCGCCTTTGGGATTATGATGAAGACTGTAGTTGTGTAGAACACGTCATGCTCCTGACTCCCCTCGTAGTATATGGAGGCAACTGTCTTTGTGAGTGGACGGAGCTCCTTCCTCTGTCCATCTCTTAACTAATGAAAGCCAGCTCTGTCTGTTCTCAGCAGCCTTTCTCTGCCTAGCCACTGTACAGGACACTGTCACTAACATGTCCTCAAGGAATGACCTCTGACTTCCGGCCTGAAGATCCCTGTGGCCTCTATTCAACCTTTATGGAGGGCTTATTATAGTTATAGCTCTGTGCTCGTGAGAACCCAGAGAGAGCAAGACAGAAGAATTGTCTTCAAGCTGCTCAAAGGGTAAAATCCATGCATAAAGACCCGGCTATATCAAAGCTGTACTTATGATATTAGCAAAATCCGATACAACTAGGAAGAACACGTACAGAGAAGGAAGGAGAGGCAAAGCTGTTGAGTCTGGTTTTCTTGGTTCCTACATAAAAGAAGGCCGGGCAATATTTACCCTCGATAAAGTTCATTATGCCTTGGGTGTAGTAAAAATCTGAGCTTTTGCCTCTGTAGACCACTATTCTGTCAGGGCTGGGTGCCAGAGTGTATTTTACAATGCTGATGGCTGTCTGAGACAGTGGGTTGTGGTTTCTGTTCCACTCTCCAATGCACTTTTGGGAAGGCAGGTGACTGGGACGGACCTGCTCCAGTCATCAAATGTGGCAGGCCCACTTTCCATTGCCAACAAAAGTTCAGTAAATTAAATAGTGCCCCAAAGGAGCTCTCTAGGAGTTGGTGTATGGTGAAATGTGAAGTGGGCTTGCCCCTATGTGAGAACTAATAGAAACACAATTTAGTTATCTTTGGCTTTTGAGTCATCAGCAGAGTTTTCTGCTGCCAATATGAGATTTCAATGGTGAGTAGGGTTTCCAAAATCATGTGGAAACGTGACATTGTTTTCCTCAGGCCCGCAGGGCCTTGGCCTGACACTGAGCATGTACTTGCACACATGACTGACCACTTTCTGCACGCCTTTTACACATCTGCCATGTGTCCACTTCAGCCAGTGGAAGCTCTGTGCCACTCTTGAGATGCAGGTGGCTGCTGCTTGCTGCTGTCACTGTTACTGCGGCTGCCACTTGCAGTCTCATTCCTCACTGTTTCAAAATGTGTCTCAGAAATTTCCCAAAATCCATTTCTCCAAATTGTGAGGTGTTCATCCATGGATAACAACAGGATGGCGTGGATGTAGGCACCGGCAAAGAAGCACAGAAGTATGTACTGAGGGTGTTAATTCTGAACATGGAGAGACTGCACGTTCTGAAACACATCTTAGCGTTTCTATGTCCACATGTGTGTATTGCATTTCAAACATTTTTATTATTAGTATTATTATTTTGCTGGGTCATGTCAATAGAACTGACAGCATCCTGTGACCTTATATTCACCTTTAGTGCTTTCTAAGTAAAACTCAGTGTCTTAATATAGCCAAAGGAAAGAAAATCTTAGTGAGAGAATGAACTTTTTCTGACCTTCCTGCTTTGTGAAATGCAATCCCATTTTCCTGGCATTTGGTGAGGATAACTGAGTTTGCACTGGTAACTAGGAGGATGCTCGGGAGCCCCAGGAACCATGAGCAGGAACAATGATGGTCAGAAAGCACGTTCGGTTATGTGGATTCAGTGACACAAACCTCAAGAAACCTGGTGGCTTTTGGCACTGCATGTGATTAGAGACAAATGATCTATTTCATCTTCTGGAAAAATCAATCAATACATACATAAAAGAGTGCCTTCAAGTCCTTTGAGCTATTAAGAATAGCTAACGTTTTGATTGCTTATTGCATGTCTATTGCTGTTCTAAGGGCTACAAATGTATTCACTCATTTCTTCTTACAACATCCTTGTGTGGCCCACGGTCGTGTTATTTTCATTCCCATTTTATAGATAAGAAAATGGAGGCCACGAACTGGAGAACTCCCTGCTCAAGTTGCATAGCTAATAAGGGACTGAGCTGGGACTCCTGGCCAGCAGTGTGGCTACAGGCCTGACTTCTACCTTCCTCTTCTTGGCAACCACCTTCACAGAGGAATGCAAGAGGTGAGTGGATTTGATGTGATATTTTATATCATGCCTATTTCTATCCACTTTCTCTGGAGTCCACCAAGATTAAAGAGGGAGAAAAATTCTCTAGTTCTACAGGAAGCGTGGGCTCTTTCCAGTGGGTCCTTCAAGACCTTTGTCTGTTTCCAGTTTTTCCTTCAGGTCTTTTGAGCCCGGCTTCCCTCTGGCCAGCTCAGGCTCAGGGAGAGGGGCATACACCGGCAGCCTCCTGGGTGACAGTGTGGGACTGATAAACCACAAGACTTAGGCTGGCCGTAGCGGGTCAGGGGAGACTGGACGCTTCGTCTTTTATGCTTCTGAGATTCCTGTTGTGGCTTCTGTGTTTTCACTGCATTTCAGATCCTTTAAGTTAGGTCCTATGGGGAAAATGCTTGTGCTTCTCATTTATCTCCCTGGAGGCTAGCTTGGATCTCTGATGAGGAGCACCAAGCCACTCCATAACCACCGGGCTGCAGGATCTTCAGGGCCACCCAGCTCCTTGCTGTGGGGGCTTCACTCACCCTAGTTCTGGAAGCCAGCCAGCTCTATCTTGGGGATATAAGTTTCCAGGGACAAGAGATGCCTGATTTTGTGCAAACACCTGTGGCATGGAGAGTATTTCTTATGTTCCAAGCAGAGCAGTTCAAATTTACCAGTCTTCCTGTCACTCCACCCCAAAAAAACTGGTGACCCCTCTCAGCTGTGTTTCAGGACCCACCCTCATGGCACCTTCTCGGGACTCCCTCTTTGCTACTGAGGTTGATACCTAGCACTAGGCTTTGTGCTAGAAGTTCCTCGGGGGCTGAAATCCCCATATGCCAGCCGCCCAGGTCAGGACCGCATGTTTTTCCTACTCACACCCACCTGGCCTTGTATAGAAGAGGCGTGGCCATGTGCGGAATCCACCAGCACAGGCAGGGAGGTCAATGAATGGTATCTTGCCTGCGGTCTGCTCTTGGGAGGGGTCCTCTAGTCCGGGTGTCCAGGGACCCACGGGCTGGGTCACATAGACTCCATGTCTTCCTGAGGGAAGGTGCAGTGTGAGTTTTTAAAAAACTAAACTTAAAAGAGAACATCTTTGACCGGGTGTGGTGACTCACGCCTGTAATCCCAGCACTTTGGGAGGCCGAGATGGGTGGATCACAAGGTCAAGAGATCGAGACCATCCTGGCCAACACAGTGAAACCCCATCTATACTAAAAATACAGAAATTAGCTGGGCATGGTGGCGTGTACCTGTAGTCCCAGCTACTCGAGAGGCTGAGGCAGGAGAATTGCTTGAACCGGGGAGGCGGAGGTTGCAGTAAGCCGAGATCATGCCCTTGCACTCCAGCCTGGCGACAGAGCGAGACTCTGTCAAAAACAAAGCAAAAAAAAAATCTTTGATTTTGGGCTCAGGCACTGCTCTGTGATGGGTGCAGGGACACAGTGGACGGAGGCACGCAGTCCAGTCGGCAGGGGCGAGTCCCACTAGGGAGCCTCCCTCTGCACCCACACCACATGCACGAGAGGCCCTGAGCTGTGCTTACGGTTTTCTCCATCCTACCCCACAAAAGTCTGGTGGTCATGATAGCTGCAGTAGGGAAAATGTTTTTTAACCACCTCACCACCAATGGTTTTAGAATTCACGCACCCTGCTGCTGCTTCTCAATGATGCCTACTTTCATGTCGTCTTTCCTCTCACCACAGCTCCTCACCAGACACCCCATAATGTGTAAGTCACAAAACCCAGCTGAAGAACAGCCAAGACTCCACCAGGCTTCAGACCTCAGCACCTCAGCGCTAGCGTGGACTATCCACTTGCTGAGGGAGAGAGGCTGCGTCCCAGCTTGGCACAGGACACCCAGGGACCAGCATGGCCTGGGTGAGGCAAGCGCAGAACCTGGGCTTGCTGGGGCACCCCAGAGTCACGAGGGAGACACCCAGCTCACAAAACTGTCTGGAAATTGAGTGGAAAGATCTTAAAGCGTACCTTTTATTACGTAGAATGAAGTTCCATTTTATTCATCCAGGAATATTTATTCAGTGAGGACCCACTCTGTGTGTGGCGCTGTGTAAGGTCACTAAAAAAGACTTGGCAGGATGGCCTTTATTAGTCATGCGTGTAAAATCTGACCCTCCAGGTTAGCATCCTGCCAGACGTTTGTTCACTTCAAATGCTCGTTGAGTGACTTCTAGGAGGTGCACATCGCGCTGGGTGCTGAGAAGGCACAGTAGCTACAGACTCGGAAAACTGCTGAGCAGGGGAGTGACTGCCCTGGGCACCCTTTGTTGATGTGATTGGAAATTGCTCTGGGGAGACAGGTGGCACTGGGGCAGGGAAGGGCCCAGACACTTGAGGGAAAGTGCCTGCACTGTTAGCCTGCCAAGGGCTGCAAGGGTTGTATCCCATGTCTCCCAAGCATCACATCATCAGCCTTTCAAATGTGTCAAGTCGTTTAATTCCCACAACAGGCTGATGAAGTAGGCACTGCTATTCTATGCTCCCTGCTTTGTCTATGGGGAAGGTGATGCATGGAGAAGTTAGGTAACTTGCCTCAGGTCACACAGCTAACCTGGCAGTTCTGGAAGGTAACTCACAACAGATTTCCTCTAAATTAAGTTCCATTCAGGCATTCAAAATAGAATTCTTTTCACAAAATGCATTTCACAACTTTTTCAGAAGAGAGCAGTTGTGCACAGTGAATAAGCACTCAGCAGGTGGGCATGGCTAAAGCTGGGATGTTTGTCTCCACCAAATCTCATGTTGAAATTTGATCCCCAGTGTTAGGAGGTGGGGCCTAATGGGAGGTGTATGGGTCATGAGGGTGAATCCTTCATGATAGATGAATGTCCTCTCTGGGTAGGGTGAGGGAGAGTGAGTTCTCACTCTGTTAGTTTGTGAGAGCTGGTTGTTAAAAAGTGTGGATCGCTTGAGGTCAGGAGTTCAAGACCAGCCTGGCCAAACCCGTCTCTACTAAACCCGTCTCTACTAAAAATACAAAAAAAAAAAAAAAAAAAAATTAGCTGGGCGTGGTGGCATGTACCTGTAATCGCAGCTACTCAGGAGGCTGAGACAGGAGAATCGCTTGAACCTGGAATGTGGAGGTTGTTGCAGTGAGCCGAGATCGCACTATTTCTCTCCAGCCTGGGCGTCAGAGTGAGACTCCATCTCAAAAAAAAAGAGCTTGGCACCTTCATGTCCTCTTTCTTGCTTCTCCTCTCACAATGTGATCTCTGCACAGGGCTCCGCTTCACCTCCCGCCGTAAGAAGAAGCAGCCTGAAGCCCTCTTTGGAAGCACATGCTGATACCATACTTATATAGTCTGCAGAGCCATGAGCCAGATACACCTCTTTTTTTTTTTTTTTGAGACGGAGTCTCGCTCTGTCGCCCAGGCTGGAATGCAGTGGCCGGATCTCAGCTCACTGCAAGCTCCGCCTCCCGGGTTCACACCATTCTCCTGCCTCAGCCTCCCGAGTAGCTGGGACTACAGGCGCCCACCACCTCGGCCGGCTAGTTTTTTGTATTTTTAGTAGAGACGGGGTTTCACTGTGTTAGCCAGGATGGTCTCGATCTCCTGACCTCGTGATCTGCCCATCTCGGCCTCCCAAAGTGCTGGGATTACAGGCTTGAGCCACCGCGCCTGGCCTACCTCTTTTAAAAAGAAATACCCAGCCTCAGATATTCCTTCGTAGCAAAACTACACAGACTGAGACAGGCATCCTAGCAGACTCCCTTCACATGACCTCTGGCCAACTTTGCTTTCACATCAGCTGGTCAGAAACTTTCCTCCCCTGTTTTTGCACCAGGCGACCCCTTCCTGCTCCTGTTAGGCTGACCCAGCAGAGATCCTTCTGCCCTGTCTACCTACAAGGCTGTTCTAACTGAGATAAGCATTGTAAAGGATGCCTGTCCTTGTCCTGGGCAAATGCCAACTTCTTTCTGCAGAGTTTGATCCTTCAGGGATGTTTTGTTTTTCAGTTGTCTACATTCAGTTAATAGATTTAAGTGTTTTCTTGATTCAGTAAACAGATCCCTTCCAGCTGTGTTCATTTGTTTTAGGGAACTACCTTTTGCCTATGGGAAGGATTCAGTGGGAATGGAGAGTCCCACAGAAAGACCCTCCAGTCTGTGTGAATGGCTGTAGTTCAGTGAAGTTCAGCTCATGCATGGGGCACCTGCTGTGTTCAGACCCAGTCAGTCCCGTCCTCAAAGAAGGAGGGCTGGTCTGTGTGGGGAGGGGGCGCAGAGCTATAGGAGTTCTTTCTGTGTCTCTCAGTGGGGGCACCATGGCTTTTTGTTTTCTCATTCAAAAACTGAAAATATTTTATAGTCAAGCGTTGCAATCATTTCCTTAAAGGGTGTTTTCAAAAGCGGAGGGCTGGCTGCTTCACGTGGCAATATGACTGACCTCAGGCCCATGAAATGGCCAGTGCTCTGTGAAGAGCGGTTTTGATGGTGAGGGCAACATAGCAATGTTTCTGGGGTGCCTCTGCTGAATGGGAGGCATTGTACCATGTGCCTCGTCACTTGGAATCCCTGGGAAGAAAGCAGAACCGAGAAGAGAAGCCTGGGTTTAACGCTGTGGTTTCTTTTTTGCAAGATAAAAACCATGTGATTTAGATATATGCAAACAAATCTTGAGTTAAAGGAAACTGAGTTTCAAATTAGATAATTGTCTCTGAGAAAGACATTCATATATCTCATAATATTTCATTTTTAACTTTTTATCAGAGAACATCTTAAACATACACCAAAATAGAGAAAATTGTAATGAGCTCCCATCTGTCACTTGCCTTCAACAATGATCAACTTATGGCCAATTGTGTTTCAGCTACAACCCAACCTCGCCCCACTCTAATTTTTTTTAAAGCATATCCTAAACATTGTATCATTTTATCTGTAAATATTTTAGCATGTATCTCTAAATATATATGAATACTTATTTTTAATAGACATAATCATAATGATCATGATTTTAAGAAATGATTTTAATAAAAATCATACCCAATTCATGAAGTGAAAGAAACCACCCAATATTCACACTCTTCTCATTATTCTTGGTTTTAAATTACTTTTCCTGTTGTTTAAAGCCTGTGTTGCAGTCTGACTCTGATCCTTTCAAAAACTGCTCCTAGAGAAGCTAGAGGTACGCTCTGAGATTAAGCTACCTCAGCTTCAAGCCTCTGAATTCTGGGAGGAGTTGAGTCCCTCCTCTGATCTAGAGTTTCCAGGCATGGCCTTGTGAATGCATCTGCCTTCTTCCCAGATTTTTGCCCGTCTGACCTTCTTACACGATAACATCCCCATTCATGACTGTGGAAAATCCTCAAGTGCAATAAAGGCAAGACTGAAAACAGAGCCGCTGTCAAACAGAGCAAGTTGAAGGGCAAGTGCCTGTCAACACGATCCCCTTGAAAGAGAATAAAGAGCTGCCAAAACATGAGGTGCATCTGACATCCAGAGAGTATCAGCTGACTGCTTCCCAAATGGGTTAGCTGTCTACAGAAACTCCCTAGGTAGCTGATATGAATCGCAAATGTGCTGTGACTTGATTAATTTGTAACAGTCAGAAATTAGGTAGTTCATTGCTAGTCATGCTCAAGCTTAGTAGTAGCTGGTTGAATTTTTTTTGTGGGTAATAGGATCTAGGATGATAGTATACCATCCCCCAGCAGTCACAGAAGACATGGTAAAAAGTAGCTTTACACGGGTTCTGGACTTGAGGTCATGGGTGTGGAAGGTGATTCACTAGGGAGTTGGCTCTTAGCTTAGTGGGTCACATATTTCTGAGAAGCTTCTTTCCTGAGGTTTACAGTCAGTTTCAGAGGTGAATGAACTGCTTCAGATGATCAGAAAGATACACTCTATCATTATTCCCCCAAGAATAATCTTTGCTTCTGTAGTTACATTAAAGCTAAATTTTGCTGCCAGAGTAGGAGCCATCCATTATATTATAATCGACGACATGAATGTTTTGCTCAAGTTCAGATGTCTAATAAGAGTCATTTTCTTTCCGAGGGAGTGTTATCAGTTTCATGAATACGCGCTCTGTATTTCATTAGCATTCTTCTAGCAAAACATGATTCTGAGTCATTTCTGAAATATCTGCTCTCGCCTGCAACTTGTTTCTCAGTTTTTACAAAAATTGCCTTTTCTACTTACTGGCAGAAAAGTTTGATACCGCACGAGCCTAAAATGGGTATGCTGAGAAAAAACACAGCACACCTATGGAACTGTGACCACAACAGTGCATCAGTCTCTGTCCCACCGTCTCATTCAAGGTTAATCCCTCTCCACGGGGCGGCACCTCAGCAGGGAAGGGTGAGTTTGAAGACTGAAGGTAAACAGTCACGACATGGGTATTCGCCATCATGGCTTTCTTAGATTTTAAGCCAGAATGAAGTTCAGAGAGCTTGTCAGAGGATGTTGAATGAACAGAAGAGGAAATTTGGAACCCATATGAAAAGAGCTGCTATATGAATCACAGAGAGCTTTTGAGTTCCAGCTTACAGTAATTCAACCGCCACTCACTTGTATTCAACTGAGAGCAGCTCTAGCCCAGCCTTGTCCCCCGACCCCGGGGACACCTTCTCTAGGATGAACAAGAAAAGGTGTTCTCCACTGTACTAGCTACCAGTGTTGTTTCTTTCAACCGAGGAAGTATCTATGTCTCTTATTCCATGTAATTATTGTAAGAATTGTCTACCTTGACCCTTCGAAGCCAACAAGGATGGAGTCTCATTTTGCAGAGTCTGCTGTGACTGCCAGCCACCCCTGCACCATGGACTTCCACAGCAATGATGCTGTGTTGCGTCTCCATCCAAAGGGATTACATCTGTTTTAATTGCTTGACTCTCAAGGACACTCAGGGACAGGTACTCTTCCATAATTCTATGTCATCGCAGTTCCCTGGGCGTGTGAATCCCCCATCCCCTGCAAGGTCTGCTGCTCTCCAAAGTATGTGTCTTTGAGATGGAGGCTCTTCACAGGGTTCACCACCTCTGCAAGTAAGGCTGTGACAACTCAGCCCTGTGCACAGCCACAAAAGGCCCTTCAAGAGCTTCTAGAAATTTCCGGCTCACAGAAGCCACTGGAATAGTGTAAGTGGAATTGGTTTTGGTGGCTCTGTCCTTTGATGGGAGGCTCTGTCTCCTGAGGCCAAGATTGAAGGCAGGATCTGAAGATCATGCTCCTGGACCGCCTCCAATCCTTTTCCAGCCCAAGAGAATTGTTCTTGCTTCTTCTTGGACTGTCATAAGAAACTTCCACATGGACTGCTTGGAAGCGTCACATGTTGGACCTCTCGGTTCCAGTGTCTCTGACAGACTCATACCCCTGGGAGCTCAGAGCGAGTGGCTGAGGCCAGCAGAGCTGAACACTTAGTGCCCTGTCCCTGCATTCTGTGGGATGAAGAATGAACTGAAAGTAGGATGCTGCCTTAGAGGAGGCACAGGGGCTACAGAGGCAGCTCAGCTCAGGAAGTGGACGTGAACCCCTTCCTACCCCCCATTACTGCTGTGGCCATGAGGCCCCCTCAGCTGAGGGGGAACACCTCTGTCAGCCTGGCTATCTGCCACCCACAAACAGGTTTTCCTGGGAAGGGTCCTGGATTCCTCCAATTGAGCCTCCTTAGATGCACAAGTTGCACCAGGGTGGAGGCCACAGCTGACACCAAATGGTACAGCAGGAACAGGCCAGGCTCCCAGACTGGGAAGGGAGGACTGGCTGGAGGCAGCAGGAGACTGGAGCCACATTTGCCTGCAAAAGGTCTTTTCAGATGCACATCTCAGGCCAGTTAGGCGACTGGCTCCTGGATCTCTCTGCCCAGGCCCAGTCCCTCCCATTGCCTCTCAGTGTAAAGCAGGGAATGCTGCAGGATGGAGAGTCCCAAGCCCTGATCATGGATCTGGGGATTCAGAGTCCAGAGAGGATAAAGAAGCAAATTCACAGTCAACTCATTTCAACAACACTTCCTTTTTTTGGATGTTTACCATGGTGAAGTTGTGTGCAAAGTGCTATGGGGACACAATCTGACAAATCATGTTCCCCTACCCTCCCTGCCCGGGATCTGGAGGTCCAGCAGGAGAGGCAAGCCAATGCTAACCAAGGCTCAACCTGATGCAGGGACACAGACTGCTCTGGACTTCTGCATATGCCTTTAAAAAACATATACCTTTAGGCTGGGCGTGGTGGCTCACGCCTGTAATCCCAGCACTCTGAGAAGCCGAGGTGGGCAGGTCTCTTGAAGTCAGGAGTTGGAGACCAACATGGTGAAACAGTGTCTCTACTAAAAAAATGTAAAAATTAGCCGGGCGTGGTTGTACATGCCTGTAGTCCCACTTACTTGGGAGGCTGAGGCAGGAGAATCGCTTGAACATGGGAGGCAGAGGTTGTAGTGAGCTGAGATCATGCCACTGCACTCCAGCTTGGGAGACAGAGCGAGACTCTATCTCAAAAAAAAAAGAGAGATATATATGTTTATTTATATATATAATAAATATATTATATATAATAAAATTATGTATATTTATTATATATAATAAATAAATATATTTATTATATATATAATTTGATTAATAAATACCCTATAAGAACCTTGGTCCTTTAGCATGCTGGCACCTATAGCAGGGACCAAATTTGTACTTTTACAAACTGTCTGTACTGGTCTAAGGAGGAGCAGAGGAGCACACACAACAGCTGCTTATGCAGAGTCACTGGAAAACAGGTGATTCCTGAACATTGTTAGATGAATATAACTCAGAAATAACCCACAGCCTAGATTAGCAATCTGTGAAGGTTGGAGACCAAATGAAATTTGTTTAGCAATAAAGTGCTTTTGAACAGAATTTCTCTTTCTTTGATGTTCTTGCTCATTACTGTACACTCTAATGGTGTTGGGCTCAGAGCTATTGCTCAACAGAGGTTTGATAAATGAATGCTTCAGAAGGCACACAAAGGCCATCAGTGTGGTTGTTGTCAATGAGTGTCCCAGACATTAAAGAGGAGCCTGCAACGCCTGAGAGCCATGCGCAGAGACCATGGGACTTACACCTGGGGAGAGGTTCTGAAGGGACCTAAGCACACAGACAGGAGGGAGGTGTCATCAGCAGATTCAACCAGCCCCATGTTTTGTAGATGAGTAGTTCCAAGACACTTTTTAGTAGTTATTCAATCCTGTGTCTTCTGAGCATGCTCAGTGCCATGGAGCCTCAGTTTCCACATTTCCAAGCAGACTTCTCTCATAAGCACATTTGAGAAAGGACTTGATTCCCCTTGCTACCATAAATGCCCTTGCTTTCAAGTTCAAACCAAAAAGAAGCAGTGCGATTGCTCTTCAAGCTGATCCGGTGCAGAGGAACCGCAAATGCCAGCCCCAGCTATGGTTTCTAATTGAATGTGACTTTCTTTGTAAATGCCTGTCCTTGCCCCCAGCAGCAAACTGACAACTAGGACTTGCCTTTGTGAGCTGAAATGATGTCGCTGATAACCAACAGCTTGTATTAATTTTTCCTGATAATCTCATAGTACTTTTAATGAGATCGGTGGCAAACATACCATATTCTGGGGCAAATTAATTTGTCCTTGCAAAACAGAGTGTCAGCGATTTTTATTTCCTTTGTCTGACATGTAATGGGTTGTGTTTTCAATGGCAATTGGTACAACCTAGTATTTCGGCTGCACTGCAGGGAGAACAAGATTTTGCCAAGAGCAATAAAATCAGCACAACCACAATTAAAGCAGACAATCGACATTTGGAAAATGGTCTGCTGATGTTTCTTCCTTTGTTTTCCATGTTGAAATAGGTTGTGATTTAGACAAGGGCCAAAGAGATGAACAAGGCAGCCAGCGGCTGCTCAGCCTCCATGTAGCCTGGTCATGGAGAAGCAAAATGAACATGAAATGTGACCCTCTCTCTTTTATGTGCTTTCACACGCTGTGGTCAGGAACCAAGTACTGTATTTGCATTCACTGCTCAGACACTGTGCGGTGACCTGCTTTTATGCCACTTTGCATTACTGAAGCAATGTGGGTGAAAACTGGAATCCTAGTTAGAAGGAAACATGGCATCCGACTCTTCCATTCTCTTATTTCCGATGTATTGCTGCTTTTCTCACCTGCCAAAGAAATGAAATGTGATTTTCTACCAGAGTTGGAAGAGTTTTGGCCACAATATAAGTCATTATGGCAGTTTCCATTTTCTTTGCTATATATTTTGAACAAGGAACATTTTGAACAATTTTGAACAATTCATGGAATTGCATTGAAAATTAACAGTTTTTTTTTTGTTTTTTTTTTTTTTTTTTTTGCTTTGAAGGGTCCCATCACAGAAGAGAAAGGGATGCTAATATTTGTCTTTGATGGCCAGCAGGGTCCTGGAGGATATTAAAGTTTTGCAAGGCAGAATGAGGTCTTTCCACTGACACGAGCATAAAGAGCAGGTGGATTTAATGGCTTTCATTCCATTTTCTATTTAGTTTAATCAAGATACCAGTTAAGAACAAGGGGAGGTTGCTCCCGGAGCTTCTCTGTCCTTTTAGGGGTTGACCCTACTGGCTTAGCTGGCTGTGGATTAGACCACAACTGCTACAAATCAATAAATAATGGACTTCGGATGCTGAGAACCTGAAACACTACGTAAAAGAGGGCATAAAGAAACTCTTCTTTTTCAACATATGATGGGCAATTTGAAGCAGTCAGTGGAGGATAGCTGTGCACGAGAATGTGGGCCTCCTCCCTTGAGCCAAGGTCTCAGTTTTATGATTCCTAACTTGGAGTTAAAAGAAGCGAGTCATACAGGTAAATGATTATCAGGCAGAGAGGCTTAGAATGCATTACAGTTATGCAAAACCTGGGTGTTTCATAGGTGTTTTCAACGTTGGCATCAACAGTGGAGCCAAATAGCATCTTGTAGCCCCTATGTGAGCACGATTCTTTCCTGGACGACACAGTCTGCATGCCCCATGGTGACATTCCTGTGCGCTTGATACAGTTGGCTAGTAATCATGGCTTTGAAGAAGGTTTTCCGTTCCAATCACCATGCTCAAGACCAATATGTGGGCCAGTATTACGGGTCATGAGTCTTCCCCAGGAACTTTGGTTGAAGTGAGTTTGAGGAAAATATGGGTTCTCTCAGATGCTCACAGACCACGTGGATGTGAAATTTAGACTTCTATTTGGATGATAATAAAGATAGACTTTAAGAGTTTTCAGAATAACTGGACAGCTCTATCTGTCTCAATAACTGCAGGCTGGAGTTCACATGCAGCAGGAAACAGTGCTCAAGTTCCTTCTCCTCCTAGCCCTGCCCCATTCTTTATAACACGGAAACCCTGATTACCCCCCGCCTAATGCTTTCCTTCAGGCAGCATGATTTTTGCTTCACTGTAAACACACCAGGATCACTGATGATGATAGCATTTATTGCTTGGAATAAAAAGTGATCTGCGGCCCTATAAATAGGACAGCAAATAGTATTGCTTTTGGCCTAAGGTTCCCATGTCACTTCATTATTTTATTCATTTTCATATTCAAAAGAAGGATAAATAAACTGCTTTCCTGCTTAGTAGCTTGGTCATCTGAAATCCAGTATCTGAACTCAATTCCCAGTGGGAGAAATTGTGCTTTGCTGCGTGTGTCTAACTCAGTCTCTGATGTTCTGGTTCTGACTCAGGATGCTGGTGACAGCTGCACCACATATGCCACGTCTTTCATACTAGACTAAGACCAGACGACTTTTCTGGTGCACATGGAGTCACACTGTGACCTAGAAGACGGTGCTTTCAAATAATGACAAAGCACAGAGGCAAGGAATAAAGCTTGACATTGCATACCAATGGCATCATCAAATTTGTCCTCAAATGTCACTGTGTAATGCTGAGTGATTTTTGGGATCTCCCTAGTTTCCCCCAAGCAAATTACGTATCTTCATAGGCACATCGATATCAATGTTTTGAATATAATATAACAAGTATGTCTTATATGAGACATAGGTATTTTCAATAAATGTATATTTATTGTGTATATATATTCATAATAGAAATAACAATACAATGTTGTTGAATGGGGGAATAAATCCTTTAAAGCAGCCTCAATGTCTTAAGCAGTCACTATGATTCATTCATCTCATGCAAGCATTATCTTTCTATGTATGTGATTAATACTTATGGCAAATTGATTTTTATTGAGTCTCAAGAAATAGGAAAATTCCTTTCTGACATTTTGACTATTCTAATATGGCACAATATTATAATTTTAGTGCATACAATTTTTTTCTACCCAGAAAATTGGCACTTTCTAAATTCCTGGTTTCTTATTTAAAAACAAAAAAAGACAAAAATTATGACAAATACTACCAAATTGATATTTAAATTATATTTGAATGGCAAAATAATACTTAAAATTACATTGCCAAAAATTAATTCCAGGTACGAAGCAAACTTAAATGAGAAAGATAAAACAATTTAATTTTTAGAAGAAAATATAGGAGGGCAATTTCATGATTTTGGCCAAGGCAAAGAGTTCTTAATTAGGACACCAAAAACACCATTAAAAAAATGAGTAAAATAAGCCATTGAAATAATATTGGGGGCTGGGAGTGGTGGCTCACACCTGTAATCCCAGCACTTTGAGAGGCCAAGGTAGATGGATCACCTGAAGTCAAGAGTTCGAGACCAGCCTGGCCAACATGGAGAAACCCTGTCTCTACTAAAAATACAAAAATTAGTCGAGCATGGTGGTGCATGCCTGTAATCCCAGCTACTCGGGAGGCTAAGGCAAGGGAATCACTTGAACCTGGGAGGTGGAGATTGCAGTGAGCAGAGATTGGGCCACTGCACTGCAGCCTGGGACAGATTGGGCCACTACACCCCAGCCTGGGACACAGGGAGACTCTGTCTCAATAATAATAATAATAATAATAATAATAATAATATTGGGTACAGATATCCTCCACACATGTGAAAAAGAAGGTTATGAGAATCAGAAAGCAGGAATTTAGACAATATGTAGGGGCAGCAGATTTCCCTCGTTTTGTAAAACAGACGTCGGAGAAGGAGTGTCAACTTGCAAATAGGTCAAAAACCCTTTGAGGGAAGGAAGTTTCTGGGCAGCAGAAGCTTTACCACCATTCACTGTCACATGGGGAGGGATTGCAACATGCTGGACCTTTACTAATAACATCTTGTCCCATTTGGATGACAACCCTGTGAAGTAGATATGATCATGCTAGGGAAACTGAGGCTGAGTGAGGCCTGGTACCATGCCCAAAGTTGGGCTGCTGTCCAGTGGTAAGGCACAGGCTAGCTGTGTCGGCCCTAAAGGGCACCCCTTTACATACGCCCAAGATACAGGTCATGAGGCTGCACCCTAAGCCACAGCCCAGCGTCCCCCAAGCTCAGCATGAGTTTGCATCTGCTCCTTCCCTGGAAAGTCATTTATTTACATAAATGACTAATGATCCTGGGCAAGGGCTCCTGTCAGGCCACATGTTCTGCTTTTTAAAATTCAGAGCCTAGGTCAACTGTTTGATAGAAAAATGAAAACATAATGCAAATTCCAAATAAAGCTGATATGCAGAGAAACTGTCTGTTAACTTTCCTTACTTGTAAATCATATTTTCAGTGGAAGACTGTTCAGTTTAAAGATAAACATGACATGACTGGAGGAGAAAGAGGATAGCCCCTCCCTTTAAGTTCCAAGATAATTCAAGACATCAGTTAACTATTGAGCGATTAGAGAAGGTGTTTGGGGAGCTGACCTTGACCTAGTATCCTCAAGTCACCTTCCCCTCCCTAAGGCCTGGTATACTTCATGTTACTGGCAGTCGACATCTGTCTGGCTTATGAAGAACGAGATCACATTCATTTTGGGGCCTCAGGCTACGAGCACCTGAGCATGTTAATATCAATTAAAATACCCAGCACCCATCTGATGACCCAGCACCCATCTGCTGAGGTCAGTACTATTAAAAGTCAGGCGTGGCTGGGCGCAGTGGCTCACGCCTGTAATTCCAGCACTTTGGGAGGCTGAGGCCAGGAGTTCAAGATCAGCCTGGGCAACATGATGAAACCCTGTCTCTACTAAAAATACAAAAAATGAGCCAGGTGTTGTGGTGGGCGCCTGTAGTCCCAGCTACCCAGGAGGCTGAGGTGAGAGAATCACCTGAGCCCTGGAGGATGAGGTTGCAGTAAGCCATGATCGGAGTGAGATCTTGTCTGAAAAAAAAAAAAAAAAGAAAAAGAGTCACGAGTCAGGAGTCAGACGTACATGCCTGTATATCAGACCATATTTTAGAAATTTGCTTTTAAAAGTTACCCTTGTGACTGAGACTCAAAAAGAAACTTCTAGGATGAATGTTCAAGCTTCCAGATTGAATCTATTACCCATGTGATGTAGGGTATGGATAAAAATCTGTAGCATGGGTTTTAAATAGATACCTTCAGCTGTGTAAGCTCGCACATATTTGTGTGTGTGTGCGTGTGTGTGTGTGTGTGTACATCTTGAAAACTGCATGGATGTGAGCGGTGTTCTATTAATGCCACAATTTTTCTGCATACCCCAAGCCTCAGATCAGAAGCTGTGTCTCTAATAGGTGCAGCTCCTTTAGTCCCTAGATTAAATTGCTCTCAACCCTTGCTACAGGAGCAATTTAACCATGGCAATGTAATCTTGGAACTAGAAGAGCCAGCCACAACGTCATCCCCAGGAATCTTGTGAGGAAGGCAGAATCCTAGGCCCCACCCCAGACCTACTGAATTAGAATCTGCATTGTGCTGAGATCCTGGGGTAGTTGAATACCCACAGGTGTTTGAGAAGCTGAGAAATGCTGCTCTAGCCCACAAATGTGGATGATCCTCTCTTCTACTCTCTTTACAGTATGTTTCTAAGGTCCTTTAGATCCTTGTTTGGGGGATTTTTTTTTTTTTTTTTTTTTTTTGAGACGGAGTCTCGCTCTGTCACCCAGGCTGGAGTGCAGTGGCCGGATCTCAGCTCACTGCAAGCTCCGCCTCCCGGGTTCACGCCATTCTCCTGCCTCAGCCTCCCGAGTAGCTGGGACTACAGGCGTCCGCCACCTCGCCCGGCTAAGTTTTTGTATTTTTAGTAGAGACAGGGTTTCACTGTGTTAGCCAGGATGGTCTCGATCTCCTGACCTCGTGATCCGCCCGTCTCGGCCTCCCAAAGTGCTGGGATTACAGGCTTGAGCCACCGCGCCCGGCCTGTTTGGGGGATTTTGTAATTCAACATGGTAAGGGGCTGAGTATTTAAACACTTGTTTGGATTTCTAATGTTTGTTTGGCATCATGTCTGTAGTTTGGGTTTCCTTGGTTAGTTGCATTCCTTACCACTTCATTTATCAACACCTTCTCTGGAGAGACGGAGAATTACAGACAAAATGGATTTTGGTAGCTAGAGGAACATGGGAAGCTGGCAGGATCTGGCTACATGTGGGACTGAAATCCAGGCTGCCATCCTGCCCAGCTATGCTCAGGCCCTAACAGGACATTTTCACAGAAGATTTGGGACTGAGCTACAACACTGCCTTCAATTCCAGTGGCTGCCTACACTTGCAACCACTTTTTGTTTGACCAAACAACCGTTCCCCTCCAAAAGTCTAGATAAAATATATTTAAAATCATGTCGTGACACTTTGACTTTTTACATAAATGACGAATGCACTGAAAGGTCGGGTGGTTTTTAGGATCTATTTTCCTTCTTGGATGTATCCTATTTCCAGCTTGTTTCTCTTGTGTTTTCTTAAATCTGCTTTTTGTCGGCTCAGTGTGAAATCAACTCAAGTGTCATTCTGAGACCCTTTCTCTTCCCTTCCTTCTCCCCTCCAGCAGCTCCCCAACCTGCCCCATCTCTAGCTATGCACACAGCCTCTATCCCAGACCCCTGCCCCATCCTGACAGATGCTTATGCTCAAACACTCTTCACTGGGTCCTGAGTCTCAACCTGGAAACCTCGACGTCACTGTTCACCAACAAAAAGTGAATCTGTTACAACTCACATCCCTGCTTTGCTGTTTTTATGGCTTTGCTTGTGGAAATGAGGGTCTGTAAAGCGCACTAAGAAAAAGCCTGACAGAAATCCCAGCGACGTTTCAGATCAGGGGAGGAAATCTGTCCCAACCTCATCCATTTGGAGGCAGCGGGAAAGGGGAAGGGGTCTTCCGGGACTCCAGGGTGAGCCAGAGCCCTCCTGTCTCCTGTGTGGATCCACGTCCACATTTATGATGTGGCCAGTGTGTTCTCAAGCTATATGGAAAGCAACTTTTTGTAAGGAGAATAATATTTTTATTGCATGGGATGAGGAGCTATTTTTGTAAAGGAATCCTGCAGTGAATAGTTTGTACAATGAGGAACCCTCCTGTGCTGCAAATGTATTTAACTTAATAAAAGCCTACATTTGGATCTCAGGGTTTCTTAAAACAATGCACACACCACATACAGGGATAAATACATTTCTGTACACGCAGGTACATTAGATAGGGTAATGCCAGCAGCTATACAGATGAACCCCAGCATACCAGTGCGTTAGTGCTCGTGGAACAGTCCTGGTTGGCCGGCTCTCTCCTTTCCCTTGTGATTCAGAGACCCTGGTTCCTTCCATCTCATGCTCTCCACCATTCCCTGAGACCTTGGAGGTCCCGGCGGCCTTGGCATTCAGCCAGCAGACAGGGAGAGCGGCCTGAGTGAGATCCATAATGCTTCCCCTCTCCTCCCACTGGTAAGAGCTGGACCTAGGGCCATGTCGGGCTGCAGGGGAGCTGGGCCATGCAGTTTTTGGCCACAACGCCACAGCATGAAGAGGAAGCACTACATTTTGGTTGACAGATGTCATTTCTTTATGCATGGGTTTAAAAAGCAAATTTCCTCAAGGATGTCTGAACTCCTACATGGAAGTTTGAGTGACTGGTGGTACCTTTAGTTTTTGGAGAGTGAATTTGAGACCTTAGGGAAATTGATTTGCATTCTGGCAGACGTAAGAGGAGAAAGAAAGATCTCAGCGACTCCCCGGGCTTTGTGAAAAGTGCTTTTATTTATTTTTTAATCACTGTGGTATTGACTTCATTTTTTTTAAAAAAAAAAGCAAGCCAGTAAGCAGAAGTTAACTGCACAGAGGCAGCTTTGTGGCCTGTTGTCAAAAGAGAGGAGTCTGGAGGCTGTGGGGCCATGAGGCCATGTCTGTCATGGGGCTACAGCCTGTGCACTCATCATCTGTGTTATCCTGGGTCTGGTTCTGGTTTCTCTGGCATCTCTGGGTTCCAGAGGAGCCTTTGTAGAACTGACCCGGGGCTTAAGCCAGCTTTGCACTGTTTACACTTCCCTGGATTTCATAACTTTACTGGAACCTGCAAATAGTTTGTTTTTTTCCTAAAACACAGATGTACCAAGTTCTTATGAAACTAAAAGGAATCCAGTAACCAAAACCCATCTCCAATCTCATTTGTTGTGAGTGCAAATGTCACATTTAAGGACTGGAAAGTACTTGGCCTTTGGCCTGGAGACATGGGACCCTAGAAGGAGGAACCAGTGGAGAGTCCCACAGACCTGGGTTTCACCCTTCTCTGCCACCTGACAGCATTTGAACTTGGGCGAAAATTGTAACTTCTTAGGGCTCAGTTGCCTCATCTGTAAAATCGTCCACTTTGCAGAGTTGCTCTGTGGGCTGGAGACACAGAGAATGGGGACCTCTCCTGTGTGTTTAGTAAGTGGTGGGCGGGAGGTGATTTTCATGGAGTCCATGCCTTCCCTCTTCACTTCCTTTGGAAAGATTCCTCCCCAGCCTGCTCCTTACTGCTTTGAGCACTTTGCACACAGTTCTCTGTTCCAAATCCCAGAACTGGATCTGTAACCCCAGCTTACCTGCTCTGTACATTCCTTCTTGTTCTCTTACCTATAGGACAGCTTCCCTCCAGGGTCTCATAGGCCCTGAAAGTACACACGCCAGACACTGATCTCTTTTCTCCCCACAGGGTATCTCCTCCTGCCTCCCCGTGCCTGCTTCACCCATCTGATGTCTCGGGTGCCTGGGTGGCAACCTCGGAGTCATCTTTATTTTTCTTTTCCTGCCTCTGATTACATCCTTTCTGCTCCTTGCCAGCCCCTTACTCTTGCCTCCCGCATCCTCGATGGTGCCCGTTCATTTTCCATATTAAAGCCGGATGCATTTTCCTACCACTCTCCTTTCCTTGGCAGCCTGCAGAGATGGCCGGCTTCTCACCAGGGAGACGCTTGTTGTAGGACGCCAACTCTAAATGTCATGAGTCAGAAATAAATTTCTAGCCCCCTGGTCAGGGTCTTGCGGTCTAATTCCACCTCATTATTCCTCCTTTAGCTCCCTTTCCTCCCCAGCTGAAATCATTCCGGGTCAGTCCAATGGAGCAAAACATTAGCCAGTGGAAGCCACTCATATTCACTGCAGAATCCAGCTCTCTGGTCCCCATTCTGCTTTCTGGACTCATCTACTTTACTGTTGGACTACTCTTGCCGAGAATGCATTGTTGACTCCCTACTCTTTAATCTTGTCTAAGCCTTTTCTCTCGTCTTATTTACAAAATCTTTCATCTATTGGGTGTTGTCAGTGTGAGTCAGGGTAGAGTCCCGGAGAGTTGTAAGTGCACAGAAAACCGGTCAAATGTATTAAGGTTGAAAAATAAATGTTAGAATTTCTTAAACATTCAAAAACCTCGCTTCTTTAGGTTTTAGAGTTCAAATGATAAATTTCATTATTCTACCTAATTTAATTTTACAACTTATTAATTACATCCCATAAATATTTTAAAATGCATGTATGCATCTCATGTATTTGATAGTCTTAAGTTCTCCCAAAGCTTGTAACAAACAAGACCTCTCCAAGAACTTAAAACGTTCTTTGAAATCGGATAAATGAAACGTAGAATGCATGTTCAACCTATGTAAAAGCTTACACAAATCATTTTACACCTTTTGACCAATATCCAGATTCTAAAGTTGAATACCCAATTATACACTTTACACTGGAGTCACCAGGCTAATCCACCGGGCTTGCCAGCACTTGCAAAATATTACAAACCTTTTAAAGGTGAAATACACACCAACGGCTCACCAGGGTTAATATAGCTCTGCATGGGTTTGGCAGACTCCCTCATTTCTCAGATGAATTCTCACCTCCTGTGTTGAAACACTGGCCCATCTAAACAGCAAACAAGTTGAGATGCCCATTGCAAGGACCTACTAGAGGGATCTGGGGCTAAGGCTCAGGATCTAAGTTAGCACAGCCATGTTTATTTGATTGTAACATGAATGCCCCTACTTACCAAGTGATTGATCTGTCAGACCACGGTCCTTAGATCAAAGGTACACATCACCCCGCTCTGGGTCCCTTCAAATCTGCACTCCCTGGGTTTCCATTTCTGATTCTCTTCTTCACCCCCTCTCATCTAGGCTTTAATGACCCTCCATGGGCTTCCCATCAGACTCTCTCCTCCGCATATAAATGGCTAGGGCCTCTTTTGTCATCACAGAGAATTTCAGTGGAAGGACTTCAGTGTCCTTCCCAGATTCTTCTTGTCAAACAAGCCCCAAATGTTGAGAGATGTTAAGATGTCATGGACAGAATTCTGCCTCTTCTGCAGACTCTGCCTCTGGGTTTGTGCACCGTAGTCCTGCCGAGGACAGAGGTCTGGGCAGAAAGGAGTGCTCCTCTGTCCATGATCTATTGCACATGGCAGCATTGCCTGTCAGATCCCACATGCCTTTGAAATGGCAGCGGGCCGTCTGCGATCCACCTCCCCTCCTCCCCGCCCCCACGGTAGCCCACATGTTTTAGGTGAGTAATAACTAACTGAGGTCCTGCTGGATGCATTTGCCTGTGAGAGAGGTCCAGAAAAGGGGAGTGATTAGCTCGGGACCATACAGAATCAATGCCCTCACCATAAACTGTGTCACATTTGACATACTTTCTCTTTCTAGTTTAGCTGCTGACATAGGACTAATGGGCTAGCTCTTATCCTCATATTCTGAAGGTGCTTTTTAGCTATAGGAGCACTAATTTATATTCCCCAAGTGAGAGAGACTTTGAGTTCTTAAACCGTCATCACAAGGTCGGTTCCTGGGGTTAACAGTGATCATGGAAAAAATTTCACTTCTTCATTCATTGCAGCTCAGTGAGGTTGTAAAAATTACATACATTGCATTGAGTAGTTCAGACTCCAAAAAGGGGGTGGCATTTTGTTGTATTTGTTTTATTTGTTAGGCATTTTTAGTAGCAAGTTAAGAGAAAATTCAGAAAACTTGAGATCGCACGAGGGAGACAGAGACTATATGGGAAGATACAGGAGTTACTCATAGAGTCAAAGAGAGCCTTGCAAAGTGAATCCTGGGAAAGCAGAGATGGTCAGCCCGTGCCAGCCCTGGTTCCAGGAGTGCAGGGAAACCAGCAGAAACAGAGTAGAGGGGGACACAGGCCTGTGGACAGTGACAGTAGTAAGCATGTCATTTCTGGATTTGTAGTCCCCTTCCAATGTGCCCACACTGTGAACGCAAACTGAACCGGCCCTAGAGAAACTGCTGGTGGAAGGGGAGGTATGTTTTCACGAAAGGATTTCTGCTTCTGGACTACATGATGTGCTAAGTCACAGAAGTGTGAGGAGGAAGAAATGAGAATAAACGGATATCTTGAAGGACAGAAAGGGGCCTGTACGTGGAAATGAGTTCCTTTACCCTTCGAGGAAAGTGAAGCAGTCCCTGCCTAGAGGGCGGCTTCCCTGCAGACGCCAGTGACGGGCTGGGCTACCTGTAACTTGTGGCTCCTTTCAGCGACCAGCCTCACTATCCTCTTGTTTTCAAACAGGATTGGGATTTATTTCAAACCCATCATGGGATTGAAACTTTGTCCTAAGTCAGTGACTGCTACATTTCCAAGTACTTTCGAGGAGACATATTTTCATGTATTTTTGGCATCGCTCCGGATTTCAACTTATACACCCAGAAATGTCACATTTAGAGGCCCCTTTGTTGAGTAGAGTTGATCTCAAGTATTCCAGGTCTGGGGACGGATCTGGCTGGAAAATGTTCAGACACTGAAGTTTCTAGAGCCTGAAGATGCTCCACGATCAGGTACCAGGATGAGCCAGATTTCATTCTCTGACTCTACATAACTTCTGACAAATGAAAGGAAGTTTGCATTTTTGGCCAACCATGGAGCCTGCTCAGTGTCTGATATTCTTCTTTGAAGACTGAGGATGTGACCTGATTGTTCTCTCCCTCCTTTTTCTAGCTACATTTTTTTTTTTCTAGCTGGTTCTCACACGGGTTTTCCATGGCCTCTCTCTGACTGTGGGGACTGGCTGTTTCCCAGGCACAGCACCTTGGCTTGGGGGAGCCGTGAGAACTGATTAGTGTGTTTTGAAGGAGGCATTGGGCTTCTGCAATGAGAGAATCTTCGTGTGTGGGGAGCGTGGGAACTTTTCCTTTTGTTGGCTCAGGAATGAAGTTGTTGTGTAAATGGACCAAGAGAGCTAAGGAAAGGGACAGTCCTTTTGGCTGGTGGGTCCTCTCCACTGACAGATCCAAACAACAGAGTGGAAAATGTACCACGAGAAGACTCTGCTCATTGCCTGGAACCCAGTAGCCCCTGTGGCTGATGTTGGCACTCGCCTCACCAGAGTGAGCCTGGTTTTCCCGATCATTTGGCCTTCCACAATAAGGACAATTTAAGAGATTATTTCTCAATGTTAACTACTTCCTTGAGTAATTTTGTTATCTACATTTCTCCTTTCTGACCAGTAGTAGAATCCATTTATGTTTCCAAGATGTTGCTACTTAGGATACAATTATTTCTAAGAAATACAAGCGACATTGCTTTGTAGAATGGGAACTCTGTTCTACCACCCTACAAGGACCTGTCCTGAGAGAGCTGGGGGGATGCAGTCTTAGAGGAGGTGAGGGCATGCACTGAGTGGGTGGAGGGAATCAAACAGCTGCCAGAATAAATACCAGATGAAGCTCCTGGGCTTCTTGAGGGGTAGAATTTCCTCTGAGCTCTCTGCAAGACCCCGGCCACAACCATTCATCTACTTAATGCATTGAAGCAAATCATATAAAAAGCCAGACAGATATTTTCTCTGAATTGAAAACTGGATTTAGAGACTAGATTAAGAAATATTGTCTTTGTCATGTGAATCTCTTTGGAGAGAATCATGTCCCCACTGTATGGCAATGCAGCAGATCCTGACCATGCATGTTGGTGTGTCCTTCCTGCTGTCTTGGGGAGACCATCCCATCAGGATGGAGCATGGAGCTCTCACCCATCTCCCTGCTCTCCCATGCACCCTCCTTCTTGCCTGCTCTTTCTGCTCCCCATGGGCAGCCCCTCCAGCCAACAAACTTTTTATCTCTCTTTATTTTGCAAAATCATCACCTCCAACATAAAACTAGAATTTGGCAAACAATCACATGTCGGCATAAAGCTCTTAAATTGACCTGTTTTCGATTAAAGCACAATATGGGTTTTACAGTTTGCCTCAGGTGACCATTTAAATGCCTTGAATAATGAAATGAAAAACTGGACAGACTAAAATAAGAGTCCTGTCTGCTTGTGACAGTAACGAATGATCCCTCATTGCCTCTCACACAGCAGCAGTCAGGGTTCCCACCACCCTTTCTGCTGATTCTGAAGTCAGTCCTAGTCCATAAATTATCAGGGAATTTGGTGAGTTTTCTCTTTTAATGTCAGTCTGTTTATTTGATTGGTAGTTTATTGACTGGTGGTTTCTGGCCTTAACCCATCCTATTAATGTGTTGCTTAGTTGAGCACAATAATAAATAGAACTTTTGTTTACTTTTACATCCAAAGATAAATGTTGAGTGCTATTAAAAACTTTTCTAACATAGTAAGGCCTCCAATGAGAAATTTTCCTTCAGCAAATCATAAAACTGGGTCTAGAAGTGCCAACCTAAGTAAAATTACTGATGAAGTAATCATATAGTTGTTATTTTTCCTTCATCTTTTCTATGCGCTTTGTTTGACACTTATTGAGGATACAGTTGCTGAAGAACAGCTGGGTAGGACAAAGGCTCTGTCATGCATTAACTCATCCACCCATTCATTTATTCACTCATCTATTGAGCATCTGCTATGTGTCAGGCTCTATGCCAAACATTTTATTCAGGAGCCAGTATATCAATAACTATAGTGTAAGCTAAGTCATGCAATGAAAGACTTAGAGATAGACACGAAGCTGAATGTTAAGCCAAATAAATTGTTGGAAGATATATTAGTTATCTAAAATAGACTTAAAACAATAAACATTTATTATCACAATTTCTGTAGGTCCAGAATCTGAACATGGCTTAGCTTGATGTTTATGGTTCAAGACTTCTTGAGGTTTCAATAAAGGTGTTAGTCAGGGCTGCAGTCTCATCTGAAGGCTCAACTGGTTGGGGGTGGTGTCTGTATCTATGTGGTTATTGGCAGACGTTGGTCTTCACTACACTGGAACTCTTCAAAGGGTTATCTCATGACACAGAAACTAGCTTTCCCCAGGGTGAAGAACGTAAAAGAATGTGAGAGCTCTCAAGACAGACGCTATAGTCTTTTTCATAACTTAATTTTGGAAGTGATATTCCACCACTTCTGCCATATTCTTTGTTAGAATCAAGTCAGTAAATCCAGCTCAGATTCAAGTCAAAGGATTCCACAAGAGTGTGAGTACCAGGAAGTAGGGAAATTGGGAGCCATCTGAGAGGCTGCTTACCACAGACGGCCTGTCAGTTAGGAATTGGGTTCAGCTGTTGCTGTTAACAGGCTCGACCTAAGTGGCTTAAACACAGAAGAGTTTTTTTTTTTTTTTTTCTAATGAGAAATCTGGAGGCAGATAGTTGCTGGCCTTGGCTCAAAGGCTGAGGTCACTGTGGTTCTTGTAGCCTTTCACTTATGGCCCTAAGCTGCTGGAACTCTTGCCATCATGTCTGCATTGTTCTGCATCAAGCAGCAGAACAACAAGAAAAGAACAGGGGGAGAAGAGAAAGAGGGCACCAGCCCATTGACTATCCTGTTCATCCCAGGAAGTACCACTCAACAAGCTCAACTCTCATTTCCACAGCCATCTCCAGCTTCTCAGGAGTCTGGGGAAATGTAATCACATGCACCATTATCCCCAAGTGCACCACTGCCTCCAGCCCCTTTCCACCTTTCAGTTATAGCCATAAACATCCAATTAGCCATAAACATTCAGCTAATCCATGTCCAGACTTGACCTATAGAAACTGTGACAGTAAATATTTATTGTTTTAAGTCTATCTTAGATCACTAACATATCCTCTACTTAACATTTCACTGGTGGTTAATATTCAGCTTAGTGTCTGTTCTCAAGTTTTCCATCATATGTCTTTGCACCCTCCTCATTGAAATATTGGCTCCTGATTAGAACGCTTGAGTACCCTTCTTTTATACCACCAAGACTGCTCCTCAAGCTGATTTTGTACCCTGCAAGCCAGTGATGCCTCTATTAATGGTTGTCCTTGTCTTTTATGAGTTGATGTGACTGGGTGGGGGAGATTGAACACCCACCCGCACACTGCTCACTCTCAAGTAAAGAAGTAAGCCAACATTAGAGTCTCAGGGCTATGAGAGGGAGCACAGAAATCACAGTGCAACCTCCCAAGTACAGGTCAGGAAGCCTGGTTTAAATTTTTGAAGGCAATGTTATGAAGTTCCCAGTGGGAAATGAACTTGAGAACTGGGTCATTCATATGTCCAACATCCACCTTCTGCATATCTGGAGTGCGCATGGCACTGCCTGGGGCCACTGCAGTGAATAAGAGAGATGAGAATCCAGGCAACTCCGAGAGACCCAGTCCCACCTGCTTTGCTGGCAGGGGCTTAGGATGCAGTCACTTTCCATTAAAGTCAGAGTCCTGGAGTCCCATCTGCTTCTCTTCTGCATTCCCTACAATGATGAGTGGTTAGGAGTCCACGTCCCAGAGAAAGACTGTCTGGGTGTGGGTCCCCACCTTGTCACTTCTGTGTCCCCTTGTGTGAGCTGCTGGACATCGCTGGGCCTCAGTTTCCTAATTTATAATGTGGCTGCCTGTCGGAGGATTACATAAGGAGATACATATTGCTTAGCATAGTGCCAAGGGCATAGTACTAGCCCAACACTTATTAACCACGTAGATGATAGCTATGGAGATGATGGTGATGATGACAATGGTGATGATGATGATTCCGTTTCTATTCTACGGTTTGGTTACAGTTTCCTAACTTTGGGAGATATGCCTATCTGTATATATCATGGCATAGTCTCTTTCTCTTATTGTAGAGAAAACACCTTCACATTATAGACGGACCGCTTGACCTCCCTACCTCTCAGGGTAGAGGAGACTCCGGAATTCCTCTCGACTGGTCCAGATGCCCAGAAAATTCTACAGGCAAGCAGCACGAAACTTATGAGCATACATGTGGTCCAAAATATTCTTTTAAAGTCAAAGCTGTCATTGCAGTTTTCCAGAAATAAAATGATATAAATTGTGCACAGGACTACTTACCATACTTAACTCTTAACACAGCTGAGCTTTAAACCATATTAACAGTACCAACCTGAGTTCTGGGTCCTGGGAACCAGGAGGAGATAAAAGATGAAGAAATGGGGAAGGAGAGGCCGGGTGCGGTGGCTCATGCCTATAATCCCCGCACTTTGGGAGGCCGAGGTGGTGGATCATCTGAGGTCAGGAGTTCGAGACTAGCCTGGCCAACATGGTGAAACCCCGTCTCTACTAAAAATACAAAAATTAGCTGGGTGTAGTGGCATACACCCATAATCCCAGCTACTTGGGAGGCTGAGACAGGAGAATTGCTTGAACCCAGGAGGCAGAGGTTGCAGTGAGCTGAGATTGCACTGCTGCACTCCAGCCTGAGCGACAGAGTGAGACTCTGTCTCAAAAAAAAAAAAAAAAAAAAAAAAGAAACAGGGAAGGAGAAATGATTGGAAGAAGATGGATATGCTGAGTCACATTTTGAAATTGAGAAGTCTATCTGTGATCACTTGCACATCTTCCCCTCTGGGTAGTGTCTACATCCCATGTCCCTCTGCCATTCTTTTGCTGAAGCCATGCCCACCTTACCACGGGGTGCAGGGCAGTGAAGAAGCAGCAAGCTGTGAAGGCTGAGCCATACCTGGGAAGAGTGACTGCTAACATGTGTGTGTCCCTGGAGGCATTTGCTCCTTCTCAAAGAAATGCTTGTGAACTCAAACTGGGTTCTAATTGTCAACATTCAAGGGAGCTTGCAAAAAGAGTCATTATTCAATAAACTATACCAAATACTACAATATGTGCCTGGCATGTTGTAGATGCTGGAGACACAGGAGTGAACAAATAAGCAAAGCCCCTGCCCTGTCACTGCATTTCTGCAGAAAAGATGTTTCGCTTCAGGGAAGCCAAATCACTCACCAGGAGCCTGGCCCCGAGTCCAGTCTGAGGGTCAACACCCAGGGCTGCCCAGTGGGCTATGTCTGCTGTTCCCCTGGTCCTAGTCCACAGGCTTTTTGAAACCTCCAGTGCGCTCACCATGTAGAAAGCAGAGGTGAACTCTCCTGGGCAGCCTTTGTCATGTCTGTGAATAGGGACGACTCTTTTCTGGGCATTAAAAGGAGCAGTCCCGCTATCTCACCATACAATCACTGGTGTAGTTTACTTTTTTATTCTGTGTCTGGATTTTTCCCCTGGGGCTGCAGCAGTAAGCCTGCTTCCTTGCTTCAAAGCCAGTGTATGTTTCTGCAAGAAAGAACTTCTGGATCAGCGGGACCCCTTAACAGGTTGCAAGCTTGGTCCTGAGAGGGAGCAGGCAGCCAAACAATATTTGGCCTGTCCTTCCCCTCCACGCCAGCCTTAGTTCTGGTTCCTGCTCAGTAGGCGAGCGGCAGCCCAGGACTTCGGACGGAACCTGATAACTTGTCTCTGTGTGATTAAGGCTGGGTAGCAGAGTCCACTGAGAACCATCTAAGCCGCGCCATAAAAATAGACCTCGGCTCTGGGTACCAGGGAGTTTTAATAATGTGGGAAAATGCTTACGTTGTCATGTTAAGTGAAATAGAGTCCTAAGTAATGTATACAGTGTAACTACAACTATGTAAACAGAGAGAGAGCAGAAGGAAATACAGGAAAATATTAATAGTGTGTGGCTTTGGAAGGTGGGATTAATACACTCTACTTGGCTGGGTTCAGTGGCTCATGCCTGTAATCCCGTCACTTTGGGAGGCCCAGGTGGGCGGATCAAGAGGTCAGGAGTTCGAGACCAGCCTGGCCAATATGGTGAAATCCGGTCTATACTAAAAATACAAAAATTAGCTGGGCGTGGTGGTATGCACCTGTAGTCCCAGCTACTGGGGAGGCCGAGGCAGAAGAATCACTTGAACCCGGGAGGCGGAGATTGCAGTGAGCCGAGATCATGCCATTGCACTCCAGCCTGGGCGACAGAGTGAGACTCCATCTCAAAAGAAAAAAAAAATACACTTTACTCTTCTACATTTTCTAGGTTATCCCCAGTCAGCATTTATAACTTGTATAATCATACAAAAATAAACCTTATATTATAATATACATATTTTGCATATTTTAACACTTTCCCCCAGCTTTAAGAATATGTGATAAAAGAAATTTATGTTACTCTAACGAGCAGCTGCTCTCTTGGTTAATTTGTATTTTTTCACAATTAATAATATAAACGTTAAGCAGAAACTGATGGGAGCAATTGTCCACTGGGTAATCAGTGGGCGAAATTGCCCAGGAAATGAAAGCAAAGCAAAAACAATATGAAAATAAAAACAAAAAATCCACAAACTACATCAGAAATGAATTTCCTCTTTGGGACATGCTGAAAAACATCCTGGGTAAAATCAAGGTATTTTGCAATTATTTTTCAAGTAAATATTGTACAGAAGGATGCAGTGACCAATGCTGCTTTCCTTTACTGCTTTGCAGGTCTGTCTGGAAACTTTAGTGGCCAGAGAGGCGGCCTGCAGGCTCAGGGATAACTGTCTTGCTAACAAGGAACTTAACAAGTTCCCTGTTGCAGTTTCCTGCTATGAAAATGTGGGGTAGTTTTGTGGGAACCTGCTAGTTCCCTAGTCAATTTTTGAAAGATCTAAGAGAATAAGGAGGTTCACCAAATGGCAAATTATGCTGGGGTTACAGTCACACTGCAGAATTTTACAATGTGGTACCCAGAGTTGATAAGGATGGGGCCCACTGTATCAATTACACTTAGGGTTGGTTGTATGTAGCAGAAACCTACAATAACAAAGGCTCAAATACAAGACATTTTATTCTTTCACATAAAAGAAATCCAGAGGATAGTGAGTCTGGGGTTACCCGGCCACTGCTCATCCCTGCTAACTCAGGCTCCTTCCACCTCTTCACCCTGCCTCCCCCCGGTGGAGGCTACCCCCACCTGCAAGGGCGATAACACACGTGGAGTTGTTCTAGAAAGAATTATTTTGTGCCCAGCTGAAAATCAGGGGCTTGATTTTCAGGGAAGAGGGGAGAACACATGTGGGGTTAGGCAACCAGCAATCACTGCCGTGGCCATAACTGGAGCATGTTGAATGTTCTGAGGTCTCCAGGGGGTGCATGGCAGTCTCTCAGTAGTGTGCAACGCTGCCTTTCTGGACCCAGAGGCCTATAAACAGATAAGAAAGCAATAAATTGGCTGCCCCACACAGCTCGGTACCCTGCAGGAGAACAGGGGCAGGATAATAGCAATAGCACCACCATTCCGAGAGGAGCAGACGGGAGGCCCACGGGGGCTCCCGCCCAGCTACAAACCTTCTGAGCATGCAGCAGCAGGCCTTTCCCCCAGACTTTCTGGTTTATCCCTGGGGAGCCTCTCTACTCGCTGTCCTCTGGGGCCCCTAACTTGTGCTCAGAGAGACCCTCTGGCCTCTCACTCTGGATAGCTGTGTATGATATGGGATTAGGGACATGCCCTTAGTGGGGTCTGCACAGCTTCTCCTGCCCACTTGCTGCTGCTGAAGGTTGGAGATTCCACAGTTGAATAGTCAAATGCCTTTTTAAAAAAATTGAGATGTGGTGGGGCACAGTGGCTCATGCCTGTAATCCTAGCACTTTGGGAGGCTGAGGCCAGAGGATCCCTTGAGCCCAGGAGTTTGAGACCAGCCTGAACCATACAGTGAGATCTCAGCTCTACAAAAAACAAAACAATTAGCTGGACATGGTGGTACATGCCTGTGATCCCAGCTACTCAGGAGGCTGAGTTGGGAGGATTGTTTTAGCCCAGAAGGTTGAGGCTGCAGTGAGTTGTGAACTCACCACTGCACTCCAGCCTGGGTAACAGAACCAAACACTGTCTCCGAAAGAAAAAAAGAAAAAAAAAAAAAAAAAAAAGGGAGGGCAGTGAAATTCAGGTAGCATAAAATTACCATTTAAAAATGAACAAATTCAGTAGCATTTAGGACAACCACAACATTGGACAACCACCACTTCTATCTGGTTCCGGAACATTTTCCTCACCCCAAAAGGAAACCTTGTACTCCTTAAGCAATTATTCTTATTCCCGCCTGCCCCCAGCCCCTGACAACCACTAAACTACTTTCTATCTGAATGGACTTGCCTATTCTGAATATTTCATATAGATGGAAACATGTAGTGTGTGTCCACTTTGCATAATGTTTTCAAGGCTCATCCATGTTGAAGCATGTATTAATATTTCATTCTTTTATGGCTGAATAATATTCCAATTTATTCATAAAATATATTTTTAACTCATGGTTTCTTTGACAAATCGGGATCCACAAAAACACAGTCAGCTTCTGACCTGCTTGCTTCTCATCAGCTCCCTGGCTGCAGTCACACTGAATTCTTGCCAAGACCTATGCCTCAGACCTGCTTTATTGCTTTTCTTTTGTGGCCCTTCCCTCACTCTCATTTGATGGAATGGCGGCTACCTGGACTCTTCCTGGAACACCATATGGCAAAGGCCGGTCCTTTCCCTTCATCTCGTTCTGAGCCGCTTCAGACCCTTGACCACTCAAAGGCCAGCACAGTCTCATCTCTCACTATTTGGGATTTATAAGCGGTTGACTTTTCTGACTTTGCAAAGCCCTGAATTTCGGAACTCTATTCCTTTCCTAAGAATAACAACTGCATTGACTTCTAAACAGCGTTGGTTGCATCACCAAGGGGAAAAATAAACCAAAAAAAAAAAAAAAAAAAACCTCAAACCTCTGCCAGTTAAACCATGTCATGCCATATACTGTAAGTGCCATTACAATGTGAAAAAGAAATATGCCTACTCGGGAGGCTGAGGCCGGAGAATGGCGTGAACCCGGGAGGCGGAGCTTGCAGTGAGCTGAGATCCGGCCACTGCACTCCAGCCCGGGCGACAGAGCGAGACTCCGTCTCAAAAAAAAAAAAAAAAAAAAAAAGAAAAAGAAATATGCACCACAGAGTTGATGACGTGCAGTAAAACTACCGATATGAACGGCTGACATTCATTGAGGTCCTACGCATTGTGAGTCCTTGGAGAGAGATGTCAGTATTGTTATCTTTCCTTTACAGAGGAGGCAGTGGAGGCAGAGTGAGGTTCACACCCAGCAGCCCTCGCTCAGAAGGCTTCTACTTGGGTAGAGCTTGCATTGGCCAAACCTCATCCGCTTGCCATTCATTCGGTCATTCAGTGACAAGGGTTTATGGTCACCTGTGGGAGTGTGTGTGTGGCAAGGGTGGAAAATTTCCCTCTTGGTGTTTTCAACTTAGTGGAGGAGTAAAGCTTTGCAGCAAAATATGAAAGAGATCATTCAGACATTCAGGGACTCAAGTGAATGCAAAGGAGTTGGGGAAAGCTCCGCTTAGGAGGTGACATTTGAATCAGGTTTTCAAGGCCAAGCAGGAATTTGCTTGGAGAAGGGGGCTGGAGGAGAAATGACCAGGCTGGGGGTGGCAGGAGCACAGGTATAGGCAGGGAGAGAAGAAAAGGGGCTTTTGGTTTGAGACCCTGCAAGGAGGCAGCATGGAGGAAGGGGCTGCAGGGAGCTTTGGGGTTGGGGAGAGAATGCAGCTGGAGGAGTCCCTGATGTCACTTGGGTATTATTAATGCCAATAATAAGCTTATATAGAATGACCTGCTCACTACAACAAACAGTCATAACTGTGGTGCTCTAATCAACGTGACAGCATTGGAGACTCTACTCCAACTCACTTGGGTCTAGAGGTGATCAGTTTTTCCCCGGCCAAAGCCCAAGGGCAGTCTCGCTCCTCTCTCCCTCCCCTGGCTCTTGTTCCTCTGTGTATGACTGTGTCCCTCCAGCCCATGACCCATCTTTCTGCCAGTGTTGGAGACCAGATCCCATGGAAGGGCACTCATGTCCACCCTGGGGTCCCCTAACTTGGGAGACACTACTAGTTGACAATAGATACCCTTCTCCCCTTCTTGCTTAATTTAAAAACAATTCTATTTTAGATGGCATTGTGTCAGTGAAAAGACCACATTTTCTAGACTAGTCTGCAACTAGGAGAGCCCAAGTGATCTAGTTCCATATGTGGAACCATTATGTGGAATTTTCAGTAGGCTCCATCATGGTGGGAAGGGATAGCGTTACACATTTTTCTGTCCTCCCTCACTTCCTCCTACTGTCAATAGGGGGAACATGGACTTGCTGGTTGGAGTGCCAGCAGGCATCCTGGGCTGTGGAGTCACTTTGAAGATGAAAGCCAGGCTCCGGGATGGTGGATCAGGAAGACAGGGGCCCAATTTCCTGGTAATGCTTTGGGGCTGCACCCTCGGCCTGTGCTCTTATGCCAGACTACTTTTACATGAGAGAGAGAGAAAAAAAGCTCTGAATTAATGCATTGCTGTTTTTTTCCAGAAATGTGCAGCCTGACCTAATGACAGGTGATTTAGGGTGGGAAGCAGAGTAAGATAACAGAACTACAGGACCACATGAAGGGAAGGAATGGGTCCCCCAGGAAAGGGTGCAGTTTGTTGGACAGAACGATAGCATATCCACTACAAAAAGCTGCCATTTGCTGGGTGCTGAGGGCCTGGCCCTCTGGGAACCTCACCATCTGCATCATCTCACTTCATCCTCACCACAGTGGGGGCACAAGGACCCTCTTATGACCAGGGCTATTCTCAGTTTACACACGAGGAAACAAAGGCTCAGGACAGGTTCTTTCTCAAGGCCAGTGGGTTGGGAGCTACTTTCCACTCTGGGTCTGTTTGACTCAGGGACAAATCTTGAAGCCCTGCAAGGGCACTGAGAAGCTGTGCAGATGTGAAAGCTGGAGTGGCCTGATCAGATCTGTGACTTTGTGTCATCACAAAAGTGAAAGAAGCAGTTCACAGAAGGGAGCAGAGTGTGCAGGTCAGAGGCAGGAAGAATAGGCAGACACTGTGATGATGACAGGCTGTGAAGAGGTGGGCGATGCCTGGGGTGGGAGGAACTGTGTTGGGCCCAGTGCTGACCTGAGAACCTCCTCTCAGGCCCTCAGTCAGGCTGGCCCCTGTTAGACATGAGATTTGACTCGCCGGTTCCCATTAATAGCCACTATAGATGAATGCACTCTATCAAGTCCATGTCTGATTAAATTCAACAACTCACGAGTAGTGGTCAGGAAGTGTGCTGATTTTTTTTCAATACAGATAAAGTTTTTAATTACAAACTTTTCAGAGGGCAAACTCAGATTGCTTAGGGTGTATGTGCCCTTGTAGTGTTTTTGAGGGAGTCATTAGGGGCATGGAATAATTAAGTGAAAATTAAGAAGCTATTAAAGAATCACTCAGCTAAGAAACAAGATGGTATATCAGATCAGGCTCCATCTGATCTCTTGGCAGTATGCGTTAGACCACAGGGTTATTTAGGTGTCAAGGATTTTGTTTTGCCAGTTATCAAGTCTAAGAAACTTCCCAGTTACATCAAATCAAGCAAATAATGAAGGTTATCATCCACCTTTGCTTACAACAAAAAGAAACCACTTATAAGTTCTTCCTGTTAGCCAAAACTGAAGAATTTAAAGTGCCTTGGCTTTTAATAATAGTTTTACTTTATGGTTTTCTTGCTAGTATTTCAAACACATAGTCTGTCTTCACCAAACTAGAGATAGCTGATATCAAGAAAAACGTGTTTGCCCAGACTGAATGACGTCATTGCACACTCAGGGACCATGCACTCTTTAGCAGCACCCACCTAATTCCATGCTGTCCTGCCTTCTCCATTTGTAGGAAAACTGCAGTACTCAGAAGCTGGCTCGTGGAGCCCAGGCCTCTATCATTCAATTGCCATCACTGTACTTGGTGGGGCCTCAAAGGATGCTCCAGATCCCATTTTCCTGCTTCCCTTTTTGACAGCGTTGTCTATGGGTGCTGCACCCATTCCCTGCAGCCAAGTTCCCATGCCTCACTCATGGAGGCTGCCGGGGCCATCTCCCTGGTCACCATGGCCTCCCTGTGGCCAGGCCAGTGCATCCTACTCTGCTCCTGTCTGACTTGACCTCTTAGCAGTGCTGGCAGGTGAACCTCTCCTGCCTTCTTGAAACCCTCACTCCTTGGCTTCTGAGCAGTGATTTTCTTGGTTTTCTTCCAACCTCACTGGCTGAGGTGCTGGGTTCCCTTCTCATCTCTCTCCACATGTTCTCTCTCTCTCTCTCTCTCATCCAGGCCAGGTCTTTAATTCCATCTATAGGACATTAACTCTTGAATCTGCCTCTAATATTGACTTTTCCCAAGAATTCTAAGCCTACTCAACATCTCCACATGGATATCTGATAGGCACGTCCAAATTAAGATGGCCAAAACCAAATCTGGGATTTCACACCACCCATCTCTGTAAGTGGCGCTCCTCAGTTACTCAAACCAAAAATTGAAGGGTTATGCTTGATTTATCTCTCTCCATCACTGCCCTCAAACCCAATCCATCTAACAACTCTATCTCCAAAACATTACTCAAACAGGTCCTCGTCTCTGTCTCTGCTACACTCATCAGACCCCAGTGGGACCCACTAGACTCCCTTGTTTCCACCTGGTCCTACACAAGGTTTCCACACTTAACAGTAACAGTTATCCTCAGAGGCTGGGCATGGTGGCACACACCTGTAATTACAGCACTTTGGGAGGCTGAGGCAGCTGGATTGCTTGAGCCCAGTTCAAGACGAGACTGGGCAACACAGTGAAACCATGTCTCTATGAAAACTACAAAAATTAGCCAGGCATGGTGGTGTGTGTCTGTAGTCCCAGCTACTTGGGAGACAGAGGTGTGAGGATCGCTTGAGCCCAGGAGGTTGAGGCTGCAGTGAGCCATGATCACGCCGCAGAACTCCAGCCTGCAACAGAGCGAGACCCTGTCAAAAAAAAAGAAAAAAAAAAGAAAAAGTTGTCCTCAGAAAATTCAAGTCAGATCATGTCACTCTCCTGTTTAAAAGCCTCCAGTGTCTCCTCATCACACCTGGCATAAAATTCAAGCTGCTTCCTTGCCACCTTCTCCAGCCCCATCCTATCTTCTCTTGCTATTGCTTAGTAAGCAGCAGCCATCCTGGGGACTCTTTCCTGTTCCTTTTTGTCTTGGGATCTTGGCGACAGCTGTGCTCTTGTCCTGGAATGCTGCTGGCTGGCTCCTGGATATCATTCAGATCTCAGCTTAAATGGCACCTCTCCAGAGTGACCTTCCTAGATGACCTGCCCATCTCAAGTACTTCCCTCCTACCCTATGCTAATTTTTTACACTGTTCGTGTCACTAGCTTGTACTTTTCTCATGTACTTATTTTCCGTCTCACCCTCCTAGAATGTAAGCTTCACGAGGACAGGGATCTTTTGTGTCTTCTTCTTGCTGTGTCCCAGGACCTGAGTTGGAGCTTGGCATCTGGTGTGTATTCATTAAAGATTTGTCGGCCGGGCGCGGTGGCTCACGCCTGTAATCCCAGCACTTTGGGAGGCCGAGGCGGGCGGATCACAAGGTCAGGAGATCGAGACCACAGTGAAACCCCGTCTCTACTAAAAATACAAAAAATTAGCCGGGCGCGGTGGTGGGCGCCTGTAGTCCCAGCTACTCAGGAGGCTGAGGCAGGAGAATGGCGTGAACCCGGGAGGCGGAGCTTGCAGTGAGCCGAGATCGCGCCACTGCACTCCAGCCTGGGCGACAGCGCGAGACTCCGTCTCAAAAAAAAAAAAAAAAAAAAAAAGATTTGTCGAATGGTTGAGTTCCAAACTTACTGTCTTCTGCTCCATGTGTTCTGATATCTTCTTTATTATGGTCTGCTTTGTTGAGTAATGTGTTATGATTATCGAGATTTACTCATAGGCACTGAGTTTCAAAAGATGATGCATATTTAGTGTATGATTCATTTATTTAAAATTCTAGACTTTTGACTGTGGCCTGTGACTCAAATACTGTATTGGTGGAAAAACTTTCAAATCATCAACCACACATATTTGGATTTTACCAGCTCCATGGCACCTATGAAAAATAGCCAGTACTTAGAGATTGTTCTTATTATCATCCTAGACTTTTGTGGATGTTAATTTTTAATTCTCATATAACCCTATGAGTATGAAACTCTTATCCCCCTTTTGTAAATCGGCTGAATGTGTCAGTTTTCTAATGCTGTGTAACAAATTCCTGCAAATGGAGTGGCTTTAAAACAAGCCACATCTATGAGTTCACAGTTCTGTGGGTCAGAAGTCTGGGCAGACTCCACTGGGTTCTCTGCTCAGGGTTGCACAAACTAAAATCAAGATGTCAAAGGGATTGTGTTCATGTCTGGAGGCTTTAGGGGAAAATTGACTTGCAACTCATCAGGGTTGTTGGTGGAATCCGGTTCCTTCTGTCTATAACTCTGAGGTCTCTGTTTTACTGCTGGCTGTTAGCTGGGGGTTGCTCTTAGTGCTTAAAGACCTCCTGAAATCCTGACACAGAACCTTTTCCTGCTTTGAGTCTCTGACTTCCTCTTCTGCTTTCAGCCAGAGAAAACGCTCTGCAATTTTTTTTTTTTTGAGACAAGGTCTCATTCTGTCACCCATACGGGAGTGCAATGGCATGATCACAGCTCACTGCAGCCTCTCTGAGTAGCTCGGACTATAGGCATGCACCACCATGTCTGGCTAAATTTTTAATTTTTTTTTATAGGTAAGGTCTCACCATGTTGCCCTAGCTGGTCTTGAGATCCTAGATTCAAGGGATTCTCCCACCTCAGCCTCCCAAAGAGTTGGGATTTCAGGTGTGAGCCACCACACCTGGCCAATGACTTGCTTTTAAAGGGCTCACCTGACTGGGTCAGGCCCACTCATCTATTCTCCTTATTTTGTGGTCAATCAATGTGGACTTTATTGTACTTACAAAATCCCCTCACAGTATTACCTATTATTAGTGTTTGACTGAAAAAGCAGAGACAGGAATCTTGGGGAAGCATCTTTAGATTTCTGCCCACTGCACTGAGGTTCAGAGAAGTTAGGTGATTTATCCAAAGTCATACAACCAGCAGTGGAAGCCAGATTCAAATCAAGATATTCTGGCCCCCAGAGTCTGTGACCTTAAATAATACCCTACAGTGTGATGAGAATCCAGTGCTGCCTTGGAAATCGTGCTGGGCAGATTTTCTGACAATCTGATGTAGTCATGCAGGTGAGATACACTGGGCTACTTTGTTCATAAGGACTGGAATGATCCGTGGTGCCTCGTCCACTCACTCCCATCACCTCCGATGTAACTGAAGACAGACATGGCCAAAGAAGTCAGGACTCTGCTTTTCAATGGATTGAACCCACGGATGCTGCACCATTTTCCACGAGTCAGCAGCACCATTTCCAAGTTTTTGCTGCCCCCAGAACTTGGTTACCCCTCAAATCCTTTCATCATCAGCATGAGTGAAATCAATGTGACTCCCATTAACAAGAATATTATTATTGTGCACATGAGAATTAAGCCCAAAATGCAATCTGTGCTCACACAGGTTTGGTGATGGATGGATGCAGTGGTGTGCTGGCAGTGACTTGTTCTGCGTTTTGGAACTGATTTGCTCATCTCTGCCCAACTCACTTTCAGTGAGAGCATGCTGGTAGCTTGCAAGTGGCAATTGAGGGAGAATTTACACTAGAGAAATCAGCAAACACTACAAATTAGGGTTTGCTTTATTCATCTACATTTGGAGAAGTGATTGTTAAACATTTGCCAGCACACCTCTGGATGGATGGATGGTGGAAGCGGTGAGAGCCAAGAGAGTTCAGGGATTCTAGCTTTCATAACCAGAAGCATGGACATTCTTGGAATGCTTAAGGGGGGTGGAGGGAGGATCCCCAGCATCAGCCCAGGAGAATGAGTCTTGTGAGCTGGGAGATGAAGTCTCTAAAGAAGTGAGAAGGGAGGCGATTTGAGCTAGGAATCTTCGCAAATAGCCTCAGGACAGAGGCAGAGGGGAGGAGAAAAAAGAACCATCAGGGCCAGGAAGATCAGTGGAAAACTGGAGGCCTCACAGAAAGCAAGTGGCTTGCTTGAGCAGAATGATGCCTCATGAGTTTCTTAAAAATGAAAAGGTAGGGGTAAGGGGTGTTTATCTGTCAATACTTCAACCCACTCTCAGCGCCCAAATAATAGGGTGGGTGCATCAAATCTTGGTAGCTATATATATAAGAATACTTGTAGGGGTTGTTTAATTTAGGACCTTATAAAGACAATAAAATGGCTTATTGAGAATCACTAAACCAACACCCTGTAATGAAAATACTTTTTAGCTCATATAGATCGAGACACCAAACTTGACTATATAAATAGAGAGATATACCATGTTCATAGATTGGAAGACTTAACATAGTGAAGAAGTAGATTCTACCCAAATTCATCGATAGGTTTACTGCAATTCCTTTCAAAATCCAAGGGAGGACATTTTGTAGATACAAATGAGCTGATACTAGAATTCATGTAGAAAGAAAAACAAGAATAGCCAAAATAATTCTGAAAAAAGAAGAATAAAGTTGGAGGAATCATACTACCTGATTTTAAGATTTGACATATAGCTGTAGTAATCAAGATTGTGATATTGGGAAAGGAATAGACTGGTAGATTCATGGAACAGAATTGAAAGTCCAAATATAAATACACATAACATGGTCAAATGGTTATTTTTGTTTTTTTTAGACAGAGTCTCACTCTGTTGCCCAGGCTGGAGTGCAGTGGCACGATCTTGGCTCACTGCAACCTCCCTCTTCTGAGTTCAAGCGATTCTCCTGCCTCTGCCTCCCGAGTAGCTGGGACTACAGGTGTGCACCACCACGCCTGGCTAATTTTTTCTATTTTAGTAGAGATGGGGTTTCACCATGTTGCCCAGGCTGGTCTCCAACTCCTGACCTCAGGTGATCTGCCTGCCTTGGCCTCCGAAAGTGCTAGGATTACAGGTATGAGCCACCATGCCCAGCCAGCCAAGTGATTTTTTTACAAAGTCCCAAAAACAATTCAATGGAGGAAAGAAAGACTTTTCAACAAATGGTGTTTTATTGGATATCCTCAGTCAGAAAACTCCTCAATCTAAACCTCACATATTGTGAAAAATTAACTTAGAATTGATAATATGCCTAAATATAAAATGTAAAAGTCCAAAACTTTTAGAATAAAAAATCTTCATTACTAGGGTTAGGCAAATATTCCTTAAAAGACCTAAAGCACTACCCATAAAAGAAAGATAACTTCAATTGGATTTCATCAAAATATTTTATTCTGCAAAATATATTGTTAAAGAGGATGAAAAGACCAGATATAGACTGGGAGAAAATATTTGCAAATTACATATTTGATCTAAAAAGTTGTACCTAGAATGTATAAAGGTGGCTCTAAACTCAACAGTAAGAAAACAAAGAATCCAGTTAAAAAGTGGAGAAAAGAATGGGATAGACACTTTGCCAAAGATACACAGATGGCAAATGAGCATATGAAAAGATGTTCAGCAGCATTAGTCATTAGGGACATGCAAATTAAAGCTATGTGGAGATACCACGACTCACACGTTAGAGCAGCTAAACTAAAAATACTGACAATACCAGCAGGGGAAAGGATGAGGATCAACTGGTCTCTCATGCATACATTGCTGGCGGAAATACAAAAAGGATTGTATGGTCACTTTGGAGAAAGTTTGACAGTTTCTTGTAAGGGTAAACATACAGTTACCATATCACCCAGCAGTAGTACATTAACTATTTACTTTAGACAAAAGAAAAACTTACATCCATACAAAAATGTGTACACAAATGTTTATAGCAGTTGTGTTTGTCATAGCCAACGTGGAAAACAAAACAAATTTCCCTCAACATGTGAATGGATAAACAACCTGTGGTATATCCATACAATGGACTAGTTCTCAGAAATCAAAATAAATAAAATCCCACAACATCACCAAAGGGGACTTTAGTTTTGTCTGTAATGTTTTAAGGTTTTTAGTAGACAGACTATTTTCATGTTCTATTTGTTTTGAATTTTTAAAATTGATGTTTCTTTTATTACAAAGTATGAAAACTACGAGAGCATACCTCCCGGCCTGGTCAATGTCCTGTCATGTAGACAGACTCTCCTTCACCAAGCCCAAACCCTCTCCTTGAGCAGTAAGTTCTAGCCTTCTTTCTACTCCACCAAATTCCTTCTCACTCTCTCTTGCAACATCAGTTTTTCTCTTTCTACTAAATTATTTCTATCAATAAGTACACAGATGGGCTGTTATTTTTCCCATCTTAACAAATAAGGAAATCTCTCTTGACCTCATTTCCCCCTGCAGCTACAGCCTTATTTCTAGAAAGCAGTGTCTGTTCTGTCTTCATTTTCTTTCCCCTTTCTCTCCTCACTCAATTCAGAGCTTCACCCAACAATTCTTTTTTTTTTTTTTTTTTTCCCCAAATCCACAGATGCTCTTCTGTCTCCACCTTACATGGCCTTTCAGCAGTGATTATGCAGGTGATCAGTCTCTCCTCCTTAAAGCACCTTCTTCACTTGCCCTTGAAGGTCCTACACTCTCTAGGCTTCCCTCCCACCTCACCAGCCGTTACTTCCCCACTCCCATCTTTGCTGGCTCCTCCTCACTCCCCAACCTCTTAAAGCTGCAGGGCCCCAGGGCTCAGTTCCTGCTTTCTTTTTCTACATTCATTTCTGTGGTGAACTCATGCAATTTCCTAACTTTACAGACTATATTACATCCAATTTGAGATGCCCTCAATTATAAGATGCACCATATTAAGTTTAAGTTCCAGTAAGGAAGAAAGAAGCACTGCCAATCAAACTCTTTTCAAACTCTTTTATTTGTTTATTTTTTTGATACGGTGTCTTGCTCTGTCACCCAGGCGAGTGCAGTGACACAATCTTGGGTCACTGCGACCTCCACCTCCCAGGTTCAAGCGATTCTCCTGCATCAGCCTCCCCAGTAGCTGGGATTACAGATACTCACCACCATGCCCTGCTAATATTTGTATTTTTAGTACAGACGGGGTTCACCATGTTGGCCAGGCTGGTCTCGAACACCTGACCTCGTGACACTCACCTCAGCCTCCCAAAGTGCTGAGATTACAGGCATGAGCCACTGAGCCCGGCTGCCAATCAAACTCTTATATCCTATCATCCCAATTTCAGATGTCTCTTTGTTCTCAGAGTCCCTCAACTGCTCTGGAGAGAGTGATCATGCTTCTCCTTCCCAGCACCCCTCTTGGGGAACAGGGTTCACACCCCTCCTTCTATCCTTTTTCTTCTAACTCTCTTCAGCACCCAGCCTGTGCAATCCTTATGTGAACTTGGGATGGTATCGCCTGTTACTACACCTAGCTTTGCCACATATGGTTGTACACATCACAACTTGTATGAATTTACTCTGTTAGGTTGTGCAGTATATAATCTGTACAACGATACATTGTTGCCTGACTTCACCCATTCTTCCAAGGCTTTTTATTTTTCTCTTTATAATACTGTCTTAGTTCATTTTTTTGTTGCTATAACTGAACACTTGAGGCTGACTAGTTTATAAAGAAGAGAAATTTATTTTTTAACAATTCTGGAGTCTTGGAAATCCAAGGTTGAGGGGTTGCAACTGGTAAGGGGCTTCTTATTGGTGCAGACTCTCTGCAGAGTCCTGAGATGGCTCAGGGCAACACATGGTGAGAGGACCCACAAGAGACGGCCAAAGTGGCTTTCATATGAGACCCACTTTTGTGATAACCCATTAATCCATTAATGGATGAATGGGTCCATTCATGACAGCAGAGTCCTCATGACCCAATCATCTCCCAAAGGCCCCACCTCTCAATATTTCTGCATTGGGAACCAAGTTTCCAACACATGAGCTTTTGAGGAACAGATTTAAACTACAGTAAATACCTTGTCCTGGACTTTTGAAACTTTAGAGCAAGAAGGAGACTCTTTAGTTCTGTGTATTCTTCCCTGTTATTTCTTCCCTGAGGCAATCGCTGTAGCCTTGGGCTTTTTGCTCCAGTTGGGCACCCCTGAGCTTACCACTGTGGCTAGAAAAAAATGTGCCCTAACTGACATAGGCCTGGGAGCCCATCTAGGAGCCATTCCCAGTGGCTGTGGCCCTTGTTTTGCTTAACCGATGAGAACACTCCCTTGGCTATGAGGGTAGGGTCCATCTTAACCAAATGTCAAGATTGCTACCAATGGGGGAGGGATGGAATGAATGTGGGGGTACCCACTGGGTCTGCTCCACAGGGTCAAAGGCAGGGATGGTGTTACTGGGATGAAAGAGACTTGAGCTTGTGTTTAGGTCCACAGATAGGAAGCGATTAAAGATGTTGGAGGGAAAGAGCCTAAATTTGGTTAGGAGCAAAATCCCAGAGAACAAATGAGGTGTATCGGGGAGGGTCTAGATTTGAAATGAAGGCATGAAACTTCTCCTGGATGGAGAATGATGAAGAGACTTGCTATGAAGGTATAAGTGAAGGAAGGGATGTGAGGGCCTCTGACGGTCTTGTGTCCTCCAGGTAGGAGGAGCAGCACAGCTGGAGATATTGGCAGTGTGGGCAGCTTCATGGTACTTTCTGGGAAGTGTCCAATGTGTAATTTTAATTGGCTCTTTTCATTAAATAGAACTGATATTATTTGAAGAGATCGATCACTTGAAAATTAGGATTTTGATTCACTTCTCAAATGAAGCGAAAGTGCCTTTGCCTCATGTATGTCTGCAGAATTTGGGAGAATACATCATGAGCTCAGGGAATGTGTGTGCGAAGATGTTTAAAAAGTCACTTGTGGGAATTTGCCTGGCTTGGTGGTTAGGAATGTGGACTCTGAAGCCAGGAGGCCTGGGCGCACATCCAGGCTCTGCAACCTTGGGCAGGCTCCTGAACTCCTCTGTTTCCTTGCTAAAAAATGGGCAAGATATCACTATTTTTGGTGTAGAGCTACCAGAAGGATCAGAAGACTTAATATCTGTGTGTGTTTTGGAGAGTTGCTGGCACATATTAGATAGTTTTACTGCGAATCATCATTATTTATAATAATTCTATGACATGCTGGATTGTACATTGTCTTTATAAATGAAATTTGTTTTGTTTTCCTAATTTCGTGAAACCTACATTTTTCCAGGGCTATTTTCTTTGGGGAAAGAGCATGCAGATGTTCAGTGTTTTCAATGTAGCGGTGTTTAAAATGTCATCATTGTTTCCTTTCTGGTGGGATATTCAGAGCCAGCTTAAAGAGAAGCTACTCCAGAAAGTTCCATATTAGCAATTATGTGGGGGGTGGTGCTCATATGCCTTAATGAATGATTTATTTATTAGTATATTGGGAATGGCTTCCCCCTTCTCACACTAGCATCTTTTCCCCACTTTCTGGCCCATTTCCAAATGAGAAGGGCTGAAGTCAATCAGGAATTAAGATTTAGCATTTCTGGGATTATCTTCGAATGAGACACTGCACTCGGGGGACACAGTTTCACTCATCCTCCATGGTGGCAGTCTAACTTGCTGCTTCGGGAGCAGGCCTGGCTGTGTCTAAGGCCTCAGAATGTTCCAGAAGGCTCCACAGTGCCACTGTGGAAGAAACCACTTCTAATGTGGCAGGAAGGTATGGCCCTGCTTGGACCCCATGTTTTCTAACTATTTCACGTTTCTTTCTTTCATCCCTGGTGTTACTTTTTGAAATTAATTTTTATTTTCAGTTCTCCCAGGAATTAACGAGTTAACTTAATAAAAGTCTTCATAAAGAAGGTAAAGGCTGGCTTTCCACATAGAGAACAAACATAACAACCCACATCTCTGCAGAGATCCTGGTCAATGCATTCTTCTAGTGGGGCTGCCACACCCCTGGGGCCTCAGACAAGCCCCTTGTGGATGACAGGGGCTGGGCTGAAGACTGTCTCTGGGGCTGTGCCTCCTCCCTGTTCTCCACTCTCCCCCTAAAGGAAATGCACTGCAATGAATTGCACAATAAAGGCATTCCTAAATTCTGGAAAACCAGCAGGCTTTTAACTCTCCTGGGGGAAAGAACTATAAAAAACAAAACTGCAAGGAATGAGACTATTTGGCCAAATGGCCAATATGCTACAACTTTCATAGGGAACTCACCGCACTTGGTACTGCCTGATGGAAAAAATGCCCTGAATTTCCCGATAAAAGATCTGAGATGTGGCAAAGGAATAAGCATTTTTTCCCTAAGACAAATCTAGCTGTAAATGGAAACTGGGTCTCATGCCTCCGACAAAATATTATTTCCGTATTTACTCTAAACCTTTAGGAGTATCAGAATATAGCCTACATAGCATCAGGTACAAAGCCAAAAAAGGCTTCCAGGGCGCCATTGTTCATCCATGACCTTGACTATGTCACCCCCAGAAACCTTGAGTTGGGCAAATGCAATCACAGCAGCTTTGCTGGCTTCTTGAGCAGCTGCTAAGGATCACATGGATTCTGCTCACACCCAGTGCTTCTCATAATTTAAAAATGCTTGAAGCTGTGGGAGGCTGCCCGGCCCTCTGCATTATTCAAAAGAAAACCAGGAGGCAGCGACAATTCTTGATTCTTGCAGATAAACATTCTCCAACAACTATTAAGAGTTGGATTGCTCTACCTTCATTTAATTCCTTGTTGCTTTACTATTTGGATCTAGCATATTCTTGAAGTCTGAAAGATGGATAGAAAAGATGTAAGTCATGTAAACTGAAGAACAGGGCACCAACCCCCCAACAGACAGCTTTGAAGAGGTGATGATTTTAGCTCTTGTGAATTGTTGTGTCAGAGGAACATATGCAGAAGAAAACAGGCACTGCATTGGTTATCACCAGAACAAAGTAAACCTGAACACCTGAAAGAATAAGAAAATATCTCATCCTTCTCTCTACTCTGAACTGCCTTGAAAAGAACAAGAATTTCATACATGAGCCTGTAGCACATTACAAAATCTTAGTATGTATTTGAAATTCAAATGCACACAAAGTTCATGCATTTTATTTTCCAGTTGTTCTCAAGACTCCTAAATAAAGCATTTCCCCTGTGTGGGCGACCCCTGGGTCCCATGTGGGGTCAGTGTTTGGGTCTCTCTGAGAGGATCAGGAAGGCTGCCCTTCCAGGAAGGGCTGCAGGGACCCTGGGAACCGGACCAGTCCAGCTCACAAGTATGAAGAGAATGTCGGGAGAGGAAGTGGTGGCTATGAGTCAGCATGAGTCATCTCGTTCCAATGAGAATGAAGGCTGAGGTGTGCGCCTTTTTTTTTTTCCTTCTTAGTCGTGTGTACATCATTGGGAATGGAGGGAAATAAATGACTGGATGGTCGCCACTTTTTAAGTTTCAAATTGACATTCTAGACAAGCGGTGCCTGAGCCCGTGCCTGTCTTCAGATGTTCACAGCACAGTTCCTGGGAAGGTGGAGTCACCAGCCTCTCCCTGGTGAGTATGTTTCTGTCATTTTTAGGGTCGCTTCTGCAGTTTGCCTTGGAGTCTGGGCTGTGGGAAACGCTGCTGCGTCCTGGCGGGGACACTGCGTTTCTTTCAGACTTTGAAGATCTGTCGTTTTAGAAAAGTGGCTGCCTCTGCCTCCAGCCCTGTGGTTACTGTCCTGTAGTGTGACTGTCAGGAGGTGTTTCTCGGTCCTTCATTGCGAGAATGTAGATGCCGGTTGCACATTCTGTTGTCTTGGAAGAAACTGCAGTGCTTGGCTGGAAAATAAGCTGTTCGGGACTCCTCTGAGAAGCCAGAGTGAAGCTCAGAGATGGAAGTGGGTATACTTGTGCTAACCCAGGGTTGCTGAGGTTGGGTGAGCTTCCGCTTCTCAGAGGTGGAGGAGAGGCAGCTCCTGAGCCATTTCTGGCCTCGTGGTCGGAGCTGCCCAATTTCGGTGCAAGAAATACCAGAGAGGCAGAACTTTGGCTGCCTTCTCTAAAAGCATATGAATGATTGCAGGAGCTTATTTTGCGTCCTTTCCTTTTCCTTAACGTTGAAAGTCACAAACTGTAGTAAAATCAGGAAGAACATAAAAATGTTGGGGGCTAGCGCTGGGGGTGGGGGACTGGGGAGGACTGAGGAGGGGGGCACTCAGTCTTTGAGGCCTGACTTGATTTTGATAGGTATTTCTCAGGCTGTTAGAATTCCGATGAAGCTTAGCTTTACTGTCAAGTAAAATACAGGAAACATTTTTTTTTAAATGTTGTTCTAGTTACTGTAAATGAAACGGTTAAAATGTCATAAATACCTTATGATAAACATTTTTTCAAATTTGCTTAAAAAGCAACACATCAGTAGGCAGGGTATGACAGGGAGCTTTTTCAGTACAGTCATTTGAGTGTGTGGGCTTCCTGGGTTAATAATGAGTCAGCACCCAATTTCTAAAATTGGAGCAGCTAAGAGAATGTTCAGTCTGCCCCTTAGCACAGCACGGTGGCTGGCCGGCCCCCCGTAGGAAGGCTTGGCCGGTGGATCTTTGGTGAAAATTGACTTAGGATGCCCCTCCTTGTGTAAGTGACCAGCTCCCAGCTTGGGTCCCAGCTCCTCTGGGCTACTGCTGAGAGACCCCCTCTGCTAAGGGATCTGTCTCTAAGGCAGGAGTTAACACATTTGGCTTCCAACCTTTGGCTAACGTTGACGATTTTTAGGTTGTCTTGAGGGAACAGGTTGAACATAGTTTCTGAAAAATCTAGTGTTTATTCAGGCCAGGGCAGCTGAGGGCTGAGGCTGCATCTGGAGCCTTGAGATGTTCTGCTCGCACGTCACCTCACCGAGGGATTGGGCGGGAGAGTCGGTCACCGAGTAAACTTCAAAGTTGGCGCTCTGCATGTGACGTGTAGCGTGGGAAGATTAAGTCAGCTTAAAATGAGAGAACAAGATCCCAAGGAAGAAAACCTCCCCAGAACCTTACTCTTTTATAGATAAAAGAAGATACATATTGAGAAAATTAAAAAAATAAAATGAAATAGTTGGGCTGCAAACCAGCAGCTCTAGGACCAGATGCAGCCTTGGTGAAGGCATCCCCCACCAGATTCTGTTTGGCCTGCTCAGGATTGTTTTTTTTTTTTTTGGTGTTGAGATAACTGTGGGTGGGGTCCAAGCTCTCCGGATCTCAGGCGCTGCCACACCCTGATGCCACAAAGCTTGGAGAGTGCGATTACAGGGAGGCTCAGAAGCCAGGCTAAGGGCCTGCCAGCCTCGTGGGGCTGCCGTGTGGTCCCCATGGTTTAGCATCCGCCCAGCCCCCAGAACAGGGCCTGAATGGAGAAGGAGCTCCATCAACACTAACTCTGCTAGACTCTCTTATTAATTTGCCCTCTGAAGGCACTTGGGCTTGTGGTCCTTGAGTTAGCTCCACGCCTTTTTCAAGAAAGATCCTGCAGTTCCAACATGAGCAGTGGTTGTTTCCAAGGCTAACAATCCCGTGCCAACTAGGAGCCTCCACAAGTCAGGTGCCAGGCATTTCTAAGCCGGGAGAGCAGCCCCGCTTGTCTCTCTGGGTGAGTCCTCTCAGGGTGAGACCCTGTCTCCTTGTAAGCACTTGGAGACGTGCCACCTTCATGGAGACGGGAGCCAGTAAAAGGCAAACTGCCTCAGACAGCGCTTCCGTGCGGTGTGGACACCAACATTCACTCATCCTTGTTTCAGAGAAGGTGCCGGGTCCCAGACATGTGCTTATCACTGGGTCCCATGTCCTTCAATCCTTCAAAGGGTTTTGAGGTGGCTGATTTTTATTCCATACATTGATCATGTTTTTTCATGCAGAATTTGGGCAGTTGTCTGGACATTAGGAGTTGAGTCACCTCCTACCCATGAGAAACAAGCCTGTGGGGGGACTGACATTATCACTTCTGTCATCAAGAAATAAGGCCGTGGGCATTCTGAATATATAGCATGTATTAATCGAACTGCGAAAATGAAATGCAGCCAGTGATGACTGCTGGAAGTTGGCCAATGTCCTGTTGTCCTGGTGCCCTCAGCCTAGGGACTGGCCTGTGGCTCACTGGACCTGTCTCCCACTCTCCACCTCTCATCAGCACCTGGACCTGGTGCACCTGGTCTACCTCATGTCCAGCATTTTCCACAGTACCTGACTGCTGTCCCCACCCCTTGTTGTTGTGTGGTGAACTCGTCCCTATATTGGCAAGTTACTTAATTCCTTGGTGTCCCGCCTTCCTCATTGTAAAATGTGAATAGTCATAGCACGAGTGTCATGAGTTCTTGTGAAGATTTTATGATTAGCACACAAGTTACAAGGAGACACGATAACTGTTACGTACATACTCATTCGTTCAGAAATATAACAGAAAGCTTAGTGTCTCCGTCTGGGTCCCTCTGCCCTGTGGGAATCCATAAAGAATTGATTCGCATCCCCCGGAAGTGAGATCCCTCTTGCGTCATCAATTACATGGCATGTTCTGCATTTACAGGACATTGATTTATTAGGTAAATGGGGAATCCTCCTTGGTTCGCTCCAGGAAAACCTGGAGTTCTAGATATCATCATCATCATCATCATCATCATCATGGTCATCGTCATTGACATCTCACAATAAGAACTCCCATTGTATTCAGCCCTAACTATATGGTAGCAACTTTACGGTATTCCCTTTACCCTCTCCCCACCCCAATATCCATCCTGGAAGATGGGAAGGATGATTGGTTTGTTGACTCACTCAAGGCGGTGGGACTCTCCAGCAGGCATCAGGCATGGCATCTGCTTCAAAGAACGTGTCGGCGGCAACAGGGGAGCCCCTTGCATTCACTCAGGCAGGAGAATCAGGAAAAGCAGCAGCTCTGCAGGGCTTTGTGTGTAATCCAACCAGACTGAAGCCACAGGCCAGGAAACTGAGGACGGTTGGCTTCAGACCTACCCTGGAGTGGAAGCAGCTGGATTCTGTCCTCACGCTTCCTGTCTAAAGCCAGCTAGAGTGAATTTCTAGTCATCTAGATTCGGGTTATTTGGAAATCATCGCAGTATCTGGAGATGACTCATATTGAAAAAAATTAAATAAGATACACTTAAAACTTAACCCAGCGTGAACATAACATGGCCTTTCCTTGTCAATTCTGAAGAAGATCTTTCAAGTTTGTGCAGTGCCTTAGAAGCCAGATGCTCTCTTCCATTCTGCCAGGGTCCTAAAGAAGTACTACTGTGTCCTTTTGATCACTCTGCCTTGATCACTCTGTCCCGTCACTCTGCTATTTCACCTGTCAGTGAAATACCTGGTATCGGCCTGTCAACATGAAGCATTGAATGCTTTACACGTCTCCATCCGGATTGTTTAGGCTTTGAATGCCGAGAAGTATCTGCACTTTGTTGGTCAATTGTAGTTGGTGCTAATTTGTGGGGAGTTTTTCCTGCAACTTCCCCTTGTGCCATAATCCAGAGGATCTCCCTCTGCCCCCAGTGCTGTAGGCTAGGCAGGTATGGGCCTGGCTCAGGGCTGTCGGGCAAGGATTGGACTCTCTATAGGTTCTGGAGGGTTCTGGTTAGATCACAGAGCTCAGGCAAGGAAAAGACAATAATAGATCAGAAGGAAGTTGGGCCATCAGGAAGGATGAGTGGGCAGGATGCTTGGTGGTGTGAGAGGATTCCTTCTGATTAAAAAAATAGAGGTTATTGCACTTTGTGTAATCAGAAAAGCTAAGGGTGACAGCAGATCTTATCCATTGTGGTTTTCCTGCTTATCTTTTGCTTTTAGGAGTGATTACCCTGCGAGTGAGGGCTTCTGCTACAGGGTCTTGTAGCTCTTCTCTTCATCCTGCCCTTTAAAAAATTTATCAGACTAAAAATCACAGGAATTTTAATGATGGCAGAAAATGTATTATTTTGGCTGTTCTCGCTGGACAAATAACTTACAGAGTGTGAGATGGATGTGTAAGTTTCTATCAATTCAACTAGGTACAAGCGAAAATGTGTAAAATAGCAAGGGTTTCGAAAAGAGTCAGGCTTAATTTCTCTTGCACAGAAAAAGGATTCTGTTGCTCTTTCTGTCCCGTCCTCAAACAGGAAACAGGTTGTCTGGGACAAGGGTCAACAGGCAGCCTGTTCATCCATTTGCCTACTCTGCCATCCTTAGCACTCGCTTCCTTCTTCCAAGTTATCTTATGTTTCAAGAAGGCTGCTGGAGCTCCTGCCATCACTTCTGCATTCCAGACAGAAGGGAGGAAGGAAGTAGTGGGCAAAAGGCAAAGCCTCCTAGATGTCAGATTCCTCTGCAGGCCTTTCCTTGAATTCCCAGCTAACACTTTCACCCTAGTCTTTTACTGGCCACCCTATCTGTAAAGCAGCTGGAGGAGAAAGATGGAGGAGTGAGGCAAGGCCCTGAGATGATGCAGAGCAAGGGGCACACAAAGGGGGACTCAGGTCCAAGGTGAAATGGCAGCAAGCACCCTCCCTCCAAAACCCACCACCTCCTTATGAATCCCTTTGGCCTTGTTTATGCCAGTAGATAACGGGTATGTGACAGTTTCAGCTTCTCTGGCCTTTGATCAGGTTGAATTATGTGAATAGGCTCCATGTCCTTGGAGATGAACCTGTTCTAAAAATTCTAAGCAACCCAGCCATTTGGCTCTTTGCTGGAAAGTAGCCTGACTTTTGAAGCCAAGTCTGGACAGTTTCCTTGCTGCACCTTGGGACTCAAAGGACACGGTCCTGACTCAGAAAGAGCTGGCTTTGAGGGAAGGGGTGAGTCATGAACCCAGACACAGCAGAGATTCCTGGTGCCAGTCTCCTGGGGGGAATTTATGATGGCCTTACATAATTGGGCTTATATATGTTTCACTAGAAAGACAAAAATAGGAGTGAATTGTCTGCCAATTCACTGTCACCTCCTTGGGGTCTAAGAGCCAGGCTGATGGTTCAAAGCTGGGACCCTCTATGTATTAACAGTGTGATCCTTAACCCCTCTTTGTCCCAATTCCACATCTGAACGATGGGGATGATAATGGTAGACTCTACCATATATGGTTCTGAGGACTAAGTGGGGCCACTTGTGCAAAGAATCCGGAACAGTGCCTGGCCCCAAGTCAGCCCTCAGTCAACATAGCAGTGTTTGGATTGTCCTTATTACTTTATCGGATGCATGATAAATACTGGTTAAATGCATGAATGAAAAGAAATCCTACTTGATTTTAATACGAAAATCAAACAAGTGACTTCTGTCCCTTTGAATACCCTCCTCTAAGTTGTCCAAAGTCCTTGAAGCTACCATCTCCTTGGTACCCTTCCTGATGCCTCTGGTGCGGGCAATGTGGTTACTTCAACACATAGACCCTGGTTACAGAGAAGCTGAGTGATCTGTCCCCAGGCCCACTCACAGGACAGAGTACTATACAATGTCAATCTGGTTTTCTTCAGAACTCTGTTGCAGAGACTTTAGTATGCATTCTCTTCTGCTTCCTCTGTTGTCAACCACAACCCCGTGTTGTTAGGGACAACAGTGTGCCTGGTTAAAAAACGGTATTTCCTAGTCTCCTTTACAGATATGGTGGCCAATGAAAGATGTAGGTTGAAAGGATTAGCTGGGGAATCTAGGAAAGCTCTCTAAAGGAGCTTGCCCTCTAGTAGGCTTAGCCTTTTGCACCTGAATTCCCTCCTTCCCCCTGTCTGGAACGCAGATGTGATGGCTGGAACTCCAGCAGCCTTCATGAAGCCATAACACAACATGGAGGAAGGAAACCAGTGCTAAGGATGGCAGAGCAGGCAGATGGTCACAGGTCTTTGAGTGACCAGTTATTTTGCCTGGATATTTGACTATTTTTGGAGCCGGATGCAGATGGAGGTGGGAAAATTATTCCTGCTGACATTCAATCTGTAGGAGTATTTGTCAGAGTGTCAGGGTCACCTCTGTGTGGAGCTGCCTTTCAGGTCTCTGGTATGGGGGCAGGGGTCATGGCCTTATGGTGACACCCAGGGACCCCAGTTACTTTGGTCTTTGCAGACTACTTTCTTATGAAAAAGCAGAATGTGACTGCCCTGGCAGAAAGATAAATGTCATTCAGGCTGATTCATTATTACACATTCATTTTCATTTATTTGTGGTTTTCCTCTGATTTTAAAAGAAATCAAAATTAAAACACTTTTCAGGCCCCTAACAGTATCATGGGCCCCATGCACTGTGCCCAGTGTGCCCAACGGGCATGCAGGCCCCAGGAGGGCAGAGAGCAATCACAGAAGGACTTGCCCTGGCCAACATAGGCTGGTCTCTCTAGGGGCAGCTTCAGAATTTTGGATTACCCAGAGATGCACGGCGGGAAATGTGGACCTAACTCTTGCCTCTGAGGAAGGCAGGCAGGCTTGGTTTCATGTACTGTTGGTGAGCCCGACATCCTCAATGCTCACTCGAGCTTTGGAAATGACAAGCAGGATTTTCAGAACAGGATTATCTGTCCTGTCCCTGTTTTAATTTCAGCCTCCTTATTCCCCCTGTAATAATGTGCTACACTGCCTCAATGTATTTGTTTAGTGGGTATGAATTCCAGCCTATAATGCTAAGGGATCAAATATGTGACATAACTTTACTCTAGAAATCTCTAAATTACGTGAAATCTGCTCCAAGCTCTCCCTGCGCTACCTCACCCTTTCTACCTAGTTATTGGGAGATTGAAATTCTGTCATTATTGGGGATCCTTGCTTGTCACAATGCTCCAGATGTCATCAAGCGATCTTGGGCTTAGGTGATGCCAGGAAACCTGGGCGGGAGTTCCATTGTCTGCGGTGGCTGCTACCACTGCAACTTCGACACCTGGATCCTCAGTGTGTGGGGGGCTCTGGGAGCTGCTCAAGGCCTGCTCCAGCTGGGGTGGTCCCCACACCTCTCTTGATCTGTCCTCTAACCACAGGCTCTGCTGCTGGAAATGTGTCGCTGCTCTCCTGGCCACGGTGTGAGCTCCCGGTCTCAGCAAATGCACCCAGCAATGTCTGATGGGGCACCCTCTGTGGGCCTTGTCCTGCTTGCTACTAGCTGCTGCTGGGCCTCACCCAGCCTGGGCCTCCTGTCTCAGTCTGAAGGCCAAGAGACAGCAGTGACAGCAGAAGAGGCAGAAACAGAAAACTCTCTGAGGACCCGGGGACATCACAAGGTGGCTTCCCAAACTCTCTAGTGCAGCCCGGTCTGATAGAACCTCCTGCAAGGATGGAACAGTTCTGCATCTGTGCTGGTCAATGCAGTGGCCACGAGCCACATGTGGTTACTAAGCAACCACATGTGAAATGTGGCTACTGTGACTAGGAACTGGATTGAAAGTTTTATCTAATTTCAATTAATTTTCATTTAAATGGCCACAACTGCATGTGGCGTGTAGCTACCAGGTTGGACAGCACACATGAGGAACACAGACTCCTGATCTGGGAGCCTTGAAAGATGAGCTGTCACTCTGATGAGGTGGAGGGCCTGAACTGAGTCCTGCAGTAGCACTAGGCAGGTCTTCAGAGGGGTTGGTGACCCCTCCGAGATGCATAACCCCTGGGCCAGGAGCAGTGGCTAGTCAGGTTGGGGTCCCTGGCCTCGGCCACGAGTGGCCACTAGTGGAAACCTCAATGGCTCCACCTCCAGTGGGCTCTCAGGCCTCACATGCCCATGCCAGGGTAAGGGACCTGTCGAGGAGGATGCCCTGGCACCCAGAGCACCTCTGCTGTTTGTCCTGACAGTTCCCTTGGGCTGGGGGCCCCAGGTGCAGGGCACGTGCAGCCAGACTGTCCAGCCTTGTGGTATTTGTGCATGAACTTTCCTGCGTGGGGATAGACAGCCTTATTCTTGTTTGTGTAAAGCCATTCCAGGAACTATTAATAGTTAGACTGGCATACATAAGCCTCAGGCTTGGTTCTTGTTAGTGTCCTACAAATCTCCCAAACTTTACTCTTTTGGCTTTTTAAGGGAGAGGCATTACACTACATTCAGGCACAATTGACAAGAAACAGGGCGATGAGGAGATGAGCAGACCCAGGGCCCCAGGCCTGAGCCTCTTTTCTCTCCCATGCTCTGCCTGCTCAAGTTACACAAATGATGCCCTTCTGTGTGTGGGATCACAGACTGAAACGCGGGGCCATCCCTCCCCTGAAGTCACCCCTCAAATTCCCCACATGATTTTACTCTTGGCTACTCCCCAGTTGGCTGTAGTTTGCTGGGCCATGTGACCTTGGAGGGGCTCAGAAGGCACAATGATGAAGCCACCGCCAGGGCTGAGCCTCAGCTCAGCCAGCTACTTACTGCATGCATGGCAACTGCATGTATTAACACCTACTGACCTCAGTTTCCTCACCCGTAAACTAGGAATAGAGAACAATTACCACAGAGCGTTGTTCGGAGGATGCAAAGAGTTCTTGCATGAAAACTTCTTAGGAAAGTGCTGCACGTGGTAGGTATTCAATAGCATTAGCTATTTGGATTGGAATTAGTGGCTTTTTGCCATTTACTCCTGACCATAGGAGCTGTTCTCTGGGTCCCAGCTCTCCACTCCAGCAATGATCTCCCTCCTCCAACCCCGGCATTGGAGGAGTACCACAATCCTGCCTCCAGGTTTCATTTGCTGACACCCAGGGGCAGGATTAGGTGTAGAGTGCTGGACATGTAAGGGAAGAGGTTCAATTGTCCATCTGTTTAGTTATTTATTCGTTATTCAATGAATGTTAATTGAGACCACTCAGGGCAGGTGAGAAGCAGTGCGGTTGTGAGGAGGGCTGTTAGTGGGGGAGATGCTGGTGCTGGTGGCTTTCCTGTATGAATATGGCAGCTAGTGCACGGTCATGAAGAGAGAATCAGGGACACCATGGGGATGTTAAAAACTCTGCTGCTGTGGAATCAGAATCCCTAGGCCAGTCCTGCCTTCCTCTTGCTTAGCTGTGTGGCCATGATCGAGGGTCCTCTTTGATCCTCCGTGATACATGGGCGAGGTGACCCACAGTGGCGGATGCCCAATCATCCAGCATGGAGTCATCATTACTAAGACACCTTTACTTGGAGTCACGATTGTCAGTGTGAAGGACACTTCCCACCTTAGAAGCCCTTCTCTATGAGCCCTCAGAGGGCTGTCTAATCCACAAGCCCTTTGCCTCCCACAGAGGCAGCCCAGCGCATCACTGCAAAGCACTAGCTGAGAAGATGTTCTATAAATTATCCAAAGCCTATTCTTTGGCACATCCATGGTTTGGACCTAGCTCTGCCCCCGAAGTCATATAAGCATAGCCGTGATGGGAAGGATGGTGATAACTCAACATGCCCATTCATAGTCATTGAGCATGTATTCTGTCCCAGAAACTGCTGAATTACTGCGTGAGCCCCAGCTCCTTCCATACCAAAGCCCTTCCGACTGCATGGACCTCACCACTTGTGTTCAAGCTCTTCCTTCTTCTCATCGTTCCTGGAAAGATTCTTTATGTGCTGAGGTGTTCAGCTACCCTTGACCTTGTGCTGCCTTCCACAGCATCTACTTGGCAACTTTCCAATGTCCCTCTTCACGTGGGCACAGTGACCTCCCTTGTCTGGTTTTTGGCAACCATATCCATCTGTTGCACCCGGGCACGGCACTCGCAGCCAGCTGACCTCCCTGCGTCTCTGTGTGGAAACGTGCTGCAAAGTCACATGTCTCTAAATATGTGTGTGTGTGTATGTGTATGTGTGTGTGTGTATGTGTGTATATATATATCTTTTAGAGACAAGATCTCACTCTGTCGCTCAGGCTGGAGTACAGTGAAGCAATCATAGCCCACTGCAGCCTTGAACTTCTGAGCTCAAGTGACCCTTGACCTCAGCCTCCTGAAGAGCTGGGACTACAGACATGTGGCACCATGCCTGGCTAATTTTAAAATATTTTTTTGGTAGAGATGGGGGTCTCATTATGTTGTCCAGGCTAGTCTCAAACTCCTGTCCTCCAGTGATCCTCCCACCTCTGCCTCTCAAAGTGCTGGGATCATTCTGCATATGAGGTGGTGAGTTTTTAAAAAAACTTTAACCAAAGTAGAACTTTACATTATCCTTGGTGTTGTCTTTTAGATTTAGCCCATGTATTCTCTAATATAAAACATGAAGCTCCATGTCGTCTATAACTTGGAGTGGTATCCCCTTTGCATCTTCACCAGAAGACCACTTGGATCAGTGAAGACCAAGAGCAGAGACCTGTGACATCCACTAGCGATTGTCTTCACTGCTGCCACTATCCCAGTGCTCTCGGACACCGCATTGAACACGAATATCTCCCCTTGCTGCACAAGTTTCACTGATGGGGGTAAAGGGAGTTATGAAATGTATCATATGATCAAATATGTGATAGTGATCCCACAGACGAATGAAGCGGGTGGGGATGATTTAGACGCTCAGCCAGGCTTCTCCTGATGGATACCCATCCTTCTCTGTTGTTCTCTCTTTACTGCATCCTCAAGCACGGAGAACTTTTGGCGAGGTTAGCTAACTTCAGGGCAGCTGTGAATTAGATACAGGCCGTAAGTTACCTCCAACATCCAGAGCATGTAAACGCTCGGCTGTCAATGATTGTAATTTTCATTGTTTATACATAGTCACATCCTCAGTTTGTGGGGTGGATGCATTTGATTCAATTCAGATATGCCTTTCAAGCTGGCCCTGCTGAGCCGGGCCTGACAGGCACATGGCTCATCTCATCTGCATATGACAGTCTCTTTGAAGTCCCCAGAAGTGCCTGCTCAGAGTCATGCGCAGGAGGGAAGAGGTAAGACACAGAATGAGTACAGACTGCCACCCAGCCGCAGGAGAGGTGACTGCACACCAGAGGTTCCTGGTAAGGAGGTGACTCACCCGCCGACTGTCTCACCTGTCCAAAGTGTGTGTCACCTGCTCTGTGTTCACCCACTGGGTTCATCAGAGGGGCACTTGGACAAAACAGGAACGCCACTGGAGAGGGGAACAAGTGCTGCCCCCAAATCCTTCCCTGCCCTTTAGAGTAATGCAGCCGCTGTCAGCCCATCCTCACCCCCACCTGCCCTCAGCTTGCCAGAATTATCAGAATCTCTCAATTCTAATTTCAACCCTTCTCTGTGAAAATGAAAAGGTGGTGGCAGGCAATGGACACCCTATTGAAATAGAAACTGTTCTTCATATGTCAGAAAATAGTCCCAGAGTAATCTGGGAGTAATCTGAGCAAACGGATTCAAAGGATTATTACAATTTCTTAGTCTTCTACTGCTGCAAAAGTGGCACTCTTTGATTCTTATGTTTGAGGTTCTAATTGCAGGACTTACGAGAGATCAGTCATGTTGCTTACACTGTGTGTAGTGAATCAATGTTATTCTGAAGGGCCTCCTGGAAGCAGAAGGGATTGGAGAATGTATGTCTTTTAACATGATCGTTCCCATCCTATGGGGGTTAGGCACTCTTAACTCATGTTGCAGATGAGTAAACTGAGGCTTTTGAGATTTGAGGGTGCACAGCTTGAGGTAGAGGTGGAATTTCCAGCGTCATCCAAGAAACCACGAATCTCCAATAGCTTGCACACATCCAGGTCTGCTGGATCCTACTTTCTAAGACCACTTGCAGATTAGGAGACTTCAAACAAATTATTTCCAAGGGAGGGCATCTTTCTTTGTAACCCCTACCCTGGCAATTCTCCATGGCCTCAGGGAATCCAACCGGAAGCTCTGCGATGAGTCCTAGGGAACTCTTGTGCCCAGGCAGGTGCTGTAGGTACTCATCTGGAAAAAGGCGCTCATGACAGGTGGTGCCAACCTTCCACGGATGCTTTTCAGCATCTCTTGAGATGAGGATACAGAATTTCTCTTTCACCCTGTAAATGTGGTAAATGAGGGAATAGGATTTCCAGCTCTAATTTTTCTGAATAGGATTCAAAAATGAAACGGAATAAAAAGGTATCCAGTGAAAAACACACACCCATCCCCATCTCCCATCCAGTTCCCTCCACAACCCTTTTCTTAGTTTCTTATATGTTTTTTCAGAGTTTCTTTATGCAAATATGGTATAAACAAAAAAGAATGGGCCTTTTTCTTCTCTTCCTTATTTTCCACAAAATCTATCAAAATGGGTTTGTTGTTGTTGTTGTTGTTTCATTTTGTTTGAGACAGGGTCTCACTCTCACCCAGGCTGGAGTGCAGTGGCACGATCACGGTTCACTGCAGCCTCGACCTCCCCAGGCTCAGGTGATCCTCCCATCTCAGCCTTCTGAGTTGCTGGGACTACAAGCATGCACCATCATGCATGGCTAATTTTTCTATTTTTTGTAGGGACAGGGTTTTGCTGTGTTCAAGGTCCAGGCTCGTGTCAATCTCCTGGACACAACGAGCAATCTGCCTGCCTCAGCCTCACAATGTTTTTTTTTTTAATGTTAAACCTCTTTTTGTGTTGAGAGGCCTGGCTTGTGTGTTTGAGCTCAGCTGCCTACCTTTGCAGCTGTAAATGTCAGGGCTCCAGGAGGGCTGGCTGGGTCTCTCCTCCTCCTCTGCAGGGTGAGTGGGGCCCTGAGCTTATCCAGGCATCCGCAGGGGAAGTGTGGATGGATGGATGGATGGCCAGGCCCTGGCCTTTAGGGAATGCGCTGTGTGTGGTCTTCTAGCCCCAGCAAAGTCCCAGGGGGCCCGAGCGAGCGGGAAGTCGCCATCCTCAGGGGGTCTGAGTGGGGAGTCGCCATCCTCAGGGTCAGTCGTGGTTTCGAATTGAGCTCCCGGGGGCGGAGACTCCATTCCCCGGGGGACAATCTGATAGCTAGAAATGAGAGCAGTGACTTGGACGCTGTGTAATTCAGGAGGGTCCCAGTCCCTCAGAGTCACCTGGACACCAGATTGTATTTACAAAACAGATGGATGAGGAAATGGAGATTGGGTCTTCAAAAGAATTAATCTCAGATTTTATTTATTTATTTAAAAAATATTAATTTTTCCCGAAGACCCTTTCCAAGTCAAAAATTTGTTTTAAAAACCAGCCTAGCGATGACAAATGCTGTCTGTGGCAGAAGGCACCGCAAGGAGCTGAGGCTGACTTAGGTTTCTTCTCTGGGCTAGGTGCGCCTCTAAGGAGTTCACACACTTTAAGCCCCTTAGTGACCCTACATGCTCATCCCCATTTCTTAGACGGGAAGCAGAGCCAGCTCACAAGTCGGGGAGCCACAGTTCCAGCCCATGTGGCACTGGGCCCTGCCTGCCCCAGCCAGATCCTCAGGAGCACACGGCACCCCACGCGCATGCAGGGGACAGCTGTCCTCACAGAAGCAGCCCCGGGGCCTACAGGACTTCCTGGGGTTTACCCTCAGAGCACCCATGAGGTTAGAATCAGAAAGCCCGGGAGTCAGGAGACCCAGGGCAGCTGGAGGTCTTTGCTGAGGCACAGCAGCCCCGTCTGGAGGCCTCCCTGAGAGGTACTTCCTGAGGAGTCTGGTGGATTTTGAGCTGCTTTTAAAACAACCTTCTCCTTAGCATAGACACTGACACTGAAGGAAAAGAAAGCAAATGGTCCGTTCTCAGTGGGAAGGCAACTTGCTTTCAGGGCAACGAGTTTGGGGGAAGAGGACTGGTAGAAGCCACGACTAAGAAAGTGAGTAGGAGTCCAGACGTGTGTGAATCATCCTTTAGGGCCTCCATGTGTGTGACGGGTTGACTTGTGTCTTCCAACATTCACATGTGGACGTCCTCGCCCCTGGCAGCTCAGAAAGTGACCTTATTTGGAAACAGTGCCATTGCCGATGTAATTAGTTCAAATGAGGTCATGCTGGAGTTGGGTGGGCCCCTCATCCCATACCACTGGTGTCCTTATAAGAAGGGGAAATTTCAAGACAGACTTACACACAGGGAGTACACCATGTGAAGACCGGGCTTACACAGCTACACCACCAGAAGCTGAGAGAGACGCTGGAACACAGCCTTCCCTTTGGAGGCAGCCTGGGTCGGTGGGCACTGTGATCTCAGACTTCCAGCTTTCAGAACTGTGAGACATATTTTATTGTTTAAGCCACTTATTTTTTGGTACTTTCTTACGGCAGCCCTAGCAGATGCTAATCCAGCGTGCATTGTGACGGAGGGCGAAGGGGGCTCCTCAAGTCCCAGGTCCAGCTTGGTGTGGTTCAGCTACTCGAGAGACATTTGCTGCTAATGGATGAGCAATCAATCTGGACGCAGGAAATCATTTTTTATTTGGGTGAATACAATATTTTCATTTAACTTTTCCTAAAAGTTAAATCAAGGTTCAAAAGAAAATTGAGGTTCAAAGAACATTTTTGGTCTTTACATGTGCTAAAAAGAAAAAACAGAAAGACAGACTCATTTCATCTTTATATGGGATGTGATCCATGCTCTGGTGGGCTACAGAGTGTGTCTCTATGCGGGTCCCTGTACTCCGTGCCAGCTTGGTGGCCGAGCCACGGTTCCCATGTGAGCAGGACAGCAGTCTCACCTCACACCGAGCACCTTGCCCGAACATGGAACTTTCACCCACGTTGCCATTTTCCTGCTCCCTTTCCCTCCTTGGAGGTTCACACTCGTCTCTCCAAATTAAAATTTACAAAGAGAGGAGAAGGAGGCTCCCAAGTGACCACAAAGTCACATTTTATGTGAGACCTTTTTGCCTCATTTGCTAGTTATTGAACAAAGGTGACTCTGAACCTAGCAGAAGCACGGGTTCAACACACAGTTCAGAAAAACAGGAACCATCAATTCGTAAGAACTTAAAGAAAAAAATAGTTTAAAGAACTGAGAAGTTGCCACATTATAGTGAAAGAATGTCGGGTTTTGGAAATGACAAAAACGAGCAATCTTCACCTCGAAAATCCGGTGGAGTCAGTTACACAAGACATAACCGCACACAAACATGGCATTTCTGATAATATAATGGCATTTACAGTCAAGAAGCTTCTTTCAGAGTATTTCATGGAAAGTTATTTTAGTAGCAAGGGTAGCCTTCAGCAGTGAGTATTCGTCAAGAGAGTGAAACCTTGACTTCAAAGTCAAGAGGCGGAGGAGTGAGGACTCAGATCTGGAGGCGACCTGCAGGGCGGGTGCCCACACACAGGTGCCCCAGCTGTGGACATCCCACGTGCACGGGAGTGGGCCAAAGAGAGGCCCATGGATCCCTGCCCACCTCAGAAATGTCAGCAGGCAGCTGGGGGGCATTTGGACTCCAGCCGGGACACCCTCGTGGCCGGGCAGGGGATGCAGGCACCACAGGTCACAGTAGTTTGCTACAAGCGTCAACTTTTAAAATTTTAAATAATCCTCTTATTGTAAAATTGAGGACATTATTTTAAGCAACACAAAAACCATGTAAAAAAATGTCTGTGGGATGTGAATAGTATGTTTCTTTAAGGTAATGTCTGAAGAAAACATAAAAGCCCCAGGTGAAAGACACCCTGGGAGCAGAGGTGCCCCTGAGGGTTGGCTGCCCCCGAACAGAGAAGGGCTTTGCTGGTGCCCAGGTGGCAGTGCCTGTCTTGATGCCAGGTGCAGGGGTTTAGAAGAAAAGGCAAGGAAGAAAATAAAACTCACCGCCGACATTCCCACCACTAGAGCTGCCCACTGTTCCTAATCAGGCGTATTTCCTCCCAGTCCTGTCCTCTGTGTATATTTGATAATTGCACAAATCATCTCTCCCGTAATTAATCTCCTTTAAAATTTGGAATAATATAGTTCTTAGACTAAATAATAATCTTGCAGAATAATTTAGAATAATGTTATTTAGAACAATTTTTGTAGTCATGCCACTTTGCAGTCATTCATAACTCAGAAGGACTCTGCGTTTAGAAGGTGTATTTAAAATGTGCCCTCTTTGCTGACGAGTTAGTTTTACGGTAAAAATCCAATAAAATTGTAGCTAAGCACAGAAAAAAAGTAAAGGATTAAGCTCAGCCTCCAGAAATACTGATTTTATATATATTTGCTCTGGGGAAGATTGGTTTAAGAAGACCTACTGCCTGTTAATTGCTCTTTTATCAATTGCCTCCTCATAATATTTGCCCTCTTTTCCCCTCCCTCCCTCCTTTATTCCCTCTGTCTCTTCCTTTTCCCCTCCCTCCCTCCTTTCCTTCCTTTCTTCCTTCTCCCTTTCTTCCCTTTATTCATTGTTGTTCTGGGGGAACTTTTCTAATATCATGGATTTTAAGCCTTTGATATATATGCTGCAAATACTGTCTCTCATCCTGTCTTAACTTTCTTTACTGTGTCATTTATATTACGGGACTATTTCACTTTTAAGTAGTTATTATTTTCCTTTTAACACCCAGGTTTTGTCTTGCTTAGAAAGTCTGTTCCTACTCCTAGATTCCAAAAATATCCTCACATTTTTTTCTTCTGATACTTAATAATTTTATTTTTAAAGCTTAACATCTCAAAACAAGTAGAACTTATTTTTGTTTATAATTTGAAGTAAGGGGGTTTCGTTTTATCCTAAACGTGTAGCAAATTTTCCCAGACTATTTATGAAGTCATCCACTTTTTGCCTGCTGAAATTATGATATTTAAGCTGATACGTTTTATGTGTTGGGGAGGTGTCCAGTGGGCAGTTTCCAGTTGGAATGTGGGATTCGGTAGAGCTTTGACACGACGTCTGTGTCTTTCTGACTCCCATGTGACTTCAGGGCAAAGAGGTAGAGGAATGGAGCTCAGAGCTTTTAGAGAATATGGGCCAGAAACAGGAAGGAGTCCGGGCCTGATAATGGGAACTAGCGGACAGTGAACGCAGGGGAGGGCCATTGGAGCCAGAGCAGCTGAGAGCCTTCAGGAGGTGAATTTCAGAGAACCTCGGCATAAATGGATCCAGGGCGTGGTCAGCTCAGGGAAACACAGACAACTAGACCTGAGCACAGGCCAGGCCAGGCATTTTAGTGTCTGCATATTGAGAAAGTTTGACCTTGAGTGTGAAATGTAGACAAGCAACCCAAATAAAAAATAGGCCTGATTGGGGCCAAAACTAAACCAGATTGATGAAAATAATCTCAAGAGTAGGAATGGACGCGACCTACAAGAAGGAGACTGAACCCACCAAGAGTGGAGCTTGAGACAAACCAAACGAGTGGAGGCTGCCGTCGGCCCAAACCCCATGGGTGTGGGAATTTGGGAGGGCACCAAGGGCTGGACTGAGAACCTCTTCTCGAAGAAGTCTTTCTAGGATGCTGTGCTTCTGTCTTGCCACCTTGCAGGCCTTACAGTGAGACCATGAAGTCCCTGGCACTCTCCCTGCTGGACCCGTGGCCGATGTCGATGTCTGCTGGGCCGGCCTCACAGGCGTGCATGCTGTGCAGTCGCTTAGGGCCTCCCCTGTGCAGAAGGGCCCGACTTGGTTTAATGCCCTGCTTGTACCATCTGAAAATTCTTAATGGTTTTTGAACAAGGGCTACACATGTTCATTTTGCACCAGTTTATAATTACATCATTAAAAACTCTGTGTTTTTCCTTTTTATTAAAAACAAGAATGTCAGAAATTATCCCTTTAAAACGGTAAAACAAGAAGGCCTTAAACTCTTAATGTTTCAGGTCAAATTTGACACTGTCCCTGGACATGCAGGTCTGGGTATCAGTGGGTCTTAGCCCCTTTCCTGCTGAGTCCAGAAGATGCTTCTAGTCACCTAGCATAGGTCTCTAGGGGACCCCTGCCACAAGGCAGGGCCAACACCAAATGACATGTAGTTGCCTTTGATGACTGGGACTCTCCACCACTGCTTTATGTAACAGCAGGTCCTGATTTATGAAATGTGGCTTAAAAGCAACTTAAAGAAATGAAAGGTCAAGGATAGAATATGTGATGAGATTCTGACCCCATGGAGCCTCCAGCCCCATGGCTTGCTGTGCTTGGGCAAGGGTCCACAGAGAAGGCAGGCTGCCAGCAGGAGGCCTGCCTGCTCCACCAGACTGATGACACTTATCCCACTTGGTTCCCAGAACTAGGAGACCAGGGGCCCTGAAGCACTAGTTGCAGGAGAACTCTCTGTGTTAATTTAAGGCAGGCTCTGTGGAGTGGGGCTGTTGGGCAGCCTTTCCAATTTATTCACCCATCCCTGGGATCCCTTGGGAATGAGAAACCGAGTTTCTCCAGGGTTCTTCTCTCACCACCCATATCCTGCAACCTTAGGGTCCTCCCTGTACTGGGCATCAGCCTGGTCTCAGCATTCAGGGACTCAGAGAGAACAATCAGAGGTGCATTTCTATCACTATGAGGATCCTTGACCTTTCTTCCTTGACCTTGACCTTCTGTCCTTGACCTTTCATTTCTTTAAGTTGCTTTTCAGCCACATTTCATAAATCAGGACCTGCTGTTACATAAAGCAGTGGTGGAGAGTCCCAGTCTCCTATGAGGACCTTAGGCTCAGGCCAACAATGCAAAGAAGCACCCTACTTGGGGGAAACTTGCTGTCCAGTTGTAAAGAAAGCACTAGGGGGCCATGATACCCATCCCACCGATGTTCTCTCCCAAACTCTCCTAAACCCACGGCTCCCAAACAAGTTCTGGATTGCACTGATCAGGCTCCAGCCAAGGTGAGCCCACTGAGGCCCGAGCTTGCAGAATCTGGGAACTCAACCAACATGATGGCTTCAGAGATGAAACACCCAGCACATCCAGCTGTAGTTACCCCGTAAGGAGCAGAAAGTTTGCTATCACTTCCTCTCTACTGTTTTTATGTACAGGTGACCAGTAGGTCAGTTGTTCGTACTGTGGTGATGCCTGTAAAAGGAGCACTGGAGGTCAGGGGGTGCCAGTGAGTGGTGGAGACCGTTATAAATACTATGTCCCCAAAGGGTGTACAGTCAAATAAATATAGCATGGGAAAAACCAGGTTGACCCAAGAGAAACATCTTTTTCTAAAAATCTGCAAGACTTCTCAGAGCCTTTGGTCATGCATTTTAAATATCCAAATATGTGTTTTGAAAATATGTGAAATAGCATAACCTTTGCGGTATATGTTAAATGTGGATGATGGCGGAACTTTCTATTTTTTCTTAGAGAATTTCATGGGACCAGAGTTCCAAAAAACACAAACGTTTTGAGGACAAAACCTATGAATATTGTAGAAGATTAGAAGTAATACATTACTATAGGCAGAAGATAAATGACACTGGATTGAAATTTTTTAAATGGGAAAATAATTACAAATGGAGGAGTGGCATGGTCAGAGGTGGAGTGCAGGTGCCTGTGGCACATCTGGATTCACTGGCTCAGGCAAGCTGCGGTGGAGCAGGAGGCTGGGGACGTGTGTATAGAGTCCCAACTGCCAGATCACAGTGTTGGGTTGGGTCTTTCACCTGCAGGGCTCTCTCTGTGTGTGTGTGTGTGTGTGTGTGTGTGTGTGTGTCTGTGTGCACGTGTGTGTGTGCTGCTTAAAGGCTTTTGAGCAAAGGATGGAATGATGAATGTGCAGCTTTAGAATAATGACTTGGTGGGAAGAATTGAAGTGAATAAACACTGGAGATTTGTAGCCCTCCTAGGAGTCACTTTCAGCATGGATCTTGGTGTGGCCTGGAAGGAAAGGACCCGGCTTGTGGGAGGCAGCAGCAGAATGGACACATGAGAGCCGCAATCAAGACAGACGTGGCAGGGTGAAGAACTGGCTGAATTGTGAAACTCTAGGCTGCCCATATCACACTGACATTTTGAGAACTCAGAACAGATGGCAACACCTGGGCCCCTGCCTGTGCAGATGGGCCAGAAAAATGTGACACATGTGAGGGTGGGCATGGGGTGGCAGCAGTTTCTCTCGCCCAAGCATTAAGAGTGTTACAGAGTAGAAATATTATAACAGAATTAGTGAAGCACCTCTGGGGGACTCCCCTTCCTTCCCCCAAGTATATGTTGGCTAAGTAGCCACCAAAAACAAATGGAGACACCTGCATGCTCTTGCAGCCACTGCAGTGCGGCCAGCTCCTCTGCTGGGCTGTACATATGGAGATCGTGTAAGTGACCAAGTCCAATGTCTCTGGCAGCCATGGAGAAACAGGTGGTCCAGCCAGGCCCCTTCATTGCCCATGGTGGACCAGCTTGCCATCGCTGGTCAATAGCTGCAATCCCAGATAGTATTAGGCAATATATAATTAATAAAGAATATTCCAGTTGATCTGGTTGTTTTAAAACAAGGAAACTTCTTGCTATTTGGAACCCCACAAAATCCACTGCTCCCTGAATTGTATGTCCTGAAATCTCACAAATTTGCACGCTGACACAGTTAATAAAGGAACAGGAGATAATTTAAACAGCCCTGCGGTTTGGAAGTCACAGGTTCTGCTGTTTCACGTTCATGCACAAGACTAAGAGCCTTTGAAGATCACTTCCTAGACGAATGCTTTATGTTTGGATTAAATGTAGCTCCTCCAGATCATCTCCAGAGGAGATTCAGCCAGCTTCTGTTCTCTCTACTATCCCCGTCTTCTTGCCTCCTCCCATGCACATATTTATATGTGTTCATATTTATGCACAGACATGCTCTAGTGTGCCCTCTAGTGCAGAAATTTTATGCATGAAACTTTAACCCCTCTTGCGTCAAGGCATATAAGCAGAACAGATGAGTGGAAAGATTTCAGGGCTTGGAAGGGCAAACATGATAGTCACTATACATTATAAAGAACACCAAATGACAGTGTGCTTTGGAATATACCACTAGGAATGTTTGTGCATTGCAATTAGCAAGTAATGATATTGAAATGAAGTGAAAAAAGATCACAGGTATATAATTCAGCACTGAATTGATGAGGACACAGAGGTGAACTAGAAAGGCATCCCAGTGGAAACCACTTACAGTCCCACAAAAGTAGGATCTAAGCAATGGGGGTATAAAAAAGGAAGGCAACTTGATGGAGATGGCTTGGGGTGATGTGACCTGGAGTTCAGGGAGGGACAGGGACTTGCCTTGGACTCACCATGGGTGCTCATGAAGGAGGCAGCATTTGGACAAGGCCCTGAGAGGCAGGTGGATTTGGATGTGCAGTAGTGGTCCAGGTGTGTGGAGTGGGGGTCAGCATGTACAAAGGCATGGAGGTGGGCAAACCGAGGCTGAGAGCACAAGAGGTTCGCTGTGTGTCTTCCGGCTGGCCAATGAGCACATGGAGGTAAAGGTACACAACTCGGTAAGAGACAGGAGTTTGTGTGGATCAGGCCTGCTGTGACATAAATATGCAAATGATGTGGTCCCTCGTGGTAGCACCCTCAGGATGACGCACTCTTCTACCAAGGTTGACGTTGCTCAAAACATGGCTGAAAATTTTGGCCGGGGGTGTACCCTGGGAGCCCATTTAGAAGCCACAGTGGAAAAAGCCCTTGTTGCTTCAGCTTTGAGTCACCCGGGCTCTCCCACCTGGCTCATTTCACCTGACAGTTTCTAAAACTTCTCACAAGGAATTTGTCAGTTTATTACACATCCATAGAATGCCCTGAAGAGCTATTCCAAAAGAAGAGCTTGAAAGTCGAACGCTAAGCAGAAAAACGGTGACTTCCAAACCACAGGGTTTATTCGAATTATCAACTTAGTCCTTTATTAACAACTTCAAGGTGCAAATTTGTGAGATTCCAGATGGGCAGTTCAATGAGCAGCTGGATTTTGCTGGTTCCCAAGCAAGGAAAATTCCCTTGTTTTAAAGAGCCAGATCCATTTGGAATAGTCTTTCTTCCCCACATATTACGGCATGAACGTGACTCTAAAGTACCTGCCGAGGGTCTTTCTTTTTGTGACGGTGGGCACTGTTTCCCACTATCATGGGCTTGTCACAACGCTCAGTGTGCATTCCGTTGCTTCTCTCCATAACGCCTCTCAGCTAACTCTACTGTTTCTGTGCTCCTGGGTTGTTAACGTTCGAGTCTTGGCTCTATACCATTTTCCTTATCATTTAGGATTCCACTGGGAGGACATCACTAAGTTTTGTGAAATCAGACTTCATGTGTTGGCTGAGATCACGGGGGTTGAGTGTTCTCTGAGCACTTGCAGGCTGGGGGAAGACAGAAAACCTGGACACCTTGCAATCGTTTGCAACAAAGTGGAAAGACTAAAGTAGTTTTGATTTGTGCGTTAGTCTGTTTGGACTACTATAACGAAATACTACTTGGTGGCTTAAACAACAGAAATGTCTTTTCTTACAGTCCTGGAGGCTGGAAGTGCAAGAGGAAGGTGTCAGCAAGATCTTTTTTTTTTCTCAGAGCTCTCTCCTTGGCTTGCGGATGGCAGCCTTCTCCTCGCACAGCCTTTTCTCTGTACGTGCTCATGTCTGTGTCCTGATTCCCTTTTCCTAGTAGGACCAGTCAAATTGGATTAGGGCCTAAACTAATTACCTCGTTTTACTTTACCTCTTTAAAGGCTGTGTGTCCAAATACAGTCACATTGTGGGGTGCTAGAGGTTAAGATTTCAACATATGAATTTGAGGGGGGACACAGTTCAGCCCACGACAATTTGTTTTTTGTAATACATTTAAAAGACCCATTTCTGGGCTGCACTCAGTGGCTCATGCCTGTAATCCCAGCACTTTGGGAGGCCGAGGTGGGAGGATCACTTGAACCCAGGAGTTTGAGACCAGCCTGGGCCACATAGCAAGATCCTATCTATAAAAAAAAAAAAAATACACACACACAAAAACTTGACCAGATATGGTGGTGCACACCCATAGTCCTAGCTACTTGGGGGCCTGAGGTGGGAGGGTCGCTTGGACCCAGAAGTCTGAGGTTACAGTGAGCTATGATCATGCCACTGCCCTCCAGCCTGGGCAACAGAGTAAGACTACGTTACTTAAAAAATAAAGTAAAATAAAAAGACCCACTTCCATTGATTTCACCCATGGAGAAATTGTGCAGCAAGTGGTTAGGTGAAATGTGAAATGTCTGACCGATTATTGTCATCATGCTCGATTATAGAGACACAGTATGCTCCCCTTTGCATTCTTCATTGTTGATTCTGTGCTTTACATCTGGTGGCTACAAAAATTTAGTATTTTGCTGGCAGGTACATCAAATCTACTTCTCATTTCAAACATTACACTTTTTGTTTTCAACGATTCTGACCCGTAGTCAACAATTGCAAGTATGTGGAAATGTGATTCTCCTGCTTTTGGGAACAAGGGAGCTCCCAGTTTTCTGGGCAGGATGCGACGTTCCCATCATAAGGGGGGCCTTACCTGTCTGTTCCTCTGGCACCTCAGTCAGAGCCCTTGGAGTTGGCTAGGCCAGTTTTGGCCCTCCTCATTGAGACCTAGTCATTCTGTAGACACACTTCATTCTCCCACGCTTGGGCTTCTGGTTCAACCTGTGGCCCTGTCAGTATCACCAGAAGATATCCATCTGGCCCACCTTCTATGATTTTTTGCCCATGTACCTTTCTGACTAAATTGTATACGATCATCCTCCAAAGTGTTGGCTGTCTTTGGTGGTATTTTGGCCTGAGTTCTGCCTTGGATTTATATTTTTTTTTTGTGTTTATATATATATATATATATATTTTTTTTTTTTTTTTTTTTTTTTTTGAGGTGGAGTCTCACTCTGTTGCCCAGGCTGTAGTGCAGTGGTGTGATCTAGACTCACTGTAACTTTGCCTCCTGGGTTCAAGCGATTGTCCTGTCTCAGCCTCTGGAGTATCTGGGATTACAGGCATGCATCGTCATGCCTGGCTAATTTTTGTATTTTTAGTAGAGATGGGGCTTCACCATGTTGTCCAGGTTGGTCTCGAACTCCTGACCTCAGGTGATCCACTTGCCTCGGCCTCCCAAAGTGCTGGGATTATAGGCGTGAGCCAACACACCTGGCCTTATTTCATAATTTTTTACTGAAATTTCACCCACATGTTCTATTCATGTGAAATTCACTAAGATGAGACCAAGTAGAGATAAAAACTATCTAAACGAACAACTTAAGTCTCTCTTTCAGACTTTTTTTTGTTTTGTTTTATGGTCTTAAATACAACCCACTTGGCTTTTCCCCTCAGACCACTGGTTCTTTTGTCACTGGAGTCCCAGAGATCACGGTTTGAACTAGCCCACCACTTACTGGTCGTGTAACTTTGGGCAATTCAGTTTGCATCCCTAAGCCTCAATGCCTTCATCTGTAGGATGGAGGTAACCATAATGCCTGTCTTGGAGGCTGCTGCTAGTGTTAACTGTGGGACACAACACAGAATGAGGCACACATGACGTGTGCAGAAAATGTCAGCTTCATTTTTTACTCTTCTGCACTTGCTGTAGCATTCTGCAAAGCTATTATTCCTTTCCTAGACTCATGCCCAAAGTTACAGAGGACCCAGCAACCATCGCCTGCAGCCCCTGGAAACCTCTTGACTCTTCTGTGATGTCCCCAATGATGCAGCAGCCCTGGCCTTCTTCTGATGGCTTGAACAGTTGGTCTTCATCGAACAGTTCTGTATTGGAAACTTGCCAACCTCCATCCACATTCCAACCTCCATCTGCATCCCTTGGTACAAAATGGTTCAATCTGTCTACCTCCTTTCACATTCCACCAAAATATTCCAAGGCTTAGGGTTCCTTTGACCACCTCACACCTAACAAGTTCCCTCACTGTCTCTCACTCTCCCCTGAATATGCTAAGCTGCCTCTGTCCTGCTAAAACTGTAGACCTGAGAACGAAGTAAGGTGCTTCAGGTGAGGCTTGATCAGCATAGAGCAGTAAGGGGCCACCTCCTCCCATCCTATAAGACCCTATTAGTGCACCTTGGAGCCCTTTGCTTGGCTGGTGGCTACATTACACTTCTGTTAATGATGGAATTCCATAACATTTTTCCCCATTAATTTCTGCTACAAAACACGAAAGTCTTAGCCAGGTGTGGTGGTGCGCACGTGTTGTTCCAGTTAGGCAGGAGTCTGAGGTGAGAGGATCGCTGAGCCTGGGAGGCAGAGGTTGCAGTGAGCCAAGATGGCGCCATTGTACTCCAACCTGGGTGACAGAGGGAGACCCTGTCTTAAAAACAAAACAAAAACAAAAATAAAAACAAAACAAAACACACACACACACACACACACATATATAAGTCTCATATTTTACACTTATGAAGTTAGGTGGGGTTTTTTTTGTTTGTTTGTTTGTTTGGCTTGGTTTTTTGTACCCAAAAGTACATAACCTACTACTACCTACCCTTATTTTTTTTTGAGATGGAGTCTTCCTCTGTCACCCAGGCTGGAGTGCAATGGTGTGATCTCAGCTCACTGCAACCTCTGCCTCCCAGGTTCAAGTGATTCTCCTGCCTCAGCCTCCCGAGTAGCTGGGATTACAGGCACCTGTCACCACATCCGGCTAGTTTTGTACTTTTAGTAGAGATGGGATTTCACCATGTTGGCCAGGCTGGTTTTGAACTCTTGACCTCAGGTGATCCACCCACCTCAGCCTCCCAAAGTGCTGGGATTACAGGCGTGAGCCACCACTGCGCCTGGCCCCTTTCCTAAGGTTTTTCTAAAGCATGTTTTTGGCAATCTATCTTAGAATCTTGTCAAAGGTAAGTACAAGGTTCAGGGTTTATGGAGTCACCTTCTAGCCCTTTAAGGCCACCAGAATTGCTGGTGTCTTATGGACTCCTGAGAAGCTCATGGCGGTGATTCTTACAGATCGGGTCCTGGCTGCTGGGTTGCAGGTCACTGGGCAGAAACAGAACTCAGTTCTTATCACCTGGATGCCGTTTCATACTCTCCACCCTCTCCTGGGCTTCAGTTGCCCCACACAATGTCAGTCTCTTTGTGATTGTTAGTTTTATGTGCCAACTTTGCTAGGCCATGGTACCCAGATATTTGGTCAAACGATTTCCTGGATGTTTCTGTGAAGGCATTTTTTAGCAGATTAACACTTAAATCAGTAGATTTTGGCAAAGCAGAGTCATTACCTTCCATAATGTGGGTGGGCCTCATCCAATCAGTTGAAGGCCTTAATAGAAAATGACAAACCTCCCCAGAGAAGATCGGATTCTGTCAGCTCACCCGAACTGCAACAGGGACTCCTGGGGTCTCAGCCTGCCAGCCTGCCCTGTGGATTTTGGACTTGCCAGCCCTTACCATTGTGGGAACCTAATCTTTAAACAACTCAACTTCCCCCCTCCCTCCTCTCACACACATACACCCAGTTGATTCTGTTTCTCTGGAGAACCCCGACTAACACAGTCTCCTTCTCAGTATTAATGTTTTTTTTTTTTTTTCTTGGACAGAAAATATAGATAAAATAGAAGTCCAGAAGTTCTGTTTTCTCTCACGACCAAATTCTTCTATTTCTCTTTTAACCCATTTGGATTTGTGAGTCCCAGAGCGTGCTCTGCCAGGGCTCTGTTGAGTTCCACAGTGGATTGAGCACCACTATGTGGGAGGCACTGGCTCCCAACAGGCAGTGGGCACCTTTTCCCTGATGAACTGTCTTTCCAGATCTCACTCAAGCCCTTTCTATCAGACTTCTACCATGCGGCTCTGTCAATTTCTTTAAGCATCTCTCCCTTCCTCCTGACTGTCCTGACCAAGAGCCTCCCTAATCTCTAATATCTAAAAATTGAAGCCAATTGCATCATTAGATCTGCAGTATATATAAATAACATTTACTTACAAGAATATTTGTATAGAAATGTACGTAAACGTACTTACACACATTTCTATAAATACATTTAAATGCCTAAAGACGTGTTTGAGCAATTTTAAAAAATGCTCCTGTTTAACTTCCTATTACCATTAGGAATTTGGGGCAGAGGGCAAAATTGCCTGGTCTACTCACAGTGACTGCAATTAGAACGTGCTGCGGAGTCAGAGGAACTGCGTGACAACAGCTGGCTGTTGACACTGGACTGGGTTCAGAGCTCTCCAGTGGCCACTGAGAAATAGGAGAGTGTTTCCTGCACAATCCTGATTTCTTGGGGGAGGAGGTACTATTGCACGCTGCTGGGCGGAGCCTCTGAAACCTGGGCCAGGTCTCCTCCCCATGCTTCCTCTCCTTGAGGCAGCCTCACCTCTCCCCAGCACACCCCTCTGTAGCCTCCCTCTGACTCACCTCCCTGTGTCTGTTTCTCCCCAACTCGGAGTCCCGTCACCTAGGCCTCTCTCCTTTTTCCTAGGTGCCTGGCCATTGCTCTTTCCTTGGTTTTCTCTAATTCGATCTCTTTCCCACCCTTCACACCTGCCACAGTCACCCTTGACATCCGCAGAATCCACCCTCCTTGGAAGGGATGAGGAAGGGGGTTTATGTAACTCAATTTGATTTGTAATGTTTCAAATGGTATTTTTTTTCTGGGAATAATTGGCATTGGATTCTGAACTATCTTTCCGGTCGCAAAGAATGAAATCCCTTCTAGGTGATGGGGCTCGATCTTTCTCTGTTGCAACAGCAGCGATGTCCAAAACAATCATAGGCATTTTCTACCGTGCCTGAGCCATTCATGGTTTCAACCTCTGCTCCAGACTACCCTGGGTTATCCAGATGGGTTAATGCGAGTCCTTAGAAAGGTATTTCCCACCTTGAGAGCGGGTTGTTGGCTAGGTGTGGGGGGGAGCTGTTTGTCTGCACCTCAGAAACGCTCACAGCAGTAGGTTCCAGGCAGAGTCCCTGGGTCTCCCTCCCTGGGGGGCTCTGAGACTAGCAGAACGGATGGCCTCATAAATGGAAGCACAGGTATACAATATTTCATAGGAGTTGGTGGGCAGACCCATTCCTGTTCCCACCAGGGATATAGGGGACCCTTTTGCCTTCCCCACGTCAACCCAGGGCTACAGAACAGCAATCTTGAAGCTCCTCAGGAGGCAAGGAACGGAACGGAGAGGACAAGAGTGCCTGCAGAGTGGGAAGGAGACACAAATTCTCAGGTATTTACCCAGGGTAAGGGCAAGGGCTTTTCTGCAGTCCAGGACATTAGAGAGAGTCCTGAACCAAGAACTCCACTCCTGCGCCGATATCAGCTGTTTTGATTGACTGAGCTGTTGGAGAACATAGTTTTGGGGTGCGGAAACAGTGAGATCCCTAATCCCACATCCCTGAACCCAGCAGATGTTTCCACACAGACCAGAAAGGACTGGGTGTGCACGGCAGGGAAAGGAAAGCCATTCTTGAGTAAATGGTGTTCAAAGGTTAGGCAACATGTGTATACGGTATTCTGTAGACATAATGATGTACAAGGGTCAGAAGCAATTGCTTTCATCGGGCAAGTTACTTAACCTCTCTAAAGCTTTGGTTTTTTATGATCTATAAATGGAGACAGATCCTATCTCATGGCTCTGCACGTCATGCAACGATAGTGGAGTGCTCAGGCGACTGCCTGGCAGGTAATTAGCAGACAGCCCGGGTGTACTTTAGCTGTTCAAGTTTCCTCAACCAAATCGCCTATGAGTTTGCACAGAATCCCCTGCAAAGAAATATGTTCTTGTTGTTGACTTACATTTGAGTTGGTTGGTCTTACAGTTAAGGCGGAGGACATCACTCTTAATAAGGGCCATTTTAAGTGGAGTGACGAGTCACTAAGGGAGTTGTTGGCATTGTTTACTTCTCATTCAGGGCTTTCCGAGAAAGGACGGTGTGTCTGTAGTTTTTATCTTATGAAGGTTTCCCAACTGCAGTTTAGTTTACTATTATCTTAAGGGCCATTTATAAATGGACTAGCTTGTCTTTGCACTCAGGGTAATTCACAGAGTTATCAGTAATTTCATTGCAGCTGTGAGCTTTACACAATCCGCCTTGAAAAATGAAACTGAGTATACGTGGGGACCAAGGAAGAATGTTTTTGAGGGAAATAGAAATTACCATCCTAAAAATGGTTCCTTCTCTGTGTCTGCTGATAGAAACCCTTGACCTCTTTAGAAACAAGGGCAAAATTATTCACTACAATGATCTGAATCTCATAAATAAAATAATGATTATAGCTGAGTGGAATTATTCAGGTCTAAATTCATAACCCTAACTAATTTTTTTTACCATGACAGTAAAGGCAAGCATAGCTTTGTGCACCCCATCCCACACCCTCCACCCCCTACAAATTTTACTAACACTGTTTCTGGATTCGGAAATTTTTTTGTCTGAGTCGGTACCTCAAATCACTTGAGTTAAACTGCAAATAAATCACACATAATGCAGATAAAATGACTGCATGCCCTAATTTCTAGAACGTGACCTGAATGTGAACTAGACATTCATTTTCTTCAATCCCATGAGACCCAGGGATTCTTGACATGTGTAGCGAGGATTGAAGAGGCCCGAGGCTGGCTGTCCACTCTCTGTGGGCCTGGCTCCCCTTGGACCAAATCAAATGCATGGGAACACACCCCTCAGTTGTCTTTTTCCTTCGGTTTATATAATTCCTGGCATGTGCCTTTCAACGCTCCATTTATGTTAGAAGTTTGGTATTAGCCTCGGGGCTTTACTCTTGACACCGCTACTAATTCTCTACTTTATATTCGTGATTGCCCTTCTGAAAGGAGAATCTTGTTTCAAAATTGCACCTGGGCATTTTAAAGTAAATAGGATGCAAATCCTTAGTTGGCCTCTTGTGTACATTAACTTCAGAGTGAAGAATGAATATGTAAGACAGTGGTGGGGGATGGGGAGTTGAGCAAGGAAAATAATTTGCATAATGGTGTTTGCTGCCTGGTGAAACTGAAACCCAGCCTGTGTGGGTGGGGCCTTGTTTCCTAACGTCAGCGCTGCTGCCCACGAAGGCCTGCACCAACGCACGGTGCCCTCTGGCCACCCACAGAGGCCGGTGTCTGGCCAGGGGCAGGGGCTGGGGGCAGCAAGTGTGAAACCAGCTGAAGCACCTGCAGCTCAGGCGGGCTGCAGACTCCCTGCTCTCCCCCTGTGAAGCAGCACACATTGTCCTTTCTTCCTGCGCATATGAATCTCTCAGTGGGGTCTCATTTTCTGTGACATGGCAAACCTCAAAAAATGGAAGTAGATCATTTCTAAAGAGCTTAGCTAGGCACGGTAGCTCACGCCTGTAATCCCAGCACTTTGGAAGGTCGAAGTGGGATGATTGCTTGAGCTTAGGAGTTTGAGACCAGCCTGGGCAACATAGTGAGACCTCATCTCCACACACACATGCGCGTACACACACACACACGCGTGCACACACACACACACAAATTAGCCAGGTGTGGTGGCATGGCAATTCCAGCTACTCTGGGGGCTGAGGTTGGGAGGATGGTTTGAACCCAGGAGGTAGAGGTTGCAGTGAACTGTGATGGCACTGCTGCCTTCCAACCTGGGTGACACATTGAGATCTTGTCTCAAAAAAAAAAAAATAAACAAAAAATAAAAAATAAAGAGCTTCTGATTTCCACCCCCCACCGAGAGTCATTTTCTGAGTCAGCTGGAGTGTTTCAGAGCCTAACACCTGAGGGACAGTGCAGGGATGGTGCCCAGTTACAGGGGACGGCTCAGTTCTGAATGTCACAAAGGACACTCCATGGACCACCACCTTTTCTCTGCTTGCTCTGTACCCCTAAAGTACTACAAGGCGTTTTTTATTAGTAATAATTTTGAATACTATGTGATCTTGTATCTTCTACTGTGTTTGGGTAGCTAATGTCTCTAAGTAGCAAGATGATTTATTTTTTCTGGACAATACCAGGACTGTATGCTGATATAGGACTGACTTGCTTTAAGGATCAGATTTTCCACTGTAAAATATATACTCCTTATAGGGTTGTAAGAGCAGAAGCCCTTCATAGCCATATTTCCTTTTGCTCTTTCTTCAGCCAGCAGTTGGCCTGGATCTTTGCTGGTAGACAGAGGGGAATGTTCTCGTTGAGGACTGGTTCCCACCTTGGCAGCCTCAGATCCCACCATGTTGGCAGGGATGCTGAAATCCACCTGCCTGTCAGCCTCTGTAAATAACAAAAATCACAAGTGACTCTAGCGTTTATGTATTCTATGATATTGGAACTCTTGTGATGTAAATAATACAAATCCTTTTACATGCATTAGTCAATTTATCCTCTGTTTTATCTTTAATTACCAGATAATAAAAACATAACTACTCTCAGGGAGTGTGGGGGATGGTGACTCGGGCTAAGTTGAGACTCACAGCCTGGAGGTTGGCTTTGGTGCTGGCTGGGAGAGCCGCAAGGAGACGGCATATGCTGCCAATGAAGGTGCTCTCCAGGAATTTTCAGTTAGAAGTTTTGATCATTGTTCATTTGGCCTCAGGATGAACATCATGGTGCTGCTTTTCATTCTCTATAATTAGTATACTTTTCACAGTCAACTTTGCATTTGAAAGTATTTATTTTATGGGAAACAGTGCAAAGCAGATAATTAGCACATGTGCAAATCTATTTGGCATTTGTGGGGTGTTTGCCCTGAAAACCTATGGATGAAGCCCAAAGACAGGAGCTGGGGGGTTTCATTCAGTTAACTTAAAAGTTTTAATTGGTTTGTGTTACTCTTCTTGTTTCATATTTTTTAAGGCCCTAAGGTGTGAGCAAGTTGCATTTTAAAATAAGGAGGAAGAGCCAGTTTTAAAAGTAGAATTGAGTCATTGCATGTGTTTTTTTCCACAAACGTTAGCTGTGTGATTATTATGTCCTAGGCACCTAAGGAATAGTGCCCTTGTCCTTGGAAAGTTCACAGTTTGGAAGGGCAGATGGTTGGGAAAGGTAATGTGAATATGAACACTCGTGTTTCCCGGGGGCCAAAAACGTTCCAGCTTCTGGGCCACGTTAATTATCTGAATTATCTTATTTCATCCTCACATTGGGAGCCAGATGCCCCCAATGCCCTTCAGTGACTTTTTGGGGGGCTTTGAGGAAAAATGAGGCCCAGAGAGGTTATGTAACTTGTCCAAAGTCACACAGTAGGTAGATTTAAAGTCAAACAGACCCCAAAGTGCACACTCTTAATTACCATGCCACTAAACCAGACTCTGCACAAAGCACTTTGGGAGCACAGAGAAGACCTCTGAGGGTCTGTCTGTGTGAGTCTAGGGCATGTTCAAAGTTAAGAGCTGATATTTAGCCCAGCAGGAAAGGGCTGGGGCACAGTGTTGGATGCACATATCAGGTGGCATTTATTGCTGATGACAGTAAAAGAAAAGTGTAAAGTAGGGTAATTTGTTCACATTTCAAGATGCATTAAGTTTTTGTTTTGTTTTTTTTGAGACAGAGTCTTGCGCGGTCTCCCAGGCTGGAGTGCAGTGGCAAAATCTTCAGCTCACTGCAATCTTCGCCTCTCGGGTTCAAGCGATTCTCGTGCCTCAGCCTCCCAAATAGCTGGGACTACAGGCGTGTACAACCATGCCTGGCTAATTTTCGTATTTTTGGTAGAGATGGGGTTTTACTATATCGGCTAGTCTGGTCTTGAACTCCTGACCTCAAGTGATCCGCCCACCTCGGTCTCCCAAAGTGCTGGGATTACAGGCGTGAGCCACTGTGCCTGGCCTCAAGATGCATTAAGTTTTAAAGACCCCTGGTTATTTTTTATCCTCTGAGACCTCATTCCAGTGTGACATGGTTAACATCAGTGAGGATGGCATTCCTGTTCCACAAAGTAAAATGTCACTTCTCACACACGTAACTCTGGGCATAAAGCGAGTACAAATATAAGACCTAGAAGAATATAACATCATGGTATGCTGATTGGGAATTTCACTTACTGACACTAGAAAGGTTTTGCATTTCAGAACACGATGAAATAGGTAATATTTATCTGAAAGACACAGACAAGTGGTGGAGGAGCTAGACACCCCCACTGCCTTTTGGTGGCTTTTACCAGAGAGAAAGCAGAAAAGGAGAAACGTGTTTTATCCCGTGAGAAGGAAATATTGGCTTGATGCCTACCATGCCCAGCCTTGCATTAGACTATCCAGGTAGCTGCTCCCTGGAGAAGTTCACAGAGTGGTCAAGATAGCACCCGGAGGAGGTAAAATGCTTGGGGGAAGTCCAGGAGGTACTGAGGGAGGGTAAGCCAGTAGGGGGCGCCACAGAAAGGGAATGAGGATGTGCCTTGAAAGATTGACTAGATGGAGGAGGAAGGAAAGCATCAGAGGCTGCCCAGCAGAGGGAGGAGCTGGGGCTGGGGTGGGCAAGGAGAAAGTCATGCCATCCTCCTGTGTGAACAGTGGAGTTTTGTCTGCCGAGGGCAGAGGCCATGTTTTATCCATCTCTGTCCCCTTCTATGTCGCTTTTTCTCCTCCCATCCCCATTCCCTGGTATCCTATTGGGACTTGTTAAGGGTTGAATTGTGTCCCATCCCAAATTCGTATGGTGCCACCCCAACTCCAGTACCTTGGAATATGACCATATTTGGAGAAAGAATCTCCGAAGAGGAAAGTAAAATGAGGTCATATGGGTAGTGTCTAATTCAATATGACTGGTGTCCTTATAAAAGGAGATTAAGATGTAGACCCATGTGACAACACAGCAAGTAGGCGGTCGTCTACGAGCCAAAGAGAGAGGGGAGGCCTCAGAAGTAACCACCCTGCCACAACTTGGTCTCAGACTTCCAGCCGTCAGAGCTGTGAGGCAATACATTTCTGTTGTCAGTCTCTAATACTTTGTTATAGTAGCTCAAGCAAACTAATGAACCAGTGCTCAACATACTTTTGTTGAATAAAAGCACAAAGAGATTCGTGAGAGGAGGGAAATGTTGCATACTTAGGGTGGGAGCAAACCACAGAGGTCTTTCTCAGCCTGGACAAAGAATGTCAACTCTGTGTTGGTGTCAGTAGGGAGCTCTGTGGGTCCCTGAGCAGGAAAATTCCATGGCTTAAGCAATGTTTCAGGAAGACTGGGACGTTAGGCTCCGGAGCTCTGAGCAAGTGAGATGGGGCTGGGAGCCATAAGAAGGCTTGACTGGGGCTAGTGATAACCAATGAGCACTGGAAACATGGAGGGGGAATCTTTTCTCCCTTTTATGTCAGGATTCTCTCCTAGAGGAGCAGATGAGGACCTCTGATGGACCAGGAAATTGGAATTCTGCCTGGGAAGCAAGCCCAGGGAGGCCCTGATCTGCTTGGACAGAGAGCAGCTCCCTTCACCTGTAAAATGAGAGTGAACGAGCTGGTGTCTAAGGATTTCAGAATCCACACCCATGGAGTTCCACAGGGTATGTGGGATTTTAGGGGGACCAGGGTGTCCCCAGTGCAAGAAGGAGCTGCTGCACTGCAGATAACCCCCAGGGGTATGAAAAGAGGCTGAACTGGAGGGCCTCCATAGTCAGAATCCATCCATTGACCCAGGATGCCAGGAAGGGGTAGGCCCATGGGTAGCAGAGGCTCAATGAACTCCCTGGCCTGACTTGGCCACCAGGTTTCTTCAGCTCTTCGGCTGCTGCCCGTAGGAAGCTAGCTGGCATTCCTTCCCTGGCCCTTAGCTTGCATGGATCAGGGTTTCACATTAAATTCTAAGCCCAATGACATGGCTCTTTTTATTTTAACTCAGTGCTGCACAATGATGAATGAATGAATGAAAGATCAGGGCAGATGAAATGTCAAACCTCAGCAGTTGCCCTTATAGAGGTGTTTCTGTGAAGCAAATCAAAGCTTATAGTATCAAGAACTTTTTAAAAAAGTACACTTTGATCAAAGTTGGATGTTATTTCTAAGTGCATCAGGGTGAACACCTCTTAAAACCCCTTATTATGTATGCTGAGCTATTCTGAACCTCAGTGAGAAATCACTAATGTCAAGAAACCTATACATAATTATTTGTTATAACATAAAAATCCAGAGCTCTTCAAGCATTATCCTACCCTAGTTGGTCAGATTCTGCAGGAAAGAACACTGAGCCTGAAGCAAAATAAATTCCTTGCGTTGAAGAAATTTGTTTCTCATAAAAAAGCTGAATGAGAAATAATGTTGAAAATGGAAGGAGGCCTAATGATGATATTATGCAGTCTTTTGTCATTACTTAGTCTTCTGTGTTTCAATCATTTAATCTGGTTTTCTTTCTGGATGTTTTAACTTCCACTTTAATTTTCTTTATAATTGTTATACAATTATAAAAGAGAATTCAAGGGACCGGCCTTGACAGCCTGGGGTAATCTCACTGGGAGTAGGATCTCTCAGTGTGCTAAGGAGCAGAGGCACTAAGAGAGTTGCATTTCACTCCATTTTTTTGGATCTTTTGGTATATACATTTCTGTGACTTTAGTCAAATGGGGTAGACTGTTGCATAATACTGAGGGCTATATGAAGGAGTCGTCGTCTACACTGTAAAAACCTTCTCCTTTAGGGGTGGTGGATAGTATATAATTGCAGAGGCATTTCTGATTTAATTAGGAGTTTTTTGGTTAAAAATGACGGAAAACTCAATTCAAAGTGGCTTAAGCAAAATCCAGAGTTTTACCGTCTCATGTAAGTGAACAATCTAGGAAAAGGCTGGCATAGATACAGCTAAAATGAAGTCAAGATGTTTCAGCTCTCTCTTCTCCTGGCCCAGTTTCTAATGCACTGACCCCATTCTCAAGTAAACTCAGCCCTCATGATCCCGAGGTGGCTGACATTGGTCCTTTCAGGTCCAAACCAGCAGGGAAAATCTTCTGTCACAACATTCCTGTGAAAGTGCTGAGGTTCACCCTGATTGGACCAGCCGAGATCACGTGCTTATCCATGAGCCAATCACAGTGGATGAAATACTGTGACGTACTCATTAATTTACCCGGCCATTATCTCCACTCCTGTCCTGAGGGTGGAGTTATGAAGCTTGCTAATGGAATACTAGGGAAGCAAGCCAGATGTCCGCTAGGTTTTACTCAGTGACAATAGGTGACCCACTAAATTTAAGCATATTGGTGTGCAAAGGAGGCATTTGTTGACTTGCAAGTAACCACCTCTCACTTATTTGTCACACTAGCTCTTCCTTTTGTAAGCTGCCTGGGAGAGGGATCTCAGTGGCTTTCAAGATCATGCCTTGCAAATTAGGCATCATGCCCCTCATTCCATCCCCCGTGTGAGATGGTGGCAGAACAGTTCCTATTCAGACACCCGCCCTCATGCCTCTTCCCCCGTCCTCCCAGCAACCCCAGCTCCTGGTTCCGAGCATCTGACTCCTTCCTTGTCAGCACAGGGAGTTGCTTTTTGTTTGTTTGTGTTTGAGAAAGACTTCTTATTTCGTACATGCACATTTCCTTTCTGTGAAGCAGACTCGGGAGCTTTGCCCTACTGACTTATTCTGTGCATCCTATCAGTGAAGTGAGTGAAGTCAGTGAGTGGCTTCAAAAAAATTTTTTTTATTTTTATTTTTTTGAGACGGAGTTTTGCTTTTGTTGCCCAGGCTGGAGTGCAGTGGCGCGATCTCGCCTCACTGCAACCTCTGCCTCCCAGGTTCCAGCGACTCTCCTGCCTCAGCCTCCCGAGTAGCTGGAACTACAGGCACGCGCCACTATGCCCAGCTAATGTTTAGTATTTTTAGTAGAGACGGGATTTTACCATGTTGGCCAGACTGATCTCGAACTCCTGACCTCAGGTGATCCTCCCACTTCGGCCTCCCAAAGTGCTGGCATTACAAGCATGAGCCTCCACTCCCAGTGTTTTTTTCTTTTTGACAGAGTCTTGCTCTGTCACCCAGGCTGGAGTGTAATGGCGCGATCTCGGCTCACTGCAACCTCCGCCTCCTGGGTTCAAGCCATTCTCCTGCCTCAACCTCCCAAGTAGCTGGGATTATAGTCCCCCACCACCATGCCCAGCTAATTTTTTTGTATTTTTAGTAGAGACTGGGTTTTGCCATGTTGGCCAAGCTGATCTTGAACCCCTCACCTCAGGTGATCCACCCACCTTGGCCTCCCAAAGTGTTGGGATTACAGGTGTGAGCCACCACTCCTGGCCCAAAAATATTTTCTGATGCTGATAAAATGTTTTGTCGACTCTTACGCCCAAGGAGCAATTCCTCCCTTAGCAGAAGTTAGAGATTAAAGGTTCGTCTATGTTTGCCAGTCAGGAATGCCACAGGGCCAGCCTAACTGTCCATGAGTGGATGAGTGGATAAAGAAATGCGGCACACACACATATATACACAATGGAATACTATTCAGCTTCTAAAATGAGGAAATCCTGACATTTGCAACAACATGGATGAACCTGGAGGATATTATGGTAGGTGAAATAAATTAGGCACAGAAAGACAAATAACACATGATCTCACTTATACGTGGAATAGAAAAAAGTTGAACTTACAGAAGTAGAGAGTCGGATGGTGGTTGCCAGGCACTGGCGGAGATAGGGTAATGGGGGGATATTGTTCAAAGGATACAAAAGTTCAGATAGATAGGTGAAATAAGTTTAAGAGATCTGCTGTACAACATGTGACTCTAGTTATTAGCAATATATTGTATTCTGAAGTTATTGAGAGTAAATTTTAATTGTCTTCATCATAAAAGATAAGTATATGTGAATTAGCTCAATCGAGCCATTCCTTAATGCTTATTTCCAAACATCATGTTACACAGTAAATGTGATAGAGTTTTTGTCAATTAAAAAAATCACCAAAAAATAAAAAATGAATTCCACAGAGGCATTCTCTCCAGGAGGGGGTCCCCTTCCTAGATTTGACTACTGGTTAGGGTTGATCAATGCCCTTTGGTAAAACAAAACCAACCCCACATTTCTTCATCTCCCATGTCCAAGACACATGCGGTGAGTTCTCAGTGATTACTACCAGCACACAAATGATGGCTGCTTTATTATTTGGTGACCTTTGTTGTTTGTTGTGATTGTTCTGTTCACTTTTAGTCCCTCACAGCACTTTCAGCCGTTTAGAAAGACAGTATTTGTTCTGCTAGGGCATTTGCAATCTGTTTCTGATTAGCTAAACTGGTCCTGACCAGTGCTAAGTTCACATTTCAGCTTTGATTTATGCCTTCTCTATCTGCAGATATGTTTCTTGTTACCCTGTACAAGAGGAGGCCTCTTCTTATTTTCATGTGAACGAGGTAATAGGCATCAGGAATAATTAGACCAGGCCATATGCACCAATGTCATAGGAGACTGAGATATGGAGAGTAAATAATAACAAAACTCCTGATTACTAAGGCATAGAAAAAAATCTTAGGCAATTCCCCAAGTTGATAATCCCAAATATCTAGGCATCCTTCTCAAGTAGGGAAAACATGACATTAGAACTACTCAAAATAAATGAGACTCAGTGGTATTTTTAATCATAGATTTAAAAAAAAAAAAAAGCAAGGGTCCTAGGGAACTATGCCAACGCCCAGCCCTTTGATTCACAAGTATCCACAAAAACAGACTGTACAGGCTGCTTTCAAGAGAAAATGTGGCCATCAAGGTCAACAGTGGAAGCCCTATGACCACTCATTCATTCCATCTCATTGGCCCTGAGCCTTTCGAAAAGTAGGCAGAGAAGGAGCCCAAAGAACAACATGGCAGGCGGGTTAAGGAAGAAAAGCAGAGTTCACAGACATCACTAACAATTTCGTAATGACCTCATGACTTAGCTGGAAGGATTCCAGTGAAGGCGTCACCAGCTCTTTGTCCACCTCTTAGGCTGGGAACCTCAAAGGCCGCCCACACCTTGACCACATACTTTCTTCCTTTTCTTACACAACCAAGCTCTGCACCAAACATCAGGGGGACATTTGCATTTTCATTGTATTCATGCGTATTTCTAGCGAAATACGAATTCTTACTGATGTTGACTGGTACTGTGTAGCAAGGAATACTGTCATACAGCTGTGCAGAAAACAAGCCCACTTGCTTATTTTTAAAAAAATTAATTATATATAATTCTTATAAAATAACAAATTCCATTTATTTCCTCTTGACCTCTGCCATCAGAGACATTTGAAAGTCTGAGGTGGGTTCAATTAAAAAACATAACGCACTTGACAAATTGTTGTATGTGTGCATTGTGAATAGACTGTGAATAGGCCTTAACAGTGCATTCATTTGTTTTCTTTTCTCCCATTTATACAGACTTTTGTTCTGCTCTTAGATAAAATACTAATAAACAGGAAGTTGAAAAAAAATGTGGTGCAATTGTTCTGAATGTTGTTTTTCTTGCAACGCTTTACGGGCCACACCACACCATCCTATTCAAAACCGTCCCTGTAGGTGGTGGTGTTAATAAAGAAATGAGGCTGCCCAGGGCCGCCTGCCTGAGCCTCTCTGCAGCTGCTCACCTCCTGCTGAGGCCTCTGCCTTCAGAGCTCGTGGGACCTGCTCACACGTTCCAGTAGTTTCCTCTTTATTTGCCCTGAACCAAGTTGTAGAATTTAAAGGAGGTGAAGTAAGGCGATTTCTATGGAAAATAATATTTTTCTTCTTTACTCCTCATGCTGAGAGCATAAGAATTTATTATTTCCCCTGAATGTTCAAAGTGGTGTGTGTGTGTGTAAAGGAACCAGGAGCAAACAATCTTAATAGGAATGTGCGATCTTGTGTTTATCTTTAGCACCCTAAATTAGCTACAACCCGGGACTGTTGCCATTTGAACAAGTTGTTAAGAAAATCTGCCATGTTTTGCTCTTTTTTAAAAGGAATGACTGTAATAACCATAGCAACACTTACTCAGTTTTGTGATCGACTCCAAGATTATGGGAGCAAGAACAGATACTCCTAAAAGCAACCTTCACCTCCTCCCCAGCCCCTTGCCCTCAGCAAGTCCTGGCCTGTGTGAACTGAAGGGTTTGGGAGCTCTGGACTCTAGGAGTGCCCAGAAGCTAGAAAGACTGGGGTGTACTAGTTATTGAGGGGGCAGTTGTCAGTTGAGTGGCAGTGTGGGGCGGCCCCAGTTGTTATTCAAGGCACTGCATTGCTTTTTTTGTCTCCTCTGTGAGCGTCCTGCCTCTATGCCAGGGCTTGCAGAAGTAGGCCTGGACTTATGCCCCCCTACCCGACCAAGGCTTTGCCTTTTGCCCTCCACTATGGTGCCACCTACTTGGGTTTCCCACAGTTGGTGGTGCCAGGCAGGAAGCAGGAGTGCAGGTTGCAGGAAGGGAGAGCAGAGGAAACAGAAGGTGCTTAGGAGGGAGTTGGGCAGGCTCTGTCCCCAGCAGATCCAAGGGTCCCTGACAAAGAGAACACCTCATCTCCGCCCCTCCCCGGAGGCACACAGAATGCCCCCTCCCACCACGTCTAGGCTGTTAATTCACACCCACCCAGGCCGCCCCCAGGATCCCCAGACCTGTGCCAGTCAAGTCTGGCCTGTGGCTGTGACACCTACATTTCCCCAGATGGTTGCCTGGCCTAGGCCGGTCCTTCTATCTGCTTTGTTTTTATGTTGATTACTAAGTGAAGCACAGTGTTAAATACGGGAAGAAAAGGCTAGAGATGCAGTCATAGGAGTGTGAGACTGGGATGGAATAAGTGGGAGAAAGTCCAGGGCTGAATGTGTGGACCCTGCTCTGGGGATCTGACTGGCTCAAGCTTCCAGGCCATTAAACAAAGTTACTAATGTCAAAAAAAAAAAAAAAAAAAAAAAAAAAAATTGGGAGAGAATAAACAAATCTGTCCTCTGTTATTCTGCACCTGGAGAAAAGTAAACCCTTTGGGCATAATAGGCTTTCACCAATTAGACATCCGGGAAAGGCTTTTCTGGGCTTAGCCCTTTTGGAGAAGCATGAGGGTAGATGTAAGTGTGTGAACCTTCACCCAAGTTCTGGAGAAGGATTCCAGAGCGAAAGAGGTTTCCATGCTGAGTCTTGTGTTTCAGAGATCTTCCATGGCATAGCTGCAAAGAAACCTGAATTGCCCAGGATTAACTACCTTTCCTTTAGACGGTGAGCAGTGTGTCTCATGAACACATTACACATTTTAGGGTTGTCTATGGAGGTATCAGCACTCTCATTACGATTTTTAACATTTTATTCTCTGTTCAGGGTCAAGAACTTCATTCACCTAAGTCAGCTCCTGTCACTACATGGAATGTTCTAGCAATGAAATGTGAACTTAAGATATTTGGATTAAAACCCCAAAGTTAAGTCAAGTTTAAATATTCTGCAAGAAGCAGTGAGTTCCTTTTGTCTATTTGGGCACAGTTTTCGTGAATTATTTAGGCTTTTTTTAAATGCCTGAGCTCCGTGGTTAGACAGCAGATAAGTTATTTTTCCCTTTAATGCTGAGGCATTTTCACTGATTTCAGTCTTACTCATTAGAAAATGCTGTGCTCACCCACAGCTGCCAGGGTTTCTAGAACACAACACCCTACCTTCTCCTGTAGACATTTTAGTCCGTCCTCACTCCTCCACTGTGGCTTTCACAGTCAAATGTGAGTTGACCAGCAGTCATTTGTGAGCTGTGAGCGGTATTTTTGGAACTTACCCACCCCCAACCCCCCAGAGTCCTGTGGAGGTCACGCCCGTGGGTTCTGCCATCGGGACAGGAAAGTTTGGACATTACTACCAAAAAAATGCAACGTGACTAAGCAGCATTTAAAATAGCCTTTCTTATTCTCTTGTAAAATTGTAGGGATTTCCATGACAGATGTCGTTTTAGTCATCTTAAAACTTCAGCGCGTTGAGCCTCATCGGCATATTTTTATTTTTGACACTTCACATTTTAGAGTGGATTGAAAACTAATTTGATCCGTTTCAATTTGGAACATCCCTCAAGGTCATTTTGCCAGCATTTAGGCCAATGTTGATCATGCTTTCATTTTAAACGTAGTTATTTTCTCTCTGTGAAGTGATTACTCCTTGCTTGGTGTGTGGTCTGGTGACTTGTTAATTTCAAAAACAACAACAAAAAAAATTCTACGATGTAAGCGGGTTTAGACGTGGAGCCTGGCCCGGTGTGGCCAGGCTGTGGCTTTGCCCATCGCAACGGCTGCCTTTGCCTCAAATGGCTTGAGGCTGGCACCTGGTCAATGTTTGCTTTTGTCCAAAAGAAGGAAACAGTAGAGGACTTGGGTGGTGTAATTTTAGAACTTCAGTGTTGGGTTGTCAACTTGAAAGATCCATTCTCTTCTGTAAATATAGATACATATTCACTCCTCCAACCTTTCCCTCCACACAATTAAGAAACCCTACAATTAATTATGCCAAATCAAGATTTGCTTTTCTATATGATTTTTTCCCTTTTCCCTAGGAAGTCTGTAATGAATTTTCTTGTTGATTGTAATATTTTATGTTTTTATATACACTTATATATTGTATATTCTTATAGCATATATATGAATGTATGCAAAATTTCTGAGGCTTCTAAAAAAGAGAAATAATATTGGTTAATTAACCTCAATTTCTTTTCAATATCAAATGTGTGACAATAACTCCAAAAGGAGAGGTTTCAGAAATCAAAACAAGTTGACATTTGCCCACTTCTGAATTAAAATGCAGCATTTGACTTTCATACTGTTTTGGCTGTCAAGCCTTCGTTTTTTCACACTATCAGGTATTTTCAGATCAAAGGTAAATATGATTTAGAATTATATTTCAAATTAGAACTGTCATATGCCCACACACACATCTTGCTGATATACTTACAAACTAGCAAACAATGCTCTTTAATCAACAATTCATAATCTGGGTCAGTGATTTTTATCTCCATATTTGCTCATACTGTATGCCATCAATATTTTATATTGGCTTGCCTGTAACTTAATATTTTATATAAGCTGATCTATGAAATTCATATGTCACATTTGCTTGGCTATGAAATTATTTTTTTGTGATGCTACAGTTCACCTTGTGGCATACAAGTTGAGAAAATTGGCAAGCTGCATGTAGTTCCTTATAGTACAAAAACAAATGACACATGGTGTCTTTATCACTTGCTTTGTATTTACAGATACGTTTTAAAAATAAAACTTGCCTTTTCTGTTAACATGGAAAACTCCCCACCCCACTCCCATTCGTGTTGATTCTTTTTTAGTTTTAAACAACAAATAAATAATCAACTTCAGTCATCTCATTTTTCAGGGGAATTACTCATTGTATTTTCTACCTACAGTCACCGGGGACTGATGTTGGGATCTGTGATCAGTTTCCTGTTGTTACACATAGCTTTTCTCAGTGGTGAGAGAGAGATCGTGTACAGAGTACACACGGAGGGTTGAGGTAGCAGCCTAGTTTATCTTACTTCTGATATGACTTTTAAAATATTGATTTTAAAAGTGTGTCTTTTAGTATACCAAAATAGTATGTCCCTGATGCTTCTCACTGCATGCAATCCCGGCACAAATGCTTTCTATGCAATTAGATTTGGGGGCTCAACTTCCATCTTTTCAGTCTGTGAAAACACTGATCATGCCAACGGCCCTGGAGAAGGCCACTCTGTTTTAGTGCAATTTACATGTGTCAGGACAGGACAGAAAAGGGACAGCATATTAAAAACAAAATAAAACTGTAATCTGTTCAATCTGTGTCATGCTGAGGATGTTTGTAAATATAAAAAAAAAAAATTGTATGGATTCCACTTCCATGAGATAACTGGAGTGGTTAGATTCATAGAGAAAGAAATTAGAGTAGTGGTTACTAGTGGCTGGGGGCAAAGGGGAATGAGGAGTTATTGTTTAATGGGAACAGAGTTTCTGTTTGGGGAGATGAAAAAGCTCTGGAGATGGCTGGTGGTGATAGCTACACAACAGTGAGTGTCCTTAATGCAACTGAAGAGTACACTTAAAAATGGTTAAAATAGTAAATTTTATGCTACGCCTATTTTAGTACAATAAAAGAATACACATTCATGGAAATAGGGCATTTAAATCATTATGCATAATAAAGTGAGAAGCTAGTTGTGATTTGCAAAGAATTATAGAAATTATAGGGAGAAACAGAATCTCAAGGGCCACCCCGGCGTCCAGAGCTCTCGTTTTACAGATTCGGGAGTGGAGGCCCAAAGAACGTGTGCTTTCTTAATGACAAGAACCCAGACGGCAGGACCCCCACACAGGGCTCTTTGCTGACCCTTTGCTGCCTTCCCCCCTCCCTTAGAGGGGCCATTCCTTATTCTGAGTAAACGTGCCACTGATTAGATGGGCTTCATGATAAAGACCTGCAGTAAGGACGTTTTAATCCTTTAATCTAGACGGTTCACGAGTTCCACTGGTGTGTCTCTGGGGGCAGGCTCCCAGATCACAGACTGGTTCCACCATGCCCCGTGACCTCAGAGTGCCATTAGATGGGAGGCCTTTACTTCAGGGGAAAATCATGTTTGAAACTAAGCGGGTCCCCGGCAGTTTGCAGCAACACTGGCTGCTCAAAAGAACAGCACGAGGCTTTTCACAGCATGTACATGCCATGGTTTTAGGAGAGCTTTGAGCTTGGGAGGGTCTACTTGTGCTTTTGCAACCTTAGTTTAGATTTCATTTGCATCTACTATTTGTAAGTGCACCATTTTGCTAAGGGGAGTATATATGTGAGAATGATCTACGCATGATTTTTGTAGGTGGCTCACAAAACACATGTCAGTAGCCATTCTATGGCCTTGGAGTATCATTTCCCACACCTTTTCTACGATCTGTCTTTATTTTTGACTTTAATATGTATCCCTTATCATACAAAAAGTTCTTGAGCCATATTTGATATATTTTAAAACTTCCACCCCAGTGGAATTAACACTCATTATATTAATTCCACACAAACTTTCATCCCAGTTGTAGACCGTTTACCTACTTCCTGACAGCAAACACTACACCGGTGTGAGGTTTTATTTTAACACATTTGTGCCCATTTTCAGCATTAATAATCGTGTGTGGAAGTGGCAGTAAAATGAAGATGTCACCTGAGCATGGAACCACAAATCCCTGAACGTGTGACGGCATCTCAGTGAAACAAAAGCATGACATACTTTTTCTTTCCAAATGAGGCAGTGCCACAACTAAAAAAGCCAGTTCGCCTTTCGCTTTCTAAAATACATCTTGCTGGAGAAAACGGTTATCAAATCCCATCCACTGCCCGTGTGAAATAAATACCATTCAGAAAGGCATGGCGTGAATGGCTATACTTCTGATGAGTTTATAATTGTAGATTGCATACCATCCCAATGTGAAGCCTGAAATACGACATTCAACGCCAGGCTTATTCCAGGCTATTGCTGTGGCTACTTTTGTAATTCAACCAGCAGGGCGTTTTAGGCTAAAGTATATTTCCCCTAAGCGGATAAGCATTTTCCTGATCCAAGGCTCCTTCTGGAATTGAACACACACATTCAGTTGGGGACACCTAGATGGAAGAAAGAGAAAGAGGAGAACCTGAAGTGAAGGAAAAGTCACCAAGAACAGTTTAGTGGGGAAAAAAAAAAAAAAAAAAAAAAAAAAACAAAAAAAAAATTTTGGGGGAAAAAAAAAAAAAAAAAAAAAAAAAGGCTCTCAAGAATTAAGAATGTTGAATTGCTTGAATGGAGCTTGGGGAGGAAAAAGACCATAACTCTCACACATGTGAAGGTTACTGATACCCAGGAGGTAAAAGAAGTGTTTAACATGCTATAAAGAAGGGTAACCAGAGTAATGGGGCGAAACCAAGGGAGGACGTCCTGGAATGTAATATTAGAAATAAACTTCCAAACAGGGAAGTGTCCATCCGAGTGTGAAATGGGTTTATCAGAAACAAGCTGCATGCCAGTTTCATTGACATTGCAAAGAAGGTTAGAATAAAAAGCTAATGAACAGAAAGAAGAAAGAGGCAAACAGGGTGTGTGTTAAGAGTGGTGGAATATGAAGGATGGTGCATTTGTCCAGGCCGGAGCCGCTGGCCTGAGGAATGGTGGTGACATTTTTTACAGAGCATCTTCTGAGCACCAGAAGAGTGCTGGAAGCTGAGTTTGACACTAGCAAGACCTGCCCTGAATCGGCGACTGCTGGATGCCCGGAAGTTCCCTACATTTATGTTCCTGAAGTTGGGCTTTTTGTCACCTTAGGACTATGGCTTCCCAAACTTGGCAGTCAGTGCCCTGGCAAAAGCCCTATTACTGCGAGGTAGTGTTTATGGAGTCACAGCTAAGAATTACAGAGAAAATCATAATAGGGGCATCTTTTTTTAAAAACAAACAAACAAACATACATTTTTTGACTTTGCAAATAAATTGCAGAATTATCACCATTGTTGAAATATTTTCCGTGAAAACTAGAGTTTATTAAAAGTGCCTGGAAGGATGCCCCCTGCTGCCTCCCTGAGTCATCGCTTTGGATTTGTTCTTTCTTCAGAGGCAGAGATTTCTTTCCATAGCAGGGGTTTCCAGTGTTGCGCTGACAGTCCTGCAATAATTCTTCCTGGCTTCGTGTCCTGACCTGCTTTTAAAACAGTCCTCCACTGTGTTAGGTAGGCAAAGCGATACTTTTCGGGGATTTTTTTTTTTGAGACAAAGAGTCTCGCTCTGTCGCCCAGGCTGGAGTGCAGTGATGCGATCTCAGCTCACTGCCACTTCTGCCTCCCGGGTTCAAACAATTCTAGTGCCTCAGTCTCCCGGGTAGCTAGGACCACAGGTACGCACCACCACACCTGACTAATTTGCTTTTTGTATTTTTGGTAGAAACGGGGTTTCACCACGTTGGCCAGGCTGGTCTCAAACTCCTGACCTCAGGTGATCCGCCCGTCTCGGCCTCCCAAAGTGCCGGGATTACAGGCGTGAGCCACTGTGCTGGGCCCAAAATGAAACTATTATAACAAGGTAAGAGCAACTTTTCCCAGAGTTAAAGGACGGTGCTCCATGGAATAGTGAAAGTCTGAGACCAAAGCACCTTTTCCCTTTAATTTCTCCAATTGCTTCTAAAATATTCTATGCAATAAGCATCTGAGTCCAAAGGGAGGCTGTGTCTTCCTCCAGGGTCTCTCTGAATGAGGTCAGTTTCTATGTTAACTTTTACCCTTTCTTTTTCGTCTCATTCCAAACCATTTCTCCTCTTGTCATCTTTTTCCTCCTCCTTTTCCTTCTTATTTCTCCTGTTGCCTTTTTTCTACCTTTTTATTTTTTGCCAATATACATAAAATTGCTTTTTTAAAAAAGATCAAAGACAGAATTTTTATATTTTTTTTCTTAAAAAACAATATGAAGGGCTGGGCTCATGCCTGTCATCCCAGCACTTTGGGAGGCCAAGGCGGGCAGATGACGAGCTCAGGAGTTCAAGACCAGCCTGGCCAACAGAGTGAAACCCCGTCTCTACTAAAAACACAAAAATTAGCTGGGCATGATGGCACGCACCTGTAGTCCCAGGTACTCGGGAGGCTGAAGCAGGAGAATCGCTTGAACCTGGGAGGTGGAAGTTGCAGTGAGCCAATATCACAGCACTGCACTCTAGTTTGGGGCAAAAGAGCGAGACTTTGTCTCAAAAAAAAAAAAAAAAGCAGTTAAACAATGAAACCACCCATAATATATTAGTCTTCAGAAAGAAAAGAAAACCAAGGTAAGAAGCAAATAACAGAAGAACAACTTTTATTTTTCTAATTGTGGACTGACTCCAAGAGGATTCTGCCCCCCACTCCCCAGGTGGGCGATAGGCATCCTGTTGGTGGTGTGTAAAGGAATGGAAAGCTACAGTCACCTGGGGAGTCCAAGAGGGGCTGCTGCAGGGAGCCCACCTACCCCGCCTTCCCCATGACCACAGCCGCCCACTCCGTCAAAGTGGGACTTCAGGCCAAGCAGGAGAAGATCTCAGGCAAGGAGAAACAGTTCATCCCATCTGAGAGCTCGCTGGGAGAATCTTGTAGGCTACACGCTAATGAGATAGGCCTGTCGCCAAAGGTCACCTCCGCACTGCCTTGGCCAGAAATGAGGCCTGAAATCCTGCTATTAGAGTTGCACGCACACAGGAGCCTCCTCTGGGAGTTCTGTTAACCACTGGTCTGGCAGAAGCGATGGCACAGATGGCCTCCCCAGTCTTTCCAGGGCAGAGCGGTGGGGGCGGAAAGGAAAGAAAGTGCTGAGCAGTTCAGGAGAGGGGGTGAGCATGGGGTTGGGGGGCAGCCTGGGGACACTACGACCCCACCCTGGCCTGGTGGGAGCTGGAGGAACAGGGAGAGTAAGTCTAAAGTAGGCTAGACTCAGGAAAGGGAAAGAAAACTCTGCGTGTCTTTTTTTCTTTCCTTCTTTTCCTGCCACACGTAGTCTTGTGCTCTCTCAGGGCTGGTTCTACTAGTGCAGTGATGCTATGCGGGAGGGGCCCAGGGACCTGATAACAGGTGGGCGTGTGTTAAATAGCAACTCAACCAATGAATGAATGAATTTGCCTCTCCTAAAACTTCAGTTTTGAAGTTTAGGTGAAACCATATGTATAAAAGCTCCTGTGAACTGGGAGATACTTTGCAATCCCAAAGTAGGTAATAATAAAACCAGTAATACTTTTATAAAATCATAATTAACAATAATAATGCTATTGGAAACATCAATCTAATACACTTTTTTTTCTATGAAAGACTCATTGGATTCTTTCCTTGGCATGAAAGCCCTGCTTCCCTCAACACAGGCAGGCTCCCTCTGGCACAGGGTGGTTGCATCGTAGACCTGGCCCAGCGTGACAGAGAAGCAGTTCTTAATGGCCATCCATCTTTCAGCAAGAGCGCCTTCCCATTTTCCTTGCTCTGCCCATGAGAATTTTCAGCAGAACTTAGGTGCCAGACATGTTCTACTCTCAATTGTGAAGATTATACACACTCTCACTTTCTGAGATAAATGTTATTAAATTGGATAAACAACATTGTGTCGTTTTGCTTTTCTGTTTTATCTCAAGATCCTGCTAACATGGCTAACAGGGCAACCTGTGAAAAGATTTTTATTCGTGTCTACATCAGTGTGAAAGGCTTCATCCTGGTGTGTACTAATCACTTAGACAGTGGTATGAATAAATGAAGGAATGCGTTGACAAACTAATATGCAAGGTGATTCCGGAAAGGCACACCTCCTGGGATAAATATGGTGACAGTGGTGAGTCTGCTGTAGGTCTACTAAGGTCTTGCTCTTAGCAGAGATCCAAACACCCAATGCTGAAGACAGTTCCTCTTTGCTTTAGAAAGCTTTGTGCACAGGAGATGGCAAACTGCATCTTAAAAACTGAGAGTCCCATAAACGCATGCCAAGGTCCATGGTGCTCCAGGCAGGGTGCTTGGTGCCGGAGAGACAGAGTGAACTGAGCTGGCCATGGCATCTGTCCTGGAGAAGTCACACTCCAATCAGAAAGGCAGGAATGTGGACCAGACCTACAGCCTCCGGGGAAGGGTGTCCATAAGCTGCGAGGTGGTGGACACTGACTCTAATGGCAGAGAAGGTGTGGTAAGAAGGCAAGGACATCTGCAATCCTTCTCTAACTCTTGACTTACTGTTATCTGCTGCAGGTTAACCACCCCTCTGTTAACTTCCTTCTCTCTAAGGAGGATATTAAGAGTAGTTGCCTCAGAAAGTTGAACAAATTTGATAATTTACAGAATGTGTAGTTGTCCCTTGGTATCCATGGGGAATTGGTTCTAAGATTGCTTATGGATATCAAACTCCAAGGATGCTCAAGTTTCTGATACAAAATGGCACAATATTTGCCTGTGACCTACACAGATCCTCTCGTGTACTTTACATCATCTCTAGATTACTTATAATATCTAATACAACGTAAATACTGTGTAAACACTTGTTATGATATTTTTATTGTTTTATTATTATTTTTAAATATTTCAATCCATAGTGGATTGAATCCAGTAATGTGGAACCCGCAGATAAAACGGCCAAGATACCTCAAGGAGTGGCAGTTCCAGCATTGCCCATCTCCCTGCACCAATCTCTGCCAACCTCGGAACTGTGGTTCAGTCCTAAGCTAGAGAGTAGGTTCACGCCATCCATCCCACCACCATGATCCCATTTGGCAGATGCTCACCCAGCATCAACTCTGAACCAAACACTGTTCTGGGCAGGGGCAAAGGTGAGAAGCACAGACCTTGGCCCTGCCCTCCCCTCCTCAGGAGCCCAGCAAAGCCATTCTCCACAGGTGGGACTCCACTGCCCAAGGGAAGCCTGAGGCATGAGGCCTGTGTGTTGCTCAGTGACCAGGTCCATCCTCCCAGTGCCAGGGAAAAGGAGGTGCCCCTCAAACCACAAAGTAATCCTTGGACTTCTCTTTTACCTGAGGGGTGGCAGCTGGAGAGAGCCCCACTTGCTCATCTCCACCAGCTTTCCAGTCCCTGCAACCAGCAGTGGCCAGCCTCTGGCCACCCCCATGAAAGCACATAAAAGGGTTGGGGGAAGCCGCAACCCCAGAATTGAGGTGAGCTGGAGTTTGAGGACAGGTTGCTTTTCACTTATCTCTGGCAAGAACCATATTACAGATCATTGGTACAACAACGATTTCATGCTTCTAATTGAATACTGATGAAAAATTGGCAATGGTTTCTCAGTTACTTCTTGGAAATAAATTGTGGGTAAATAACATCTGCTTAAAGCTTGGAAACCCAGTTTCCTTTGGTTTGTGTTTTTAAATCTTTGACGATGCGGTTTGCCTTTTTACTCCAAGAAAAAAAAAATACAATTAAGTAGAGGCTGACAACTAGGTGAGATCCACAGCCAAGCTATTCTAAGAGCCTGAAGTCACCCTGGACACCCAGGTTGATGACAAAGGGCAGAAATTCAATATGGAAATAGGATCCACTCCAAACACACCATCTCTGACATTATGATGAAGAGAATATGTATTTCATGACAGGGCAAATGTTGCCATCCTTCTGAGGGAAAATGTAAATGAGGATGCTTTTAGGGATGATTTCTACGTTGTCACTAAACTGAGATGTTTGTGCTTGCTGGTGCCAAGTGAAGATTGCTGTTGCTGTTGTTTTCTCGCAGTGATTAGGGTTCATTCCCTAGCAACAGGCAGCAGCAGAAAGGAAGCTTCGCAGGCAGAGTCACCGAATAAACGCAGTGGGAGCGGTATCAACAACAAACCAGTGATGAAGGGAGGGGCATGTGGGGCATACCACATCGCCTCTCTGGCTTTCGTCTGCACCTGGGACCAGAGGCAGGTGGGAAGGAGACCTTGACAATGTGGGAAGTCCCTTTGATTTGCTGCAATGGAGGAGTTCACATTTTACTGTGCAGTCTAGCATTGCCCATTCTGGATTGGCTCCATCAGACACGCTTTTGTGCTTTACTGTAATTCTTTCTTTATTTGTCCTCCTCGAAACTGATCCGTAATGCCGATTTGCTGATCAACTGTCCCTGGGACTTTGGTGTGCTGGCTCAGAACCCCAGTCTAGTCTTCAAAGGAGCTGACAGAATGGGGTGTCTCAGCATGGAGGACCCAGAAGCAGAGCTCCCTGGTGCTTTGGGGGACAGTGAAGCCCTTCATTCCATTCCTCCTTGCAGACCAGCTTTCCTGGTATTCATGCACTGCTTTTTGTAACGTCTCAAATGAAGGCCACAGCTCAGGCAAGTAGAAGAGAGCTCCTAAGAAATGAAGTCTGGTTGCCTTTGAATTTATAAAATAATCAAAATTGCTAGTTCCTGCTAAGAAGACAGGTACAGAACAGGTGACAGGACACAGTTATTACTGTCCCCTGCTTGTTCCCTGGGCTCCTGGCCTTCCACCTTTTCTAGCTGCTGTTAGAACCCTGGTTGGGGACTTCCTCTGGCCTGGCTCTCCTGGGCTTGAATGGCAACTTATTGACAGATTTCATGCCACAGTTCTTTTTCAAACAAGATGATTAACAATGGAATAATTGGGCTTGGGAAGAAGGCCTTTTTAAAGCAAACTATGGAAAATAATTGATGAGTAGTGCAGTTTTATAAAACTTTTTTTTTTCTATGACCCTTTAAAAACTATGTTGCTAACTGCACATCACACTGCATTCACATCCTAGGACTAACACCCCTTGACCTCTGCCATATGAATTAAGGTAGAAGAAGGGTCATAAGTAACAAAGTTTTGAAGTTGAGTGAATCTTTTTTTCCTGTAACTTGACTGACCATTTCCCTTTCTGTTTGAGAGATCTGCGCGGTCCTGTGTATGAGGTTCTGTGGTTCACGTGTGTGATCGGCTACAAAGTGCTGATTTCACTTGGGTCTGTTCTGGTTTGTCCTAATTTCTCTTTTAGAGCTTAATTATAATTTCCAACAAATTAGGCAAGACAGAAAGTGACATTTTCATCATAGATGGAGTGAATGGATGACTAAACATTCACCAGACGTCATTCTTGTAACAGTTCAATGGTAGTGATTCATGTCTGCATCTCTTGATAAAATATAAAGCATTAAATCTTGATTGCTAAGCACACTGACAAAATGACTGAACCACGTTCCTGGTTGAAGATACCTGACAGTCGACGTTTATCTGGGATCTTTTGCTGCTGCTTTGGTATGACTTCTATCGAGATAGCTTTCAACGAGGTAGAACGTTTGCTTTCACTCTGGGTTTTCCTTGGTTTCGACAATTTTTAAGTGTTAAGTGAAGGAAATCCCGTCTTGTCAGAATGTTCTTTTCAATACAAATTGCAGTGAAGTAACGGGCTAGAAAGATGTGGATCCTTCTTGATTTCAGGAAGCACACGCCTGTCGGCAACTCTCTCTACCTGGCCTGTGTTCACTGCGGTATTTTTGCCTCTGTCACCATCCTTGGGACTAGGTGCAAAAATAGGCTTACGTTCCACGTGTCACCCACCGCTTCACTTCCTTTTCAATAGATCATGTGTAAGGAGGTGAGAGGACATGGGAAGGATTGCTATGAAGTAAATAGCAGTTAAATCTTTTCAGCCAGGGGTGGTGGCTCACGTCTGTAATCCCAGCACTTTGGGAGGCTGAGGCGGGTGGATCACCTAAGATCAGGAGTGTGAGACCACCCTAGCCAACGTGGTGAAACTCCGTCTCTACTAAAAAATACAAAAATTAGCCAGGCGTGGTGGTGGATGCCTGTAATCCCTGCTACTCAGGAGGCTGAGACAGGAGAATTGCTTGAACCCGGGAGGCAGAGGTTGCAGTGAGCTGAGATCGTGCTATTGCACTCCAGCCTGGGTGACAGAGTGAGACTCTGTCTAAAAAAAAAAAAAAAAAAAAAAAAAAAAGAGTTAAATCTTTTCAGATTTCTAGGCTGGAAATCAACAGAACAAGATCTGCTAGCAGAAGTTGTTATATCTCAACTAAGTATAGACTGGAGATGAATCTGACAACCTGTGACATCTTTAAATGTCAAACCCACCGCACATCACAGATGACATCGTACCTAATGATCAAACTCCCTTTAAAATATACTTCATGTAAATACATTTTTGCGAAACCACAAGCTGTTTCTCTCAGTTTTGTTTTCAGCTGGCTTTGATAAGGAGATTGGTTGGCAGCCTACAGCTAATTAAGCAGCTTTCAAGCCAACATCAATGAAAGGTTTTAGGTGACTATCAGAATTACACTCCACTCTTCATGGTCCACGGGTATCCACTATGCCTTTTAATTGTGCCAACAGACCCTGTCAGAAGAGAATGATCACACTAATTCGAGTTTACAACCAAAATCATCCTGTTTTCAGTGGTGTAGATCCAGTGTCTGCATCTGTCTTGTCAACTCACAATAGCATTAGAACAGGGGGCTGGATTTATGCTCTAAGAAATGCAATTTGCCTTTCTAAGCTCACTTATATATATTTGTATCTAACATATTGTAAATTTCTTAAACTTGTTACACATTTAATTTTATAACTAGAAATCAATTTTATTTATTTATTTATTTAGTGGAAAACAGAAATTGAAGTGCAAGAGACCCTCATTTCTGGGACAAGAATTCTGAGTTTCTTGGCTTCTTTCATTCTTGTCTGACTTCCCCCCCCCACCCCCACCCACCCACCCAGTTGCAGTTATTTCTAGATTTTGGTAAATTATTCATTGCTTTAAAAAGAGAAAAAGCTCGATTTTCTAACTCTACAGTTGAGCTAGCCCTAACCTCTAAAGCCAGATTGCTTTAACAAAATTGTCATCATTTTATACATGACAGATTGGCTTCAAATAAAATGGTATATGGGAGGAAAACTGTATTTTGCTTACACTTAGGAATGCCTGTAAACATAACAGAGTTTTAAAAAAAATCTTGGTGTTTTAACAAATGCATATTGTGAAAAAGAGGAAGAATAAATTAGCTGGTTGCCTGTGAAGTAATTGTGCTAAAAACATTCATTTTTAATATATGAGAGTTCACATTTTGATTCATATACTTGCAAAAGAAAAGTGGGAATTTTTTCCTTAATGCTTTGACTATTTAAGGAAAGCTTTTGTGCTGTGCCACTCTGCTTTTAAGAAATTCCAGAGGTACAGATACAATTGAGGGTGAACTTGAATTTGTTCCGTGGGCACGGCCTTTTCTGTTGTGGTAAAACAAAGTTAAAATGACAACGGTTCTGAAGAAAGTGCTTCAAGACCATGTCCTGTTTCACTCTTTCCAGATGACTAAAATCACCCTCATTTCCCAAGTCTTACATCGGGGGAAGAGGATATGTGGTTTAAAAGAGTGGCAAATACTAGTTAAGGTCAGCCTTTTTCTGAATGTGAACATTCAGTTTTGCTGCATGAAGATAGGGGCAGGTATTGTAGAGTAAAATTCTCATACAGAAAATGTCTGAAAGTAACAAATTAGGTGATTACCGCAGTCTCCTTATCCACTGTCATCTTTAGTCGTCGTGCTTGTTTTCAAGGCTGTTTTGTGTGTTTGTTTTTAAATGCTGCTGTCTTACATAAGTCAGGCTACTTGCTTTAAAGTATCAGAAGAGTCCCATAATATTGAAAAAATTGAAATCCAAAAAAAAATGAAGTATGAATTCTGAGTCACATGTTTTAGATATGGTGTTAAACAACATAACACATTATCTTGAATGGAAGATGTTACTACCTTGATGTCATCAGTTCAGCTTGACCAGAAGCAATGCCGACCTTTCACTGAGAATCTTTTAAACTGACCCCAAATGTCCCTATTCTTCTCAATGATTTAAAATGTCCTGTGCGAACTCTTCTATCAGTCAATATATATTTTTCAGTGTTCTTACTGAGTTTTGTTATTTGCTTTTAGTTCTTTTCTCTGTTTAATTTGCTGGTTTATGTTTTATGAAGAAATCCACTTTCAGAAGAAATAGTGACTTATTTTCTGTGGGTGTTTCCTTTCTTCACTACTTTAAGAATTTTCAAGTATAAATAAATTGTGAGAATACATATGTGTGCAAGGAGCATGGGGAAGAGTTAACTAATTTTTAAATTGAAATGAGGGAAATACTGGGCTGACTCTACTGGTGTTTTTCAGAGTGTTCCTCAATTTAACAAAGCAAAGCACTGAGTTGTATTTCTTCCTAACATAGATGTTTAAAAACATCTTCTACATGTAAGTAACAAGGACTAATGCTCAAAGTATTGTCTGAAAAATCTAGAAATATCTGCATGCTGTTATGAACGATTCTGTCTCTTTATGGAGAGTTGTTTAGGCTTTTTAGAAACTCATTAATTTGATTGTAAGTGCCTCACTGTTATCAGGAAAAGAAGCTTTAGAAAATGGTTTCAGAATGTGTCATTTTCTCCTTGTTTTAATCTGAGACAGTGTGTGGGCATGCTGGTATTTTAAAAGGCTAAAAATGTTGTACATATTGCTGTGTCTTCAAATATGAGGGAAGATTACAAACAGAAATTTTCTTCAAGCCTCTGTCTGAAATTCTGCTTTTCTTCTCAGTAGTAATTCTTCCATTTTTACGGAGGGATCTTTCATTCTTTTTTTTCATTTTCAATTTGTTGTAATTCAGCAAAACAAATGTTTTAAAAGCCAAGTCAGCTTTCTACCATGTTGATCTTAATATTTAATGCTTTATAAAATAAAACCCTGTGTTTTAATTTGAACTGGTTTCATTATTTTTTTATGAAATGATTTGCGGTATTAGACTGTCATTTGGTTTCAATATTAATATATAACATGAACTACGTGGGTGTCACTTATTTTCAGTAGTAAATAACTGCTTAACCGATTACTTTACTTTAACGTAGTTCTACTGTTCTTCTTGAGCCTCGTGATCTGCATGTTCGAACAATATTTGGTGTGTGTTTTTGCAAAATAGCATTTACATACTGTGTCATTAAAAACAGGTTTCATGGTGTCATGGTGGTCGGAATCAGGGAATGTCGTGTAGTTGGTTTCAAAATCCATCAGTAGGTTAATCATTAATTATTCTTTTTCCAGGAAAAAACTGATGAGGTTGTTTCAGAATTTGAATTTACTAGAATTCCTTTTTTTTTTTTGCATTTAAAAAACAGTTTGCATTTTCACCTTAAAGTGGGTTAATTTGGTAAGAAAAGGTACCTTTTCTGTTTGTATTGTGGCTTGTTCATTTTCTCATAAACTGTATTTGGTAGCTAAAATGTTGAAAGCAGTTTGGGAACAAAATGTCTGCTCAAACCATGACAAAATTGGCCACAATTTGCCGATTGGGCTGATAACAAAAGCCAGCAACACAAAATAGGTAGAAAAACAGTTTGTTCGGTGATGTGAGACCACTGAAGCTCTTTTTTGCATTTTTTTTTTTCATTCTGATGCTTATGTTGTGATGGAAATACATGAAGTCTCTGCTTACCATAGTTTCTGATTAACTATTTCATCTTTGGATTTCTTTTAAAACTTCAGAAAACAAGCTGCCCACTGGACATCTGAGAAAAATTTGAAATAAGAGCCAGCTCTGCACCTAAACCTTTTGTTTTCTCTAGACCCCACTTGATTGTAAATGTCCCAAAGCTCATATTTTGATCGTTTAAAGCAGCATTTAAATTCCATTTCCCCCACCACCCCAATCTTCAACATTGAATTGTATGCCTGTTACTACACTTTTGCAAGTGTAAAACAAAAATTCAAGTTTGCAGTTTAACACAAAAGTTCTCTTCCTGGACATATAGTTGACAAAAATATCAACAGCTAAAAGTACATATTGGCTCTCATATCATCTTCACAGACTGTAAGCAACTATTAATGTTTTACATGAGACAATACATTTTTTTTCAAACGATAGAACGAGATAACAGCCTCCTCTCCCTTGCCTCTGCTGCTGTAACTTCTCATACCTTGTGTTGCCTCTGTGTGTGTGATAGTCTTTTTTTTTTTGGTCTTAAAAATCAGATACTCCAGGACAATAATTAGGATGAGGTTTATGTTTCTACTTATCTAATCTTTGTTTTCACAAATAAATACAAATAACTCAAACTGAAACTTGATGGCTTTGGTGATAATATAATAGCAGCCACGGGGAAATTTTCTTCATTTTAATGTTCTTTCACAACCCACATTCAGTTTCGGTAGGAAAATTATTAACCTTTTCAACAGCATGCTGAAATATGGGTTCACAATAGACTCCTGAGTATGATTTGCAGGTTTTGGTTCTATTTTGAGATTTTGGTGTACAGTTTTTCTCTTTTTTTCTCTTTCTTTCGTTCGTTCATTCTCTCATACCAATTGCTTTCTTTGACACCAATCACAATGACTTAAAATCCTTCACTTGATATCTTTTTAATGTGTGTCCATTATACAGTGTTTGCATGTATTTTTTATTATGAGAAGGGAGAATTCCTATTTCCTTCTCTCCTACTGATTGGTTCTATGGAAGAGGACATATTCTTTATTCTCACTGTTTTTCTCCGCTCTACTCCTCATGTGGAGGTTGTGAGTCCTCCAGCCCCATTTAAAAAAATCCAGTTGAGCCACATTTCCCCGAGGGCACCTGGCTCCATGTCAGGCATCAGATCTGACTCCTGTCTGCCTCCAGTGGCCTTGTGTCTGTGTCCATCACCAAAGCAAGTACCCCGGTTTGGGCTTGCTGTCCTGAAGTTCTGCACAGCCTCAGGCTTCCATGGGAGGCCTGGGTGACGGTGTCTTCACAGCTGACTGCTGCTGGGGCTGCAGGTCTGGAAAGGCTATTGGAGGGAGGTGATCATGATCTTGTTACTGTGGCTTCTTCACCTGAAACACACACGAGGGCAGGACCTGGGGCCAGAGAGGCTGGTGAGTAGGAGGATCTCGGATAACAGTTTCTGTTTTAGGCGTCCCCTTCTCCAAGTCTGGCTGGGACAGCCACACCTGCAGGGAGGGCCCTGATTGGGGTCGTGGTCCTGCCCCACATCTGGCAAGCCTGTGCCTCATGTATTCACAGTCATCTTTTTTGTTTGATCCCCATCTATCCTAAGTCCCCACCCCACCTCAGTGCCCTACCCTACCTGTTCCCACCATCCCTGCAAAGTTGAATATGGAAACTGAGAAACACATATTTTATCTGTAACAAATGTGGACATTTCCAGTATTGTAGCCTGCGTTTTTTTTTTCTTCTTCTTCTTCTGCTTCTCATACTTCCTGTATGAGGTTAGTTTTTTTTTTTTTTAATGATAAACAAACTATTTTTTTTTCAACTTTCTTGGGAGGCCTGGGTGTCTAGTGCCTCCTGCCTGCGTTGTTGTGAGCCTTTTGCTGGTGCTGTCTACCTGGGCACAGATGTCGGCGTGAGCAGAGCCTGAAAGCGGGAGTGGGGGATGTGGTATTTTGCACCCACCTCTCCTCCCCAGGGTTGCAGTGAGGAGGGTTGAGCTGGTAAAAACATTTCTGTTCTATTTGAAAGAGACTGCGGTAGAATTCATGGCTAAGTGTTCTGTGCAGGCAAAAGGAGCTGAAGGATGGAAGGCAAGGGGGATAGGGGCAGGGATGGAGCATGGCCAGAAGAGACGTTTGATGTTTAGGGAGAGATCACTGGTGCAGATTGAATATCCCACAGTGTTCAGTCCCACGCTGTGTGGATGAGCAACATCTGGAAAAGGAGATTAAGGGATGAAGCATGCCAACATTTCTCCCCAGGTCACCCCAAAAATGTGTTGAAAATTCTGGACGGCTTCTGAGCTGCTTGCTCTTTCCGCCCCTGGTTGAGATCTCAGGAGAGAGCGTCCAGCAAGTAGCTTGGGTACAGTTGATTAAGTGTGAACATCAGTAGCCAGCCGCATGGCCAACCTGCAGTCACCCATGGCCCTGCATACAAGAATGTCACTAGGAGCAGATATGACTTGCCACCGGTGGTTGTGTGTATCTGAATCACCTGGGGGCTGTGAAACACACATCCCTAGGACCCAGCCCCAGGGTTTCCTTCTTAGAATATCTGAGATGAGGCCGGAGAATTTGCATTTCTAACAACTCTCAGGTAAGGAGATGCTGCCAGTGCTGAGACTCCCATTGAGAACCACAGCCTAGAGCCAGGGTGGTTGAAATACCTGAAAACCATGTCTACTGGAGTCTGCAAGTTGTCTCCACTTTTTTCCTAATGTCCCTTTGTGTGCCCTACCACAAACTTAGAATCCACACCAGCCTCTCAGAAGGCCTTTTGCATTTCTCAGTAACTGCACAGCAAGGTTACTTGTCATCTTGACGTTTTACCATGTCCGTCAGACTATAAAGTGGCTAAAATGTTTTTGAGGTTTGGTTCTTTGAAAAATGGGTTTTATTTTACAGATAGTGAAAGGGTGAGTCTGTAGTGTATGGTATGACTAGACTAGAAAACAATCTACCAAGGGCCGACCCTTGGGTTGCTGCCCCTTGACAATTTCCACCTTTACTATAAACTAAGGGAGCTGTCATAGGTTCTTCCCTATACAGAGCACTCTTGACGGAAGTGACACCATCTTAGAAAAAGACTCCATCTTACGTGTCAAAAGGCATCATGCCAACAGGGAACAGATGACCACCTAATCAATAAAGACCACACCCAACCAGAGAGGGCCATCACCAGCTCTTTTCTACTATCAGTCCTTGCCAGAGGTCTTGGGGCTATAAGAAGAGCAGGATTTCACCAGCTTGAGATGGTCATGTTAACAGAGTCTTGCTCTGTTGTTGTCGTGATCAGCACCCGGCATCTGTTGCCAGACTCTGCCCACATCAAAGACTCTTGATGTCTGTCCGGAACAGGCCAGGACACTCTCATCCACGTTGCTCTCGTTGGATTGGCTCATTAACCCTTTCTTCTATCCCCTTCTGACTCTTTTTTTTTTCAAAGTCACATTTATGCTCTTTTATCCCCTTTCTCTCGATGTTAAATGTTACTGTTTCATGTGGAATGTTTAATATAGCATTTATATATTGACTAAATTAAGGACACTGCTGTGTATGGTTTGCAATATTGACTGACTTGCAGAGTGGCTTGAGCCTGAGTACTCACAGCTCTGACTACCAACTGAACAGGACATACTCAGGAGAATCACTTCCTTGGGAACTCCATGTAACTTGTGGCTTTTGTGATTGAAATAGCATCGGTAAAAGTCTGACCCTGTGGAGAGACACAAATGTGCATGGACCTGGCTATGTCTGACTTTGTGCTGCTCGGGACACTCTGCACCCAAAAGTGAGCCAGCCTGGAAGACCTCGGGGGTCAGATGTTTGAAGGGGCTGCTGAGTGTCCTGGCAAGCAGCAGAGCCTCACCATCAGTTCGCTGCATGGAAGGCTGTGTCCCTCTATTTCCCTGCTAGTTTTTGAATTCCCTTGAGCTCCGATCTTTCCTAGGTGAGAGAGATGATCCCAATAGCACCAACCTGAGAGGGCTGGGGAGATGTTTGAAGGAAAGCTCAGCTGGGGAGCTGTAGCTGGCCTATGGTACGTGTTCGGGTGTGTGTCCTGGGACTGACACACTCTGCTGACAGGGGTATTGAAAGTCCCCACTCAAAGACACAGAATCTTCCTGACCAAGTGTAGGTCGGTAACGATGCGTGGAGCACTTTGCAGAAACTGCTTCTCAGGGGAGGTCCCCTTGAAAAGGTGCTAAGTCTACTCAGAGATACGTGGCTGGAGCTCTACACGCGGGAGCCTCTGTCAGAGACAAGGGCCGGGGGACTCAAGTACTGCTGCCTGGCTGCCCTGCCCTGACAGCTCTAGCAGCACACGAGTCTGATTTATACAAGGAACCCATCTCATATCTCCCTAAAATTAGTCTATGATAAGCAATATACATTTCCTGAGTGTGCGGTCTAGGTTTTACTATTCTGAAAAATAAAAACAGTGGACTCCTGAGAACCGAACAGTTTGGCAGTTACTGAGCAGGCTCCATCCTCCTTGGCAATTCTTTTGAAATCTCAAAAAGTTGGCTTCCTATAGTGTTAGAATCTGACGTGAGTCAAGATGGACAGGGTGTGAGTTCCTCACTCGTCCCTTTCCTATGCACTGAGGAAGACCTCGGTGCTGCCAATGGGGCAGAGCTAGCTCCAGTGTGTTTTTGCATGTGGCTGACTGGAAGCTCTGGCTTGGGCTCTCAGCAGTGAGGTACTGGCAGTTCCTTGGATGTCACAGCGAATCGAAGCTTGTGGTCTTCACTTCCTCCTGCCTTGAGACTTACTGCGCAGAAAGTAGAGGCTTGGATGGTTCAACTTCAAGGGCAAAACAGCCTGCCTCGGGGGTGGGATTGGGGTTGGGCATCTGTGCCACTGCTTCTCTCCCCTTGTCAGTTTACCATGCCAGCAGCCTTCTGTCTGATTGTCATCAGGAACAGAAAGAGCATGATTTGGGAGCTAGCTGGGGAACTTCGTGAAGGTTGCCTGAGCTGCATTTTGGGCCCCCAGTTAGGGCTTCTATTCAGGGTGATGTGTGTGACCCTGAGGCCATCTCTCAGATCTGGGGGGAAGTGAGGTTGTGTACCCACAGTGGGGAGGCCTACCTGGGGGCTCCTCAATATTAGACACCTGCAGGAACAGCAGGTCAGCCAAGCCAAGAGTAAGAGTGGCCCTGTCTGTGACTAGAAGCTTCTTCAGGGCTGCCTCAACACTGGGGTGGCACTGGTGGTCTCCACCCACTCCCAGTGTACACTGGCATCTAGGAAGCCATGTGTGATCGGCTCTGAATTAGGGGCAAAACTTTTAGTTCTCAGATGAAGTGTCATGGGTTTCTTCAGTGATAACTAGACAGCCAGGCCAAGGTAGAGCTGATTCATCCTTGCAAAACCTCCCAGACAAGCCAGCTCAGGCCTTGCAATGGAGAACTGGAATTCAGAGTCTTCTCAGCTTTGGCCAGAAGCCAAAGGTAGGAGAGGTAGGAGAGACCCAGGTCCCGGTCCCAGCTGTGTCCTATCCAGAGTGACCTTGGGAAGGTTGCCAACTTCCTTTTTCAGTGAGCTTTGCTTTCTTTACCTGCAAAGTGAAGGGTTGGTTTGATGATCCTTAAGGGTGGCCACCTCTCACTCTGTGACTTTGGCCCAAGGTCCACATGGTTGGGTGTTCCATACTGTGGCCCTCCTGGGCTATTGCATTTTGGTTTTTCATCGCACTCAGAAGTGGGGGTAACTGGTGAGGGGCACGGGTTGGTAAACCACCTCTCTATTTCAGTGATGAAACTAAAGAAACCAGGTTTCCCCTTCCACCCCTACCGGCCACTGATGCATTACTTAGTTCCTGTTTCTCTTTGCCCACCCAGGAAGGCATTGTGTATGAAATCCTGGGCCCAGATGCTGGACTTTAAGCCACATGAGAAAATGCTAGCTCATAGGACTCAAAACGGGAAGCTGGCTTTCCCAACAGATTTATCTGGGCAGTGCTCCTCCCAGAATGTGTAGGGATCACGGGGCCAGGTTCGTCAAGACTCAGGAAGCTTGATTTTTCACTGTCACTAGCCAATAAGGCCTTTAAGGAAAAAACAAATAAGACTGTAGGGGTTTGTATGGATCCGTTAACTCACTTGTACAAGACATTGGGAAAGATACCGGGGTGGAGGGGGGAACAATACAGTTTCAAAAGATAAATAGAGACTGTCACAATTGCCACATGTCCTGGCAGCCAGGGCTACCGGCTCAAGAGAAGCTTTATTCCCTGGCCTGCAGTGCTGCAAGAGACCCTAGGAGGAGGAGAGCTCTGCCAGGCCCTGCGGGCTGGGCAACCCACCTTCGGCCACATTTCCTAACACCACTCAGCAGAACCATGCCAGCAAAGGCCAGTGTACAAAAAAAATACGGTGTGCCAAAAAAAAAAGTTATGCCCATATATGTTCAGGAAGTGCACAATAATTTAAACAGCTTTCTTATTTCTTAACTTCTCTGGGTCTTTTGTGTGCTACTGTATCTTGTGAATGAGTCTCAAGAGAAAGGATGAAGCTTTTCCAAAATCACATCCCCTCATCTCATTTACAGAAAAATTTGTGCCTAATATTAACCAAAGGAAATGGGGAGTGGCAGGGCCAGTGGGTTTTCATGGTGAACTGAGGGTTGCGCCTTGGACAGGTTGTATGTGGAAGGGACGGCAGGGTTCCCAAGGAAGCTTTGCACGGTCATGGGTAGAGCTATCCCTTCTTCATCCATAGTGAATATGGCTGGAAATAGCGGGTAGTCTTGGATTTGACCTCCCTCCCATGAAAGTGCTGTCTCTGGTTCACTCCTGGAAAAACCGCTTTCTCCCCAAAGTGTGTCTGAGCAGCAGATTTAAGCATGAAGTTGGTTTTGTGGGGCTACAGTATGGACTTTGGGAAGATGGTGCCATCTGTATTTCTGATTCTGCCGTCCCTCTCTCTGTCTTTGGAAGTATCCTTTCACGTATTTGGAAGACTGAGAATGATTTTCTGCAAACAGTGAGCCAGACCACACTGGTCTCAAGCAGCAGAGCAGTTATTAACAGAATCACAGTCTTTCTGGAGCTGCTGTCAGTCCTGTGCTGTCCTCAGGGACGTTGCTTGGTCAGGGCCCCACTTCTTATCTACCCTTCCCTCTACCTCACCGAGGCTGCTTGGCCCAGGTTTATCGTGATTATTCGATGTACCTGGGAGGCCATGTCTCCCGGGGAGGCTCAGGACCTCGTTGGGTTGGAATTCCATGGGGATCTCTCATTGGGTCTCTTTGGGCCCTTGGAGAGGGGAGTGCAGGGCACCACCTGGGCAAACACCTGTGCCATCCTGTAAGTCCTTGTGTGACTCTTCATCCAAGTCAACGGGGGCATGTAGGGGAAGAGCCTCAGGGCCCACCAGGAGTCAGACTCTGACCAGGAAGTCAGAACTGAGTCAACTTTTCAATAAACACACAGGTTGGCCCCAAACAAAGCAGCAGGGTTTTGGGAACATCTGCCTTTTTAGTCTCTTCTGAATTCTGTTTATGTGGACACCCCATGCTCTGCACCACTGTTGCCGCCAGCAATGTTTGTTGCTTGTCAATATTTGAATAGATGCTGATAAATTTGATTCTCTGGCTTATTGTGGCATTCATGATATGTCTTTCCCTTTTCAGTCTCCATGTACTAGAGCAACTGTCAGTGTGGTTGGCAGTGACCTGTGTTTTTCATGCATGTTTTTGTTTCAGAATAACTGGGAGATGAAACAGGAAGCTCTATGACACACTTGATCGAATATGACAGACACCGAAAATCAGGACTCAGCCCCCTCCAGCACCTCTACCTGTTGCCCGCCGATCACAGACGGGATGCAGCTGAAAGATTCCCTGGGGCCTGGTTCTGACCGCCCGCTGTGGACTCTGAGGCCTCTGCATTTGCGGGTGGTCTGCCTGTGATATTTTGGTCATGGTCTGGTCTGGTCGGTTTCCCATTTGTCTGGCCAGTCTCTATGTGTCTTAATCCCTTGTCCTTCATTAAAAGCAAAACTAAAGAAAACAGAATTGTTTGCTTATTAGCTACCTTTAAGCACTGATTGAAAGGTGTTTGAGGGAACCCTGGCATTACCTCACAGTTCGTCTGACATCTTTAAATGTGTATTGGGCTTGACTCTCTCATAACTCAGCCACGCTTGCCTTGCTGCTTCTTGTATCTCTCCCAGATTGCTGTAGAGTCAGTGTGGGCAGACTGACATTTGAGAGAAACGTTGAGCTTCATCTGGAAACCTCTTTTCACACCCACCCTGATCGTGGCCTATAAACTGTGACCCCAAGATCTCCATTCACCTCGGGCTTTCCACTAGAGACATCTACCATCTCTGCTGCCTCCCTCCCCTCACACATCCGTTACTGCTTCACTTATTCATCCCATAAGGATTTCTTGCGGGCCTGCTGTGTGCTGGGTTCTGGAGACAAAACAGTGGGTGGGATTAACTCAGCCCCGGTCCCCACCCAGCACCTCTAGCCAAGTCTGAGTGGGCTCTGCTGAAGAAGTGTTGGGCACACTGCACAGTTCATCATGGTAAACGGCTCCGTCCCATTTCACTTAGATGCCCCGATTTCCTAAATGCTCTCTTGAACTCTGACACTCTGAGACTGGCACCTGAACAGTCTATACAACGGTGAAATAGCGAAGCCTTCCTTCTGTGTAATCCCACTCTCTTCCCTAACCTCAAACAGGACAATTTGACCCCCTCCTGAGGACATGACCAGAGAGGCCATTAGTAGGAGCCTTCCAGAACTTTCTGGCAATCTTCACTTTTAAGCTTAGCAAACATCCAAGAATAATTTTAAATGACCATGTTTACTGTTTTGTACTTGTTGGAATTAGTTTACCAATAGGCCATGATAATGATCACAAAAGCCACTACGTGCATGCAGTGTTCATTGCAATGCATATCGAGGTCTCAGCCCAAATGCCCCCTTCTCAGGGAGAATTCCCTGAGCACCATGTCCTGAGAGGACCCTCCTTCCTCCCCACTGTTTCTCTCTATCTTGTGATTTTATTTTATTTTTTTCATAGACTTACCATTATCAGCACTTATTCTGAATGTTCAATTATCTGTCTGTCTCTCACTCCACTCCCAAAATTCTGCTCTAGAAAGGCAGATTGTGGTCTCTCTTATTTCCCGGTCTGTCCCCGGTGTTTGAGATCTGAGCCTCATCAACAACTATGGGCTGACTGGGTTCATCCTCTCATTACTTCTCAGGCACACTGAGATGCTGAGCAGCCCAGTGCTCTGACCATGTTTGGCGGATAAGGAAACTGATCTGAGTCTGGTGAATGGCCTCACTGGGGTGAGGACCCAGGCTTTCCTCTGGGACATCACCCAGCAGAAAAGGGTGATCGTGAACGCTCTACTGTCTGGATAGTCAGGTTCTCATCAGAAACCAAACTTTGCCTTGCTGATAAACTTCCTAAAGTTCACATTATTTGCCCCCATCCTGGAAGATAAGGACCACTGTGTTGTGGAGGGAATTAGCCTCAGCTGGGTGTCTCTGGATGCTACTTTTCCCAGAAGAACACTAAGAAGAGCAGATGAGATGAATACAAAGATTCCACCTTGCCCTGAGATTCTGCTGGTTCTACCTGGCTAGGTTCTAGCAGAAGAGAAGGAAGTGTACAAGGGTAACATGTGCAAGGGCAGTGTACAGGGGTAACATGGACATCAGGGACAGTCCTCCTGAGGATGTGGGGAGCCAGGCCCAACTGTGGGTTAGCAGAGTTGCTGACACACACCTAACTCTGGCCCCTCTGGACACACCTTTGTCCAGGTGCAAGGGTTTCCACTGGGAAGAACATCTCCACCCAAGTGATCACTCTTCCTCTGTGTTCTTGAGCGGGATGAAACCACATTCTCTACCCATTTCCCAGTCTCACCCCCAGGATTATTTATGACCTCAAAAAGATGGAAGTCACAGGTGCAGGGAGGACCAGACATAACCCATATGGTGCCTGCAGGATAGTTAGTTCACAAGGATATTAGGAGAAAGAGCAAAAGAGAAGTGACCACACAATTCTAGATGGTTAAGGCAGTAGTTCTGACCCTGGCCAGACATTAGAATTACCCAGGGGCTATGAAAAATCCAGACACCGAGGATCCGCTTGGACCAATCACATCAGAATCTGGGGAGTGAGGGGGTGTAGACATCAGTATTTTTTACAACTCTGCAGGTCATTTCAATGCATAGCCAAGACTGAGAAACACTGGTCTTTCCATGTACCATCCACTATGGTAGCTGTTAGCCACAGATATCTATGGAACATATCAAATGTGGCTTGTACAACCAAGGGACTGAATTTTAAAATTCCTTTTTATTTTAAATTTAAATATCCACATGTGACTTGTGGCTGCCATATTGGACTCTGCAGATACAGAACAAGTCTATGAGCACAGGAAGTTCTACTGGCTAGTGTGGTCCAGGGGAACCTGGAGTCCTATAACTGCCAAGTGAAATCCTGCTAAGCCTGAAGGGACTTTAAGGTAATTCTGTCTGTTAACTTCACTAACGAGCCCTCCTGTCTTGGATTTGCTGTATATTTTTCTTCCATGTTTCAAGCCAGGGCTTGTGCAGCAGCAAGGGCGACAAACTTTCAAAGCACTGCATTGTAGGACTGAAAAGCATTGAAAATACAGTTATGCACTCAATGATGTTTCTGCATATACAATAGCGGTCCCGTAAGATTATAACGGAGCTGAAAAATTCCTATCACCTAGTAATGTTGCAACTGCCATAATGTTGTAGCACAATGCATTATCTTTTCTATGTGAAGACATGTTTAGATGCACATATTCTTACCATTGTGTTACAATGGCCTACAGTATTTAGTGCACTGAAATGCTGTACAAGTTTGTAGCCTAGGAGTAATAGGCCATACCATATAGCCTAGGCATGTAGTGCGCTATGCCATCTAGGATTGTGTAAGTATACTCTGTGATATTCGCATTACAACGAAATTGCCTAACGATGCGTTTCTCAGACTGTATCCTTCTCATTAGCAATGCATGATTGTATCTGTAAAAATCTAAGGCCCAGACCTAAGTACTTTGGTGTTCATTCCCTTGGTTTACTCAGTTTGTATCTATGAAGACCCAGTTCTAGAAAGGAGCTTTCTAAATTATTGTTTAGTTCATGTAATCCAAGAATTGACGAGACTTTTGGAAAAGCAGAGTGCTGGAAGTGCCACCTTTCGGAGGTCACGGATTTAGTCAGGTGGCCCAGCAAACTCGACTCATTGGGGTTAGAGATGGAGAATTAGAACCAAAGCTGAATCACTTTCTGCTTATCACTCACAGACTGCCAGATTTTCTTTTTTTGTTGGAGGGAAAGCACCTTACAACAAATAATAATACTATTTTGAATTTCAGAGCTTTCCCTTTTTCAAAGCACTTTACCATCTCTGACTTATTTTGTCCTCCCAACAAGGCCGTAAGATAAGGAGGGGAGGGCTTTTTAGAGCCTGTCTAACACCCTAAGACAGAGCTTAATATTGCTGAAAGCATTGAAAAGTACAAGTTTTGTTTTCGCATCCCCGGCCACACTTAAGTACTTAGTGGCATAACTTGAAACAAATTGACATAGATTTTTAATCCTACAGTGGACTGTGTTTTTAAAAGACACTAGAGCTTCACATTTGTTCCCTCTGGTTGCATCCCAGGTTTCTAACCCTTGTGCCTACATTTTTGGGAGCCATTTCTTCCTCAGAACTTTGTGTGATCTGCGAATTTGGTAAATATGCCTTCATTTACCATGTCTCCTTCCAAGGTGTGTTTTTTTTTTTTTTTTGGACGGAATAGCTCACTGCAACCTCTACCTCCCGGGTTCAAGTGATTCTCCTGCCTCAGCCTCCCGAGTAGCTAGGACTACAGGCACCCGCCACCATGCTTGGCTTATTTTATTTTATTTTATTTTTTGTATTATTAGTAGAGACAGGGTTTCACCATGTTAGCCAGGATGGTCTCAATCTCTTGACCTCGTGATCCACCCGCTTCAGCCTCCCAAAGTGCTGGGATTACAGGCGTGAACCACCGTACCCAGCCTCCAAGGTGTTTTTTAAATGGTGAATGGGACAGAACACAGGACAGAGCCCCTGGCTCTCCACGAAGAAGGTCCTGTGTCACTCCAAAGGATGTCCCCTGTGCAGAACCACCAACGCCAGGCTGACATCCTCGCTTTTGGGTCCTCAACCTTCTCACGGGTAGAGCTGCAGAGTCATTTCAAACCATACTTGACTGTGGGCAGAAAGCACGGAATTGTCTGTCCAACTGGGGACTCAGGAGCAGCCTGGCTGTCTGCAGCAGCTGCAAAGGGAGCAAAGGCAGGCAGGACTTCCATGAGCCAGGAGGTGGCCTTCTTTGGAGACGAGTGTCCTGCCAATTGCAAGTCCTCCTGGTCACACCATCATCTGGCCCATCTTTTGTATCTTAGATCGGATAGGGTGAGAGGTTTTCAAATGCTTTACTGAAATCAAGACACACTTTCTGGGGCATTCCCCTAATCGACTGTTCTGGTGAAGCTCGTCAAAACAGGAAATGAGGTTAGCATGGAATGACTTTCTCTTAGAGAACTTATGTTGCTTCCTTGAGACCACCACTTTCTTCCCAAAAGCTTGTGAGCCTTGTTTCGTGTCTCCTCTGGGTTTTTTTGGAACTTGGAGGAAGTCTGTTCTTCTGTAGTTTTTAGAATCCATTCCCCTGGAAAATGGTGGTGGTATTTTCTTGTTCCCGGTCTTCCAGACTCTCTCCTTTTTCCTCCAGTATCTCTAAGATGTTTGCAAGTTTGTCTGAAGTGAGATCTGCACATACTCGAACCACAGCAAGAATGGGATTGAGCCACACGTTCTGTGCCCATGACCAGGCTGACAGGGCCACATGTGGCCTCCCTGGCATGGGCTTTAGGCAGCTCCTTCCCCTGAGAAGCTGTTGGATCCACATGTTCTCACTTTATCAAAAATGGCAGGAAGAGGAAACTGATCTGGTGGAGATGAAACTTAGTGGGAACACTCCGCTTTCCTCCCCTGCTCCGTGTGTGAGCACTTGGCTCAGAAATGCACTGTGGCTGAGACAGCCCTATCTGGCTTCACCTAAGCCAACCCCCGTGTTGAGTTCTTTAACTCAGTTATCAAAGCAGTGAGGGTTTCAGATCTAGACAAGCTGCATCATGCTTATTTTTGCTGAGGTTTTCTGACAAATGGCTCTACTTGAAATTTCCAGATTTAAATGTCTGTTTTATTAAAACTAAAGTACTTTTGAGTCATATTTGCTTTTATGCAGTAAAAGAGAGTCCATGAGAAGGAATAGCTGGCTTTGCCTCACAAGTGTTTAGGGAGGGCTGCTGTCTCCAATGCGAGACCTGGATTACCTTTTGGAGATTCACCTACTTCTCATGATGCTCTTGTTGCTGGAATCATGGTCTGTTACATGCTTTACATGACTTAGCAGGATCTTGAAAGCTGTCCTGAGTGCTACTGCTGGAATGGGGTAGATTTCAGTTCCCTCTCCCTTAGTCCCGCGTGAACCTCAGCCTCACTCTACTCAGGTCTAGGGTACTTAGTATGTTCAGTGATGATTGTCTACGTAGATGGATTAAAAAATGTGCACCTTTATAATCATCCCAGCTACCACCTAAGATTCTAGCTTGCTCTGGAGACATTTTTGGTGGTTTACAATGTTATTTTCCAGTGTGCATAGGCAGGCCCCAGAGGCAAGGTGATCATCCCTTTGTTTCTGTTAAGAAAACTGAGTTTTAGTGAGGACAATCAATTTTTCCCATATCACAAAAATGGTCATGCGATGCTGCATCCCATATTTAAGTCCAGAGTGATGAACTTCTCCCTATCCCTCTATTACGCTGCCATTTTATATTTTGTAGATGTGTAAAATCAAATGTCATTCTTCCCTAAAAAGGACTGTGAACGGTAAGCAACAGTTGGGAAGGGTGACACCAGACAATGGCTGAAAACAGGGCGACTGGAAGTTGACTGATGGGTGCTGAGCGCTTGGACCCCTTCCTGCTGCAGACCCCAGTGGAGTCTCCTCAGCAGGGGACACCGGTGGCCCCCATTGGCCCTGCCTCCTGCCAGGGCTGTGTGAGGATCCACACGGGCTGGGATGAGGGTGGATGTTGTTCTGCAAAAACTGCCCACCACTCAAAAGTGATGTTGTGGCCGGGCACGGTGGCTCACACCTGTAATCCCAGCACTTTGGGAGGCTGAGGTGGGTGGATCAAGAGGTCAGGAGTTCGAGACCAGCCTGGCCAACATGGTGAAACCCTGTCTCTACTGAAGATACAAAAAATTAGCCGGGTGTGGTGGCACGCACCTGTAATCCCAGCTACTTGGGAGGCTAAGGCAGGAGAATCACTTGAACCCAGGAGGTAGAGATTGCAGTGAACTGAGATTGTGCCATTGCACTCCAGCCTGGGTGACAGGGTGAGACTCCATCTCAAAAAAATTAAAAAATTAAAAAATTAAATTAAAAATATTGATGTTGCTGGGTCAAAAAGGGAGAGGCCCTACCCGGACACCTTAGCACTGGAATCTGCATTTCAGCAAGATCCCAGGGGGCTGTCACAGTTGCTAGCTCAGACAGGGACTCCTGGGCCCCAGGCAGGCCTCCCCGACTCAGCTAATGGGGATGGAGCAGAGGATGGAATGTTTGAGAACCACCAACATGCAGCAAGGAAATTAGTGAGAAATGAATTCCACCTGCCAGAAGGGAATTTGAGAAGGGAATGCACAAATACCATCGAAAACTATGACTCTTCTACCTCCAGCCCTTGCCACCAATTCCTATCCCATTATTTTCATATCTGAGAGGGTTGATAGGCAGCAGACACACTGACTCTGTAAGCATTGTCCCTGGTCCCTGCAGGCGAGGTGACCATGTACCTGAGTTCGCTCAGGGTGGTCCTGTCCATGCCTATTAGAAATGAGTTCATAATGCCTTTCAGCTCTGCCTTTCACTCTTAGGCATGCCCTCACTTGACAATGCCTATCTGGCTTGGATACCCTCACTTTAGAGTACCTTATATCTGCTATTATATTTCCCCAAGAAGTTGCTTTACGAACACTGACTCCTCAACACACGGTCATCTCTAAAAGGAAGGGTGTTTGGCAGTTCCTCAACAGTTCTGGAAAGGCTGCCTTAGTGGAAGCAGAGTCAGCCATGGGGGGATGAGAACGAAAGTGTGCACTCAAGCATGTGTGTGTTTGGAGTGTGTGGGTATGGGTGTGTGACAAGGTCATATGGGTTCTGTGTACCTTAATGTGTGACACAAGTGTGGGTGCAGAAGAGGACACGGGTTGTCTGGTGCGTGGGTGCCTATATGCACATGGGGTGGTTGTGTGTGTGTGTGAGTGCACATCTATGGTATGTGTGTATAGTTGTGCATACATGTCTGTGTGTTTAGAATGTTTGGTGTGGTATGGTGTGTGGGAATGCATGGGTGAATATAAGTGTGGTGTCTTGGTGGATGTGTGCATGGATGTAGTATGTGATGTGGCTGGATGTGGGTATGACATGTGTGCAGTATGAGCGTCGGTTTCTGTAGCTTGTGTGTGTATGCAGTATGTATGTTTGTGGTGCATGTGCATTGTGTGTGGCTGAGTGTGGGTGTCTATGTTGCATGTGGAGTGAGGTGTTTGTGATGTGTATGGGTGTGTGCGGTGGGTATATGCTGGTACCTGTGTGCATATGTGTTGGTGTGTGGAGTGGCTGTAGGTGACACGTGATGCCATGTGTGTCTCCTGAGCTTGTGTGTGGCTGTCCCCAGACCCACTGCAGACTCAAGCGTGGCTCCACGTGGCGCCACCACAGGAGGAGCCTCTGTGCCCTGGGAGCTGGTGTGGAGAAGGGTCTCACTCTTGCCTGTCCCTGGGCATCCACCATGGCTGCACTGGGAAGCCACTGGGTGCAATGGTGTTGCTGTGTGGGTTGGGGCCTCAGGTTCACAGGCAGCAAGCATAGACCAGATCCACCCAGCACCCTGACTGTTGAGGACGGGCCCTGGCTGTGGCTCTGCAGCCCAGTTAGCTCCTGCTGCATAGTCAGGCCTCTGGAGAGATGTTACTGGGGAAGAATCACTGAATGGATTTCCTTCCTCCTGCCCTGTTTGGATAGGGACACTTGTGGGTGCTTCTGGCTCCAACTTTTGTGTGCAGTGGCTATGACGGAGAAGAGATGAGCTCCCTCTCCAGCCTTCTGGGCTGCTGGCATCCTCTATATGTTTCTCCTTGGGGATACTCTCAATGAGGCCAATTCCGGGCTGCGGGGGGCTTTTCCCTCTGTCACTGAGGGGCCTCCACAGGGATCTGCCTGGCTGCAAGATGCTGATGGGTGGAGGGGTGGCCCACCTGACCTCCAGGAGCAGGAGCTCCCAGCCCTGTCCCTCACTTGTTGCCCCTCTGGAAGAACATTGCTCTTGTTAGCTAACAACCACCTGACTTTCCTTGATCTGTCTCTCCCTGAGGCAAGAACGACCTAGGTCTGAAGACTGAAGATCAGTGCTGGGGCCCCTCTTGGAAGGCTGAGGAAGTGGAGAAGTGTCCAGGTCTGGTCTGCTTAGCCTTCCACTAGTTGTTGGAGCTCTTTGAGCCTTGGTTTCCAAACCCAAAAACTGGGAGAATGACACCAACCCAGCAGCACAGGGGGACCTTTGCAATAAGGTACGAACCCACTCAGCATGATGCTTGGCACAAAGCACAAAGCCAATAAATGCTGGCTATTATCACTATTATTTTAATTCAGAGGTTCAAATATTGAGAATGAAATAAATATACCAGGAAGTAGTAGCATTGTGCCGTCAGAAATATACTCTGATGGGGTCCTAGCGATCTTAGTCATGAAAATCAAATATCAGAAGAAAGACAAGATGATCTAGGAAGAAGGGATGCCAGCAGTCTTAGAAAAAACAAAAAACGAAAACAAACAACAAAAAACAAAACTGGTGGTGGACAGTGAGACAACAGGAGCAAATACAGGACCAGCTAGCCAGACACTGCTTCCTCTCCCTTTGACAGGCAGGACAGGAGCCCACTCCCAAATCTGCAGGATCAGACACGATAGATGAACAGTGATTTGCCTGAGTGTAAATATTGTGATGTCTTTCTTTTCTTGAACTTTTAGCGTTGCTGGTAAACAGGGTGCATCCAGAATTGTTTTTCTGAGAACTGACTTTTGAGGAAATAGGGGAAAAAGGGGTTTTTATTAGCTAATTGTTAGTCTTGTGCGTGACTCAAAACCTTCTTATTCTGTTTCTTAACTTTGCTTCAGGAGACCCTTGACCAAAAAATAGCTTTGTTTTTAATTGATGAAAGAAAAATCATTACAATGTGTAAGTATGCCAATTCAAACACGGCAAAACTTTCAAAGACAAAGTGGGGGTGGGGAAGTCATTCTGAAGAAGATCTCTGAGACAAGAAAAAGAACCAATCCAAATCCCCATTTGTGTTTTCTAATGAGAAACTCCTCACACGCCATTTCCCTGCTGACCCCGGTCTTACCTTGACCACCTCGCCCCGTTTTCATCTGTTATAACTTCTGAGATATTGTAATGGAAGTAAAGAGTAAGCTTGAGATACTCTCTCAGCATTCAAGGTGCTGCCTTCCTTTCTCCAAGCAGGAGGCTGACATAGCCACCTTTATTTACAAATGCCGTAAATCGACTGTGCAGGATCCTTTCGTGAGAAAGGAGAATAATGGCAGGGAACCATCCCAGCAAAACGAAGACCTGGGCTCCACTGCCAGCTTTTCCCTCGAAGGTCATATTTCACCTCTGCCCTGTAATTTCCTGAATTGTTCAGTGAAGATGTGACTTCTTGGCTTCCAAGCTTCATGGAGGTGTTGTCCAAACACAAGGTCCATAAAGTGCTTTGGAAGGTTTGGAGGAATAAAGAAACTCTCTTGATCCGAAGTTGTGATGGAGTCTCATCAACATTGTAGCCGATGATGGCGAGTGCTGGAGGGTTCATCAGACCTGAGAGCAACCCCAGCCTTCGAACCACTCTCTCGCCTCACTATTCATTTGTGTCTGTTCAGCTGAATGCTGGCAGATCGTCTTTCAAATAATGCTCCTGTTGGAAAGTAAGCTGAGGACATTGAGAATAAATATCTCCAGTCTTCTAAGCTGTATGGCAGTGTTGATGGGACCTCTAAGAAAGTTTCTCCCTGCCATCTTAGAAGGAGGAAGAAGAGGAGAAGGAAGCAGGAAAGATGGAACAAATTGCTGTACCTTTTTAAAAGATGGGATTGAAATAAATCACAAAGAGTGTTAAAACAGGCAGCTCGTGGGAAGCCAATTGCTGACACTCTCAGGCCCCATCCTTTCCTCCTCCTCTTCCTTTCAGAATAAATTAAAGAATGGGCCCAAATCCAAGTTGTGTATATGGTATCTTTATCTGATTGACCTCGTACTCCTAATAATATCTTATCTTCGCTTGTAAATCATTAGCACCCTTTTCCGTTCTCCCGGCATGTCACTTCTTTAACTGTTAGGAACACTCACAGAAGTCCGCTCTGCAGACAGACAAAGCTACTGCAAGGGTCGTCTGTCATTCATTTGGCCATTTGGTCCTGAAGGCCTCAGCTGGCTTCACTAGCAAAGTGTTTCACACATTCCCATAGCCCTGCAACAGCCACTTCCCCAAAGCAAACAACCTGAGAGATCTGGTAAACACTGAAGAACGGAAATTTCATTCATTTTCCTACCTGCATCCTCTCTGGTTGACAGAGAATATCAGTCAATGCAAGATTTGTTGAGAGTGGTACATTTGAGGATTTATTTGTAGGCTGTGTTAATATACTTTTGAGAAATTCAGTTGTATCTAATGAATGCTTTTTTTTCCCGTTTGATTCATTCCAAACTATTTAAATTGGAAAACTGTGTGCTATTTCAAGATGCACTTTAAAACTCATGTTGTTGTGATGGTGCTTGTTGTCACTGCTTTTTGTTGGTTGGTTCTTGTTTCTACCCGGCCCCTCCTCTTTGGGCTCATGTGGATACAGATGAGATTCACAGTTCCCTAGCCAGATGATCCACAGAAGGTTTTCAAAGACTGCATGCGTAGTGTTACTGAACATAGTTCATATGTATGGGTACGTGTGTGTGTTTCTAACCTTGCAAACTCCTTGCAAAACTACATAAATACTTGTATATAAGTTGTGCTGTACATATGAACATACCTTATTATGAGAAAGGTCGATTTTAAAGTATTCCTCCCATGGGTAAATAAGTCTTCCCTGATGATAAATCATTACAGTTACTTTCACCTCCGAAACCCCTTGAGCTCCCCTCTCCCACTCAGCCCCTGCAGAAAAGGGCTCCCTTTATTTACTGCCCTACTTGTTGCAAGTTGGGGGCTATTTCTTTAAGTCTAACTTAATATTTCTTGTATTTAGTTCGAACTGAAAAATTCTCACGTTTACCGCCGGATGGGGCAGGGGGAAGCAGCGTCTACTCTAAATCTGTTGCAGCACACGAACTTAAATGACAAAACACACACAGAAGACTGGAAAGTCAGGGACCCTCTTAAAGAAAAGCTTACAAAATTATAGTGTCCACGTGAGGCACGACTTTCATATCCTTTATCTAAGTGTCACATGATAGGGCGGCAAGTCGATCCCCCCAGAGCCTGGATGATAGAAATATTTGTGGTTTGATATGCGTCAGTGCTTATGACTTTGGCATAAAATGCAATCTCCTTTGTTTCTTCCCCAAATTCAAGAAGTGCATCTTTCCATAATATTGAGAATAGAACCTAACATTTATTGAAAATCTATGAGCATATTTTATCAAAAAAAAAAAAAAAAAAAAAAAGCACTTCCACATACTCAGTAATGGCCCAGTGAGGCAGATAATAGCTTCATCCCATCTCACGATGGTGAAATGAAGATCAGAGGGAGCCAGTAACTTACCCAAAATGACCCCCTTAGGAGGTGGCAGAGCCCATACTCAAAGTCGGTTTGTTTAACCAAACTGCCTACAATGTCAACTTAGTTTGCGAAACAGCCCTATGTGGTTGGTGGTATTATCTGCAATTCATCGTCAACACACCAGGCCCATGGCAAAGCTAAAAGCAGAGCTAACAGCCAGAGTGACCAGAACAGGGTCTCATCCTGCTGCACCTGTGCCAGAGAGAGAAGATGAGCACTCCAAAGTGTTTTCATGCACCTGGGGGCCTTCCTGTCCAAGTGCAGTACAAATATTCTTTGTGCCACATCTTAAAGGAATCCTCTTACAGAAAGGGCTTCCCCTCTGAGTGGTAAGACCCAAGACCGGGCTGATGCCTCTTCCTTTGCTATGTGAGACCTGAAGGCAGAGTCTGCCTGGACCGACAGAGATCGATGTGGCCTCCGTCTGTCTGTGTGTCATGACAGAAAGGAAGTGGGAAAACTTGGAAAATGGGAACCCTCACTTTCCTGAAATTCCCAGCAGTCAGTTCCAAGAATTGTAACCTTGAAGCACAGGAAAGCAAGACCCTCAGCCGGGAACATGGAAACTTTTGTCGGGAATTCTCTGAGGTCCTGACGAGGTGACACAGTGGTCAGATGTTCCAGATTCAACATCAAGGCCGGTGGGGGCGGCACTGCACCGGTCACGTCAGGAAGAGCAGTGTAGTCAGAGAGTGTGGCAACCACCATACGCCTGGTAGACAGCTCATTCCATCTGCCTTGCACATTTTCCTACTTCCGCTGAGCTCAGAATGGGGAAGATCGAACACGGTCTGCTCTTATCACCCTGAAGACTTTTAAAAAGGCTCTGCATACTCACACAAAAATCGGGAACTTGATCACTGTGGCCTGACAATGTGTTTTGAAAAGGCGGGGGTGGGGGGGGGCTAGTCTTTCCCTGAAAGTTCCCATCCATTGTTGAGTAAACATCATAAATCTATCGCAGAGAGACGGGCTGCCTGTGCTCAAATTACTGCCTGCTACAATTTTAGCTTCAAGTTTTAATGCCCTAAACATGAATAACGTCGTATCCCAGCACAGGTCTGATTAATGAGGCAACTTTGCCAACTTCAGGGTCGGAGAGTGTGTCCCCACCCCCTTCCTTTTTTTTTCCCCTTGTGGCTTAGTAACCATTTCAGCAAATTTCCCCATTAAATATACAAGGCGACTGAGTGCAATAAAAACTAAAGGATATGGCAGATAAACACCAGCGTCTCTCTGGGCAGACCTCACTGGCCAACAGAGCAGACCAGCTCAGGTTTGCTGGGAGGAATCCAGAATGTTCCATCATGAATTCCAGCACGAAAGTCATGCACGCATTGCCATTTGCCGTGGGTCATTTTCAGTCCGTGGGTTACACTTACAGGACCGTCTGCTTTCCGAGCTGTCAAGCGGTTTATACGTGGAACGCCACTCATGCCCTATTTGCACTTAAGGTGACCAATGGCTGGCTGAAGGTCATGCTCAGGAGATGACCCAAATTAGCATGTAATGTCCAACCTTGAAAGAAAGAAGGAAGTTTTATCTTGCCCAGATGCTGTCTGTTCCCCAAATAAGATTGTGTGTCACTTGAATAATTCCCAAATAGGAGCCCATTTGTTAAGCACTTAATGCACACTGGGCACTGAACAAGAAATGCAGAGGAGCCCCTAGGACTTGCTGAGTCTCCTAGAGACAGCAGAGATGCTCTGCTCACAGGAGCTCATTTTCCATCCACAACAACCCTGTGCCATCAGTTACATTATCTCCAGGTTTCTCACACGACCAAAGCTGAGGCTTAAAGGGTGGCACAACTTCCCCTGCTCTGGCTCCAAATTCAGTATTCTTAAGCCATAAAGCATCTCTCTTTCCTCCCCATCCTGTTCCTATTCTCAGTCTCTTCATGAACATACACACACACACACCCCCACACACACTTGTCTACACTTGAACCGTAGTCTGGGCCCGTTACATCAACAACACAACCACAGCAGAACCTGGCTTGGTCCAAATTGCAGAGATTTTAAATCTGAATTTTCCATGCTATTGAGACGTTACAGAACCAATCCTTCAGGTGAGTTTTGATTTTCTGTTTAAGCCAGGGTTCAGCAAACATTTTTTCTAAAGGCCAGATAGTAAATATTTTAGGCTTTGCTGGGCTGCATAGTCTCTATCACAACGGCTCAACTCTGCCATTGCAGCATGAAGCAGTCACAGGTAATACATAGAGGAATGGCAGAAGCTGTATTTTAATACAACTTTATTTTTAAAAACAGGCAGAGGGCCAGATTTGGCCTCCGGGCCATAGTTTGAAACCGCATAGTTTGAGATCTAAGTCACTAAAATTGTTACCAGTAATCTAGGGTTTTAGACATTGGATCTGTCTAATCTATCTGAAGTAAGATGGGGGGCCAGGACCATTGTAGCGAGGCTGCGGAAGTTCACAGCTGCTTAAGAAGCACTGTGATCAACATTGCTCCTTAACCCAGATGGGCCAGGCCAGCAGTCACAATGTGTGCTCAATGGGGAGAGAGCAATAGGAATTTCGCTAGAAAAGAGTTCTCTGGACTAGTAAGTTTAGAAAACCTTGGGCTATTAGTATCATTATTATTATAATATTCCATGATTGCAGGACTTCTCAGGGCTTTCAATATGCTGATGAACATGAATCTTCCTAGATATTCTGGATCTCTAGGAAGGAAAGGTTTGTGTGCAGAGCACGTCTGCACAATATTCTTTAAGAAGACTGATCTGGCTCCCGTCCTAAAGATTCTCATGCTATCTTTTTTTTCTACCTCTTTTCTCAACTGTCCCACTTGAGGGTACTGGCCTGAGTTCCTGCCAACCATACAATATCCAACTCCACCCTCAGAGCCACACTGCGGTCCCACTGGGGACTTTGGTGGCCGTGCCTCCCTGCAACCCCAGGTACTCAATTTGGAGGGTGTGGAGAGGGCAGGGTTGGAGTACAGGTTGCTGTGTCTCTTTCCGTCATTTTTATCACCAGCTGCTGACCATGCTTGCTTAAAGGTCTGGTATTTATGGACTCCTAGAATCTCCCAGAACCTCACAAATACCCCTGGGCTCCTGGTTTGAGGGACTAGATGGGAAGCCCCAATCCCTGGGAGAACACAGGCCCAGAGCTTCCTGGAACTGAGGCAGGAGCAGCTTGGTCAGGGAGTGTGAAGACTCTGACAGAAGCATGCGTGTGGGACATTCATGCCTGGAAGGCCCTCATCACCTGAGACCTTGGTGAGGAGGCAGGACTTGGAGAAAAGGAGTCCCTGCTGTCGTGGAAAAACCAGCCAGGGTAGGTAGTTTTGTATAAGGCTCTTAACTCTATGGAGATTTCTGTTCATTACTTGCAAAATAAAAATGTCTATCCCAGCAGCCTAGGCTTAGACTGTGGAGGGCTAGCCGAGGGCTGTGTGAGAAAGTTCTGCAAACATGGCTGGGCCCAGAAGGCTGAGCTATTGTCTGGAGGAAAACTCTCAGGGCAATTCAGACCTTTCTGGGCCCTTCTGAGGAGAGAGGCATTGAGGGAAAGTTTGAGATTTGACTTCAGGGACACTGTTCTCTAAGCATACGCCTCAGTCACCAGCACTGAACCCACTCTCAAAAGCTAAGTAGTAGCAATGAAATGCTTAAAAAGTTCTACCCAGACTGCAAAGACCCACAGCAAATAGAGCACAGTGGCTGGTCTGGGGAGGGCCCCTTGGTCCAGGCAGCAGCCAAGGAGTTCTTGAGCCTTATTTATCACCTTGTAATATTTAACAAGGAGGGCTATGCATTATTTCTCTAATTGAAATTTACTTTTAAAAACAGACAAAGAGAATCAGGAAAAATGATGTGAGGACTTTAGGCCCAGATCTGTTTCCGTTTCAACAAGATGTGTGAGGATGACGAAAATGTCGTTTGGTTGAGCCATGGTCATCACCCAGCATTGTTCTTTCACGTGTGTGTGTGTGTGTGTGTGTGTGTTTCCCTCTGAATTTCCTAGTAGTCATTACTAAGAAAACTCCTAAACTGACTCAAAACAACAATGACAAAAACAAAAGCAAACAAAAAGACCCAATCACCACAGGTGCCATTCAGGCCCTCTTGTCTGACGGCGTTCATAGACTGTGCTTGTGTTTTTGGATGTACCCGTTTCCTTTTCTCTCTTACTCACCAGGTATCACTCCTTCTTGCTCCAGGACCCTAAAGGAGACACTGGGGCAAGACTCATATGGGTCTTGGGGCAACCCATTTCCAGGAGAGCGTGACCCCCACCCCCAAGCCCCGGGAGGAAGGACCCTTCCCTGCTGAGGCCTCCTCTCCATCCAGGCCAGGGGCCTGGACCTGAAGCTGGGTTTTGACCTTTTGGGGGTGCCTCTCTTGTCCAGGAAACACAAGGTCTTTAAGCTGAACCTGTTTGTGGGGAGAGCAACCCATTTCTTAGAGGGACTCGATCCATAGGGATAACACTAGTCCATCAGAGGACTCTTGTATTTTCATCCTGGAGAGCACAGTCCCCTGTTTCCTTCTGGGACGTAAAAAGTTGCTTCTAATGCTTCATCCACACAACCTCACTTCCCCAGCCTTGATTTGCAAATGGGCCCACAGAGAGGTCCCAGGCCGCTACTTCACCCAGGCAGTGAAGGTGAGCGTGGGTCCCCTCACTGCCGTGAGCCAGGCAGAAGAGCAAGCGAAACAGCTAAGAACCAGACAGGCCAGAGTTCAGGCCCTGACTTGCTATGTGACCGAAGGCAACTCACCCAACCTCTCTGAGCCTCAGTTTCCCCATTTAAAGTGGAAACAAGACCAGCCCCTGCCTCATGGAATTGTCATGAGGAGGAGTGAAGTGGTGCCCGTGCAGAGCTGGTGCCCAAGGAAGGGGCTTCGGTGCCAGGCCTGACAGCTCGTCAGGGAAGCCTGCTGCCGGCCATCCCGGGGAGACAGTGCCAGATCAGAGGGAAGCTCAGCAAGCCACTTAAAAGGGACCTTGACTCATTTTGTGGTAACCGAATGTGCAGTTCAGGAAGTGCTTCGCAAAAGCGAACTGGGCTCCAGCCGCCCCCTCGTCCCCCTGCCCTCTGCTCAGGATTCACTGTGCCAAGACCCACCTGACACCACCCGATGCATGCCAGCAGCGTGGATGGCAGGCCCCATGTGTCCTCGAGCCCACCAAAGGCTGCTGGGTGTCAGCTCTCAGAAAGATAGTCTGACCTTCTGGACTCAAATTCCACTCCTTCCTTTAGTCCAGGTGCTCAACCTCCCTGAGCCTGTTTCCTCCTCTGTAACTGGCACTATCGCATACTAGGGCTGGTGCAAAGCCCTTAGCAGTCAGGTATCATTTAATCCTCACAAGCAGTTCTAAGGGCAAGTACGAAACCTTGCCATTTAAGGATGGGGAAGCTGAGGGCACCTTGAGTTATGCCAGGGCACACAGAGGATGTCTTGGAGCTGGAATTTGAACCTGGGGAATGGCACTCCTGGGCCTTCCCTCCTAACCCCTAATATCTAGAACCTGGATCATAGACCTAGCTAGTAGGTCTTGGTAGTCCTTCCCTCCTAACCCCTGGTGTCTAGAACCTGGATCGTAGACCTAGCTAGTAAGTCTTGGTGGTTCCTCACATGGATGCCAACTCCCATTAACCATGCACGCTGCTGCTTGGTGGGCAGGTGAGGAAGTGGCCTGAGTATGGAGGAAGCCCAGGACAGGACCCTTTTTGCCTCCCCATGGGATGTCCTGGCTGCCCTGGGGAAATATGTGTAGTATTCTCCACACCCACCTGGACCTCTAGCTCCCCAGAGCCTCTGACTGCATGTTCTGAGGGCAGTGGCATCAGGACCCCCTGGGTGCAGTGTGCAGAGACTGGCCGAGGAGAGCTGTAGGGGTTACCTATTAAGGAGGCAAGTCCAGGCAGGTACTAGGGACAAAAGAGGGTGGAGGGAGACCAGAGGGAGGAAGAGGCTGCCCTCGTCATTAGCCCAGATCCCTCCCACCCACTTCTTCCCATCTCCCTGTACTTGCCCCATGGGGGTTCCCAAACAGAGGGAAGTAGAGGGGGAGAGGAGTGCGTGGACACAGGAGAGCGAGTGAGCACCCCACCCCACAACAGTGTCCTGAGAAAGCCCCCTCTTCTGTCCCCTGCTTCACAGGCCTTGGGAACAGGGAACTCTGCAGACTGAGTGGCATCCCTGCTGGGAAATGAGGGCCTGTCTTAGTTCCTCATTTAAGGCACCCGCCCTCATTCCCAAGGCAGTTAAAAGCCCCAAGTTGCCCAACTTGGTCAGGAGAAGCCTGTCCCATCAGTCTCACACACCCAGAACTTGTCTGTCTGGCCTCTGAGACTGGGCAGGGACCAGCTCTGTGTCCCCGAGCCCACATGTAGAGGAGGAAGCTGCGAAGTTGATAACCCAGGAACCTCTGTTTACCACTAGTCATTGTCAAACTCTGATGTCTTTTGGGACTAAATTTGAAGGACAGTTTTTACTGTTGTAACCAAAAAAGCAAAAGGAAGCAAACAATTAACAGGCCCCCTTCTTTTCGGGACTTTTTTTCTTTGTCAGTAGAAAGCCATTTCAGTAAACAGGAGCTGTTACGAAATGTATCTCACCCCACAGTACGCCTGTAAAGCATCTCCCTTCCCCCACTGCATAACCCATTGTACAAGAAATATTGTGATAGATACCTTTGGGTTGAGGCTGGAACAAAATAAGCCATTAGGAAGCATTCCATTTTCACCTGGATTTGTTTCTGCATCTTTTGGAGGATTTCTGCAAACCCACAGCACAGTATGGCATTTCCCATACTCTGTGATAAGAACCTCCGGGATAACGTTGGTGACTCTGGGACCATCTGAGCCTTGAGCAGCTTCCACTCTGATCTGGATGTCTCTGATGTGTGCTTGTTCAAGCAATCGATGAGCCAGTCGTGGGCGTCAGACTCGTGGGAACTGGGGGAGTGCCCAGGTCAACCCTGCTTGCTTTTACGGCTTTCCTGTAAAAGCGTCTCCACTCTTTGCCTGGGCAAGCCCGTGCCTAGATCTCCAGTACACACTCCAGCTGCCGGAGGGGTTGGGGGCGGGGGGCTCCCTCTTGCGTCTGGAACCTATTCACCCAGCCTGAGATTGAGAAGGGGCTACCTGCTGGAGCTGAGGGTGGGTGAACCCTCCCACCTGGGGCTAGCGAAAGATTGCATCTTGTCCCAAATCCTCCGCTGGACCACGGAGGATTCCCACCATTGTCTTTTTGGGATTTGGGGGAGATGTTCCAGACTGGGAGACCAGGAGAATGTTTCCCAGAAGGAGGCAGAGATTGGGGTTCCCGGGATGTGACTCCCCACAGACCACGAGGCTGACACAGTTCCTCTCTCTGTCTTCCTGCTTTTCTCATGCAAACAGCACCCCTTTCCCATTGCTGTTTTAACATCCTTGGTAGCTTAAAACAGAACACAAATGTATTCTCTCACAGTTCTGGAGGCCGGAAGCCTGAAATCTGTTTCAATGGGCTAAAGTCAAGGTGTCGGCAGGGCTCTGGGGAGATCAGCTTCCTTGCCTGTTCCAGCTTTTGGAGGTGGCCAGTGTTCCTTGGCTTGTGGATCCTTCCTCCACTTAAAGTCCATCACTCCAGTGTCTGCCCCATCATCACATGGCTATCCCTTCTTCAAACTTCTTGCCTCCTTCATATAAGGACTCCAGTGGTTACATTAAGGGCCCACTCAGATAATCCAGGACCACTCCCCATCTCAAGATCTTCAACTTAATCACATCTGCAAAGTCCCTTTTGCCATGTAAGGTGACATTCTCAGGTTCCAGGGATTTGTGGATGTCTTTGGGGATCATTATTCAGACTCAGTTATAGTCAAGACCTGCGAGACAGCCTCCTGTATCCCTGAGTGGTACTCGAAGCAGCCTAGCAACAAAAAAAGCCACAAAGCCTTGTCAGAAGAGCTGTTTTGGGGGCCACCCCGCATTGACCCTTACCGCTGCAGCCCCTGGTTTCCTTTGGCCCCTGTGCTCGTGTGATACCTTGAGAAGGGGTGGATCCACATGCCAGCCTACATGGGAGCAAGAGGATGGGTGCTTCCTCTCCTTTCTTGGTACATGCCAGCACAGTCTGTGGCTGGGATGCTGCTCTCTGAGACTTGGGAGCTTACTTGTTCACCTCAGCCATGAACCCCGACCACATTTTGCCATTCCTATTCTCAGCCCCCTAGGCAATCTCATTCCCAAACTCGATGACCCAGTCTTCCGCATGGCTCAGAGAACTGCTGGAACTGTTAGCACAGAGGCCCTCTGCTGGAGTTCACAGATGCAGATTCTGTTGCTTGCACTCCAGATCTGTGATGCAGGATTGCCTGCTATGTGGAATTAATTCAGGACTTGAGGAATCCTGGTAGTGCCACCTTACAAATGGGGTAGTATCTTGAAAACCCAGTCCTGACATCAAGACCTTGGCATCTGTCAAGCAGAAGTGTGCACCTGGGGTGTATTGTGGGAGGGGCAGTGTTGGAGCTGATTTCACCGATTTCTGCCCCTCACTCTCTATTGTGCGACAACAGGCTCTTCTATTCCTTAAGATGGCAGCATTATTGCCAGGTCCTTCTATTTGCTCATAAAACTCCCATTTACACAGCAGTTTGCAGGACACATCAGATACAAAAATGGATGTGAGGTTTAGTAGAGGGAGACCACAGCCATAATGAATCCTGGCAGGGTTTCTATTTTGGTTGAATCTCAGAAGCACTTTGCCAAGCAATGTATATGTGTTGAATGAATGAATGAATGAATAAATGAATGAATGAATGCAGTGGACTGACATGGCTGTATAGAACTGTAGTCACCCTTCAGAGAGAAGTCTCCACAATGCACCTGAAAAGCAATGACCATCTACATGTTCTTCCTTTTCTCGTTACATGTTTTACCCCACAGACCAGAAACTAAACAAAAAGCTCACGTTCCCGAATTCCTCTTTTACTTGAGGGTAAAAGCTTGGGGTAGTGAAGTGAATGTTGGTGCCATATCATGTTCAAGCATTTTGGAATTATATAGCTCTAATTTAGACAACAGCAACAACAAAGAAAAGAGACTCCATCATCAGAATTGATAGGTTAGTAAATTTACAGATAACTCAAAGATATTAAAACAAAAAAACAAAAAACTTTCTAAACTCTCAGTCTTCTTGGGAAGTAGCCTGCTGTCGTTGGGCTAGAGATACCAAGAAGAGCCAAGGCAGCAGATTGTGGTTGAAATTTAACACGATGTGGGGGTGGGTAGGCTGGCGGCACAGGGGCTGCTGTCAGAGATAACACACAGCCTGGAGAACCAGGGTGTAGATCAGTGCATCAGAACCCTTTCCAACGGTCAGGAGAGGAGGCAGCTGCCCTGGGGGCAGGGAGGACCTCTGACCCACAAGTCCTGACCTACTGGCAGGAGAACCATTACTGGTTTGCTTGCGTGGGTCTGAGACATTTCCGGAGATGTGAGACTTTCAGTGCTAAGACCCAAATAGCCCTGGGGAAACTGGGATGGTTGCTCACCCAAGTTTCAACTTGTCTATAGAATTATCTGGCTTTGAAAGAATGTCACGTGCTTTTATCTTGAATCTAAGGTCACTGGCATGCCCCTCTCATCCACTGGTTATTCTTGGTGGTAAGGTGGTGGGGTGCGTAGTGTGAGGGGAGGGTGAAGGGGAGGTTCCTCCTGCCATTCCTTCTTGGAGAAGAGACCAGGGCCTTTCCAGGATTTTGGACTCTGACATAAAAGGAAAACACTTAAAGACCTTCAGGATTTCGTGAGAATAACAAAATTTTATTTTAACAATAAATTTTAATATTTGAGAAAATGCACACATATTGTTTCTCAGAGCCCATACTGAGTCAGTGTGGAAAACAGCCTTTCTCTGGAGGCAAAATTGCACTGATTAACTTGAATTACAAAGGGAGCATTGCTTACCTTAAGCTAAGACAGCTCAATGAGACCCGCTGTAGCATTTTTTATTACTAGGATACACCTGGTGCAATTGCACACATGTACCCTAGAACTTAAAGTATAATAATAATAATAATTAATAATAATAAAAGGAACATGAAAATCTAGACGTGGAGTGCTTGTGGTCTCCGGCCACTCAGGTCTCTCCTCTTACCTCCTCTCAGAGCCCATCGCTGATATTTAGATCCTCTAGAAACACACGCGTAGCTCAGCTGCATGTCAGAAGTGCAAAAATATTTAACTTTCATTTTTTTATGTATATACCTAAACTCATCCTACACTTAAGGTCCCTGTATTAGTATGTTTTCACACTGCTAATAAAGACATACCTGAGAATGGGTAATTTATAAAGGAGAGAGGTTTATTGGACTCACAGTTCCACATGGCTGGGAAGGCCTCACAGTCATGGCAGAAAACAAAAGAAGAGTAAAGGGACTTCTTACATGGCGGCAGGCAAGAGGCATGTACAGGGGAACTCCCCTTCATAAAACCATCAGATCTTGTGAGACTTACTCACTACTACGAGAATGGCATGGGGAAAACCTGCCCCCAAGGTGCAGTTACCTTTCACTGGGTCCCTCTTATGACACATGGGAATTATTACAATTCAAGGTGAGATTTGGGTGGAGACACAGAACCAAACCATATCAGTCCCCTTCTATTGGTGGCAACAAAATATTTCATTTTACTAACTAAAGATTTGTAATCCCTACCGTATTAAAACTTACATTCATTAAGGTTCTAAGTTTCTGATGCTGCTCAAGGATTCCCCACTCCCCTCCTTTCCCAAAATGCAGCCCAGGCGCCAGGAGAAGTGGGTGTGTGTGCCCTGTGGCATTTGGGGAAAAGGGGCTGGCCTCCCAAGGAAGCAGAGCTTCTCCCTCCTGGTCTTCAGGTGCCACCCTCATGGGGTCCCTGTCTAGGTGTCTATGGCTGGGGTTGCTCATGACCTATTCTCACCATAGGCACAGCACTAAGGTCTGTGGCAACTTACATGTGTCCCCAGATTGGCTGAGAAGTAATTCATTGTATGATTATAGCACAGTTTGTTTAGTCATTCACCTGCTGATGGCCATTTGGGCTATTTCCAATTTTGTAGTACAGTAGTCCCCCTCTCATCCACAGGATAGGTTCCAAGACTCCCCAGTAGATGCCTCAAACTGTGGACAGTACTGACCCTTATATACACTGACTGTGGGTAGTATTGACACTGTCCATGGATTTGATAACTGAGAGGGCTACTAAGTGACAAATGGGTGGGAAGTGTATATGGCGTGGAGACACTGGACAGAAGGAGGATTCCTGTCCCTGGTGGAATAAAACAGGACAGCATGAGATTTCATCATGATACTGAGAAGAAGGCACAATTTAAAACTTATGAATTGTTTATTTCTGGAATTTTCCATTTAATATTTTTGGACCATGATTAACCACAGGTAGCGAAAACCATGGAAAACAAAACCGTGGAAAAGTGGGGACTACTGTATCATGAATAAAGCTGGTAAGAACAAGTACAAGTCATTTCGTGGACAAGTGTTTTTACTTCTCTTTGGAAAGTAGAAGTATTGCTAGACCATCCACCGTAAGTGGATGTTTAATGTATAAGTAACTACTAGTTTTCCAAAGTGGTGTATGTTCCCACTGACAAAGCATGAGAATTGCTTCATGTCCTCACCAACATTTTGTGCCTTTAGTCTTTATAATTTGTGCTATTCTAGTACATGGGAAATTTATTCTAGTACATGGCATTTAGTTCTGGTTTTAATTTGCATTTCCCCAATTACTCATTATGTTGACTACCTTTGCAAGTGCTTATTGACCATTTGCAAAGTGTCTGTTTTAGGCCTTTTATTAGACCTACTTCTAGGCTGTTCTAGGACTATTTTTATATTTGGCTATGTATTTTTTATTATGGATTTATAGAAATTCTTTATGTATACTTGATACAAGTCGTTTCCTACATAAATATATTGTGAATATTTTCTCCTGGTCTCTGGCATATCTCTTTTTCATTTTCTTTCTTTCAAAGAGAAGAATTTCATGAAAATAAATTTATTACTAAAATAAATGTATGATTAATGTATGATTAGTGTTCTTTGTATCCTAAGAAATCTTTGCCAAGATAGCAAAGATCTTTTATGCTTTCTCCCACAAGTTTTATAGTTTTAGGCTTTTATTTTTAAGTCTATATTGATAAGTCTAAAAGTGTGCTACTTAATTTTTGCATGAAAATTTTAAAGATATTTTATGGTTGTTGATTTCTAGTACCCACTTAGTTAGATAATACACTTTGTATAGCATGACATAGACAACAGGGATAAGCAACAGGCAATTATCTTTTAAAGAAATTAGAGAAAGACAAAGAGAGTAGTCTTTTATGGTTACACATATATTTTACCTATCCGTGGTTGTCAACGTCTTGGTATCTTCTTTCCATTCTGATATCATTTCTCTTCAACCTGAAGAACTTACTTTCATATTTCCCAGTGATGAATGCTCTCAGCTTCATTTAACTGAAAATGTCTACATTACCTTATTTTTTTGAATGATATATTTTGCTGGACATAGAATTTCAGTATTTATTATTTCATTATCATAAAATTTTGTTGTCTCTCACCTCATTGCTTTGGATAAAAAAACAGATATGATTTATGTCATTAGCCCCATGTATGTAACATGCCTCTGGCTGCTCAAGATTTTTCTTTCTCTTAATTTTTCAACTGTTTGACTGTGTTGTGCCTGTGTATGTGTGTGTGTGTGTGTGTGTGTGTGTGTGTGTTCATCTTTCTTGGAGTGTTTTGAGATCCCTGAGTTTATAAGTTAGTGCTTTTCATCAAATCTAAGACATTTTCAATTATATTTTCTCTCTATTCCTCTTCTGAAATTGCAATTACACATATTCTAAACTATGTGATATTATACCAGATGTCACTGATACATTTTTATTAAAAAATATTTTCTATATGTTCTTAAGATTGGATAGTGTATATTGACCTCTCTGCCAGTTCACTGACATTTTCTTCTGTTGCCTCCAATCTGATGTTAGGCTTATCCACTGAAATTTTCATTTCTGAGTTCTAGAAGTTCTATTTGTTTTTGTTTTTTATTTTCCCCCAAATTGTTGCTGTTTTCTTCCCTGATTTCCTCTCTTTTCCCTCATTATGAAAATATTTTCCTTTACGTCCTTGAACATATTTATAATAGCTACTCAAAAATTCTTGTCTACTAATTCCAACACCTAGAGTAACTTGGAGTTTGTTGCTATTAACTTTTTTTTTCTTTTGAGTATGGGTCACCTTTTTCTGTTTCTTTTCATATTTATAAGTTTTTATTACATACTGTGTTTTGTGGATAATAGATTTAGAGATTCTGGATTGTATTGGTTTCCTTTGGCAACATCAATCTGTTAATTGTGGAATATCGCCTTAAAGTTGTAGAAGCTTGGTTTTATACTCTTTAGGGTAGGCCTATTTAGATTTTTCCTTAGTCTTAGGGAAGATCTTTAATCCTGGGGGCATCGTAATTACTCTTAGGTATGACCCCTTCCTAGGATTTGAGTGAAATGCCCGAGATGTTTCCAAACAGCTCTTTTGGAAAAATTGATAGGATTTAAACTCCAAAATCTGTCTCCCAATCATTGAGCACTGGGCAATTAGTTGAAATAATGATTCAGCTTTAAAAACTTTAGCTCTTTCCAGGATTTATCCCCCTCAATTTCCAGTCACTCTGGCGCCCCGAACTGTGTCCTCTAACACCTCAAGCAATAAGATCACAGCTTTCTGACTGGCGAACTAGAGACAGTCCATGGAGAAAAACAGGGCAAGCATAAGAATCACGGGTGCAGTTCCTTCTTTCAAAGGTCAAACTTCAGTTTCTCTCTGCCAGTGCTTTCAATTTTTAAAAAATATTTTGGTCAGAGTTTATAAATCTCATCTGCAGGAGGATTGGGCCAGTGGAGGATACTCCATCATCATTAAAACTAGAACTTCTCCTATACCCACTTTATGGCTCTTAAAATGTATTCCAAAATTGACCTCCACAAGGATTAGACATTCTCATTTATTTCACAGAAATAAATGAGAGTCCCTGATATCCTTTCCCCTTGGCAGCCAGAATTTCTTAGACCAAATTGCACAGAATACCAGAACCTTAGAGAACACCAGACCCAGTACTTCCCAGCTCAAGGCTCCTGAATCCCAAAAGGGTTCATGAGGATAGTATGGGGTCAAATGGCAGCTTCTATAAGTTATAAGCACTATGTATTTCCAAGTATAAAATATACAGTTATTCATAACACAAATCTTCAATGTCATTACTTTTGGTTGGAATTACATTATAGTTTTCCTGAAGACATAGATTTTCTCTTGCCCATCAGAAGCATTGCTTTATAGTTAAGTACATTTTTGGTCAACCCCAAATGGCAAGATGTATTATTATTGATAACTGACGTGTGGCTTTTAGGACATAGGAACCTCAGAAAGAAAGTTTATTAGAAGAATTCTTGGTGGCCCTGGGCACTTTGAGTAGTAATGAGTGTTTCTGGTTGACGAATTTAGATTTAATCATTGGATCTATCTTTGTTTATAAGAGCTGCTATAGCTTTAGCTTCGTTATTTGTTGAGGCCCCAAGAGATAAAAGCACTTGCCTGGAGTGACACAGACTAACACCCCTTGTGGGTTCAGAGATTAGAAACTAAGATCAGACTTTGTTATGAACACAGCAGCATCTATAACTGTGAAGGACTAATTCTGATACCTACCATGTTTCAGAGACAAAATATAAAAGGGTAAACTTAGAGAAAAGCACTTTAGAGAGGCATCCAGAGAGAATGTTGATGATTGGATGGACATGGCCTTTTGAAATGCCTGTGATGTCTGTTCCATTACTTACCCAGGCAAGAATGAACCAATTGGAATTCAGGTGAACGAATGCTGATTGAGCACAGATTCATCATATCTTGCCAGGTTTGTCCTTTATTTGTCTACAATGCTGACGCATGTGGATTCACATCAACCCCATCCACTACACTTACAAAGGCAGATGCTTCCCCACCTTCTGTAATCAGGCAGGAAATGTATGGTATAGGGCAAGCACAGAGATTATTTTTTCTTTATAACTCCTGTAATATCCAGACCAATGTTACATATTCCTTAATATATATTTTCTGCAGCAAAATGTAGATTTATTTCACTATATTTTTCCCCAGAAAAGTCAGCATCCCCATTTGAAGAAGCAATCATAGAAACATGGAGAAATTCATTATAGTCTCAGTGGACATAAATCAACTTTTAATTACCTCTACCTGGAGATGCTTGGCACATTGCGCTGTGTGTGTGAGACTGAATGTGTGTGTGTCTGAGATTGAGTGTGTGTGAGTGTCTGAGAGGGGCGTGTATGTATGTGAGGGTGTGAGGCTGGGTGTATGTGAGATTGTGTGTGAGAGTTATCTACGCATCTCGTCTGTCTCCTCAGAGCCATTCCTTTTCTAATTGTGCTCTCAGACAACCAGCCAGCTAAGTGGGGTCTGGCAAGTCTGAGACACTCATCCTGGGGTTTGCATGAAGCTTGTCTCCAGGAACCCAGGATACAGTTTAGATTTGCTCAGACCCGTCTCAGCGGCCTGGAGTTAGGAGGAGCAGATCCTTTGAAAGGTAAAGAAGCTGCTGCATAGGAAACAGAAATGAATCAACTTCTGGGAAGTTGCTAGAGGTTGAATATGTGTCCCCTTCAAAACATGTGTTGAAACTTAATCCTCAGTATTGAGAGGCAGTGCCTTTAACAGGTAATTGAGTGATGAAGGCTCTTCCCTTATGAATCACAGGGTTATCATAGGAGTGGGACTGATGGCTTCACAAAAGAGGAAGAGAGACCTGAGCTAGCAGGTGAGCATGCTCAGCCCCTTGCCATTTGATGCTCTGTGCTGCCTCAGGACTCTCTAGAGAGTCCCCACCAGCAAGACAGCCCCACCACATGTGGCCCCTCCGCCTTGGACTTCTTGGCCTCCATAACAGAAAAAATAAATACTGGTTTCAAGTGCTCTGTTATATTCCACAGAAAAAGACAGGAGTGGAGAGGCTTATAACCCCCAGGATGACCACAGGCTTATATCCCTTTTATCCTCAGGGGCAAACCCTGGTCGACCTGTTTTTCCATCCAGCCAGGCCAGCACTGTAGCAGAGGGAAAACCCAAGGGCCCCACATCCTGGCAATGCAGCCAGGACTAGTGTCCAAAAAGATACTGGGAATGGTGCTGTGACTGCATGCTGTGAGTTGAAACAGCCTGACTGCAGAGGGAGGAGTCAGGAGGGGCTTCCCAGAGGACAAGGCAGGGTGGGGTTCACCCCTAGTGCAGCCGCAGCAGGAGACTGGGGGGCTCTCTCTCCACTGTGAACCTGGTGTTCTTCCCTTCTCTGGGGTCTGGCTCTTCTATTGGGAGAACAAGGTGGGCAGCAGAAGTCACCAAAACCTCCAGTTGTGCAACGCTAACGTTGAGAGCAGGGCCAGGCTGAGACAAACACAGAGCCCCCAGCTTCTTGCAGATAAGATGTGAAAAGAGTCTGTAACTCGTTCCAGGTCCTGTGGCACTGTTAGCAGAGATGGATGTTTCTAGCTGGGGGCTTGCCTTAGTTTATTAGAGACACTATAACAAAACACCTTAGACTGGGTAATTTATAGGTAATAGACATTTATTTCTCAGTTTTGGAGGCTGGAAGTCCAAGATCAAGGCACAGCCCGATTTGGTGTCTGGCGAGAGCCCACTCTGTGCTTCATAGATGGTGCCCCTTGCTGTGTCCTCTCAAGGTGGAAGGGGCAAGCAAGCTCTGCTGCAGCTGTTTTATAAGGGCACTAATCCCCTCTAGGAGGCCTCCACCCTCATGACTTAACTATCTCCTAAAGGCCCACCTCTTAATACTATTACACTGGTAGTTGTCTCAACATATAAATTTCAAAGGGACACATTCAGGCCTTGCAGGGCTTTAGATCCCACCACTCCATCTTATCCTCTTTCTTGTGCCTTCTCCCTTCTCCTGAAGCTTGAACTGAAAGATACTTGATTTTGGCCTCTACTTTGTGCTCATTGCCATTTGTGACAAATGAAGAAATTCTATGTATGGTGAGGACAGCACCATGGAGACCCTTAGACTTTAGATCTGTCCATTTGGCTCTGTGGATATGGGTTGTATTTTCTCTACTTTTCTTTGAGCTCTCCAAATAAAAAGATTTGATAATCTGAATACATTGACCATATATTCTAGAGGTATACAGAAACATGTGTGGACTCTGAAGCCGAACTTTCTGGTTTAGTCCTAATTCCAACACATATTAGAAGTGTGACTTGGGCAAGTTACATAAATTCTCTGGGTCTCAGTTTTCGCATCTGTTAAAAAAGACAGTGATACAGCCGGGTGTGGTGGCTCACGCCTGTAATCCCAGCATTTGGGGAGGCTGAGGAGGGCAGATCACTTGAGGTCAGGAGTTCGAGACCAGTCTGGCCAACATGGCAAAACCACGTCTCTACTAAAAATACAAAAATTAGCCAGGTGTGATGGTGGGCACCTGTAATCCCAGCTACTCGGGAGGCTGAGGTGGGAGGTGGAGGTTGCAGTGAGCTGAGATTGCCACCACTGCACCCAAGCCTGGGTGACAGAGCAAGACTCCATCTCAAAAAAAAAAAAAAGAAAGAAAAAAAATACAGTTATATAATAGCAAAGACATGGAATCAACTTAAATGCCCATCAGTGATAGACTGGATAAAGAAAATGTGGTATATATACACCATGGAATACTATGCAGCCATAAAAAGGATGAGATCATTTCCTTTGCAGGCACATGGATGGAGCTGGAAGCCGTTATCCTTAGCAAACTAATGTAGGAATAGAAAACCAAGTATCACATGTTCTCACTTATAAGTGGGAACAAAATGATGAAAACATATGGATACATGAGGGGGAACAACACACATTGGGGTCTGTTGGGTGAGTGGGGGATGGAAGGAGGAAGAAGATCAGGAAAAATAACTAATGGGTACTAGGCTTAATACCTGGGTGATAAAACAATCTGTACAACAAACCCCCATGACGTAAGTTTACATATGTACATATGTAACAAACCTGCACATGTACCCCTGAACTTAAAATAAAAGTTAAAATAAGCAGTGATAGTACCTATCTCATAGTATTGTTCTTGGAATTATGTTAGCCATTATATAATTCTTAAATAGTTCCTGGCATGTAGAAAGTACTATGTAAGTGAGAGCCATCATTGCTTTTGTAATGATTATTTTGCTTCCTTTCTTTTTGTTCATTGCACACTTAAATTTCTAAAACAGATTCCAATGTCTTTATTAGTAAGGTGAGAGGAAAGCCTGAATTTACCTTCCCCCTCTTCCCAGCTTTGCCCTTCACAGCCCCAGACCTTTGCTTTGCTTTGCTTGCTGGACCCAAAGACACACAATTCTTGTCCCTGTGCCCGGGAAGGGGTGTTGGGATTCAGGGCAGATGTATTTACCAGAGTGTGGTTTGGGTCCCTGTATTGTCTTTCAACTTATAAAATATCTGCATAATTATTTTTCATTACTAGCAACGACATTCCTTTGTTATAACTGCTTTTTTGAAAATGAATATATGCACATCGTAAACAATTTCAAGTGCAACCCCCTCCCCATCCCTTGTCTGATGGCCAGTCTCCCTCCCCTGAGGGCTGATGCCACTGCTTGCCAATTTTGACATAGGCTTGAAACAATGAGTGTCAAGTGACTAGGTGAGTTTGATCCCTCCTACTTGTCTTGGCAATCCCAAACAGTTCCAGGAGAAGATTGTTTGTTGGAGGATGGGTGGCAATGAAATAATAGCAATGGTGGTCAACCTTTATTGAGCAGGAATTGTCTGCCAGGCACCCTTCCAGGAGCTTTGCTTGAGGGATCTCGTGATCTTTGAGATGAGCTACTGAGGTGGCTACTGCTGCAACCTGGGATGGAGATGCCCAGATGGAGGTTCAGAGAATGCAAGTGTCCTTCTAAGGCCTAACTAACGAATAGGGGACTTCCACCTGCTCCAAAGATATCTAGTTCCAGAGTCCACACTCTTGGAATCTGGAAAACTCCATCAGGATTAATTCAGGAGCATCTTAGAACCACTTTCCCTGAAATTTCCTTTCTACAAACCTAGGAAGGCTTTTTTCCCCCATCTTCCTAGCAAGTTCTTAGCTTTTTATGGAATAAGAAAATGCACAGAATGGCCTTCATCCTGGACAGGCTCCTTTGATGTGAGCCATGAGGCACCTTGGGCTGGGTCGTCTGTGGCCTCTGCAGGTGGCCTCCACATGTCCTTGGGCTTCCCCATCTGCCCAGGCTTTGGTCTTTTTATTTCAAAAGCAGGGAAAGAGCAGGCTCACTTGAACCTTCTCCAGAGTTCTTTCTATTACTGAGAGTCCATCTAGCTAAACATGTTTTAAAAAATATTTATTTGTACTGGTGAGCCCATGGCCATGGTAAAAGTGGGGACATAGGTAAGCAAGAGTCCACCCTGCCCCACAGAGCTCACATCCCACAGGAGTAGAACACACAGCAGCCCTAGGAAAGGCACTTCTGGCCTGTCCCTGTCCCTCACCTGCTTTGCACCTGTTTATGTTTCCCTTACTCCCAGTAGCAAGTGCCCCAGGAACCCCGTGGGTGACCTACTCAGTGGTGGGCTGTGCCTGCTTGCAGGAGGAACCAGAAGGCTACCTTGGGCTACTTCTCAGGCGTGAGCCAAGGGTCACATTATAAAAGTTTTGCCAGATTCCCCATAGATGATCCTCTATCCAAAAATTAGGAACTCTTAAGTCATAAGATGAGTCAAATCTTCCCCCTTAGGACTCAACATAGCTATGTTTTACTGGAAAAAAAGTCACTGGAAAGCACTTTTTATTGTGTTCTAAATCTCTCTTATACCCAAAGAGGTGGTTCAGCCCTGGTCTAAGGCACTGCTCACTTACTCTGATTGCCATCTTCAGCATCATCGTGATGATGATGCAATAACAAGAGCTGCCTCTTCCCAATTGTGAAATTATGTTTATGGATATCTGGGGCTCACTGTTCTCTTTAGGAATGACCCCTAAGGGCTCATGGCTCCCAGCCTCCAGTACTGCAGGTAAAGCAGTGACCCCATCTCCAGAAACGTGGGTCTCACCACCACAGTTATAGCTTAGATGGGGCGAAGGGTGCTAACTCCGGAAGCCGCCATCATCACTGACTGTGTCAAATTTGGAAATGGAGACAGAAATGTACACATACTCATGGGCTTTGCAGAGGGGCGATCAAACCTTACTGTTTCTTTTTGGTTGTAAAACCCCGAGGATCCCTCTGCATTTCTTCCCTTCCCACCCACATTGTTTAAGCCTCAGTTTCTCCTTTGAGCTACCTGGGATTCTGATGGGCAGGATTGCTCTGTAACTGCTAAACTTTGTCCACAACTCAGCCATTTTGTGTCTCTGGTTTGCTTTGGATGGCAGTTTTCCCCTTATCCTGCCCAGATTTCCAGTATCCAAGCCTGTTATTTTCTTATTTTCTTCTTTATGACCTGTATTTTTCCAAAGATTGAGAGACAAAAATGTCAAGGTGATAGATGCATATAGATAGATTGAAAGATGACAGTCAATTTTAATCCTCATTTTGCTTTTCTGTATTTCCAAAATTTCTACAATGAACATCTATTGTATTTGTAATCACAAAATAGTCTAATGAGACCGGGCATGGTGGCTTGCACCTGTAATCCCAGCACTTTGGGAGGGTGAGGCAGGTGGATCATAAGGTCAGGAGATCGAGACCATCCTGGCTAACACAGCGAAACCCCATTTCTACTAAAAATACAAAAAAATTAGCCAGGCGTGGTAGCAGGCGCCTGTAGTCCCAGCTACTCAGGAGGCTGAGGCAGGAGAATGGCATAAACCCAGGAGGCAGAGCTTGCAGTGAGCCAAGATTGTGCCACTGCACTCCAGCCTGGGCAACAGAGCGAGACTCCGTCTCAAAACAAAAACAAAACAAAACAAAACAAAAAAAAAGAAAAATAGTCTAATGAAAAGCAAGTTGGTACCTTGAAGCTGAGTGTTTTGATTGAATGTTGGCTCAGGATCCAGTCTCCCAGAGGTTAGTTAAAAGCTCTTTCTCCAGCCCCATGACCACTGGGGTAACAATTCAGCTCCTGGGGTCATGAAATTTCAGAGGGTTATCTTTGTCCTGAGCCTCAGACCTCTGTGGATCCAACAAGGGCGGGGCTGTCCGACAGTGGAGACTTGACATCCCACTGGCTCCCAGTACTTGGAGCTGCAGTGTTTCTAGAGCGCTACTGTGTCACACCGGGCCTGAGTGCCTGCCCCCATCTTCAGAGACCAGCACCCCGGTCTGGTCTGCTCACCTCACTCAAAGTGGCAGGACCGTCTCTACTGCGTGCATTTTCTGTGTGGTGTGTTTTTCTTTCTTTGATAGCTCATAAAATTCCCCTATCTGTGTTGGGCCTCTTGGTCTTTAATCTTCAACCTCTGCTGGAGCTGTCCCTATGTCTTTTTAATTATGCCTCTTTTTTAATGGAAGTTTCCTATTGAATTTTTATGACTCTATAGAGCTGTGGATAGACTCCAACAAAAATGAAATCTTTATGGAGTAGTCATTTCTCTCCAGGAGGCCCTGATAGATGTTCCTCTGTGGATAGACGCGCATGTATGGTGGGGGCGGGGAAAGTCCCTCTGGTCTTGGCTGCAGCTTGGCAGGATGCGGGACAGGCAGCTGAGTTGCTTATTCCTCAGCGTGAGGGCTGCTGGGAGCGTGGGGTGCATCTCAGCTAGAGGGGGTGGGGGGTGACATGGGATACAGAGAATAAGAAGCAAATCTTCCCTAGGTGCAATTTCTTTGCCTTGGTGTCTGCTGAATTAGCACTGCTCCCTAATCGCAAGCAGTCAGGATACATGGCTGCATATGAGTGGAGACATGCACTGTTACTCCTTATTCAGAACCTTCATGGCCAGGCACAGTGGCTCACGCATATAATCCCAGCACTTTGGGAGGCCAAGTGGTAGATCGCTTGAGCCCAGGAGTTCAAGACCAGCCTGGGGGCAACATAGTGAGACCCATCTTTATATAATATAAAAATTAAAAAAAAAAGAAGAAAAGAAAAGAATCTCCTGCCCAGGTCTGCCAGCTTGCAAAAATGTTATCCTTGGGGCTAACATCCTGTATGAGTTCATTTTCTTGCTGCTGATAAAGACATACCTGAAACTGGGAACAAAAAGAGATTTAATCGGATTTATAGTTCCAGATGGCTGGGGAGGCCTCAGAATCATGGCAGGAGATGAAAGGCACTTCTTACATGGCAGCGGCAAGAGAATAATGAGGAAAAAGCAAAAGTGGAAACCCCTGATAAACTCATCAGATCTCGTGAGACTTATTCACTATCACGAGAATAACACAGGAAAGACCGGCCCCCATGATTCAATTGCCTCACCCCAGGTCCCTCCCACAACACGTGGGAATTCTGGGAGATACAATTCAAGTTGAGACTTGGGTGGCGACACAGCCAAACCATATCACATCCTAAATGACTGTCTGGGGTCACTGGACCGTGGCATGCTTCTCCCTGTGCCAGCTACCAGCTATGTGGTCTGGGAATGGCTTGGGATCCACAAATAGCTCTCCAGGGGGGTCAGGGACCAGAGACGCTGTTGCAGAGTGTGAGTCCCTACGCCAAGGAGGGAAGGGACAGTCATTCATTTATAAATAGATATTGGGACTCACCCACATTGAGTGCTGGGCCTAGATCAGGGCACCAGGGATTTCTCAGTCATAGTCTCTTGTCCCATGGAGCTGGTGTTCCTGAAGGCGGAAATGGAGAAAACTCAAGTAAGCATGTAAGTGAGTGAGGTGGTTTTAGACTGTGGTGAATGCTGTGGGGCAAACAGGGAGAAATTAAGAGGGCTGCCAAGGGAGGAGGAGGGAGGGGTTCTGCTTTCAACAATGTTCAGGGAAGGCTGCCTGCTGGGGCAGTCCTGGAACTGGGACAAGATGATGAAGGGCTTGCATGCTCAGATCAGGGGCAGAGCCTTCCAGGCAGCAGGACCAACAAGTGCAAAGGTCCTGAGATGGAATGAGTTTGTCAAGTTGAGACACAGAAAGATGAGCGTGGCTGGGGCAGTGTAAGCCACGGGGAGAGTGGAGAGACAGGAGGCTGGGTCAGGCATGGGGGCTTTTCAAGCCTTGCTAACTTATTTTAAATGTCTAAAGACACAATTTTGACGGCTGGACAAAGAATGGACTGTGGAATTGCATTGAAGTCCAGATGTCTAGCTTTTGGAACCACCAGGAAGGCAACACAATGCCCCTCTACTCTCAAGGGGATTTAGGGACTGGGAGAAGGTGGGGTTATTGCTTCATCAGGCTGTTTGGATTTCGATCTGTTTTCCTAAGCTGCAAGACCTCCTACAAAACTTGATCCTCACCTAAGTTTGGAGGACAACTGAGAAGTGACAGTTATGTTTTCCTCCCTGCAGAGAATAAACTCTCAGGAAAAGATGGAGCACTGCAGCTCTTACCTATGAATGTGGATAAGGAATGGAGTCTCCTATATGAGTGTGGCAACTGTCTACTCACTGGAAAGAACAGTGATACATATCGTAAAAGGGAAGGAAATGAACAGCATCCATTATGTGATGGCGCCTATCCCATGTGTTAGGTCCTGTAACTGACAACGGCCACCCTGAAAAGTATTATTGCACATGAGACTGGAGACCAGAGAGGTTAAGTAGATTGCCCAAGATCACGTAGCTGCTAAGAGGCAGAGCTGGGGTTTGGATTCATGTCGGCCTGACTCCAATGCCCATTCATCTGTCACTCGCAGCCATAGCCCTAGACAACACCCACATGCCAAGGGCATCTGTAGTCCCCTCTAACAAAAGCTGTTATGGCTTCTCAGAGAGACTGGAGTCCATGGCTGGGAGAGGCAGGGGCACCCAGGGAGAACCCTGTGTCATCAGGGTTATTTTCAGGCCCTTCCAGCCACCCACCCATGGGTATAAGGCCTACCCCAAGTCTGCAAGAAAAAAACATGCTTGACACTTGAACAAAAACTGGCTCCGAAACGTAGGAAGAAAGCTGCAAAACCACAATTAGTAATTTAGATCGACGAAGAACAGGGACTATAAAGGAGAAGAGAGTAGGGGAAGTAGGGAAAAAAAGGAACACAATGTATTTATTACCTGGAACGATACACTTAAAATGGTAAAGATGGTAAATTATATATGTATATTTTACCTCAATAAAAAATAAATTAAATAAAAAAAATAAGGAAAACAAACGATCTTATTTTACCTTCATTTATGCTTTCTCTGCCCTGCGTCTCTGCTTGATGCCGACCCCAGTTTCTGACTAATAAGGTTTTCCTTCTGCCTGAAGAGCTTCTGCAAAGCTGTCCTTAGGACAGATCTACTCGCTAGGAATTCCCTCAGTTTTTATATGAGAAAAATCTTTATTTCTGTCTCGCTTTTCTAAAATTAAGCTTTTTTAAAAAAAATATATAATTTTTTTTTTTTGAGACAGGGTTTCACTCTCCCACCCAGGCTGAAGTTCAGTGGCTCAAACATGGCTCACTGTAGCCTCAACCACACGGGCTTAAACAATCCTCCCACCTCAGCCTCTCAAGTTGCTGGAACCAGAGGCACACGCCAATACATCAGGCTAATTTTTTTTACTTTTGTAGAGATAGCTTCTTACTATGTTGCCCAGGCTTGTCTCAAGTTCCTGGTCTCAAGCGATCCTCCTGCCTTGGCCTCCCAAAGTGCTGGGATTACAGGTGTGAACCACCAGGCCCAGGCCAAAATTAAGTTTTTTAATCTGGAGATCATTGTAAATTCTTCTGCAGTTGTAGGAAATCAGAAAAACATTGTGTGCCCTTTATCCAGTTTCCCCTAAAGATAACATCTTATATGATAGTATAATAGCACAGCCAGAATATTGGCACTGATATACTTTTACTTGTCCTCATTGTGTGTGTGCACACATGCATGTGTGTTTAGTTCCATGCAATCTTATCCCATATGTAGGGTCTGTGTATCCATCACCACAGGGTTCCTCTTGTTGCCTTTTTATAGCCATACCTCCTACCATCCTCTTCTCCTTAATCTCTGGCAACCAATAATCTGTTCTTCATTTTTATAATGTTGTCATTTCAAGAATAATAGACTCATGGTGTGTATGTCTTTTTTGCTCAGCATAATTCTCTGGAGATTTATCCACACTGTTGGGCACGTCATTATCCAATGCCCCCTTATCTTGCTGACTAGGACTCTATGGAGCGGATGCTCCACAGTTTATGTAATCAGTCACCGACTGCACAGTGAGGCTGGAGAGAATGGGAGGCGAGAGAGGGGAGAGGTAAGGACAGGGAGAGAAAACCCTCTCAAAGACGTCTCAAGATATCTGCAGTAAAACCTATACCCTCAAACAAAATCTCTCTTGGTGGACTCTTTTCTTCTTCTGGGAAAAGAAACAACATAAATGAACTCAGATCACCTGCCACACACACACGTGCATACTGACGTGTCCCCTCGTGCGTTCATGCGTACACATTTTTGCACATGCATACACACACACATGCACACACATACAGACATGCCTATGAAGAGGCCAGCCCCAGTGTGCAGCAGCTGTGAGGCAGCTGTGCTCCTCCTCGCCTAGAGTGGAACATACATTCTTGTGAACATAGGGTATGGCATTTTCTTATGTCGATGTGATGTGAACAGCTCCTGTTCACCAGCCACCTTACCCGCTGATGCCTCTTCATGGGTGGGTGAATGAGGGGGACACAGCCATTTATTCCTGGCATCTTGAATTGAACTTGAAATTACTGCCCACTAGAAATAAGGCCTGGGGCATAGAGTCTTATTATTAAAATCTTTTGTGGAAAGTCATAGGGCTCCAATCACCCCAGAAACATTGTGTCTATGGGAAGACGCACCTTGAGTTCCACCATACAAATGGATTTGTATCAGTTTAGGTTTCATGTAAGCTGCTCACAGTATCCTAGTGATACATGTTTATGGTAAAATATTTTAGAGGGTAAAGAACAAACACTGCCAATAATTTTTTACTGTACACACATTTTTTCTTATAAAAATGTTACTCTATTTGCACATAGTGATTTGAATCGTGCCAATTTTTATTTGGCAATTGTATAAGGGCAGAACTTTAAATATCACCCCCAACATTCCTTGCCTAAGCCTCAGAACCTATGCTTACAAAGAGCAACCATATTCATGACTACGTATTTAATGCAACATTAGGAAACTAATACAGTAATAACCCACAAGCGTTTTCCATGGCAATGACCTTTTTGCCATCTGGTTTAGTGACTGCAGAGTATCCCATTACATGGTTGTCTCACACTTTGGCAAGCAGCCCTTAAGGATGGACACTAAATCGTCATGGGGTTTAATACTCTCATCCACAGAAGTTACTCCCAAGCCAGTCCTCACATATCTTGCTCTCATTACTAGGGCAGAGTGTTCTAAGAATTATCCTCTTATGGGCCACCGCCAGAGTAGACCAGACTCACTGTTTCCATGCCTGCTGGCTCTTGCTACCTCCATGCCCTGATTTCAAATAACCACTCCATCCATGAGCTAACTGACCTTAGAAAGATACACTTTTAGGGCCGGGCACAGTGGCTCATACCTATAATCCCAGCACTTTGGGAGGCCAAGGTGGGTGGATCACCTGAGGTCAGGAGTTCGAGACCAGCCTGGTCAAACATGGTGAAACCCCGTCTCTACTATAAATACAAAAACATTAGCTGGACGTGGTGGTGGGTGCCTGTAATCCCAGCTACTTGGGAGGCTGAGGCAGGAGAATCGCTTGAACCTGGGAGGTGGAGGTTGCAGTGAGCCCAGATCGCGCCAGTGCACTCCAGCCTTGGCAAAAAGAGTGAGACTCTGTCTCACCAAAAAAAAAAAAAAAAATACATATACTTTTAAAAAGCATATCCTCCCAATTTCCAATTAAGGCCAATAGAGACCAAATATATCCTCTTTCATAAAACAAAACAAAAAAATGGCAAAAATATGTGAATCTACAAAAAGATACTAGAACTAATAAGTGACTTTAGAAAGGGTACAAACTGTAAGGTCAATATTTGAAAAGTCAACTGCATTTATATGATTAACAACGAACAATCAGAAAGTGAAATAGAGTGCCATTTATAATAATATCAGAAATATAAAAATACTTAGGATAAACCTGTCAAAGGATGGGGAAGACCTGTATACTGAAAACTACAAAGTATTCCTGAGAGGAATTAAATAAAACCTAAATAACATACCACATTCAGGGTCAGAGGACTATATTGTCAGGATAGTACTTCTTTTCAAAATTGATACATAGTATTTTGTTTTGTAGAGATTGACAAACTGATCCTAAAATTCAAATGAAAACACAATAGATCTGGAAAAGCCAAACGAATTTTGAAAAAGAAGAAAACGTTGGAGGATTAACATTACGTGATTTCAGATCTTATTATAAAGTCCCAGGAATAGAAAACAATGTGGCATACACATGGACAAATAAATCAATAGAACAAAATATATTTTCGGAAATAGACCTACATATATATGGACAACTGATTTTCAATGAAGGTGCAAAGATAGTTCTGTGGAAAAAGGGATACTCTTTGAACAAATGGTTCTGAAACAATTGAATATCCACATGGATGAAAAACCGAACTTGAAGGAATATTTTGCACCCTATATAAAAGTTAACTCAATATTGACTATAGACCTAATTTTAGAAGGTACAACTATATAAATTCTACAAGAAAATATGGGAGAAAATCCTTGAGACTTTGAGTTAGGCAAATACATTTTAGATATAAGAGCAAAAGCAAGACACATAAATAAATTGATAAATTGAACTTAATAAAATTTAAGAACTTTCACTTTGTGGTAGAGACACCATTAAGAGGATGAAAAGATAAGCCACAGACTAGGAGAACATTTTGCGAATCACATATCTGATAACAGACTTGAATCCAGAAAATTTTTTAAACTCTCAAAATCTCAGTAAGGAAACAATCCAATTTTATAAATGGAACAAAAAAATTGAACATTTGTTTCACCAAAGAAGATGTATGGATGGAAAATAAGCACAATGCCATTAGTAACTAGGGGAATGCAAAGTTAAACAACAATGAGATACTATTACACATGGATTACAATGTCTAAAGATAAAAATACTGACCACACCTAGTGTTGGTGTGGATGTGGAGGAACTGGAACTCTTATATGTTGCTGATATGAATGGAAGGGTACCTCCACTTTGTAGAACAGATAGGCAGCTTCTTAAAAGGTAAACATACATGTACTATATTACTCAGCCATTCTATTCTTAGGTATTTACTCAGAGAAATGAAAGCATATGTCCACAAAACATTCTTACATGATTGTTAATAGCAGCTTTATTTTCAATCACTTAAAACTGAAAATGATCCAAAAGGTACAGCAACAGATAAATGGACTGAGGCACATCCATATAATGGAGTACTATCAAGCAATAAGAAGAAGCAGACAGCTGGGCAGTGGCTCACACCTGTAATCCCAGCACTTTGGGAGGTTGGGGCAGATCACGTGAACTCAGGAATTTGAGACCAGTCTGGGTAACATGGTGAAACCCTGTCTCTACTGAAAATACAAAAAAATTAGCCAAGCGTGGTGGCACACACCTGTAATCCCAGCTACTCAGGAGGCTGAGGTGGGAGGATTGCTTGGGCACAGGAGGTCCAGATGGCAGTGAGCTGTGATTACATCACTGCACTCCAGATTGGGTGACAGAGTGAGACTCTATCTAAAAAAGAAGGAAAAGAAAGACTATTGATACATGCAAGGATACGGATGAATCTGAGAACAATTTTGCTGAGTGAAAGAAAGCAGAGGAAAAAACATACAAGCAGCAAGATTTCACTCACATAGAATTTTTTAAAATGCAAACTATAATGTCACCTGTAGTGACAAAAAACAGAACAATGGGAATTTATAATGTTAAACATATATTTATTAGAAAAAAAAGATATACAGTCAATCATTCAGGTTTCCATCTTAAGAAACTAAAGAAAGAAACCTAATTTAATTTAAGCCTAAAGCAAGGAAAATAAGATAACTAATAAAAATTAGAACAGAAATTAATAACATTGTAAACAAGAAAACAGCAGAGAAAAATCAATAAAACAAAAGCTGGTTCTTGGAAAAGATCAATAAAATTGATAAACATTTAGTCAGGCCAATGAAGAGAGAAAAGACACACATTATTAACATTAGAAACAAAAGAGAGGGCATCACAACTGATCCCATAGACATCAAAAGGTTAATTAATACAACAAAAACTTCATGCTCATAAATATAACTAAGGTGAAGTGAAACAATTCCTTCAAAGACACAAACTATCAAAACTCCCCAAAGGAGAGTAGTCTTACATTCAAAGAGATTGAGTAATTTAAAACCTTCCAGAAAAGAGAGCACTATGCCCAGGTAGTTTCACTGGTACATTCAACAGAACACTTAAAGAGGAAATAATAACAATTCTCCACAATATCTTCCAAAAAACAGAGGCAGAGGCAATGGTTCCAAACTCATTCTATGAGGTCAGTTATCTTAGTCTATTTAGGCTGCTGTAACAAAACACCACACAAACTGGGTGGCTCATAAACAATAGAAATTTATTGTTCACAATTCTGAAGCCTGGAAAGTCCATGAGCAAGGCTCTGGCAGGTTTGGTGTCCAGTGAGGGACCGCTCTCTGCTTCATAAATGGTTTCTTCTAGCTGTGTCCTCACGTGGTGGAGGGGATGAGGAGTCTCTCTTAGGCCTCTTCTATAAGGGCACTTAGGTCTCTTCTATAAGGGATCACCGATTCATAAGGGCTCCACCCTCATGATCTAAGTACTTCCCAAAGGCCCCACTTCTTAATACAATCACCTTGGAAGTTAGAATTCCAACATATGAATTTGGGGGAACACAAACATTCAGACCATAGCACAGTATATCACCCTGACACTAAAACCTGGTAAAGACATTTTAAGAAAGGAACAACTACAGACCAGTATCTCTCATAATCATAGACACAAAAAAATCTTTAAAAAATATTATTGAATCATATTTAGTAATGTTATATACCATAACCAAGCGGGATTTATTCCATGTATACAAAGCTGGTTTGACATTCAAAAATCAATGTAATTTACCACATCGATAGGCTAAAGAAGATAAATCACATGACTATATCAACTGATACAGAGAAAGTATTTGAAACAAATCAATACCTATCTACAATACAATCTCTCAGCAAACTAGAAACAGAGGGAATTTCTTCAACTTGATAAAGAACATGTACAAAAAGCCTGCACTAAACATCATACTTATTGGTGAGAGGCTGGGTGCTTTCCCCCTAAAATCAGGAATAAGGCAAGGATGTCCTCTCTCACCACTCCTATTGAACATCATACTGGAAGTCCCAGCTAGGGCAATAAGAAAAAGAATTAAAAGAAAGATATACGGGCTGGACAAAAAGAAATAAAAATAGTCTTTATTAGTAGATACATTGTCTATGTAGGAAATACCAAATAATCTACACACACAAAAAAAGGTGAAAACCTCATTGGAAAAGGTGAATATAACAAGGACACAGCATACAAAGAAAATATACCAAAGTCAATTGCTTTTCTATATACAACGAATAATCAGAATTTGAAATGAAAATTACATTACCATTTACAATAGCATCCCCCCAAATCAGTATTTAGTTATAAATTTGACACAATCTGTATGGAAACTGTATGCAAAAAGCTAGACAATAGTGGCAAAATAAAATAATCTAAATAAACGGCAAGACAGTCCCTGCTTATCGATTGGAAGACTTGGTACTGTTAAGATGTGAAGTATTTCTAACTTATTCAGAGCAATCCAATTCAAAATCCCAGCAGGTTATTTTTTAGATATTGATAAACTGATTCTAAAATTCATATAAACAAGCAGAAAGCCTAGAACAGCTAACACAATACTGAAGAAGAAGATCAAAGTTGGAGTACTCAGAGTCCTTCATTTCAAGAATTACTATAAAGCTATAATAATCAAGACGGTGTGGTATCGGCAAAAAAAAGGACATGTAAGTCAACAACTGAAGAGGCCAGAAATAGACCCACCCACACAGTATAATAAACTCACTTTTGACAGAGGCGCAAAGGCAGCTCAATGGAGAAAGTGAAGTCTTTTCATCACGTGGTGCTGGAACAATTGGATGTTCATAGGCTAAATGAATCTGGACACAGAACTTGCAACTTACCCAAAAGCTAACTCAAAATGGATCATAAACCTAAATTTAAAATGCACATTTATAAAACTTATAGAAGAAAACATAAGAAGAAAATCTATGTGACCTTGGCTTTGGTGAGAAATTTTTAGATACACTACCAAAAGCATGAACCATGAAAGAAAAAAAAAGTAGAGAAATTGGACTTTATTAAAATTAAAAACTTCCGCTCTGTGAAAGATTCTGTTAAGATAATGGAAACACAAGCTGCAGACTGAGAAGAAATATTTGCAAAACATGAACCTGATAAGAAACTTGTATCCAAAATATTTTAAGAAATCTTAAAAGTCAACAAAAAGAGAACAAGTAATCCAATTGAAAAAAATGAATAAATCTGAACAGACACCTCCAAATCACCACCAAAGATGATATTTGTGTGTGTGTGTATACATATGACATACACATTTGTACATATATGTGTGTGTGTGTGTGTGTGTATATGTATATATATACACACACCTTACAAATGGTAAATAAGCATGTGAAACATCATCTGTCATTAAGGAAATGCAAATGAATACAAGAGTGAGCTTTCACCACACACCTATTGGAATGGCTAGTATACAAAAAAAACCAACAATACCAATTGCTGTGAGAATTTAGAAGAATAAGAACCCACATTCATTTCTGGTGGGAAGGCAAAATAGTACAGCTACTTTAAAAGACGTTTGGAAGTTTCTTAAAAAGTTAAACATTATTTTACTGTATGAATCAGCAAGCATACTCCTAGATGTTTACCCAACTGGTTGAAAACTAAATCCACAAAATACCTGCATGCAAATGTGTGTGACAACATTATTCATAATTGCCAAGATCTGGAAAACCAGCATGTCTTTCAGTAGGTGAATAGATTAATAAACTGTAGTACATGCATATAAAGGAATACTATTCGGAGATATAAATAAATGAACTATCAGGCTATGTAAAAACATAGATAAAACTTAAATGCATATTGTTTACTGAAAAAAGCTTATCCATTTATATTATGTTCTAGAAAAGGTAGAACTATAGAGATGGTAATTGAATCAGTGCTTTCCAGGGGCCTGGAGAGAGGGAAGAGTAGAGTCGGGAAAGCACATGAGGTTTTTTTTTAGAGTGGTAAAACTATTGTGTATGATACTGTGGTGGTGAATACACGACACTGCATTTTTCAAAACCCATGGAATTTTACATCACAAAGAGTGAACCTGAACATATGCAAATTTAAAAAAATAATTAAAGATGTTGGGGGATTCCAAGATGAGATGGTGAATATGACAGAAGACTATCTGTATTACAAATGTATAAAATAATTCCACTGAAGGGGTGGGAGGAAAACGTGCTGACCAAGTGGCATTGGAAGTGAGTGGAGACTGTAAGACTAAAAACATAAGGAACTGTTCACAATCCTGTATTCTAGTAGATAAAGCTCTTTCCCAAAAGGATATAAGTTCTGAAGCCACTAGTCACGCACTCTGAAATGTGAAGTCACTGGATGGAGGATGGTGGGAGCCAGGTTTCTCCTTGTTGGAGGGGATGCTACAGACAAGCAGGCAGGGAAGGCTGCAGTGATTCATATGACAGCGGTTAGTGTTGGGGACATCAACGTGGAATCGAGTTCAGCTCAAAATAGATGTAGATGGATATGTACAATATACTTACAGATATGGGTTGGTATATATTTCCTTGTTCTGTCTCCTGACAGGGCCTGAAGAAGTGTCATCCCAGTAGCAATGAGCACACCTAGTGTTTACGTCTTAGTTTTTAATGCTGTTCTTTTTTTTTTTTTTTTTTTTTTACTTTGTGTGTAACATTTAATAAGCTCAATCTACATCCAGAATAATTTACATGAAAGAACAATATTTATTTAAACAGTGCTCAATGGGGTAACCATGGTATCATCAGAGTGCATCCGGAGGAAAAGAGGGAGGAGGGGCCGAAGGAGACGCAATCAATGGCACTCCCACACTTTTACTGTTTGATCTACGCGGCCAGTGACCACATAGGGTGCCGTCTTGTGGAAATCCAAGGAGGTAACAAAGTGTTCATGCGTGGTGAGGGTCTTCATGCATTGCTTGTTCTTGTGATCCCATAGGCGTACGGTCTTGTCATCAGCACAACTCAAAATAAACTTTCCCCTGGAATTGAACAGAACTCCACGCACCCAGTTATCATGACTCACGAGGGTCATAAGGCACACGCCAGTACTGACATCCCATATCTTCATAGTCTCGTCTCTGGATCCAGACAGCAAGAATGGCCCAGGTTTACCACTTTTTCTTTTAATCTCAGAGCCTGTTGCTTCAGAGATGGAAGAATATGAGCTTTCTGGAGCCCAGGAAATGCATTCTACCACATGCTCATGTTCTCGGAGCTCAGCCTTGCATTGCTTTGTTGCTATGACCCATACGCACACAGTTTGGTCGTTGGAACAGCTGGCTATCAGAGTGCCATCTTGATTTTGTTATACCATACGCACCCATTCTCTGTGTCCTGTGAACGTCTTCACACAGTAGCCAGTTTGCCCTTCCCACATTTTTATAGCTTCATCCCTTGAGGCAGACACTGTATGATCTCCCCTGGCCATGATGGCTACTGAGGAAACATTGTGGTCTTGGCCGTGCGTGGTTCTGATGCATTCAAAGTCCCGAAAATCCCAGAGTTTAATGGTCATAGCTGCAGAACAGGAAGCCAGAAGCTTGCCACTGTGGTCGAATGAAATATCCTGTCTGTATGTCCTCCCTTTAAGAGTTTGTTCAAAATCTCCAGTCTCATAATCCCACACGTTAATTGTAGCATCCTCTGAAGCGGAGACCGTAACATCGAACACAGGATGGAATATGACTCGAGTGACTGGACTCCTGTCACCACTCAATGCATATTTTTCTGGCAGAAAATACCCATTCTTTTGGGTCTTGTTTCTGACCAAGAGATCCACCTGACATAAATTCTTCTTTTGCTTAATTTAACTTTGATTCTAATTCCATAACCTTCTTTTGTTATCTAATAACAGATGTCCCTTTTTTCCCCAAAACTCCAGCCTACTTTAATTCTTCATTCATATCTAATTCAGCTTCCTTTTTAAAAACTGAATATGCCTCTTCGTAGCCATTTGGACGAAGATAATCTGCTATAGCTCGATTGAGTTCATCTCATTGTCTCTGGGACAGCACCATCTTGGCTGTCATGTCAAGCTCATCTGATATAGTGGTATGTCCCTCCTTTGGGAAATCAAAAAGCTTTTTGATCCATGGACTTATAATTTAAATATGCCACTAAGTGTCTTCCACACAGGGGAAAATGATTCTTTTACAAATGAATCCAACTAGTAACCAGAAGATATTCAACAAGTAAGATTCATTCCACTCTCCCGGGCGCCAGACTCTGCCACTGCCCCACCGCTCCAGCTCCGTCTGTCACAGGAGCTGCCCCAACGCCCTGACATCACAACGCTGCTGCCACTGCCCCCAGCTGTTCTTAACACCATTTAATAAAAGGAACTCAGCCTTCCTGGAGAAATGGCTGATTCTAGGACAGGCGGGGAATGTACAAGATGAGCCTGGAGGAGCATTTCACAGGGCCAGAAAGTGAGAACGTGCTCAGAAGAACAAACAGTAACACACAGGTCAAGGGGACACAGTAACCACTTGAAAAAGCTTTCAATGGCCAAAGCTGGAACAATTTCAGCAACAAAGTAGTATTGGTTTATAAATAACCCAAGTAGAAAATAAATCTGCGTGACTCCATACTGATTTACATTTATATATCTATTTAATCATATACATATGAATAAGTAAATGGCAGAGAATAGGCACATCTCCAGAGTGCAGTGGAACTTCAGGTCATTTATGTAATACTCCACCCCCAAGGAGGTGGAGCATAATTCCCCCCGCCTTAAGTATGGGCTGCACACAGTGACTTCCTTTCCAAGCGTACAGTGTGGAGAGGCGGCAGGGGGAGAAACTTCACAGTGGAGACGTCCAACAAACACTGCCTCAGTCAGACGATCATGGTCAACATGAAGCGTGACGTCATGTTGATAGTATGTGTTCCTGATAGAATGTGATGAAAGTGGCACTTTACTTGTGTGGTCTTCTCCCAATAATCATAGAAGAAAACACCAGGCAAATCCCAATGTTGGGACATTCTACAAAATACCTGTCTAGTGTTCCTCAAAACTGTCAAGGTCATCAGAAACAAGGAAAGTCTAAGAAATTGTCACAGCCAAGAGAAGCCTAAGGAGATGCAACAACTCAGTGTAACATGGTGTTCTGTAGTGGAAGAAGGATGCTGGGTCAATTAAGGAAATCTGAATGAAGGGTGATTTTAGTTAATATGTATCAACTTTGGCCATTAACTGTGGTAAAAAGTACCTCATTAATGCAAGATAGTAACAACGAGAGAAACTGGGTATGATATCTAGGGAAACTCTCTGGACTATTCTCAACTTTTCTAGAAATTTAAACCTATTCTAAAATAAAAAGTTTATTTTTATTTTTTTGAAGCAATCCCCCTTCTCTCTCCTCCCTCTTTCTCCTTTCCCTCTCTTTCCTCATTTCTCCCCTCTTTTCCTTCCTCCTCTTCCTCCTGGCCCCTTCTGTTTTCCTTTAACAATAACAATAATGTATTAGTCCATTCTCACACTGTGATAAAGAACTACCTGCAACTGGGTAATTTATGAAGAAAAGAGGTTTGATTGATTTGCAGTTCCACAGGCTGTACAGGACGTATAGCTGGGAGATCTCAGGAAACTTGCAATCATGGCAGAAGACGAAGGGGAAGCTAACACATCTTCACGCCGGAGAGAGAGAGAGAGAGATAAGGGGGAAGTGCTACACACTTTCAAACAGCCAGATCTCGTGAACTCTATCATGAGAACAGCAAGGGGGAAGTCCGCCCCCGTGATTCACTCACCTCCCACCAGGCCTCTCCTCCAACACTGGGAATTGTAATTCAACAAGAGATTTGAGGGGGGACACAGAGCCAAACCACATCAAATAGCATCACACATGTGACCAGTAGGTTGTCGTTTCCAGCACTCTTCCCTTGCATTATTCTGCAGGAGTCCTGGCCATGGTGCAGAGATGGGTGTGGTATTCTTGAATTCACAGTTGGGTCAGGGAGGTGAAATGACCCGCCTAGGAGGTAGCAGAGGTGCTAGCAGTGCCCCCAAGACTCATAGTGAATTCTCCTGGGCCCGCCCATCACCCTGTTATGCCACTTTTCAGTTTCCCTCTGATCACAAATGACTTGGCACACAGTCTAAGTGCCATGCTTTTACTCCAGAATTTGACTTATATTGTCCTATAGGCTGCAGGTACCCTCTTGTTGCTCCTTTCCCTTGAAGAAAATACATCATCTCAAAAGAAGGCAATCAGGAGCTGGCAATGGCACTGGAATCCCTTCCTGGGCACAGAATTGATGCTCATCTGCCCTGTGCCCAGCACTTTTACAAGAAATTTCATTTGGTCAACCTCCCAAATATCATGGAAGGACATTATTGTTATCTCCAGTCTGCAGTCGAGAATGCTGAGGCTAGAAAGTGGTTACCACTAAAAGCAAACCTTGTCTCTCTTTCCAATTGCCTATCCACCCTGACTCTGGGCTCTGACCCACACCCACTTGCTCAAGGTCCCAGGTAGGAGTTGCCCATTCCTTCAAGCATGAGTTCATTCATACCCATCACCCTGTGAGACTTGATGTGGCCTCATTAACAAGCAGGTCTCACCTGCTCTGTGCATGTGAATATGCCTTAGGAAGCTTATCAAATCCCAAAGGAGAAATTACATCCTCTCGGAAAAATACAGTGAGGTGACTGTCCCGTTTCCTTTACTGGCTCTGGACCACAGCTGAGTTCCCACGCACGCACTGTGGCACCCGAGAGTGTGGGCAGAGGCACTTCTGCTGAGTGGGATGAAACATCTTAAGTGCTCTGAGGGTTGAAACTTTGAAGAGGTTGAGATCTGTGAGAGCTGAAGAACCTTTGAATCTCCCTTCAGCTCTCCCTACCCCAACCACAGCCCTTCTCTTGATGTAAAACATGTGTTCAGATAGAAAACAATGAGGCTTACTTCTATGCCAGTAGGACTGTTTGGCTTTAAGCTTCCCCAGTGGTTGGAAACAACAATCTCTAAGATTTGCCCAAAACTTTAAATGGAAGTCACTCCCATGGGTCACATCCATGGATTTGTGAGATAGGGCAGGAGGCTGTGTCTCTGCCACCCAGCGGTGGGAGCAGGGGTGCTTGCAGCCTGGTTGTATTGGGGGTGAGCTCCTCATCCAGCTGCCCATGAGGATAACCTGCAGAGAAGATCAGATGGAGGTACCTGGACTTATGCAGAGGGGTGTTCAGGTTAAACAGAAATACCCAGGGGCCAATAGAGGGAACCTTGCAACAAGTGTATGAGTTAGCCCCTCACCCGACACTGGCCACCCAGATGACATCTTCTTGGACATGATGAATAGCCTCACTTCCACCAGAACATCTTCCTGCCAGGCCCTGCTGCTGCTTCCCCAGCTGTGTGGCCTTGGATGAGTAACATGGCCTCTTATTAAAGAAATGGATGAAATACTTTCTAAAGAATCTTCCAACTCTGAAGGTCTGTGACATCTTTTGTCACTGAATTAATAGGAACTCAGCTCCGTATAACATTCTAGATTTGGTGTATGTTAGGAGACAACCTCTGTTGATGGGCTGACCAAATGTCTGAAGTGGGAAGGATTTGGGGACCAAAACAGGTAACAAGAGGAGATGAACACAAGAAATTCAGGTTGAATTAACCTTCAACAGATATTTACTGAGTAACTTCTACATGTAAGTCACCGAAGTATGGGAAGGGGAAATGGATAAACATATGATTCGCTCTCTGAAAAGCCTATATTCTAATTAATTGATGTATTAAGTAATGCTGGGTGGAGGAACAATAACCCAGGACTTGTATAAATGATAGGAGACTCTGGGGGAAGAGTAAGGCTAAAAGAGACATTATCCGGGAGGCAATTCTAGAGCAGGTAGATTTCAGGTACAGGACAATCAAAGAAAAGGAGAGTGGCATTCACGCATCAAGTCCAATAATATGGCCATATTTTACGGTCCACCTGAGTACTGCAGAATTTAGCCCTAGGTACCACCAGGTCCAAAGCTCCTTCTTTAAGCTACACTTTAAGCTCCTGTCACTTAGAAGGGGCTTTCAGGGTGCCAGGGATGGTGGCAGGTTCTGCGCGGACTTCCCTGGTCCTAGAGGATGTTGGAGTCACTGGGGTGTGAGGACATTGGAGAGACAGGAATAGCGTTCCACGCTGCCATGAGGAGGTGGAACCTGATGCAAAGCCACAGGGAGGCTGGCATTGATGGGCCAGGAGGAATTCCCACCCAGTGGGAGAGTTTTACATTGAAGACTACATACCTGGTCAGAGTGTAAGGCAAAGTGGGCTCCCACCCCTGACATGTGCCTCTTTACCGACATTCTTTGTGACCTTATTCCCCACCTAGGACAGCTAGCACTTTAAGCTCTTGACTGTCATTTATACTTTATTCATGTGAATGGGTTTTTAGTTTTCTCTTGAGAACAAGTTGGGATACCAGGAAAGTTGACAAGAGTTTGAGTTTCTAAGTTGGCTGGGAAAGAGTGATGTCTCCGAATGTAATTTGTAGAGGGTCCTACCAGTTTCCAAAAGAGGAAGTGGGTGTTTGTCTTGCTTTTGAGACATTTTGGGAGACTTAGACACAATATAATTTCTATTGAGAACAAAGTAGGGTTAGGATTTGGCGAAGGAAGACAGATATTTCCTTCTGTCTGCTAAAGAGATGGTCTGGAGTAGAAAACTTGTGGACTGTGTTTACAGTTGCGGAGTACTACTCTTGGTTCAAACAATAAAACAGAATTGATGTCTGTGGAACAGAGCTGGAAGGGGCCTCATGGTTGGTTTTCAAGGTAAACTAACCACAGACGTCAGTTTTCCACTCCTCAGCCCTTTTAGCATCTGGGTTCATCTTCCGGGAAGGCCATAACAAAGCTCCACAATCTGGGGGTCTTAACAACTGAAACTGATTGCCTGGAAGTTCTGGAGGCTGGAAGTCCAAGCTCAGCTTGGGCAGCGTGGGTTTCTTCCGAGCGCGTGAGGGAGAATCGTTCATGCTTCTGGTGTTCGCTAGCAGCCGCTGCTGTTCCTTGGCTGACAGAAGCACCACCCTGACCTCTCCCTGCATCTTCACAGGGCACTCTCCCTGTCTGTGTGTGTCTGTGTCTGAATTTCCCCCTTTCATAAGGACACCAGTCATGTTGGATTAGGGGCCCACCCTACTCTAGTATAATCTCATCTTAACTAATTACATCTGCAATGGTCCTATTTCCAGATAAGGTCACATCCTCAGGAACTGAGGGTTCAGACTTAAACACATGAATTTGGGGGAGGAGACATAACTCAGCCCATAACCACATTCTTTTTACACAGGGAGTTCAAGTTTGAGAGCCCAACAAATCATGCAGGGAAAGGAGATGAAATCCTCTGGGTCCGTCACTGTTTGAGGCAGCCCTAGACACACGCTGAGCTATTGTCCCTACTTTGCCAATGCAGACTAAGCTTGTGTCCATGGAAAAGCCCAGTGTGAACTAAGATCACTGGACACCCATCTTGCTGCTGGGGGCCCGGGCCCACACAGGAATCCCAGGCCTAACCTGAGGGGAGCAGGCTACACCAGGCCGAAGATGGCCGCCTTGATTTGGGTGCACACTCAAATGTGCAAACCACTGCCTGCACCACAGAGACCGGTCCAGAGGTGTCTGTCCAGAGGGCTGGGCAAAGCGCTATCTTTGAACCAGCTGTCCCCACTCAGGCAAGAGGTGGCTTTGCTGGGCCTCCACTTCCTCCACTGCAAAACAAGGGTGATGCCCTGCCCTGCCAGGCCCACCTAGGGTCAGGTGAAGATCAAACGGGATAACAAGATAGAATGTCTTTTAAAAGACACACACACGATGGTGGCATGGGGGATTGTCCTTTTGGCTATCATGCTCTGTGCAGCCCTGACTGTTACATGCTAGCTGGCTGTCTCATCTCCTCGAGGTGTCCTGAATGCCTGCTGGTGGGGACGATTCCAATGACTATAATGTACCTGGCCTTCCCTGTGCCCAGCTTTACATCCAGTAGAGGCTTAGGCCACCCTCGATGGCAGCCTGCCTGCTGCAGGCCTGCTCGTCTGCTCAAAGCAGAGGCTGACACGCACCCGGGTTGCATTCCAGAAGTCCTGGCCTGCTTTTTCCACATGGCAAACTTCGAGCAGTGAGCTTGGGAGCAATCTTTCCGCTGGGCTCTGCCAGGTGAGCCGGTCCGCAGGAGTAGGGGGTATCCCAGGCACGCACCTGTGGCTCAGGTTTCTCCCTTGTGGCCCGCTCTCTCCCCACTGCCGTTTTCCAGAGCACCTCCATTGCTGCAAGATTGACAGCTCACTCTTGGTAGGGAAGAGAGTGTAGGAAGTGATCTTTTCAACCTTCCCTTGCAGTTCCACCTGCCAAAAGCCCCTCTACCGCTTGCCGTATTTACCCTGGCCGCCAGGCCTCTCTCAGCTGCCCTAAGAAAACAGATTACCGTCCAGAGCAAAGTCCTCGTGTGTTTCCTTTCTGGAGATGAATCAAGTTCTGAAAGAAAGGTTTCCTGTAGCCCATTACACCGTTTCGGTTTGTTTTATCTGTCTCCACCTGTGGAGCAGGGAATTAACCTGCTGCCCAGGGCCGGGCCAGCGAATGCTTGGAAGAACAGCAAAGCGCACGGGTGTGCGTTTTTCGACAACACACCACAGCCTTGTTCTCCTCAGCACAGCATTGTCCCCATGAGGCCCAGGCCCAAATCTGAATAGGACTCTGTGTAACCTGATCTGTTTTCCTTCTTGGCTATAGTCTCTGTGCCAAATTTAACTGTGGTCTGTATATGTAGTGTTGTTGCGGGAGGGTGGGGGTAGACCAGGGAAGGTGGGGGGAGGGGAGTGTATCCATGTAGTTTTTTTCCTGTCTTCCTTTTTTGTGCTTGCCTGCTTTGCTCGCTGTTTGCTATATATAACTCAACATGACCATCCTCGCATCACCAATCATTAACCCTTTAGGATAAGCAATGCACCTCTTCATGCAGGCCCCGAGCATCCTGGCTGGGAAGCACTGGTGCTGTAGGAGTTAACGCCGGCCCCTGGAAAGAGAACTTCCCCAGAAGTGCTCATGAAGCAATTAGCAGGGCCCCAGTCAGATAGTAAAAATATACCCTGGCTTACAAACAAGCAGGGAAGCGCTTCCAAGCCAAGAGTCACTGCTGTGCCCCAGGTCTGTGGCGGACGCTCCCTCTTTGAAAGTCTTGTATCTTAGACTTTGCAGAAATGCTACAAAAGCTGGTGATGCAGCAAGGATTTCAGGAGAGACCAAAATCTTTTGTCCAACTGAAATCCTGTCAGGGCTGGGTCTGTCTCAGGAGATGGCGGAAGTGAATCATCCCAAGAGTTGTGGAAAGAGCTACTCATTGTGGGCCTGGGATGACAGTGACCCACCCTGGGTGAACAGAAGCCTCACTTCACTTTGCCGGAGGGAGAGAGTAGGCTGACAAAATACTCTGGAATCTCCTAAAATTGGATGCCAAAGGGAGCTCCTCACCAGGGGCAGCTTGCCTGGGCTCTTCTTTCAAAGGGTGAAGTGTTGTCTGCCAGGACCTAGGGTCCCTGGGCTCAGGGGATCCTAGTGAAAGGGCTTCGGGCTTTACTGTTCATTTCCTCAAAATCATAGAAATGCTGAAAATTACAAAACTGCGGTCTCCCTGCAAGGGACTGAAGATGTCTTGGGTCATCTTAGGCTATATTTAGAATGGAAAACGTGTTGGCTCTGAGGAAACAGGGTATGTGTCCTTCTCCCAAGCAGGATGCTGTGAACCTTGCCCCATAGGCCCTCCTACCCATCCTCACAGAGCCCTGAAACTCCTCCTCCAGGAACCCTTCCAGCCAGTGGGAAGACCCCACAGATAGGGTCCAGTTTCCCCTGTGAATCAACTTCTTTAGCACTTCCCACTGCTCAGGGCTGGAAGGGTCCAGTGTGCCCAGTGTTTTCCAGGGCTGGATGCATGTTTGGTCCTCCAGTGGGAACTCTGCTACCATCCCTGCTTCTCCAGGAGTGATGATAGGGACAGGCATGGCAGAGAGTGGACGCAAGGATCCCAGCCTGAGGGGGCAGTCACTTGTCCCGCTCACTTGTACATAAGTCGCCATGGACACACAGGGTTTTCAGTATGGTAACAATTTGCACAGTCCACATCGGCATCCAGTTAACTTTCTTTTTGTAACCCTCAGCGTGGTTTTAAGAACCTGGAAGTTTATTGCGTAACTGTTTTGCTTATGAAGTTGCACATGATTTCTCAGAAAGATCAATTCAAACCCGCCTTGTCACCCCTCTTCTCACCCAGGCCCCACTTCCTGCTTTGCTGGGGCTGGGGGGTCAGAAGTAACATGGCTAGAGACAGATGTCCATCATCTGTGCTTGTGATGACAAAAGGAGGTAATAGGAGCACAGTCAGACCCTCACTCCTTGGAGCCCTGTTGTGAGCTGCTCATGGCATGCACCATTCTCAGTCCTCACAACAGCTCAGATGGGTAGTAATTATTGGATTCTTTCTCTAAATGGGAAACCAGGGGTTTCAGGTGCCTTATCCATAGACTCTGCCCTCACCTTCCCCACCCAGTACTTCCCTGTGCCTTGCCGGCTCTATCTGTGAAATGTCTCAAGAGTCCATCCTGTTGTCTCCCATCCCATGTCTCCCATTTGGCCCACAGCCCAGACTCTTACCTGTCCAGACTCCCACTCCACACAGAGCCGGCATGATCTTTGGGAAAGGCACATTGAGCCATGTCCTTCTCCCCCTTGGAACTCAACAGTGGCTTCCTGTCACTGTGAGAACAGAATGCAGCCTCCTCCCTGGGCATGACAAGCACCTCCCCGAGGTCACAGCTGTGGCTCCCTGACTCTGCACTGGTCCAGTCCAGCCTCAAGGCCTTAAATTTGCCACTCCAGACCCCTGGTTTAGATCCTGGACTCTGAATACATTCTCGTCTTTTCCTCAGGGAGGTTGAGGCACTGTCCTAGCTTGTGGCCTGCTCCCACACCTATTTTCTCAGGGTGGAAGCAGACGCTCCAGCTCCCACACTGGGAGGCTGGTACCATTACCTCCAAGACCCAAAGCCTGCAGGAAATATAGCAGGCCTCACCCAATACCCTGCAGTTCCCTCGCCTGCTCCAAGTGGGAGATGGGTCTTCACGGGTCCCCAAGATGAGGGCCAGTGGCCTTCCTCTTTCACAGGCTACAGTGGGGGTGAGTCTTCCACCACGGGACCTCTGGCCAGATCTCAGGGCTCTGTAGTTGGGGGAAAATGGCTCTCTTTTATGGGGCTTTAGGACATGAACTGATGTGACATGTTTTAGAGACTATCCAGAGAGGATGTGGATCACTTTTTGCTGCTTTAGATGACCTTCTTTAAAATCAATGCATTGACATACTTTCAATACTTAAATTTTCCTATTCTATTATTGCATCATCTCAGAAGAAAAGTCTTTCCTAATTAATGAATCTCAGGCTGCGTTAAATATTCAGTAGCTGTCCACACACCACTTAATCTATTGCTTCAAAATAATTGGCTCTCCCTTATCAAGTCTACTAGAATGACTGAAACCAGTCATGTGGTGGAAGCATCATAGCGTTTCTTGCTCAGAAAAATACCCTTTCAAGGGCTTTTCTAGGGGAGATGACCTTCTTTAAAATCAATGCATTGAAATACTTTCAACACTTAAATTTTCCTATTCTATTATTGCATCATCTCAGAAGAAAAGTCTTTCCTAATTAATGAATCTCAGGCTGGGTTAAATATTCAGTGGCTGCCCACACACCACTTAATCTATTGCTTCAAAATAATTGGCTCTCACTTATCAAGTCTACTAGAATGACTGTCTTAAACCAGTCACGTGGTGGAAGCATCACCGTGTTTCTTGCTTAGAAAATACCCTTTCGAGGGCTTTTCTAGGGGAGCCTGGAACAGTAGCCAATTCTAGTAGGTCCTTTAAGACAAGAACTGGTCTTTTGCCCAGGATGATATTTGAGCCCCTAAAGGGCAAATAGGGGTCCCACTATTCAGCCTCCCCTCCGAGTCACACCAACCTCCCCACTTTGGTTCCATACAGCTTGGATTACTGCCCTACTGGTTCAAAACTGAAAGTGTCAAATAAAAACCAAAAGACAAATGTTAAGTCACATTGAATTGATAATTGAGACAATCTGTCATGCATATTTTGCTTTCCTGATTTTTCAAAAAAGCCCTAGTGTTGCACCTTCCTTGTCATCAGTTTAGTACGTTAACATTTTTTTAATTAAACTTCAGTATCATTGAACAGGTCACAGAGTGTGAGCAATACTGTCTTTGTTCCAAAACTCCAAATGTAATGAAGCTGCCATTCACAATTGTTTTCTGCTGGGCTGCTTACTTTTTTTAAAAAATGATTTTGATGAATAAAAATAGGTGCATTTTCACAGCGTGGGGTCCAGCAGGAATGAAAACCTTACGGATCACAGCCTGGCCCCTGGGGTTGCCAGAGGAGGTGTTGTCAGATGTCAATTTTGGCTGATTGTTTCTGAGGCCATGGGACTGCCATTCCTGTGTCCTGTGGTGTGTTTTATAGACTGACGTCACTTTTTTGAGATAAATTATTAGAGAAATGTTTATAGATGAATATACATTTCACAGTGTGCCAGAGTTGAGGAGTTTAATTAAGTTTAGAAGGGATACTGGGACGAGGGTGCTGAGCTGCCGCTGTCTGTGGCCTGTGACAGACGCCTCCTGCACCAGGAGGCAAGGATCCTGATGGTCAGATGCCCAGTCCCCAACCAGAGGGGGTTCAAAGGAAGTGCAGCCCCTTCCTCCCACCGCTGGGGGCACCAAAGGACCCACAGTGGAGATTGCAAACTATAGCAGGTGCTGTGCTTTGTGCTTGTTTTCAATATCTGAGCTATCATGCAAAACTCTAGTGATTTCTTGTTCTCTACACAAAACCCAGAAGATCTGGGCCACAGTGTGTGCATTTTTCCCAGTGTCAGTCTGCTATAGCCCCATATCAGCTGCCTAGGGACCCTCACTCCTGCTCCTGCTGGACCCTGTGGATATTTGAGTCATGACCTTGCCTCAAGGCTTATTCACTTACTGTTTGTTTATTTATGTTTAATATAGGAAGGGTCTTGCTCTGTTGCCCAGGCTGGAGTGCAGTGGCACAATCATAGCTCACTGAAGCCTTGAACTCCTGGGCTCAAGTGATGCTCCTGTTAAGGTGTATTTAGATGGGAGGAACATGTTTCTTCCTTTAGAGCATCTAATTATCGGCATGGCCCTGGACAAATTATACCAGAACCTGGAGCCTCAATTTGCTCATCTCTGCAAGGCAGGGTGACAACGCAACCTCATAGCGTGGTTGCGAGTACTACATAAAAAAGACTCCGGAAGGAGCACAGGGCCTCCATTGGGAACCCCTCAGCCAACACTCCCTCCTTGCCACCTGCACAACCTCAGGAGACCACGGTGTCCTTTGGGATGGCTGAAAACTGCAAAGAAGACAACTGTGCATTCTCTGTGTGAGCAGTGTGCACACTGTCTTCCTCCTAAATGGCTAGTTGGAGGAGTGAAGACAGACTCACTCAGAAACGGGTGATTTCCTGGCTACAGTCTCCTCTCTGATAACAAAGGCCTGGGCCCAGATTAGAGACGAGGCAGGAATTATGTGCTGCAGAAAGGAGGTGGGGACATCTTGAGTTTGTTTGTAGCTAATCTCAAATAATTCAGGTCTTTTCCATTTGCAGCAAATCTGATTCCCTCAACACATCTGTGGTAAAAAGTTATGAGTGCATGCGGAGACCAAGTGTGGAGGGGCTTTTCTTTTTTTTCCCCACCACCAAATCCATAGTTACCCTCCAAGTTGTAATCTTATCATATTTAACTGGTTCCACATAAACAGATCTATGTATATTTTCAGTAGTTTCAGCTGAAACCTGTTAAGAACAGATGTGCAAATGGTTCCCTGGCACTGATCCATTTAAATATATTTTTTTCCATGAACAGTTTTTTCTCTCTCTGTTTCCTTAGAGGGGAGAAAAAATATGAAAGTGGAACCATCATTAAAGTGGATATTACACTCTTCTGGGTTCTCTGCAACCAGTGTTTGCCATTGGTTTTCAAACAGCAATTTGGCACATGAAGCTATGAACACAGAGTATGCATTTGATGGACAGTGTTTGCTCTGAGACTGTGTGGCTGGGAGAATGGGCTGAGAGCTCTGTAGCTGCCACCTAAGCCAGGGTCAGCCCGGGTCAGTCTTTCCCTGCTGCTGTTGCCAAGCAGCCCCTGGGCAAAGGCTTCAGCAGGCCGTCTGCCCCTTTGAGCCTTTAGTTTTTCAGTTGCAAAAAAAACAAAAAAAAGTTCAGGGAGTGAGAGGATAAAGAACTCCTATAACTCAGCAACAACAACCTGATTAGAAAATGGGCAAAGGACTTAAATAGACATTTCTACAAGGATGATATATATCAATAAATGGCCAAAAAGCATGTGAAAAGGTGACTAGCATCACTAATGATTAGAGAAAAGCAAATAAAAACTAAAATGAGACATCGCCCCACACCATTAGAATGGCTAATAGCAATAAAATGGAAAATATCAAGTGCTGGCAAAGTCATGGAGAAATTGGAACCCTTCTCCACTTTTGGTGGGAATACGAAATGCTACAGCCACTGTGGAAAACAGGATGGCAGCTCCTCAAAAAATTAAAAATAGAACTACCATATGACCCAGAAGTTCCACTTCTAGGTGTGTATTAAAAAAATTGAAAGCAAGATCTCGAATAAATATTTGCACACCTTATTCAAATATAGCAGTATTGTTTACAATATCCAAAAGGTAGAAACAACCGAAGTGTTTACAGATGAATGAATAAACCAAATGTGGTCTATGCATACAGTGGAATATTATTCAACCTTAAAATGGAAGGAAACACTGCTATATGCTACAGTATGGAAGAACCTGGAAGGCTTTATGCTAAGTGACTGAAGCCAGACAAAAAAGGACAAATACAGTATAGCTCCACTTATACGAGGTACCTAGGGTAGTCCAGTACATAGAGACGGAAAGCAGAATGGTGAGCCAGGCACAGTGGCTCACACCTGTAATCCTAGCCCATTGGGAGGCTGAGGCAGGCAGATCACTTGAGGTCAACAGTTCAAGACCAGCCTGACCAACACAGTGAAACCCCATCTCTACTAAAAATACAAAAATTAGCCAGGTGTGGTAGTGCGCACCTGTAATCCCAGCTATTCGGGAGGCTGAGGTATGAGAATCGCTTGAACCCAGGAGGCAGAAGTTGTGGTCAGCTGAGATTGCACCACTGCACTCCAGTCTGGGTGATGGAGACTCTGTCTCAAAAAAGAATGGTGGCTGCCAGGGTCTGGGGAATGGAGAGTTGTTTAATGCATAAGAATTTCAGTTTTGGGGGATGAAATGAGTTTTGGAGATTGGTCACATAACAATGTGAATGTACATAACACTATTGAACGGTACACGTAAAAAGGCTAAGATTGTTGAAAAGAAGAAAATAGGGGAGAGGGTCTAATTTGTGATACCAACTGCATCGATGGGTAAGGGATTCAGAAGAGAGGTGCACATTTAGCCAGACACTGAGCCTGTTGCCCGTGGGGATTATGCCTAAAAGGAATGAGATAGGAGGGGTGAGGTTCTCTCAGCTTTGAATTTCTTTCTCAAGAACATTCCTCTGTCCACCTTCCCATTGCCTACCTGACAGAGTTCACCTGGCCTTCCAGCTCTCTACCTGTCTATAGCCATCTGCAGGAATGTCCTCACTGGGTCCTGTGGGCCATGCCCTGTGCTTGTGACTCTGGGGCACAGCACTCTGACCCACTGGCCTGTGTTCCCCTCTGGCTGGAACACAGTGCAAAAGGGACCTGTAACACCTTCAGTGGCCTCTGAGTAACCCACACGCTCCAGACTGCAGATTTCTATCTCATTGACTTTGCCCTGGCACTGGGAGGGGGGAAGTGAGGGCTTCAGGTGGGAGTTTGATGGCAGATGAGCCTCAGGAGTTCAATGTCAGCTGGAAGAAGCAAGGCTACTTCGTCTCAGTTCTGCCACTGCCTGGCAGTGAGGCTCTGGGCAAACCACTTTGCTTTGTCTCTGGTAAAAGAAGGCTATGGGCAGGATTGGGCTTTATAATTGCTAAAGATTCCAGATCTTTGGGGAGTTCTGTCTTCCTAAATTCTGTCCAGCCTGCTAGCCTCTGCAGGACAGTATCAGGGAAACTTAACATGCCTGTGTTTCGTAGTGAACAGGACATCCAGGGTTGAGAATTACTGCAAACACCGTTATGTTGTCACGTGAGCTGGGGCTCCATGGTGATGCACCCTGGGCTCCCAGAACAGTGTGAGGCACTGAGATTACCTGCACCTGGGCCTGGGTCAGAATCCTGGCAGAGGGGTCTTTGGCAAGACAGTCATATCTGCCACCTGACAGGAGAGGACCTCCTTGGGATTGGACTCAGCTGAGCAGCAGGATGCCTGGTGGGCTTGGGAGGTGAGATTAACTTCCTGGGGGCAAAAAGGAGCCACACGTGTCTTAATGAGGAGAAAAGAGCAAAATCAAAGCATTCGTTAACACTTCAAAGAGGATGAAAGAACATGTTCGGTTCACAATTACTGCCTCCCTGACCAGGCAAGTGTATGATGGGGAATCCTGTTATCCTAATTCAAGAGGAAGATGCCAAAGGCTTCTCTTGCTGGATGAGAATTGTTGGGGAGCTCCCTGCCCACGGAGGGCCCGTTTGCCAGATCCCCAGCCCCCTGCAGACCTCTGATCTGTGAGGAGCCGGTTCTAGTGATTCACACTTGTTTGTGAAAACCTTGATCTTTGTCAAGCTTTAAAAAAATATCTTGTCCGTAGTTTTTCCCAATTATTTTCCTGCCTACTCTTTTTTTTTTTTTTTTGAAGTAAACACTCAAAAGCCTTCATTTCTGTAACTAATTCTGGAGTTTACAGAAGCAAAAAATCAATAGGCTCAAAACTCTATTCCTTTATTCACTTGGCTCAGACTGGCTTGGGGCAGCACCTCTGAGCCCAAGCCAGAAGCTGTCAAAAGGGGGTTCCTGTCGGAATCTTGGAGCTCATCCCCCAAACTTGAGACTACTCAGCAAGTGAGCAAGATGTTTCTGTCTGGTCCAGGAAGACGTCAGCCCCGCACTGCCCCTCTCAGATAAAGAGATCAACGTGGGACAGGTCAGATTCTCCCATTCCGTCTCCACCTTTGCCAGTCTGCTTCTAGATCCTCTTCATGTACTCATGTTGCTGCCCCCAATTCACTAGATTTTCAGAATCTATTTACATCCGTCCACCACTGTGCTTTCCAAATATTATCACGATCGGCACAGTGGTGCTTCCCCCGAATGACTGGCAGCTCTCTGACCTTTCTTTTCAGCCACAAACGAAAGCGGACTTAAAAGATGTGTGTGCGTGTGTGTGTGCACGCCTGACTAATGGACACATTCCTCATGAGAAACAGGATAAATTACAGAGAATGGCAACGCAATGATTACAGAAAGGTATATGAGGCAGAACCCATTAGTGAGCTGCATTTTGTTCAAAACTGAGATACTGGCAGGCAGAATAACATGCCTTTGTACCAGAATGCATTCAGCTGTAGCAATGACTAATAATGTAGTGAGGATCTGTGCACATTTTCCCCCTTTTGTGCCTATTTTCATAAGTTAACAACTCAAGCATGAAAATTGTTTTAGGCTGAAGACTGGTGGTAAGATCTGGTCAAACTGTGTGGGAAACAACTTTTGTTGTTGTTGTTACTTAATTTAGTTTGGCTGTTTTTAAGTTAGAGGAGTGGAAATGTCAATGGCAATGTGAGTCTTGCAATGTGTTTTTGTTAAGCCCAAGAGCATTTGGGATCGCCTCACACAAAGCTCATTTTTAATGACTAGAGATCATAGTTTCTCTTCCTACAGGTGTATGTTCCTATTTGGTACAGGTTGGGATTGTTGGGGAGGGAGGAGGAGATTGAAGCAGAATATCATAAATGACATCATCCTGGGCTTACCCTTCTTCAGCTAGAAAATTCCTATCCCACCAGCAAATCAGCCTGGTGAGCAAACAGCTGCCTTAGACAAATGGGGTTGAGTGTGGGGGTGAAGGCTACTGCAGGATTTTAGTAAATTCTCAGAGCAACGGAAGGAACAGAAATATCATGAATCATTGTCATACCTCTCATTCCTACAGGACTCGGGTTTCGTGAGCATTTTCCTGTCCATAGAATCAGAGAAAGTCTAAGATTTCATATAACTCCTCTTTCTTCTTGCCTCTTCTTTTCTTTTTATTGGATCAGAAGACTTTGAAAGACACAAAAACACACAGAGAATAACATAAATTCCTGTGTAGCCACATTCTAGAAGTAATAACTGTAATATTTTATAATGCTTACTGCAACTTTTTTTAAAAAAATAAAATAACTGAAGCATTACTGATAAAGATCTCCTTTATCTCACAGACAAGCAAAGTGGATCAACAAAGGCTGCAGTCACCAGCATCTGTTCCATCCTTAATTAACGGCATCCTCAAAAGGACACTATCAGACTGGTAAGACAAGCACTATTGTCCCACTTCACAGATGAAGAGCTTGGGGGCCCTGTGGATGTGTAGGAGAGTCGGCCTCCCTTGTTATAGGCCTTTTGCCGAGTTCAGGGGACAGAGCAGAAAACAAAGCCCAAGGAAGCCCTAAGCAGACAACTATCCCAGCCCAAGGAGCCATGCAGAGAGCTCCTGCCTGGATGAGAAACAATTCTTTCCTTGGGCATGTGGCACAGAGGCAAACAGGAAATACTTAGGGAGACAGTTCACAGATATATATGTCCTTCATAGGGCACATTTTAATCCATAAATCAATCACGGATCACTGCTAAAGAAAACAAAATATCCTGCCACTAATTTGCCACCCTGTGAGCATGATTGGTGATGTTTATTTTGATTAGGAGATTGCTCCATTTATAAATCTTCAATACATCCCGTCCCCCCAAAACGGCATCCGGACCTTTTGAGGGTTTTTTTTAAAAAAGTGAAATTGGAGGAGGGATGAGAGCTGGCCTTCTGTGTGTTTCCCGGGGTTTCTGGATCTACAGCCTGGTGCCTAGCATCAGTGAAGCCCACGCTGGGGTTGCATCATATCCCGCAAAGCCACGTGCGCTGTGAGGCCAACAGGAGCCCCGCTGGGTCGACCAGCTGGAATCTCAGAGAGCGCTGACTCTAAAAATACCCGGCTCTGCAGAAGCACGCTGGGCCCAGGGGGCTTCTAGACTGACAGCTCCATTTATCAACTACCTATTGGTTTTAAAAATTAGCGTGTCTTTTCCGCGTTGACTGATTTTGGCTCTAAGAGATTTCGCTGGTCATTTCAGAGTGACTGAAACTCCCCTCTAACAGATCCCGGGAATTGTTTTTAGGAAAGGTAAAAGGCAGGCTTTTCTGTTGCAACACAAAGCTGAGCCGGCAGCCTGTCTTTGTCAGGATGTGGGGCTCCAGCGCCCGAGAAGCCCAGCCTCGCCCGCAGTCAAGTTCACAGCGAGGCCGCGCGCTGCCTCGGCTGCGCTGCGCTCCCGGACCCACACCGACCGCACCGCGCGCCGCCGGTGCTTCTCCCACCCCAGCCTAGAAGCTGCCTCCCTCCGCCTATCCCTGCAGGATAAGAAGCCCGAGGAGGCGGAGCGTGGAACTCGACAGTTAAAACATTTAAGAGAGAAAACTTAGTGTCTTGTTGGCCTGAAATCGAGTACACAGCCCGGAGTGATCAGGGGATGTGTGAGAATTGCTTCCCCTGGGCAATAGGCGATATGTGCTTTAGGAGGAAGATATGTCTCCTCCTGAGCCCCAGAGGGGAGAACTTCCAAAGACAGAAAACCACAGGGTTCCTGGCACAGAGCTTTCCCTTTATCAGCTAAAACAAATCTTTCCTGGCCTCAACCTGGCCCCTTCCTCTAACTGTAGGCAGAGAGGCAGACAAAGAAGCACTTGGTGAAACACGGAGTTTTGTTCAATCCTCAACGAACTGTCCAGAGTTGATTGCTGACAGCCGTGGTGCATTCTGCCTTCCTGGTTTTCATTTAATTGGGTACCGCGCTGCCTTTCAAGACACCTTAAAGGAACCAACAGGCAAATCCAAGAGAGCTGGACAGACCACTGAACACACAATAGGCTGTGTCTCGTGGCCTTCGTTGTCTGGTGCCTCAAACAAAACACCAGAAAGATTGTTTCTAAGCTAGAGCCACCCCAGGTTGCTTAAAGTGCAAAGCTCACTGCTACTGGGGGTACCCTTGTGAGACACTGGAAAGCTGGTTTTACTGTGGCCCTATGAAGAGGAAGGCTGAGATTTAGACAGTAATACCTTTACTGGGATTGGAAAAGATTTGGTTAATGACAGTCCTGTCATTTCTAAAACCCATTATCACTGTATGAGAGATTCTTTTGAGCTGCATCCTCGACAGTGCTTCCTAAGGTCAGTCTTTTCTCTTGTACTCATTTTAATGGGTGCATAGTGGTATCTCGTTGTGATTTTAATGTGCATCTCCCTAGTGACTAATAATGATGAGAAGCTTTTCATACACCTGTTTGTCATTCATAACTCTTCCTTGGTGAAATGTCTGTTTAGATATTTTGCCCATTTTTTAAATTTGGATTGTTTGATTTCTTATTATTGAGATTTGACAGTTTTTTTTATGTATTCTGGATACAAGTTCCTTATTAGGTATATGATTTGCAAATATTTTCTTCAAGCCTGTAGCTTGCTCTTTCATTTTCTTAACAATGTCTTGTTTTTAATTTCAAAGAAATCCAGTTTGTCAATATTTTCTTTTACAGATCATGCTTTTCATGTAAGAAATCTTCACCTAGCCTAAGTCACAATAATTTTCTCCTAGAAACTGTAGAAATTTCAATTTATAATGATCAATTTTGAACTCATTTTTATTTTATATTTTATTTATTTATTTATTTATTTAATTTACTTTTTTTGAGATGGACTCTCGCTCTGTCGCCCAGGCTGGAGTGCAATGGCACGATCTCGGCTCACTGCAACCTCTGCCTCCCAGGTTCAAGCAATTCTCCTGTCTCAGCGTCCCGAGTAGCTGGGATTACAGGCATGTGCCATCACGCCCAGCTAACTTTTTGTATTTTAGTAGAGACCAAGTTTCACCATGTTGCCCAGGCTGGTCTCGAATTCCTGAGCCCAGGCCATCCAGCCGCCTCGGCCTCCCAAAGTGCTAGGATTATAGGCGTGAGCCACCATGCCCGGCCCGGAACTTATTTTTAAATATGGTGTGAGGCATGGAGCAAAGTTTACTTTTTTGCATGTGTTTAGCCAATTGTTCCCTCAACATTTGTTGAAAAGACATTTCTCCACTGCATTGTTTTACGTCTTTGTCAAAAATCAGTGTATTTTTGGACTGTTGATTCTAACGTTCCATTGATGTTTGTCTTGATTTATTTTTTGGCCTTAAAACAATTTATTATCATCTGTCATGATATTGGGAGTTGGCCAGGCTCAGCTAGGCAATTCTTACTTGGGGTCTCTCATGCATTTGCAGTTGGATGATGGCTGGAGCAGCAATCTGGAGGCTCAAGGAGGCTGAAGGCCCCATATGACTCCTTCATTTCCATATCTAGCACCTCAGTGGAGTAGGCTGGAACAGCTTGGGAATCATTGAGCTTCTAATTCTCTCCCTGCCTTCTCTCTATGTGTCTAGTTTTCACTTCTCCACAGTATGGCATTCTCAGGAAAGTCAGACTTCTTAGTAGTGGCTTAACCTAGAATGGCTTTTCCAAAAGCAAATGTTTCAAGAGACCCAGGCAGAAGCTGCAAAACTTCCTGTGACCTAGCTTACACATCCTATAAAGTTTCTTTTGCCATATTCTGTGAGGAAAGCAAGTCGCTATGGCCAGACCAGGTTCAAGGAGAAGAGTATGAGACTCTACCTCTCGATTTCAGGAGCATTATTATGGAGAGGGAAGGATTGTTGGTTGCTTCTGTATAAGCAATGCCAATAATAGAAGGCTCCACTGTCCTGATTAATGTAGCTTTATAACAAGTCTCAAAATCAAGCAATGTTAGTCCTTCAACTTGGTTCTTCCTTTGCAAAGTCATTTTGACTATGCTAGGTCCCTTCCATTTCTATTCGAATTTTATAATCAGTTTGTCAATTTCTACAAAAACAAAAAAACAAAAAAAAAACCCTTATGAGATTTTGGTCAAGATTGCATTGAATTTATGGATCAATTTCATGATAATTTACAATTCAAATTATTTTAAGATCAATTTGTTGAAAATTTACACCTTAAAAATATTGAGTCTTCTGATCTATGAACAAAGTATATCTCTGTCTACTTAGCTTTTCTTTAATTTCTTTCACTAATTACATTATAATTCTCAATGTATAGATCTTTCTATCTCTTGTCACATTTGCCCTATTTTATATGTTTTGACCCATTATAAATGGTATTTTTAAAATTTCAATTTCCAGTTGTTCATTGCAAGTATATAGAAACAGAATTGATTTCTGTACATTAGCCTTATAGTCTATATTTTTGCTAAAGTCACATTTTTAGCTCTAGTAGTCTTTTTTGTAGGATTTCCTGCATACACTCTCATGTCATCTACAAATAAAGACGGCCTTTCTTCTTTATTTCCAAGCTTAATCTCTTTTGTTTGCATTTCTTGCTGTTGCACTGGATAGCACCTTCAGTACAATGTTGAATAGAATTTGTGAACATTTCTGATCTTAAGAGGAAAATACTCAGTCTTTCACCATCAAGAATGATGTTATCTATAGGCTTTTCATAGATGCTCCCTTAACAGGTTGAAGAAGTTTCCATCTATTCTTAGATTGCTAGATTTTTTATCAGGAACGTTTGCTGAGTTTTATCAATTTTTTTTCTGTATCTGTTGAGACATACAATCTACTAGTGCTATCATTTTACAAGTTCAAGTGAAGTGTAGGGCACTTACCTTTCTTTACATCCTGTTACCCTCTCTGGTTATAACACAATTGCTTACATATTTTCTCTGCATACATTTAGCATCACATTAGATAGTTATAATTTTTTACTTCATCTGTCACCATAATTTAGAAAACTCCAGAGAAGAAGGAAAGTCTATAGTACTTACCAATATTTTTGCTTACTATTATGTTAATATGTTCTTTCTTCCTTACTGATGTTCCAATATTCCTTCCTTTATTGTTTGCTTTTTGTTTAGAAAACTTTTTTTAGCTGTTCATTTATAGTATGTCTGCTGGTGACAGATACTTTTAGTGTTCCCTCTCCTGAGAATGACCTGATTTCCATTTTATTCCTGAAGGACATTTTCACTGGAAAGGATCTTTCAGCTGGATATAGAATTCTGAATTGACAGTTTTTTCAGCACTTGAAAGTACTCTGGTCTTCCATGGTTTCTAATAAAATATGTCATATAGACATCTGTCTGTCTGTCTATCTATCTATCTATCTATCTATCTATCTATCTATCTATCTATCTATGATGGTTAATATTAAATGTCAACTTGATTGAACTGAAGGATGCAAAGTATTGTTCCTGGGTGTGTCTGTGTGGGTGTTGCCAAAGGCGATTAACATTTGAGTCAGTGGACTGGGAGATGCAGACCCACTCTCAGTCTGGGTGGGCACCATCTAATCAGTTACCAGCGCAGCTAGAATAAAAGCAGGCAGAAGAACGTGGAAGGACTTAACTTGCCGAGTCTTCAGCCTTCATCTTTCTGACATGCTGGATGCGTCCTGCTCTTGAACTCCAAGTTCTTCAGCTTTTGGACTCTTGGACGAACACTAGTGGTTCGCCAGACTCTCACAAGCCTTTGGCCACAGACTGAAGGCTGCACTGTTGGCTTCCTTGCTTTTGAAGTTTTGGAACTCAGACTGGCTTCCTTGCTTCTCAGCTTGCAGATGGCTTATTGTAGGACTTCACCTTGGGATCGTGTGAGTCAATACTCTTAATAAACTCCCCTTCATATACACATCTATCCTTTTAGTTCTGTCCCACTAGAGAACCCTGACTAATACACCATCTGCTTGTGTTTAGCTTTCAAGAGTTTGACTATGATGTGTCTTAGTGTGAATTTCTTTGGGTTTGTTATGTTTGAGATTTGCTCAGCTTCTTAAATCTCTAGGGTAGTGTCTTCTGCCAAATTTGGGAAATTTTGAGCCATCATTTCTTTGAGTATTTTTTTTAGTTCTGTCCTCTTTTCCTCCCCTTCCAGATTCCAGTGCTGCAGAAGCTAGGTCTTCTGTTATAGCCCAACTGGACCTTGAGGCTCTGTTAATTTTGATCTTCAGCTACCTTCTCTCTGTTGTTCAGATTAGGTGTTTTCTATTGTCCTATCTTCTTGTTCCCTGCTTCTTCCCTGTGCTCTCTCTATTTTGGTGTTGAGCACCTCCACTGGGTTTTAAGAATTTTTGATTACTCTATTTTTCAGTCTTGAAATTTCCATCTTCTGCTGCTTCTTTATATTTTATCTTTCCTTCCTGGGATTTCCTATTTTTCCATTTATTTCAAGAATGCTGTCACTGCTCTTTGAAGCATTTTTGTGATGGTTGTTTTAAAGCATTTGTCAGATAATTTCAACATCTCTGTCGTCTCATTGTTAGAATATATTGTCTTTTTTCCATTCTGTTTGTGGTCTTCCTGGAAAATTCATGAGCAATTTTCCATTGAAACCTTGACATTTGGGGTGTTATGTTAAGAGACTGGATCTTACTTTAATATCTTGTTTTAAGTGGCTTTATCTGACAGTGCCCCAGTAGGAGAAGATGGTGGGGTGGGGGAGAGAACTGGGAGTGATGAGGGGAGGGAGGGCATTGCCCCATTATTGTCAAGTGTGGGAGTAGATGGAAGCCCAGGTCCCCCTCTTGGCCTCTGTTGACCCCTGAAGAAGGCTTCTCCCTCTTACTGCTTGGTGGGGTAGAAGTTCTGGCTCCCCAGTAGGCCTCCCAATACCAACATGGCAGAAAGGGAGGAATGCCTCGTTCCTGCTGGGTGGAGAGGGAAGTTCAGGCTCCCTTGATGTTTTCCGCTCCAACTGTGGGGGATCTTTTTACCACCAGGCAGGGATGAAAGTCTCAGCTCCCTCCTCAGCCTTCTCAGACACCACCCTGGTGGGGTTGGGGTGGGCAGGGTGGTTGGGGTGCCTTGACACAGGCTGGTGAAGGTAGAATTCGAGGCTTTTCACCTGGCCTCTGTGATTGGGGTGGGACAGTGGTATTTTAAGTGGTGTTTGGCTAGGGTGGAGCAGTTATTGCCTAAAGCTTCTCTGTCTTGCTGGGCTGTCCAGCTCCTTGGGCTAGAGAGAGCAGGCTTTTGTTGGGGCTTTCTTGGTCTCATTTGGAATTTCTGAGTTCAGCTTCTTCAACTCGATATCTGGAATATACAAGACAGAAAGAAACTAGGGCACTCTCCACCATGTTGTTCCTCCAGTCTCAAGATCTCTAGACAGTCTGTCTTCTCTCCATTTTTCAGGGTCTTCTTTTGCATGTTTTTAATATAACACCCACACTTTTTAGTGGCGTTTAGCAGAAGCAATGGAACAAGTAAGTCTACTGAAGCTTTCTGGAACAGAAGCTCCTCATTTCTTTTTTTGTATACGTTTCAAAAGAAGTTGCAGATATATGACCCTACACATTTCAGTATGCATATCATTAACTACAGCCCAATATTTGTTTATATTTTTCTTTTTCTTGTGTGAGATGAAAACTATACATACATTGCTGTCAGGCTTTCCCCAGGCATCAGAACTCACCAGACATCAGAATATACATCTTTGAGAGGAACCACAGAAATGTAACGTGCACGCTAACACTTTTACCCGAACATCAAAATGGAAACATCGGAGTATTCATACTAGAGAGCAACCTTACAGTTGTAATGGATGTGGTAAGGCTTTTTAAAACATCATATGTTCAAAGACATAGAATCAACCAAAATGGCATCAGTGATAGACTGGATAAAGAAAATATGGTACATGTACACCATGGAATACTATGCAGCCATAGAAAGGAATGAGATCATGTCCATTGTAGGGACATGGATGGAGCTGGAAGCCGTTATCCTCAGAAAACTAACACAGGAACAGAAAAGCAAACACCACATGTTCTCACTTGTAGGTGGGAGCTGAACAATGAGAACACATGGTCCCAGGGAGAGGAAAAACACACACTGAGGCCTGTTGCTGCAGGTGGGGGCTTAGGGGAGGGAGAGCATCAGGAAAATAGCTAATGCATGTCAGGCTTAATACGTAGGTGATTGACTGATAGGTGCAGCAAACTGCTATGGCACACATTTACCTATGTAACAAAACTGCAAATCCTACACATGTACCCCAGAACTAAAAGTAAAATGAAAGAAAACAAATTTCAAAAAAAAGAAAATTCTACGTACATTGAAATATACAATTTTTACATGCACCATTTGATAAGTACCACCCACCCCTCTGTCAAGATACAGAACTATCACCCCACAAGTTCCCTCTTCCTCCTTCCCTGTCAAATCCCTTCCCCAGACACCTTGCAGGGACAAACCTTGTTTTGTTTTGTTTTTTACACCTCCTAGATTAGTTTCATCTTTTCTAGAATGCAGTATGAATAGAAGGGACATCATGCACTCTTTTCTGTCTGGCTTCTTTGTTCTATGTTTTTCATATTTACCGAGTTTCATAATTCATTCCTTTCTGTTGCTGAGTAGTATTCCGTTGTGTGCATATACCACCGCTTGTTGATACTTTCTTCTATTGTTGGATATCTGAGATGTTTCCAGGTTTTGGCTAGTATGAATAAAGCCAAAAAGAGCCATTTTAATTTGGGACATTTAAAAAATTGTGTGAATAAACTTTCATCTGAATGCAGGGTTCTGTGGTAATAATGTTTAAAAATGTCACCTCCAGCTCTGACATGCTGAGTTTGTAATTTTCATAAATAATATAAAAAGTCATTTCTTCATCCATTCATTTGTTTACTCAACCGCTATATAGTGGGCCTATTCTCTGCCAGGAATCATTCAAGGCTCAGTAGGAAAGAGAACAAATGTAAGTTGGTCTGGTGCAGTTGACATGCTAGTGAAGGAAAAGACAAAAACATCAGTTAGCAAATACGTGTTATGAAGGAAAAGAAGCCAGGTAAGTGGGTAGGGTATTACAGTTGATCCAGAGGTAGGCAGGGTGTCATTTTAGGTCTGGAAGTAGAGAGAGGAACTTAGGGGTGATGGTCAGGGGAGGGACTTACATGATTTGGATCTGTGTCCCTACTCAAATCTCACACCAAATTATAATCCCCAATGCTGGAGGTAGGGCCTGGTGGGAGGTGATTGGGTCATAGGGACAGCTTCTTATGCTTTAACAACATCCCCCTTGGTGTTGTCATGATGAGAATAAGTTATCACAAGATCTGGTTGTTTAAAAGCGTATAGCATGTCCCTCTGTCTCTCTTCCTCCTGCTGTGGCCATGTGAAGATGCCTGCTCTGGCTTTGCCTTCTGCCATGAGTAAAAGTTTCCTGAGGACTCCCCAGTCATGCTTCCTGAACAGCCTGTAGAACTGTGAGCCAATTAAACCTATTTTCTTTATAAATTACCCAGTCTCAGGCATTTCCTTATAGCAATGTGAGAATTAACTAATACAGAAAATTGGTACCAAGAGTGGGGTGTTGCCATAATGATACTGAAAATGTGGAAGCAGCTTTAGAACTGGGTAGTGGGCAGACATTGCAGGAGTTTGTAGGACTCAGAAGAAGACAGGAAGATGAAAGAAAATTTGGAACTTTCTAGAGGCTTGTTAAATTGTTGTGACCAAAATGCTGGTAGTGATATGAAGAGTAAAGTCTAGGCTGATAAAGTCTCAGATGGAAATTAGGGACATACTGGAAACTGGAGTAAGTTCACTTTTACTATGCTTTAGCAAAGAGATTGGCTGCACTGTGCCCCTGCTTTAGGAATCTGTGGAACTTTGAACTTCAGAGTCATGATTTAGGGTATCTGGCAGAAGAAATTTCTAAGCAGCAAAGCATGCAAGATGTAGCCTGGTTGTTTCTAACAACCTATGCTTATTTGCATGAACAAAGAAATGATCTGAAATTGGAATTTATATTTAAAAGGGAAACAGAGCATAGAAGTTTGGGAAACTTGCAGCTTGGCCATGTGGTAGAAAAGAAAAACCCATTTTCAGGGGGAGGAATTCATGCAGGTGGAGAAATTTGTATGACTAAAAAGAAGGCAAGTACTAATAGCCAAGACAATGGGAAAAAGGCCCTGACGTCATTTCACAGAGCTTCATAGCAGCCCATCCCATCATAGACCCAGAGACCCAGGAGGGAAGAATAGTTTCAGGGGCCAGAACAAGGGTCTCTACTCCCCTGCACAGCTTTGGGACACTGTTCCCTGCATCCCAGCTGCTACAGCTCCAGCTGTGGCTAAGAGGGCCCAAGGTACAGCTCTGGATGCTGCTTCAGTGGATGCAAGCCATAAGCCTTGATGGATTCCATGTGGTGTTAAGCCTGTTAGTGCACATAGTGTAAAAGTTGAGGCTTGGGAGCCTCCACCTAGATTACAGAGAATGTATGGAAAAGCCTGGATGTCTAGGCAGAAGCCTGCTAAAAGGTTGGAGCCCTCATGGAGATCCTCTACTAGAGCAGTACAGAGGGGAAGTGTAGGGTTGGACCCCCCACACCGAGTTCTCTTTAGGGCATTACCTAGTAGTGCTGTGAGAAGAGGGCCACCATTCTCCAGACCCCAGAATGGTAGAGCCACAAGCAGCTTGCACCCTGTGCCAGCCCATGAGAGCAGCTGTGGGGGTTGAACCTTGCAAAGTCACAGTGGCCAAGCTGCCGATGACTTTGGGAGCCCGTCCCTTGCACCAGCATATTCTGGATGTGGGGCATGGAGCCAAAGGATAATATTT